>NC_135829.1:8377941-9020441 GCF_964213995.1 Mustelus asterias
AATGAACCCAAAACCGAACTGGAACGGCTGCTAAACATCACTGAGGAACCTACAGCTTATCTTGCTAACGATGAAGTTACAACAGTTCGTAAAAACCTGGAGGCCAAAGATGTAGATGTGGGCACCATTCTGATTAAAGATACTTGGCACCAAGTTTACCGAAAATACTTCCTAATGGAATTGCTGAACCATTGTAATCCTTGCAGAAGAGGTTTCCACTATTACCAAAGGCATTTCGTAGATTCTGATCTTGAATGTTATCCTGTTCTGGCGCATTCAGCGAATGCTAGCTATTGCAACAAACACACTCCGATAACAGCTAACAAATACTGAAGTGAGACGTCTCGAAAAGAATGTGAAAGGAGTGTTGGAGGGTTTTGCTGATGACAATGCTAAAAAAAATTCAATTGTTGACAGGGAGGCGAGTTCAACTAGCAGAGGACCTCAAAAGTGTTCGTGAGATTCAAGAGAAGTTAGAAGTATTCATTGAAGCTCTTCATCAAGAAAAATAACACAGTCTCTTGTCACATACTGCCATACATCCCCCCATCCTCCCACCACCCCCCCAGAGGATGATCCGTCACATCCCCTCTCCTCCTCCCCACCCCCCCCCCCCACCCCCAACCTCCTCCCCCCCCCCCCCCCCCCCCCCGCCCCCAGATGATCTGGGTCAGAGAGCCGCTCTCTCTACTTTTTTCTCCCCGCCCGGGCGCGCTGCTTCAGATTTTTTTTCGAACTGCGCATGCGCAGTTCAGGACTCCGATCGGTCTGGCAGCGCTAAGCCCCGCCCACTGCGCGGATCGGACTGGAGCTGGCAAAACGCGTATGGGCGCTGCTGGAAAGAGGATTCCAGGCTCGGATCTATTTGACGCCCAGATTCGGCACTTAGACTCAAAATGGTAAAACCAGGCCCTAAGAGTGAGAATAACTAGTGTTGTAATTAGCCACTTCATACTAAAGAGCTTATGTATTACTGATAAAAGAGACAGGCTGTTGAAGCTTTTGATCTTGCACTCATCAGGAGAGATGCAAGAATACCAAATTTCAAAGGGAACAAGAATTTGCACTGTATGAGGAAAGGATGCTGATTAGTTGGCAAGTTGATTCTGATTGGTCTAGGCATTGGCATGGAAAATGTACCAGAGAACTATTCCCCCCCCGCCACCCCATACTTTTGCTCAATTGTAAAGGGTGCAATGCCTGGACATGTTCCTTTTGCCTGCAGAGGACAGGTTTCTGAATTAATATTCTAGCAATAATACCACTTGGCCACTGCCTCTAAAGGGAAGTGATGGCCGAGTGGTATTATCATTAGAATATTCATCCAGAAACTCAGCTAATGTTCTGGGGACCCGGGTTCAAATCCCGCCACAACAGATGAAGGAATTTGAATTCAATAAAAAAAATCTGGAATTAAGAACCTACTGATTAAGAATTAAGAACCTACTGATGACCATGAAACCATTGTCGATGGAAAAACCCATCTGATTCACTCATGTCCCTTTAGGGAAGGAAATCTGCCATCCTTACCTGGTCTGGCCTACATGTGGCTCCAGAGCCACAGCAGTGTGGTTGACTCTCTACAGCCCTCGGGCAACTAGGGATGGGCAATAAATGCTGGCCCAGCCAGCGACGCCCATGTCCCACAAATGAATAAAACAAAATTGTAGCTTCGAGCAAGAGTAAGTGAACCACACTTCAAACCCGACTGATCATCTTAAATTGGTTATTATGGTAGTCCTTGGCACACTCTGAATTGTTCAACAGGTGCTGTCCAGTCGTGGAATCACACCTAAGATTAGATGTTCTGCTCTGACTTTAACAAACACGGACTGGTTCGTGTACAGCCCGTACTCTGCCTGGCGTGAACAGTTGAAAGGGCATGCTTTTGGATCCACACCAACCGTTGTCGGATTGCACGCCTACATACCTGACACTGCATTATCTCTGGAATGTATGTACCACATTACTCATTTGTGTGGTAGGCAGTGCATCATTTTGGAACATCTTAATTAGAAGGAAAGATAGACAGAATTAATCACTGAGTTCAAGTGAGAGCTGTGGAGGTGGGTTACACCACAACACTTTCAATTGATACCAGAATTGATATCGTATCGTGTATACAGAATTACAAAGCAGGAAAATGATGAGTTCATTTTTCTGCAGGAAGACCTTTCAATTTGGAGTTTTGTTTTCAGAATAAAAGGCAATTTGATTCAATAAACCTGCTCCACTTTACCATTCAGAGAAAAGGCAACAATCTCACTCCCCTTCCTTTTCTGTTCTTTTTTCCATTCATGTGTGGGACATGGGCGTCGCTGGCTGGGCCAGCATTTATTGCCCATCCCGAGTTGCCCTTGAATCGAATGCCACACTTGACCATTTCAGGGGTCAGTTGAGAGTCAACCACATTGCTGTGGCTCTGGAGTCACGTGTAGGCCACATCAGTTAAGGATGGCAGATTGCCTTCCCTAAAGGCATCCCGGACACACTCTCTTCCACCTTCTTCCGTCGGGAAAAATGCACAAATGTCTGAAGTCACGTACCAACCGACTCAAGAACAGCTTCTTCCCTGCTGCCGTCAGACTTTTGAATGGACCTACCTCGCATTAAATTGTTCTTTCTCTGCACCCTAGCTATGACTGTAACACTACATTCTGCACTCTCTCCTTTCCTTCTCTATGAACGGTGTGCTTTGTCTGTATAGCATGCAAGAAACAATACTTTTCACTGTATACTAATACATGTGACGATAAAAAATCAAATCAAATAGTGAACCAGATGGGTTTTTCCAACAATTGACAATGGTTTCATGGTCATCAGTAGATTCTTAATTCCAGATATTTACTGAAGTCAAATTCCGACGTCTGGTGGGATTTGTACCCGGGTCCCCAGAACATTACTCTGGGTCTCTGGATTGCAAGTCTAATGATAGTACCTCGAGGCCATTGCCCGCCCCTTGCTCTCCAGCAAGGTTAATAATATCCTTCCCTCGCAATAAAGTAACTAACTTTCTGTCAACTCAGTTGACTTGGTATCTTCAGCCTCATGGGCTAGCGCTAATCTCTACCCCTGAGTTTTGCCAGGTTGTATTTCCCCTGGATTTGCCTTTGATCAGGTTAACTTAGTGTCCCTAAAGTTTATTTATTAGTTTAAAGTTTATTTATTAGTCACAAGTAAGGCTTATATTAACACTGCAATGAAGTTACTGTGAAGTTCCCCTGGTCGTCACCCTACGGCGCCTGTTCAGGTCAATGCACCCTAACCAGCTCATCTTTCAGACTGTGGGAGGAAACCGGAGCACCCAGAGGAAACCCACGCAGACACGGGGAGAACATGCAAACTCCACACAGACAGAGATCCAAGCCGGGAATTGAACCTGGGTCCCTGGCGTTGTGAGGCAGCAGTGCTAACCACTGTGTCACCGTAATACATTAATACTGCAATGAAGTTACTGTGAAAATCCCCTAATCCCCACACTCGGGCGCCTGTTCGGGTACACTGAGGGAGAATTTAGCACGGCCAATGCACCCTAATCAGCACATCTTTTGGACTGTGGGGAGGAAACCGGAGCACCCAAAGGAAACTCTCAACGGCCCTCGGGCAACTAGGGATGGGCAATAAATGCTGGCCAGCCAGCGACGCCCATGTCCCAGGAATGAATAAAAAGAAATTAATATTAATCCAGGAATTCCCTCTAACCTCAATGGGAATGGAAAAATGGTATTTGTATGAGGTGGCCTCCAACTAAGCCACCTTTATGACCTTTATGACAGTAATTTTAAATTGTGATATCTAAATTGTGATGGACAGATGTTAGTGGAATCTGAATGAATCCCTTCCTACTTGTCTTTGTGATGTGAATTTGGGGCAAATGGAAATATTATCACCACAACAAAAAAGCATTTAGAAGTTCAGGCCCAACTACAAGACTTAAGGCACATATTTTAGACCAACTGCCATTCGTTCTTGTCACTTCTAGCATCTCAGCACCTGCATATTATCTATCATAGCAGCACAGTGGTTAGCACTGCTGCCTCACAGCGCCAGGGACCCAGGTTCAATTCCAGCCTCAGGTCAACGCCGGTGCGGAGTTTGCACGTTCTCCCCGTGTCTGCGTGGGTTTCCTCCGGGTGCCCCGATTTCCGCCCACAAGTCCAAAGATGTGCGGGTTAGGTTGATTGGCCATGCTAATTTGCCCCTTAGTGTCAGGGGGATTAGCAGGGTAAATATGTGAGTTGATATAAATAGGGTCTGGGTGGGATTGTGGGTGGTGCGGACTCGATGGGCTGAATGGCCTCCTTCTGCACTGTAGGGGTTCTATGTTCACCAACATAATAGTGCTTACAGCTCAGATTTTTGATTTGCTGTTGATATGAAAAGCTCTTTATCAATATAAGTCCTGATGCAGATTACAATGCAAAACAAAGGAATAATTCTCAGCAACGTCCTAAAGTGCTTGACATAAAATTGACTTAATGTGAAGCACAGTCGCTGTTGTCGGTCTGTCAATCGTTGGAGCCATTTTGCACACTACCATATACCACAAACAACAACAGAATGCATAACCAGTAGCCTCTTTTCTTTAGTGGTGTCAATCCAACTACCAAATCTATTGCACCTCGTCGCTAAGGTTCTTTAGATGGGAACCTCCCCCAAACCCATGACTTCCACCCAGATGAGGAGGGGCAGTAGGCATATCGAATCATAGAATCGCTGCAGTGCAGGCGGAGGCCATTCGGCCTATTGAGTGTGCACCTACTCTCTGACAGAGTGTCCCTCTCCCCCACCCTATCCCCATAATCTCACACAGTCACTATGATTAATCCATCTAACCTACACATCTTGGGACACTAAGGGGCAATTTACCCATGGCCAATCCATCTAACTTGCACATCTTTGGACACTAAGAGGCAATTTAGCACGTCCAATCCACTAACCTGCAGATCTTTGGACACTAAGGGGAAATTTAGCATGGCTAATCCACCTAACCTGCAGATCTTTGGACACTAAGGGGAACTTTAGCACGGCCAATCCACCTAACTTGCACATCTTTGGACTGTGGGAGGAACACAGTAAGAGTTTTAACAACACCAGGTTAAAGTCTTTAACCTGGTGTTGTTAAAACTCTTACTGTGTTCACCCCAGTCCAACGCTGGCACCTCCACATCATGACTATGTGGGAGGAAACCAGAGCATCCGGAGGAAACCCACGCAGGCACAGGGAGAAAGTGCAAACTCCACACAGACAGTCACCCAAGGCCGGAATTGAACCCGGGTCCCTGGTGCTGTCAGGTAGCAGTGCTAACCCCCACTGTGCCACTGGGTCACCCACAACACATCACTGTGTTCCCCTCAAATCACACCCCTGTTGGTCTTCATTCATTGGAATTCCTGGAACTCGCTCCATACCTAGACTGTGAGGGGGATTTTCCTGTCCCGCTTGTGGCGGGAATCATAGTGGGCAGATGTCCGTTGATCTTGGATGAGATTTTCCAGTTTTGGGGTGAGTGCAGCTGGAAAATCCCACCCTGTGGGTTTACCTATTAGACCGTATGGCTGGCAGCAGTTTAAGAAGGTGGCCCCCCCAGCACCACCTGCTGAATTTTTACACATGCATCATAGAAAGCATTCTTTCTGGTTGTATCACAGCTTGGTATGGCTCCTGCTCTGTCCAAGACCGCAAGGAACTACAAAGGGTTGTGAATGTAGCCCAATCCATCACACAAACCAGCCTCCCATCCATTGATTCCGTCTACACTTTCCCACTGCCTCGGCAAAGCAGCCAGCATAATCAAGGACCCCACACACCCCGGACATTCTCTCTTCCACCTTCTTCCTTCGGGAAAATGATTCAAAATCTGAGATCATGTACCAACCGACTTAAGAACAGCTTCTTCCCTGCTGCCATCAGACCTTTAAATGGACCTCCCTTCTATGAAGTTGATCTTTTTCTTCACCCTAGCTATGACTGTAACATTATATTCTGCACCCTCTCCTTTCCTTCTCCCCTATGAACGGTATGTTTTGTCTGTATAGCGCGCAAGAAAAAATACTTTTCACTGTATCCCAATACATGTGACAATAATAAACCAAATCAAAACAACTCAAAAAGGCAATGAGAATTTCTTTTCCCAAAGGTAGGGGAGTCTAAAACTAGAGGGCATAGGTTTAAGGTGAGAGGGGAGAGATACAAAAGTGTCCAGAAGGGCAATGTTTGCACACAGAGGGTGGTGAGTGTTTGGAACAAGCTGCCAGAGGAGTAGTAGAGGCGGGTTCAATTTTGTCTTTTAAAAAGCATTTAGATAGTTACATGGGTACGATGGGTATAGAGGGATATGGGCCAAAGGCGGGCAATTGGGACTGGCTTAGTGGTTTAACAAAAAGGGCGGCATGGACAAGTTGGGCCGAAGGGCCTGTTTCCATGCTGTAAACCTCTATGACTGTGACTATAATTGGGCAATAAATGCCAACACAGCCAGCAATGTCCACAGCCCGTAAATGAATAAAACAATGTTGAGGGAGGAGTGTGATGGAATACTCCCCACTTGCCCGGATGGGTGCAGCTCCACCAACACTCAAGAAGCTTGATACCATCCAGGACAAAGCAACCTTATTGATTGGCACCACATCCACAAATATCCACTCCCTCCACCACCGACGCTCAGTAGCAGCAGTGTGTACCATCTACAAGATGCACTGCAGCAATTCACCAAAGATCCTTAGACAGCACCTTCCAAACCCATCACCACTTCCATCTAGAAGGACAAGCGCAGCAGATACATGGGAACACCACCACCTGCAAATTCCCCTCCAAGCCACTCACCATCCTGACTTGGAAATATATCAGCCATTCCTTCGCAGTCGCTGGGTCAAAATCCTGGAATTCCCTCCCTAACGGCATTGTGGGTCAACCCACAGCACGTGGACTGCAGCGATTCAAGAAGGCAGCTCACCACCACCTTCTCAAGGGGCAACTAGGGATGAGCAATAAATGCTGGCCCAGCCAGTGACGCCCATGTCCCATGAATGAATAAAAAAAAACATTGGTCAGGATCCAGAGAGAAATCCTTGTTTCCCTTGAATAACGTGGGATCACTAATAATCAGTCAGATTGTAACAGGAAAACAGGACCCTCCATTTAATCTCATTATCCAATGCAGGATGATACCTCCAACCACACACCAAGTCAACCAGGTGCGTAGGCAGGTTTACTATTTTACAGATCAAGTTAAGTGGCTCATGCGGAGAAAAATACTGGTTCAAACATTATGAGCGGGTGCCTTATTTTAATGCTGTATCATTTTATTAAGTGACAAAAACAGAAAGCATTTTTTCAACTCACAATTCAAAGATAACAACATAGACAAAATATTTGTAAAAATCGAGTTACAGAACTCAGTGGTGGCAAGGTTACTGCAGAATGGTCTCCTTCTGCACTGTAACAATTCTGTGATCAAGTAAACACTAAGGGGCAATTTAGCATGGCCAATCCACCTAACCTGCGCATCTTTTGACATTAAAAGGCAATTTACCATGGCCAATCCACCTAACTTGCACATCTTTGGACACTAAGGGGCAATTTAGCATGGCCAATCCCTCTAACCTGCACATCTTTGGACACTAAAGGACAACTTAGCATGGCCAATCCACCTAACCTGCACATCTTTTGACATTAAAAGGCAATTTAGCATGGCCAATCCCCCTAACCTGCACATCTTTAGACATTAACTCAGGCATCGATACTAATTCACTCTGCAATGGGTGTCAGGGCTGTGACAGAATTACTTACTAATAAAAATACTCAGCAAACATGAAAATCTCAAACTCACCTCCGCACTCTGATAGTTGACCCCCAATGAGGGAGATAAGGGGGCTTCCTTCCAATGGTGATTTCAATTGGAATGGTCCGAATGTCTTTCTAGGCCGCTTACATTACTTGGACCTTAAAGAAGGCAAATGGTAAGTTGGTCGTCATAGCAAGAGCATTTGAGAATAGGAATAGGGATGTTTTACTGCAGTTGTAGAGGACGTTGGTGAGGCCACACTTAGAGTACTGTGTGCAGTTTTGGTGTTCTTATCTGAGGAAGGATGTTCTTGCTGTAGAGGGAGTGCAGCGAAGGTTTACCAGACTGATTCCTGGGATGGCAGGTCTGTCATATGAGGAGAGACTAAGTCGGTTAGGATTATAATCATTGGGGTTTGTAAGAGTGAGAGGGGATCTCATGGAAACTTATAAAATTCTAACAGGATTAGACAGGGTAGATTCAGAAAGAATGTTCCCAAGGGTGGGGGGAGTCCAGAACTAGGGGTCATAGTTTGAGGATAGGGAGTAAAGCTTTTATGACTGAGGTGAGGAGAAATGAATGCGACACGGTGACAAAGTGGTTAGCTTGAGCAGCGCTCCGAAAGCTAATGGTATTTGCTACCAAATAAACCTGTTGGACTTTAACTTGGTGTTGTTAAAACTCTTACTGTGTTTACCCCAGTCCAACGCCGGCATCTCCACATCATCACAGCGCCAGAGACCAGGGTTTGATTCCCAGCTTGAGCCACTGTCCATGGGGAGTTTGCACGTTCTCCCCGTGTCTGCGTGGGTTTCTTTCGGGTGCTCCAGTTTCCTCCCACAGTCCGAAAGACGTGCTGGTTAGGTGTGTTGGCCGTGTTAAATCCTCCCTCGGTGTACCCGAGCAGGTGCCGGAGTGTGGCGACTAGGGGATTTTCACAGTAACTTCATTGCAGTGTTAATGTAAGCCCAAGCCGGGAATTGAACCCGGGTCCCTGGCGCTGTGAGGCAACAGTGCTAACGACTGCACCCAATATCATAGGTTCACAAGCAGCCTTTGTCTCATTGTCTAAAATTTGAATACTCTAGCCTTCTCAACTTTGGCTCTATAAGTTGCGATTACACCTCTTAAGCTGGAAGATTGTCAGTTCAAATTCCACTTTGGAGATTTGATCTCAAAAATGTAGGCCAGTAATTTCAGCGCAGGATTGAGGATGTGCGAAACTGTCAGAGGTGTCGTATGACAGGTAAGAATGTGAATTGAGATGTTGGCTGTAGATGTGAACAATCCCCTGGCTACTATTTCAAAGAGCGAGGAGTTCTCCAATGTTATGGGATGTCGGGTGCTGTGAAAGATTCTAAATAAAGAAAATAAATTCTCTTTCCAAAATGCAACCTTGGCACATCGAAAAGTCTTGACATTTGGCAGATTGTCTAAGACAGCGATATAGAGATACTTGAGAGATTTTTTAAAAATTCATTAGTGGGACATGGGTGTCGCTGGCTGGACCAGCATTTATTGCTCATCCCTAGTTGCCCTTGGAGGGCAGTTGAGAGCCAACCACATTGCTCTGGAGTCACATGTAGGCCAGACCAGGTAAGGAAGACAGATTTCCTTCCCTGAAGGAACCAGGTGGGTTTTTCTGAAAATCGGCAATGGTTTCATGGTCATCAGTTGATTCTTAATTCCAGAATTTTTTTATTGATTTCAAATTCCACCATCTGGTGGGATACGAACCCGGGTCCCCAGAGCATTAGCTGAGTTTCTGGATTAATAGTCTCGCGATAATACCATCGTCTCGCTATCTGTTGATGAATTATCAGAGATGCCACATAACAACAACATAAAGTCAGTCTACAATGTACTTTTGGAGAAAAATAAGTTCTTTGGCGAGTGTTTTTCATCAATGGTTCAGTTTAACAAAGGGCGGCACGGTGGCACAGTGCCAGAGACCCGGGTTCAATTCCGTCTTCGGGTCACCGTCTGTGTGGAGTTTGCACGTTCTCCTCCGCGTCTGTGTGGGTTTCCTCCGGGTGCTCCGGTTACCTCCCACAGTCCAAAGACATGCGGGTTAGGTTGAGTGGCCATGCTAAATTGACCCTAGAGTCAGGGGGATTAGCTAGGATAAATGAGGGTTACGGGAATAGGTCCTGGGTGAGATTGTGGTCAGGGCAGACTCGATGGGCCAAATGGCCTTCTTCTGCACTGTAGGGATTCTATAATTCTAAATTGGACATTCCAATCCACTCACCTGCTGAAGGAGCAGCGCTCCAAAAGCTCGTGATTCCAAATAAACCCGTTGGACTTTAACCTGGTGTTGTGGGACTTCTTACTGTGCCAATTCCAGTCCAACACCGGCATCTCCAATCGAGCTTATCATCCTTTTGAATATGAATCTGAGTTGTAATAATTCACCACCAACAATGCGCCTACAACTGTGATTAAAGACATGTTTAAGGAAGTAATTACTTAAAGTGAGGCTATTCTTTCTGTGGCTAACAATCATTCATTGTTCTGTACCAGGTACACCCGATGAACCAGTTTAAAACGCGATTGTGTCAGTTGGGTACCATTGCAACAGAGTTTCCAAGTTGACTCCCTGTGGCATGTTTACACCAACTGGAGGTTCCTGCATGAGTCCAGTTCTCAACCTATTGACATTTCATGTCATGGTCACACAATAGTCGAACAGGGTGCTTACCTCACCAAAATTAGGAATGCGTGACTGTGGAACACATACCAAGTGAAGCATACGTAAAGCGTCTTGACTGGAGGTGAGGCCACAAAATAACAAAGAAACACTGACAGGAAGTTGGGCAAAACTGTGCCAGGTAAATGTGGGTAAGGTGAGGACATCCCTGTTGGACCAATAAAGGAATCATAGAATCTCTGCAGTACAGAAGGAAAAATGTGCGTCTTTTTTGAATGGCAAAAAGCTAGAAACTCGTGAGACACAGAGATTTTTAAAATTATTCATTGGATCTGGGTGTCACTGGCTGGGCCAGCATATATTGCCCATCCTTAATCGCCCTTGAACTGAGTGGCTTGTGTGGCCATTTCAGAGGGCATTTAAGAGTCAACCACATTTTGATTCGATTTGATTTATTATTGGCACATGTATTGGGATACAGTGAAAAGTATTGTTTCTTGCGCACTATACAGACAAAGCTTACCATTCATAGAGTACATAGGGGAGAAGGAGTGCAGAATGTAGTGTTGAAGTCATAGGTGGGGTGAAGAGAAAGATCAACTTAATGTAAGGTCGGTCCATTCAAAAGTCTGATGGCAGCAGGGAAGAAGCTGTTCTTGAGTCAGTTGGTATGTGATCTCAGACTTTTATATCTTTTTTTCCAACGGAAGAAGGTGAAAGAGAGAATGTCCGGGGTGTGTGGAGTCCTTAATTATGCTGGCTGATTTGCCGAGGCAGCGGGAAGTGTAGACAGTGTCAATGGATGGGAGGCTGGTTTGTGTGATGGACTGGGCTTCATTCACGACCCTTTGTAGTTTCTTGCGGTCTTGGTCAGAGCAGGAGCCATACCAAGCTGTGATACAACCAGAAAGGATGCTTTCAGTGATAGACCTGTAAAAATTGGTGAGAATCGTAGTGGACATGCCAAATTTCCTTAGCCTCCTGAGAAAGGAAAGGCATTGGTGGGCTTTCTTAACTATAGCGTTGGTGTGGAGGGTTCAGAACAGACTATTGCTGATCTGAACACCTAGAAACTTGAGCTTTCGACCATTTCCACTTAGAAAGTGTCTTAAAGTGACTTAAAGGGACATTAGCGAACCAGATGGGTTTTTATGACAATGGTTTCATGGTCATCATTAGACAATTAGTTCCAGATTTTTATTGAAGTCAAATTTCACCATCTGCCGTAGTGGGATTAGAACCCAGGTCCCCAGAGCATTGCCTGGGGGAAGGATCTCTGGATTACTAGTCTAGTGACAACACTACTATGCCACCGTCACCGCTTCTCCCAATACCTCATCAGATAGGTTCCTGCAATGCTTCTAAAACTGTAATTACAAAGCTTTGGTAGGCTTTCATAACCAGTATGGAGGGACCAGATCTGGGGGTGATCTGGACACCCGGAAACTTGAAGCTCTTGACTATTTCCACCTTCATCCCTGTTGATGTTGATGTTCATCGTGGACAAATGCGATGCATTTTGATAGATCCAATTCAGGTGCGAGCTATAAAATAAATGGTAGAACCATCAGGGGCATGGACACACAGAGAGATCTGGGAGTACAGGTCCACAGATCCTTAAAAGCGGCAGCACAGGTGGAAAAGGTGGTGAAGAAAGCATACGGCACGTTTGCCTTCATCGGACGGGGCATCGAGTATAAAAGTTGGCAAATTATGTTACAGTTGTATAAAATGTTGGTTAGGGCACATTTGGAATACTGTGTCCAATTCTGGTCACCACACTACCAGAATGACGTGGAGGCTTTGGAGAGAGTGCAGAAAAGGTTTACCAGGATGTTGCCTGGTATGGAAGGTATTAGCTATGAGGAGAGATTGAATAAACTGGGATTGTTCTCCCTGGAAAGACGGAGGCTGAGGGGCGACCTGATAGTCAGAAGTTTTTTTCCCAGTGCAGGAATGACAGTTACAATTGACAAGATCAAGATAAGGGGGGAAAGGTTCAGTGGAGATGTGTGGGGGAAGTTTTCTTTTACACAGAGGGTGGTGGTGGCCTGGAATGCACTGCCAAGTGAGGTGGTTGAGGCAGACACGTTAGCCACATTTAAGACTTATCTTGATAGGCATATGAACAAACAGGGAATAGAGGGTTGGTCAACGTGATAGGACAACGTGATCAGCACAGGCTTGGAGGGCCGGAGGGCCTGTTACTGTGCTGTACTGTCCTTTGTTCTTTGAATGTGGACAGGGGCACGTCCTCCATTGCTGTGAGTCTAGAATCACATACAGGCCAGACCAGGTAAGGAAGACAGGTTTCCTTCCTTAGTGATCCAGATGGAATTTTACAATTGACAATTATTCAAAGGTCATAGAATCTTACAGTGCAGAAGGAGGCCATTCAGCCCATCAAGTCTGCACCGACCACAATCCCACCCAGACCCTATCCCCATAACCCCATGTATTTGCCCTAGCTAGTCCCACTAACACTAAGGGGCAATTTAGCGTGGCCAATCAACCTAACCCGCACACCTTTGGACAGTGGGAGGAAACCGGAGCACCCAGAGGAAACCCACGCAGACACGGGGAGGACGTGCAATGAAGTTACTGCGAAATTCCCCTAACTGCCAGACTTCGGCATCTGTTCGGGTCAATGCACCTAACCAGCACACCTTTCAGACTGTGGGAGGAAACTGGAGCACCCGGAGGAAACCCACGCAGACACGAGGAGAACATGCAAACACCACACAAAGGGTGACCCAAGCTGGGATTCAAACCCGGGTCCCTGTCAGGCAGCATTGCTAACCACTGTGCTACTGTGCCGCCCAGAAAGGTCATCATTAGACTTTTGATTCCAGATTTTTATTGTGGAGGGATTCGAACCCGGATCCCCAGAGTGTTACCCTGGGTCCCTGGATTAATAGCCTGGTGAAAATATCACTGAGCCACCATCTTCCTTTTGTGAACCACTTTAGGGATCCTTGTGCACAGTTCACTAAATTGTAACAGTCAGAAAATAATCTAAAAGACTAATGCAAAGTTAGCGTTCATCACTGGGGGGATAGATTATAAAAATGAGGGAGCTTTTCTTTTATTAAAGCTTTACCTACACCATATCAGATGTATTATGTAAAGTTCTAAACACCGTACCTTAGAAAGGAAATACTGGCCAAGAAAATAATGGGTGAACCAGATTATTACTGAGCTCCAAGGGCTCCTTTATCAGGGAAGATTACATAAACTTGATTAGTTGTAAGTATTCGCATTCCAACCATTATTCATGTAAATTGAGTCTGTGTCCTTATATGCTCTGTTTGTGAACAGAATTCCCACTCACCTGAAGAAGGGGCTTGGAGCTCCGAAAGCTTGTGTGGCTTTTGCTACCAAATAAACCTGTTGGACTTTAACCTGGTGTTGTTAAACTTCTTACTGTGTTTACCCCAGTCCAACGCTGGCATCTCCACAGTAGGAAACTAGGACAAGGGGATATTTAATTTGATTTGATTTGATTTATTATTGTCACATGTATTAGTATACAGTGAAAAGTATTGTTTCTTGCGTGCTATACAGACAAAGCATACCGTTCATAGAGAAGGAAAGGAGACATTGTAGGGTGTAGTGTTACAGTCATAGCTAGTGTCTAGAGAAAGATCAACTTAATGCAAGGTAGGTCCATTCAAAAGTCTGCAGCAGCAGGGAAGAAATTGTTCTTGAGCCGGTTGGTACGTGACCACAGACTTTTGTATCTTTTTCCCGATGGAAGAAGGTGGAAGAGAGTATGTCCGGGGTGCGTAGGGTCCTTAATTATGCTGGCTGCTTTGCTGAGGCAGCAGAAAGTGTAGATGGAGTCAATGGATGGGAGACTTGTTTGCGTGATGGACTGGGCTTCATTCCCGATCTTTTCTTGTGGTCTTGGTCAGAGCAGGAGCCATACCAAGCTATGACACAACCAGAAAGAATGCTTTCTATGGTGCATCTGTAAAAGTTGGTGAGAGTCACAGCAGATATGCCAAATTTCCTTAGTCTGCTGAGAAAGTAGAGGCGTGGGTGGGCTTTCTTAACTATAGTGTCGGCGAGGGGGGATCAGGACAGGTTGTTGGTGATCTGGACACCTAAAAACTTGAAGCTCTTGACCATTTCTACTTTGTCCCCATTGATGTAGATCGGGGCATGTCCTCCGCTTCCTGAAGTCGATGACAATCTCCTTCATTTTGTTGAGATTGAGGGAGAGATTATTGTTGCCGCACCAGTTCACCAGATTCTCTATCTCATTCCTGTACTCTGTCTCGTCATTGTTTGAGATCCGACCCACTACGGTGGTGTCGTCAGCAAACTTGAAAATCGAATTGGAGGGGAATTTGGCCACACAGTTATAGGTGTATAAGGAGTATAGTGGGAGGATAGTAAATCACCTTCAAGCCAGAGCCAGATCACACAAGACAGTTAATAAAAAACATTTCTTCAAACTAAGGGTGGTTAGAAGTGTGGAACTCTCTCCCACAATATGTCAATACATAATTTTTAATTCTGACATCTGTTGATCTTAGTTAGACAAGGAAATAAAAGGATATGATGTTAGTAGATGGAGTTAAGATACAGATTAGACATGGGGGAGTTTCCCTGTCCTGTCCGCCAGGGGAATCATAGCAGGCGTGGGGAGGCAGATCATGCAAAGGTCTGTTGACCCTGGGTGGATTTGGGGTGAGCATGGCCGGAAAATCCTGCCCATCATCTCAATGAGTGACAGAACATGTTGGAGGGGCTGAATGGCCTACTCCTGTTCCTATGTTCTGATCTCACAGTGTGGTCCAGTTAGTTAAATCGTTCCCCATACCCTTCAACTTGTAATTCTATTTGTAGTGCAAGTTGAAAGAATTGTGAACTAATAAAAGTACATCAAGGCATGAGGGCATCTGGGACATTAGTGAATGGCAGGACCAATAGTCTATCTCCTTAACAAATGATATCTCAGAAACGAAACAGAGAAATATTTTGTTTTATTACTCTTTGATGTTGCTAGCAAGGCCAGCATTTGTTGCCCATCCGAATTGCCCTCAAACTGAATGGCTTGGTAAGTTATTTCAGAGGGCAGTTAAGAGTCAACTACATTGCTGTGGATCTGGAGTCACATATAGGCCAGACCAGGTAAGGACAGCAGATTTCCTTCCCGAAAGTGGCATTAGTGAACCAGATGGGTTTTTCCAACAATCGATGATAGCTTCATCATAGAATCCCTACAGCGCAGAAGGAGGCCATTCGGCCCACCAAGTCAGCACCGACCACAATCCCACTCAGGCCCTTTTCCCGTAACCCCACATATTTACCCTGCTAATCCCCTGATGCTAGGGTCAATTTAAGCATGGCCAATCAACCTAATCCACACATTTTTGGACTGAAGGAGGAAACCGGAGTACTTGGAGGAAACCCACGCAGTCACGGGGGAGAACGTGCAAACTCTACACAGACAGTGACCCGAGCCAGGAATCGAACCCGGGTCCCTGGTGCTGTGAGGCAGCAGTGCTAACCACTGTGCCGCCGTGCCGCCACCGTGCAGTCACCATTTACTGAGACCACCTTTCAATTCCATATTTCATTAATTGAATTCAAATTCCACCAGTTGCCATGGTGGGATTGGAACCCATGTCCTCAGAGCGTTAGCCTGGGGTCTCTAGATTATTAGTCATCGCTACGTCAGTATTTTCCCACACTGGAGAAGGAAATAAAGTGACAAAAGTCAATTCATACAGGGAGAGGCAAGTAAGGGGAATGAAAATTGGAATGGGAGGGAAAGGAATGAAACCATGGTAAAGGCGTGGGGTTAAGGGGATAGGGCAGGAGGATGGGCCTGGGTAAGATGCTCTTTTGGAGAGTTGGTGCAGACTCAATGGACTGAATGGCCTCTTTCTGCACTATAGGGATTCTGTGGTTCTAAAGGAAAAGAAAATTGCAATTAGAAGTTTCAAATTAAAAAAACTCTAAGAAGGGCATGGTTCTCTTTTGAATAAACCAACCTTATATTAAGTTGATCTTTCTCTAAACCCTGGCTATGACTTATAGACTACGTTCTGCGGGGTAGGTTTGCAGCGGAGGCGAAGGAGCTGAGAGAAAGGGATGGAGTCCTCACAGGATGGGCGGCACGGCGGCACAGTGGTTAGCACTGCTGCTTCACAGCGCCAGGGACCTGGGTTCGATTCCCGGCTCGGATCACTGTCTGTGTGGAGTCTGCACGTTCTCCTCGTGTCTGCGTGGGTTTCCTCCGGGTGCTCCAGTTTCCTCCCACAATCTGAAAGACGTGCTGGCTAGGGTGCATTGATCCGAAGTGTGGCAACTGGGGGAATTTTGCAGTAACTTCATTGCAGTGTTAATGTAAGCCTTACTTGTGACTAATAAATAAACCTTACTTTACTTTATTTTTTACTGAGGATGTGGGGTGCGAAGAGCTGTAGTCCAGATAGCTGTGTGAGTCAATGGGCTTACCCTCTGATTTCAGCTTCTCTGCCGTTTGGCCATTCACACCTTTATCCTCTCTATGGACTGCCATTGGCAGCCTTTTCCCTTGTTTTTGTGGCTATGACTCATCTTCCATTCCCTCACCCTGCAGTATAAATATCTCCCACTTTCTGTGCCTTTTAGCTTTGAGAAAGGACCATCTGGACTCGAAACGTCAGCTCTTTTCTCTCTTTACAGATGCTGCCAGACCTGCTGAGATTTGCCAGCATTTTCTCTCTTGGTACTATATTCTGCATTCTCTCCTTTCCTTTTCCCCCATGAATGGTATGAATCATAGAATCCCGACAGTGCAGAAGGAGGCCATTCGGCCCATCGAGTCTGCACTGACCACAATCCCACCCAGGCCCATCCCCATAACCCCATGCATTTACCATAGCTAGTCCCCCTGACATTAAGGGACAATTTAGCACGGCCAGTCCATCTAACCCGCACAACTTTGGAGTGTGGGAGGAAACCGGAGCACCCGGAGGAAACTCACGCAGACATGGGGTGAACGTGCAGACTCCACAGAGGTAGAGACCCAAGACAGGAATTGAACCAGGGTCCCTGGCACTGTGAGGCAGCAGTGTTAACCACTGCGCCACCGTGCCGCTTTGCCTGTATAGCACAAGAAATAATACTTTTCACTGTATCCCAATACTTATGACAATAATAAATCAAAGCAAATCAAATCAAATCTTTCTGGCTGGGTAGACTGAGCCTAGCAGGAATATAATTAGTAGTTTCACAACACCAGGTTAAAGTCCAACAGGTTTATTTGGTAGCACGAGCTTTCGGAGTCCTGCCCCTTCATCAGGCGAGTGGAGGGATGGGTTCACGAGCATAACATATATAGACATTGTCTGTACCAGTAAAGACTTGATTATCTGTAAAGACTCGCATTCCAACCATTGTCTTGCAATTGTGTCTCTGTCTATATGTACCATGTTTGTGAAACCCTCCTCTCCATTCACCTGATGAAGGAGCAGCGCTCCGAAAGCTCGTGATTTCTAACAAGCCTGTTGGGCTTTAACTGGTGTTGTGAGACTTCTTACTGTGCCTACCCCAGTCCAACGCCGGCATCTCCACATCAGGAATATAATTGGCAGAGAAGCGTGAATCATCTAGCAATGAAGATTCATAGCTCACAGGGTATATCTTCCTCGTCACAAATGGCTGAACGGTTAGCACACTGCTAATAGTGTGAGCCTTGTCCTGAACTCAATGTCACAGACCCAGCAATTCTCAGCCATTGTGGCCACACTCCAGCCTCCTTCGCAATCACTGGCAACTCTCTGCACTTTCCTTTCCAAACCCGACGTGAATTTTACTTAAAAAAAAAACTTTCGGGAACGAAGATTAGTCTCTGGCGTGTTTCCCAGACAAAGCTATTATCATTCCACTCAGGGTTCGAAAATACAACATATTTACCACAACCCCTACTCAGGTCTGAAACCCCTGGAAGGTCGCAGAGGGCTTTAGGGAGGGGTGGGGGTGCCGGGGTTTACCGGACAGATGGGGTGTCGCAATTAAAATCATTGCTGTAGCTATGCTGTAGTTCGAAAAGATGTTGAAGGAAAGTGTGTGGGATGGAGAGGGGGGAAGGACTTTCAGGATATGAGATACAGCTATACGCAAAAATCTAAAGCAAATGACATCTCACAAGTGGTAAAATTGTTATGGTAAAGAAGGTGGCCATTCAGCCCAAGCCCATGCTAGCTCCCCGTGATAATCATAGAATCCCTACAATGCAGTAGGAGGCCATTCGGCCCATCACGTCTCCCTAACACTAGGATCAATCTAGCATGGCCAATCAATCTAACCCACACATCTTCAGAGTGTGGGAGGAAACCAGAGCACCCAGAGGAAAACCACGCAGACATGGGGAGAATGTGCAAAGTCCAAAGGGAATGGAGGGATACAAACGATTGGTCTCGTTGGACCAAGGAGCAGCACAGGCTTGGAGGGCCGAAGGGCCTGTTTCCTGTGCTGCACTGTTCTTTGTTCTTTGTTCTTTGTTCTTTGTTCCACACAGACCAGGAATCGAACCCAGGTCCCTGGCACTGTGAGGCAGCAGTGCTAACCACTGTGCCACCGTGCTGCCCTTGCTATCCTGGCAGTAACACTCCTCCCTCCCCCACTACCCTTGCTGGATCATCTGCCTCAAATTCCCATCCAATTCCCTTTGAAATCTCCAATCACTCCCCTTCTACCATCCTCAGTTCGAGGGCAATTAGGGATGGGCAATAAATGCTGGCCCAGCCAGTGACGCCCACATCCTGTGAATGAATACATAAAGAAATAACTTCCAGATTTTTTTTATTGAATTCAAATTTCACCATCTGCTGCGATGTGATTTGAACTTAGCTCTTGACAGCTTGGCAACATAGGTGGCCAACGTGATTATATGGCATGCTTGCCTTCATCGGCCGAGGCATTGAGTTGACAAATCATGTTGTAGTTATATAAAACCTGGTTAGGCAGCTTTTGAAGTATTACGTGCATTTCTGGTCGCCACACTACCAGAAGGACATGAAAGCTTTGGAGAGAGAGCGCAAAGCAGGTTCACCAGGATGTTGCCTGGTCTCGAGGCTGTTGGCTATGAGGAGAGTTTGAATAAACTAGGATTGTTTTCACTGGAAAGGCAGAGGCTGAGGGGTGACCTCATAGAGGTCTACAGAATTATGAGAGGCACAGACAGGGTGGATAGTCAGAGGCTTTTTCCCCAGGGTGGAAGTGTCAATTACAAAGGGGGGCACAGGTCCAAGGTAAGAGAGGGAAAGTTGAAGGGAGATGTGCGGGGGAAGTTTTTTATGCAGAGAGTGGTGGGTGCCTGGAATGCGCTGCCAGAGGAGGTGGCGGAAGCAGGCACATCAGCAACATTTCAGACCAAAAGAGAAAACGCTGGAAAGTCTCAGCAGGTCTGGCTGTAAGGAGAGAAAAGAGCTGACGTTTCGAGTCCAGATGTCAAAGCTAAAAGGCATAGAAAGTGGGAAATATTTATACTGCAGGGTGAGGGAATGATAGATGAGTCATAGCCACATACACCGGGGCGGGGGTGGGGGGGGGGTGGGGGGGGTGAAAGACTGCTAATAGTTGTCCACAGAGAGAATAAGGGTGTGAATGGCCAAACGGCAGAGAAGCTGTAAACTGTGACAGATGAAGATGTTGGGGGAGGGGAGCAGGGAATGGGACGGCATCCGCAGTAATTTGCTTTTAAGCAACATTTAAGAGGCATCTGGATGGGTACATGATTAGGGAGGGAATAGAAGGATACAGTCTGAGTCAGGGCAGAAGGGTTTTTTTTTAGTTTAGTTAGGGCACCATGATTGACACAGACTTGGAGGGCGGAAGGACTTGTTCCTGCGCTGTACTTTTCTTAGTTCTTATTTGTTCTTGCTCTGGGTCTCTGGATTACTAGTCCAGTGGTAGATAATACCACTATGCCACTGCTTCCCATTTGAGGTGTAGTCACTATTGTGCAGTAGAGATGCCGCAGCCAATTAGCAGATGGCAAACTGCCAACAACAAACAGTGTGATAATGAGCAGGTAATCTGATTTCAATTGAGGGATAGATACCTGATCCGGATACCTGGCAGAACTCACCTGTTCCTCTCCAAAACGGTGTAATTACTCTCGCTCGAGAGGAAATATGAGACTTGAGTTCCAATGTTCCACAAGTGTAGTCACCCCACTGGCTATGAATTGGGAAGTCCCGAGGTTATGAAATACACTATAGAAATGCCAATTATTCTTTTCCTTTCAGCTGTCTTTCTGGCAAAAGCAAATGAATAACGGGAATATGCCGGATTTCGAGGTCAGTCATAGTAACTAAGGGCTACATTTACAGTAAAACCCTTTACCAGTGCCCAGGCTAATAGGAAGTTTGAGCATGAATAGAATTAGACTCCGACAATTACAGCTTGCGTATACAAAGCCCACTCACTATAGTCAATGTTCCTGTGTGTTAAGGTTTATTTATTAATCACAAGTAAGGCTTACATTAACACTACAATGAAGTTACTGTGAAATTCCCCTAGTCGCCACATTCCAGCGCCTGTTCGGGTCAATGCACCCAACGAGCACGTCTTTTTAGAATGTGGGAAGAAACTGGAGCATCTCTGCATTACAGAAATTAAAAAATGCTCATGAAGTTGTAATAGGATTTGATTTGATTTGTTATTGTCATATGTATTAGCATACAGTGAAAATACTGTTTCTTGTGCACTATACAGACAAAGTATACCGTTCATAGAGAAGGAAACGAGAGAGTGCAGAATGTAGTGTTACAGTCATAGCTAGGGTGTAGAGAAAGATCAGCTTAATGCAAGTTAAGAACATTCAAAAGTCTGACAGCAGCAGGGAAGAAGCTGTTCTTGAGTCTGTTGGTACGTGACCTCAAACTTCTGCATCTTTTTCCCGACGGAAGAAGGTGGAAGAGAGAATATCTAGGGTGCGTGGGGTCCTTAATTATGCTGGCTGCTTTGCCGAGGCAGCAGGAAGTGTAGACAGAGTCAATGGATGGGAGGCTGGTTTGCGTGGTGGATTGGGCTCCATTCACGACCTTTTGTAGTTCCTTGCGGTCCAGGGCAGAGCATGAGCCATACCAAGCTGTGATTCAACCAGAAAGAATGCTTTCTATGATGCACCTGTAAAAGTTGGTGAGAGTCATGCTGACATGCAAAATTTTGTTGGTTTTCTGAGAAAGTAGAGGCGTTGGTGGGCTTTCTTAACTATAGCGTCGGCATGGGGGGACCAGGACAGGTTGTTGGTGATCTGGACACCTAAAAACTTGAAGCTCTCCCATTGATAAAGTTGAGACGTAGGAGCGATGTCCAAATGTTTAAAAAATTCATTAATGGGATATGGGCATCGCTGGCTGGCTGGCATTCATTGCCCATCTCTGGTTGCCTGAGGGCAGTTGAGATTCAAAAACAGACCGGGTAAGGGTGGCAGATTTCCTTCCCTAAATGACATCAGTGAACCAGATGAGTTTTTCCAACAATCAACAATAGTTTCATGGTCATCAGTAGATTCTTAATTCCAGGTATTTCATATTGAATTCAAATTCCACCATCTGCATTGGTGGGATTCGAACCCAGGTCCCCAGAACATTAGCTGAGTTTCTGGATTAATAGTCTAGTGATAATACCACTAGGCCATTGCCTACCCTTAATAATGACAGGGGGTGAAGTAACAAGGTATTAGGAGGAGAGTTTCAGAACGTTGAAATGATAAGGCTGAAGAATCAGTAAGGTTACAATTTATTTATTAGTCATAGGTAGGCTTACGTTCATACTGCAATGAAGTTACTGTGAAAATCCCCTAGTCGCCTTCAGCGCCTGTTCGGATACACTGAGGGAGAATTTAGCATGGCCAATGCACCCAACTAGCACATCTTTGGACTGTGGAAGAAAACCGGAGCATCCAGAGGAAACCCACGCAGACATGGGGAGAACGTGCAGACTCCACACAGACAGTGACCCAAGCCAGGAATCGAACCCGAGTTCCTGACACTGTGAGGCAGCAGTGCTAACCAGTGTGCCACCGTGCTGCCCTAAAGAATCTAAAGAATCTGTGACAGTGAGGGTACAGAATAATATTAATACGTTGGCAGATGCACAGGGCGCGATCTTACTGGCCGTTCACTCCACGCTCTCGCCGCAGCGAGGTTGGAGAATTTGGCACCCAGCCAAATCTCCATTACCTGCAGCGGGATGGGAAAATCCTGCCAGCGTGAACGGCTGTGATATTCCGGCCATAGTGTTTTACAGATGAAACAATTTGTCCAGTTATGTCCGTACAAATTCTCCGAAATAATTTTTTCCTTATTCCTGGGATGTGGGCGTTGAAGGCTGGGACAGCATTTATTGCCCATTCCTAATTGCCCTTGAGAAGGTGGTGATGAGCTGCCTTCTTGAATCGCTGAGTTCCATGTGGTGTAGGTACACCCACGCTGCTGTTAGGAAAGGAATTCCAGGATGTATGATCGGAAAGTGGCGTTCAGACCGCAGTCAGATCAGTCATGTGATCACACTCCACAAACATCCACTCCCTCCACCACCGACGCTCAGTAGCAGCAGTGTGTACCATCTACAAGATGCACTGCGGCAATTCACCAAAGATCCTTAGACAGCACCTTCCAAACCCATGGCCACTTCCATCTAGAAGGACAAGGGCAGCAGATACATGGGAACACCACCACCTGCAAGTTCCCCTCCAAGCCACTCACCATCCTGATTTGGAAATATATCGGCCGTTCCTTCGCAGTCGCTGGGTCAAAATCCTGGAATTCCCTCCCTAACGGCATTGTGGGTCAACCCACAGCACATGGACTGCAGCGATTCAAGAGGGCAGCTCACCACCACCTTCTCAAGGGCAACTTAGTTTTTAAGTTTATTTATTATTGTCACAAGTAGGCTTATATTAACACTGCAATTAAGTTACTGTGAAAATCCCCTAGTTGCCACATTCCGGCGAATTTAGCACCTAACCAGCACGTCTTTCGGACTATGGGAGGAAACCGGAGCACCCGGAGGAAACCCACACAGGCACGGGGGAGAACGTGGAAACTTCGCACAGACAGTGACCGAAGCCAGGAATCGAACTCAGGTCACTGACACCATGAGGCAGCAGTGCAAACCGCTATGCCACCCTCTAGGGATGGGCAATAAATGCTGATGTGGAGATGCCGGCGTTGGACTGGGGTAAACACAGTAAGAAGTTTAACAACACCAGGTTAAAGTCCAACAGGTTTATTTGGTAGCAAAAGCCACAAGCTTTTGGAGTCTTAAGCTCCTTCTTCCGGTGAGTGGGAATTCTGAATTCGGAGCCTTAAGCTCCTTCTTCAGGTGAGTGGGAATTCTGAATTCCCACTCACCTGAAGAAGGAGCTTAAGGCTCCGAAAGCTTGTGTGGCTTTTGCTACCAAATAAACCTGTTGGACTTTAACCTGGTGTTGTGAGGCTTCTCACTGTGCCCACCCCAGTCCAACGCTGATATCTCCACATCATAACCTGGTGTTGTGGGACTTCTTACTGTGCCCACTCTAGATCAATCACAATCCTTCATCTGGCACCATGTCAAAGTGTCACTTTCTGGTGTTCTTAACACGTCCTTAATTGATCTGTGCGGGAACTAAACCTCTATTGTGCTATTCCAGTTAAAGGAATAACACCAACTATTCAACGGTGTCCAAAAAAATTCCCCCTTTGTGAGTTGCTACACAGGAAAACATTGGAGGCTGCAATATTTGAAAATTGCTTTCCTTGAGCGTCATCCGCTACAATTCCGCATATTTCGATAGGGAAAACGATATTTGCATAATTGTCACGGATGGCGGAGCTTTGAAAGGGTGGATACAAAATAACTTGAATTAGTTCCAGTCTGAGTTCCTTTCAGCCAGTTCCTGTTTACTTGCCTTCGGCTCAAGAAAAGTTACCTCCTCCTTCACAGTCTTGGAAACCTTTCTTATTTTGCATCTACTTCGTTGAGGTGAGATCTTTCCACTTCTTTTACAATGCTTTTGTTTAATTTTATTTCAACGAATAATGCAACAATTGCCTGCACGATTGAGCCAGCGGCCAAAGAACTAAAAGCTTTTGTTTACAGGCGAGACAGGTCGAAGTTTTGGAGAAGGAAAACTTAACATTGTCATGAACTTGTTAAACATCAGCAGCACACGTGTTTTGAAAATATTACAACCTAGTTGGAATGGGAGTGTTTAATAACACACTCTGAAAGGTTTGATGTGAATTAGATAATTTAAAACGGTGTATTGTTGAATAGTGACATTTTCAGCCTGTGTATGTGAAGTTTTCTTGTTAGTGAATTCGATTTGATTTGCTTTAATTTATTATTGTCACATATGTTAGCATGCAGTGAAAAGTATTGTTTTTTGCACGCTATACAGACAAATCCGGGATGTCTCTGATCGGGTCCCAGATATCCTGAGGTGGGAGGGAGAGGAACCAGAGGTCGTGGTACATATTGGTACCGCTGACATAGGTAGGAAGAGGGAAGGGGTCATGGAAAGAGAATATAGAGAGTTAGATAGACAGTTGGGAAGGAGGAACGCAAAGGTAGTAATCTCAGGATTGCTGCCTGTGCCACTGGAAAGTGAGAGCAGGAATGGAGTGAGGTGGAGAATGAATGTGTGGCTGAGGGACTGGAGGCTGGGGCGGGGATTCAGGTTCCTGGATCATTGGGACCTCTTTAGGGGAATGTGTGACCTGTACAAAAAAGACGGGTGGCATTTGAATTCCAGGAGGACCAATATCCTGGCAGGAAGGTTGGCTAAGGCTACTGGGGAGACTTTAAACTAGAAAGGTTGGGGGGAGGGAATCGTGATGAGGTGACTGAGAGCGAGGAGGTTAGCCGGCAAATAGAGAAGGGTTGTACACAGTGTAAGAGGGAGAATAGACAGGTGATGGAGAAGGGGAGAGCTCAGACAAAGGTTTGAGATGTGTCTAGGGTAAATGCAAGGGGTTATGGGGATGGGCCTGGGTGGGATTGTGGTCGGTGCAGACTCAATGGGCCGAATGGCCTCCTTCTGCACTGTAGGGATTCTATGATTCTATTCTATTCCATGGATTCAAATGAGCATTTCACTTGGTGCCATTCTCTTGCCTTCTCCCCGTGTTCCTGCACATTATTTCATTGCAAATAACCATGGAATTTCCTTCTAATTCCACTAATCAACCTGCAACCACCACACCAACCAACTCAAGAACAGCTTCTTCCTTGCTGCCATCAGACTTTTGAATGGACTTACCTCGCATTAAGCTGATCTTTCTCTACACCCTAGCTATGACTGTAACACTACATTCTGCACTCTCTCGTTTCCTTCTCTATGAACAGTATGCTTTGTCTGTATAATGCGTAAGAAACAATACTTTTCACTGTATGCCAATACATGTGACAAAAATCAAATCAAAAGAAACATCAACTTAATGCGAGGTAGGTCCATTCAAAAGTTCGATGGCAGCAGGGAAGAAGCTGTTCTTGAGTCGGTTGGTACGTGACCTCAGACTTTTGTATCTTTTTCCTGATGGAAGAAGGTGGAAGAGAGGGCGGCACGGTGGCACAGTGATTAGCACTGCTGCCTCGCAGCGCCAGGGACCCAATTTCAAGTCTGGCCTCGGATCACTGTCTGTCTGGAGTCTGCATGTTCTCCCTGTGTCTGCGAGGGTTTCCTCCGAGTGCTCCGGTTTCCTCCAACAGTTCAAAGATGTACAGGTTAGATTGATTGGTCATGATAAATTAACCCAAGTATCAGGGGGATTAGCAGGGTAAAAATGAGGGGTTACGGGAATAGGGCCTGGGTGGGATTGTGGTTTTTGCAGACTTGATGGGCTGAATGGCCTCCTTCTGCACCCTGGGGATTCTATGATTCTAGCCACACTGAGTGAGTGAGAGAATGTCCGGGGTGCGTGGGGTCCTTAATTATGCTGGCTGCTTTGCCAAGGCAGCGGGAAGTGTAGACAGTGTCAATGGATGGGAGGCTGGTTTGCGTGATGGATTAGGCTACATTTGCGACCTTTTGTAGTTTCTTGCAGTCTTGGGCAGAGCAGGAGCCATACCAAGCTGTGACACAACCAGAAAGAATGCTTTCGATCGTGCATCTGTAAAGGTTGGTGAGAATCGTAGCTGACATGCCAGATTTCCTTCGTCTTCTGAGAAAGTAGAGGCGTTGGTGGGTTTCCTTAACTATATTGTCGGCATGGGGGGGCGGGGGGGGGGGGGGAGCCAGGACAGGTTGTTGGTTAACAAAATTCTAATGCTACCATTTTCCCAGAGTTACGACTCGGGCTGATAATATATATCGTTTCCTTTCTTTTTAAAAAAAAGAACCGCAGCTGTAATTTTAAAAGCTGAAGATAAGTAGGTGGGTTCGAGGGGAGATGAGCAAACATCAAGGATGGTAGAGGCATAAATTCTCACCACATTTTAAAAGTATTTGGACTTAAAGGACCGTAACCTGCTTTGGACAGAGTGCAGGAGGTTTAGGGTTCGGCTGGGCAGCTCTTTGTTAACCAACATCAATGTGATGGCCCGAATGGCCTTCTGTGTTGTAAATATTTCCTAAGATGTGAAGATCGCAAGGTACAAATGTTGGGGAGGCAGTGGTGTAGTGGTATTTTCACTGGATTAGCAATCCAGAGACCCAAAGTAATGCTCTGGAGACTTGGATTTGAATCCCGCCACGGCAGATAGTGAAATTTGAATTCAATAAAATTCTGGAATTAAGAATCTACTGATGACCATGAATCGATTGTCATCAAAAACCCATCTGGTTCACTAATGTCCTTTCGCGAAGGAAATCTGCCGTCCTTACCTGGTCTGGCCTTAGGGTGGTTAGCACTGCTGCATCATTGGGCCCTTGGTTCGATGCCAGCCTTGGGTTACGGTCTATGTGGAGTGGTTTCCTCCGGGTGCTCTTGATTCCGCCCACAATCCAAAGATGTGCAGGTTAGCTTCACTGGCCATGCTAAATTGCCCCTTGGAGTCGGTTTTTTAAAATCAATTCCTGGGACATGGGTGTCACTGGCTGGGCTAGCATTTATCGTCCATCCCTAGTTGCCCTTGAATTGAGTGGCAGTTGAGAGTCAACCACATTGCTGTGGCTCTGGAGTCACATGTAGGCCAGACCAGGTAAGGACGGCAGATTTCCTTCCCTAAAGGACATGAGTGAACCAGATGGGTTTTTCCGCCAATTGACAATGGTTTCATGGTCACCAGTAGATTATTAGTCCCAGATAGTTATTATTGAATTCAAATTCCACCATCTGCCGTGGCGGGATTCGAACCCGGGTCCCCAGAACATTAGCTGTGTTTCCGGATTAATAGTCTAGCGACAATACCACTAGGCCGTCGTCTCCCCACGTGCCTTACTCTAATATATTTTCAATTTTTTGATGTTTTTTCATTACGTTTGAGTAAAGGCTCCATTATCTTTCCTGACACAGTCCACGGAATATTTTGCAACGGTGTATCCTGTACTTCTGTTAAGTATGACACTGAGTAATCATCCTGCCAATCAAAGCATTAGAGTTTGACCATATCCAATAACTTGTGCAGCTTGATTCCACATTTATAACATCTTTAATTGTCGCTTTTCAGGTATACCCAAAGAGCGACAAAGATGACCTTTTATGATGGCATTTATCCCTTCTATCCAACTTCACGAGTACCAGTGGTGTTCAACACCATCCAAATTGTGGTCATTCTTATATTTTTAGTCTTCCTCGTTGCCTTCCTCATTATACTCATCGGCATCCGGGGGACAGAGGTAAGTACCTGTTTTAATTGAATTAACTGCAGCCACACAGTGTCAGGGACCCGGGTTCGATTCCCGGCTTGGGTCACTGTCTGTGCAGAGTTTGCGCGTTCTCCCAGTGTCTGCGTGGGTTTCCTCCGGGTGCTCCAGTTTCCTCCCACAGTCCGAAAGACATGCTGGTTAGGTGCTAAATTCTCCCTCGGTGTGCTCTGTCATTCAATAAGATCATGGCTGATCTTTTCGTGGACTCAGCTCCACTTACCCACCTGCTCACCATAACCCTTAATTCCTTTACTGTTCAAAAATCTATCTTTGCCTTAAAAACACTCAATGAGGTAGCCTCAACTGCTTCACTGGGCAGGGAATTCCACAGATTCTCAACCCTTTGGGTGAAGAAGTTCCTCCTTGATTCCGTCCTAAATCTGCTCCCCCTTACTTTGAGGCCATGTCCCCTAGTTCTAGTTTCACCCGCCAGTGGAAACAACTTCCCTGCTTCTATCTCATCTATTCGCTTCATAATCTTATATGTTTCTATAAGATCTCCCCTCATTATTCTAAATTCCAATGAATATAGTTCCAGTCTACTCAGTCTCTCCTTACACTTGGTCAAATGCTGCCTTAATGTCAAGGGCAGTCACTCTCACCTCACCTCTGAAGTTCAGCTCTTTTGTCCATGTTTGGACCTAGGTTGTAATGGGGTCAGGAGATGAGTCACTCTGGCTCCTGTACAATTACTATGTAATTCCCTTGGATTGATATTCAAGAAAAGGTTAATGGATTATATGCATTCACTTACCACAGTACTCAGAAGCAGTTCACTTGGTGTTATACCCATGTTGTGTGAATGTGCCACTTCCCAATTTAAATAGTCCGGCGTTAGTTTTGATCAGTGGACACAGGATGTAAATCCCGACTCTCAGCTTCTCTAACCTCGGGGATGAGTGTGTGGGGAATTGAGGTGGGCGGCACAGTGGCACAGTGGTTAGCACTGCTGCCTCACAGCACCAGGGACCCAGGTTCGATTCCCGGCTTGGGTCACTGCCTGTGTGGAGTCTGCATGTTCTCCCCGTGTCTGCGTGGGTTTCCTCCGGGTGCTCCGGTTTCCTCCCACAGTCCAAAGATGTGCGGGTTAGGTGGATTGGCCATGCTAAATTCTCCTCTGTGTACCCGAACAGGCGCTGGGGTGTGGCGACTAGGGGATTTTCACAGTAACTTAATTGCAGTGTTAATGTAAGACTACTTGTGACTAATAAATAAACTTTAATATGTGACGCACAGAACTGAATAGATACAGCAAGTTTATTACCCAGCACAATTTCACAGTAGATGTATTGGGAGGGCCTGTTCAACCTATTCCTTGGGCAGAATAGTAAGAAGTCTCACAACACCAGGTTAAAGTCCAACAGGTTTATTTGGAATCACGAGCTTTCGGAGCGCTGCTCCTTCATCAGGTGAGTGGAGAGATGGCTTCACAGACAGGGCATATATAGGCAAAGACATAATTGCAAGATAATGATTGGAATGTGAGTCTTTACAGGTACAGACAATGTCTGTATATGCCGTGTTTGTGAACCCATCTCTCCACTCACCTGATGAAGGATCAGCGCTCCGAAAGCTCGTGATTCCAAATAAACCTGTTGGACTTTAACCTGGTGTTGTGAGACTTCTTACTGTGCCAACGCCGGCATCTCCACAATCTTGGGCAGAATAGAGAGTGGTTGGAATATTGGTGTGGCTTGGAATGTGGCACAGTACTTGGAATGTCTGTTCTCTTTGCGATTGGACAGTGCATTTGTATTCTAATATGTAATCATTTTCCAGAAGTTGCATTGGCTTGTGAGGATCACCCTGAGTGTCTTCATTGGTGCTGTCATTGTTGGTGAGTATCGTCAGACCAGCTCTTGTTAAGGGCACTTCCCTTTGCTAAAAAGGGTGCTTCTCAATGCGGGCTTGATAGTGCAGCAAAGGCTCGGTGTTGGCCTAGTTTATGGCAACAACAGGTTGCTCCAAAGGAATAATTCAGAAGTGAAATTGTGCAGTGCTGACTTGGCCAGCACTGCGCTTCAGTAAGAGCAGCAGCGAGCCAGCTGGAGATGAAAAAGAACCTCAATGTGAGCAGCAGACAAATAAAAAGCTCGGAGATTATTGCCAATTAAGTGAAGCAGGAGACAGTTACTCTGAGGATAGAATAGATAAAAGGGATGGGTACTTGTGACATTAGAAGCATTAGAATCATAGAAACAGTACAGAAGGAGACCATTCAGCCCATCGAGTCTGCACCGACAACAATCCCATCCATCCCCGTAACCCTAAGCATTTACCCTAGCTAGTCCCCCTGACACTAAGGGGCAATTTAGTATGGCTAATCTACCTAACCCGCACACCTTCGGACACTAAGGGGCAATTTAGCATGGCCAATCCACTGAACCCGCACATCTTTGGATACTAAGGGGCAATTTAGCATGGCCAATCCACCGAACCCGCACATCTTTGGACACTAAGGGGCAATTTAGCACGGCCAATCCACCTAACCTGCACTTCTTTGGACTGTGGGAGGAAACCGGAGCACCCAGAGGAAACTCACGCAGACACAGAGAGAAGGTGCAGGCTCCACATGGACAGTCACCCGAGGTTGAAACTGAACCCGGGTCCCTGGCACTGCGAGGCAGCAGTGCCAACCACTGTGCCACCCCAACATTAACACTGTTCCTTAAGTGCCCCACCCTATCCAGAAATATTAAGGCAAATAGGAGCTTAAGAGTGAATTGATGGGCTGAATGGCCTCCTTCTGCATTGTAGGGATTCTATGATTCTAATGTAACAAGCCCCCAACCCTTTTCTTTGCCAGTCTACCTAAAATTTAGCAATTGTTTGGCTGACGTACAAAAACAAAATGTAGGTTCAGAGGGAGACCTGCAAACAGTGTCGATAACGGAAACAGAAGGTGGAGCAAATGTCCCCTTTTGTCTACTGTATGTTTCTGTGACCCAAGAGCAATTTCACGACCTGAATTGAACAAGTGTGCAAATTGTCTATTGATCTTTAATTATCCGCAGGCAGAAGGCATTAACTGGGGTTTTATATATAACAAGGCCCTTCCTGAATCTCCCATGTGGTGGAGTTAGGAGGCAAACGCTTGTGATGTTTCACTCTATAAAATAAATATCAGACTGAGTCAAGATTAGCTCTTGTGTCGTTCACCACTCACTGGCTCTCCTCAGCAACTGGAGCTTGTTTTATATAACAGCAGCTTAAACAGGAGAAGCAGGCATATGTACCATCAAGCCCTGAAGTGACCAAATATTTCAATTATGTAACATGGTGAAAATGATAGAAGCAAATTCAAAGCTGCGGGAGAAATGTGCGTGTTAGCCTGCCTAATATTTAACCATCTTCCCACAGTAAAACAAAGCATGCAGTGTATCCCAACTGTACCCAGGGCAGTGTACTCCAAGGGTACCTAGGGCAGTGTACGCCAACGGTACCCAGCGCAGTGTACCCCAACGGTACCCAGGGCAGTGTACCCCAACGGTACCCAGCGCAGTGTACCCCAACGGTACCCAGGGCAGTGTACCCCAACGGTACCCAGGGCAGTGTACCCCAACGGTACCCAGGGCAGTGTACCCCAACGGTACCCAGGGCAGTGTACCCCAACGGTACCCAGGGCAGTGTACCCCAACGGTACCCAGGGCAGTGTACCCCAATGGTACCCAGGGCAGTGTACCCCAACAGTACCCAGGGCAGTGTACCCCAACGGTACCCAGGGCAGTGTACCCCAACGGTACCCAGGGCAGTGTATCCCAATGGTACCCAGGGCAGTGTACCCCAATGGTATCCAGAGCAGTGTACCCCAAAGGTGCCCAGGGCAGTGTGTACCAACTTATCCAGGCAGTGTACCCAGCCTGCTGAACACATCTGCAGTAATGGGAGCTTCTGGGAGATGGCAGAAAATCATAGAATCATAAAGTGCAGAAGAGGCCATTCAGCCCATCGAGTCTGCACCGACACGGGAGAAATACCTGAACTCCCACCTAATCCCATCTACCAGCACTTGGCCCTTAGCCTTGAATGGTATAACAAAGGCAAAATACTGTGGATGCTGGAATCGGAAACAAAAACAGAAAATGCTGGAAAATCCATGGAGAGAGATTGGAGCCAACGTTTCAAGTCCAGATGACCCTTCGTCAGTGACGAAGGGCGGGGTTTCCCAGCCTTGCGCCCCGAAACCGGAAAATCCCATCCGAGGTGAATGGACCTTTCCATGGTCCGCCCCTCCCCTGCTCCGATTCCTGTGGTGAGCGGCAGGTCAGGAAAATTCGCCCCAAAGGGTCATCTAGCATGACCCTGACAAAGGGTCATCCAGACTCGAAACGCTGGCTCCATTCTCGCTCCACAGATGCTGTCAGGCCAGCTGAGACTTTCCAGCATTTTCTGCTTTTGCCTTAAATGTCATGACGTACCAAGCGCTCATCCAGATAAACCAACGTTTTTTGAATTGGAGGATTCAGCAGTGGTTAATTACAAAAGAGGTAGATTAAAATACAACAGAATGAAGTGGTTACAGGCAATTGGGTGAATCTTAGAATCCCTACAGCACAGAAAGTGGCCATTCGGCCAATTGAGTCTGCACCGACCACAATCCCACCCAGGCCCTACCCCCATATCCCTACATATTTACCCACTAATCCCTCTAACCTATGCATCCCAGGACACTAAGGGCAATTTTAGTACGGCCAATCAACCTAACCCGCACAACTTTGGACTGTGGGAGGAAACCGGAGCACCCGGAGGAAACCCACGCAGACACGAGGAGAATGTGCAAACTCCACACAGACAGTGACCCAAGCCGGGAATCGAACCCAGGTCCCTGGAGCTGTGAAGCAGCAGTGCTAACCACTATGCTACCGTGCCGCCCAGCGTGGATTAAGTAGTTGCAAGAGTGTTGCTTGGGTAAATATTACAAAAAGTCTTTGTGGACCCTTACCTTGCCAATGGGCCAAGGAATTACAACATAGATGCACAAATACAGACACTGGAAAAATAACTTTAAGAGGGGAGGCGATGGCCTAGTGGTATTATTGCTAGACGTTTAATCCAGAAACTCAGCTAATGTTCTGGGGACCCGGGTTCGAATCCCGCCACGGCAGATGGTGGAATTTGAATTCAATAAAAAATATCTGGAATTAAGAATCTACTGATGACCATGAAACCATTGTCGGAAAAACCCATCTGGTTCACTAACGTCCTTTAGGGAAGGAAATCTGCCGTCCTTACTTGACCTGGCCTACATGTGACTCCAGAATGTGGTTAATTCAACTGCCCTTCAAGGGCCACTAGGGATGGGCAAAAAATTCTGGCCAGCCAGCGATGCCCGTGCCCCAAAAATGAATTTTAAAAAATATTTTTTTTAATAAGAATTGCCAAATATAAACATTTTCCAAGGGCAGATACGCATTACAAATAAAAGTAAAATACTTTTTATACTGGGCGGCACGGTGGCACAGTGGTTAGCACTGCTGCTTCACAGCTCCAGGGACCTGGGTTCGATTCCCGGCTTGGGTCACTGTCTGTGTGGAGTTTGCACATTCTCCTCGTGTCTGTGTGGGTTTCCTCCGGGTGCTCCGGTTTCCTCCCACAGTCCAAAGATGTGCGGGTTAGGTTGATTGGCCGTGCCAAAATTGCCCCTTAGTGTCCTGAGATGAGTAGGTTAGAGGGATCAGCGGGTAAATATGTAGGGATATGGGGATAGGGCCTGGGTGGGATTGTGGTCGGTGCAAACTCGATGGGCCGAATGGCCTCCTTCTGCACTGTATGATTTCTATGACTACGAATGCTGCAATTAAGAACAGAAGATGCTGGATAAACTCAGCAAGTCTGGCAGCATCTGTGGAGAGAGAATCAGAGTTAATGTTTCGAGTCTCGACGGTAACTCTGTTTCTCTCTCCCAGACATGCTGAGTTTATCCAGCATTTTCTGTCTTTCTCCCGCTGCACCGCACATGCATTCCCAGCGAGCTGCAGCGACAGTGAGTCGACAAAGGCTTGAAAGGAAGGTTTCTCAATAGTTTGTGTGTGAAGATGAGCGATCCGACATTGATCATGTCCAGTCAAAGTCTGACTCTGCAACATAAACATTTACAAAGCAGATCCAAACAATGAAGCAGTTTTTGATATTGGATCAGATTGTTTGGACATGGTTAACTGGCTGTGATTGAAAAGAAGGAAGTCCATCAAAAGATGTCCATCAAGGAATGAGCTGAAAAAGGGGCTTAGGAGAGCTAGGAGGGGACACGAGAAGTCCTTGGCGGGTCGGATCAAGGAAAACCCCAAGGCTTTTTACTCTTATTTTAAGGTTTATAAAATGATGAAGGGGATAGATAGAGTGAACGTTCAAAGACCATTTCCTCGGGTGGATGGAGCTATTACAAGGGGGCATAACTATAGGGTTCATGGTGGGAGATACAGGAAGGATATCAGAGGTAGGTTCTTTACGCAGAGAGTGGTTGGGGTGTGGAATGGACTGCCTGCAGTGATAGTGGAGTCAGACACTTTAGGAACATTTAAGCGGTTATTGGATAGGCACATGGAGCACACCAGGATGACAGGGAGTGGGATAGCTTGATCTTGGTTTCAGATAAAGCTCGGCACAACATCGTGGGCCGAAGGGCCTGTTCTGTGCTGTACTGTTCTATGTTCTATGTCTTTGCACTTGGTGAGGGGGAAAGTCTAACAACTTCCTCTTCTTTCTCTTTAGTCGTGAATTTCACCAATGACTGGGAGACGGGGTTTACGACGGTGAACACAACCTACAAATCCTTCAGCAATGAGAAAGTCAAAGCGGAAGTTGGGATTCATGTTGGGTTCAAAGGAGTGAATATAACACTGAGAGGTAACGCTTTCAGTTAGAATCATAAAATCATAGAATCCCTACAGTGCAGAAGAAGGCCATTCGGCCCATCGAGTCTGCACTGACCACAATCCCACCCAGGCCCTACCCCTTAACCCCACATATTTACCCTTCTAATCCGTGGGTTTACTCCGGGTGCTCCGGTTTCCTCCCACAATCCAAAGATGTGCGGGTTAGGTTGATTGGACATGCTAAAACTGCCTCTTAGTGTCCTGGGATGCGTAGATTAGAGGGATTAGTGGGTAAAATATGTAGGGATATGGGGGTAGGGCCTGGGTGGGATTGTGGTCGGTGCAGACTCGGTGGGCCGAATGGCCTCTTTCTGTACTGTAGGGTTTCTATGATAATCCCCCTGACACTAAGGGGCAATTTAGCATGGCCAATCCACCTAACCCGCACATCTTGGGAGGAAATCGGAGCACCCGGAGGAAACCCACGCAGACACGGGGAGAATGGGCAGCACGGTGGCACAGTGGTTAGCACTGCTGCCTCACAGCGCCAGGGACCCAGGTTCGATTCCAGCCTCGGGTCACTGTCTGTGTGGAGTTTGCACGTTCTCCCCGTGTCTGCGTGGGTTTTTCCTCTGGGTGCTCCGGTTTCCTCCCACAGTCTGAAAGACATGCTGGTTAGGGTGCATTGACCCGAACAGGCGCCGGAGTGTGGCGACTCGGGGAATTTCACAGTAACTTCATTGCAGCGTTAATGTAAGTCTTGTGGCTAATAAATAAACTTTAAACTTTTTACTTCAAATGTGCAATCTCCACACAGACAGTCACCCGAGGCTGGAATCGAACCCGGGTCCCTGATGCTGTGAGGCAGCAGTGCTAACCACTGTGTCACCCTGCCACCCAGTCCTCTTTCTTTCCCCACCCACCCGTCTGATGTGTGCGGTAATGTAGTGGCTGTGCTGTCAGCCTTGTAGGTTAGTTAGTTATCCTCCTGATCTCAAGTGGGCCACAACAATGTTCCTCCATTGGGCCCCGTCCTGCCCATGTAAGGCCCCTGACTTCCCTGGCTGAGCTTTCATCCGATGCTGACATGTTGGCCAGAGTTCGCTACTGCGTTATAGTCAGGGAAGTGTACAGCACAGAAAAAGGCCCTTCAGCCCATCACATCTGCACTGGTCAAAGACAAACCACCTAACTATGCTAATCCCAATTTCCAGCACTTGGTCTATAACCTTGTATTGCTTGGCATTACAAGTATTTATCTAAATACAAGAGCCAGGATGTCTTGTTGCAGCTTTATAAAACTTTGGCTAGGCCGCATTTTGCGTTCAATTCTGGTCGCCACATTCATAGAATCCCTCCAGTACAGAAGGAGGCCATTCGGCCCATTGAGCCTGCACTGATAACAATCCCACCCTATCCCCTAACCCCACATATTTACATGCTAGTCCCCCCGAAACTAGGGTCAATTTAGCACGGCCAATTAACCCAACCCGCGCATCTTTGGACTGTGGGAGGAAACCGGGGCACCCGGAGGAAACCCACGTAGACACGGGGAGAATGTGCAGACTCCACACAGACAGTGACCCAAGTTGGGAATCGAACCCGGGTGCCTGGCACTGTGAGGCAGCAGTGCTAACCACTGTGCCACCGTGCTGCCCGTGTCATGTTACAGGAAGGATGTGAAGGCTTTGGAGAGGGTGTAGAAGAGATTTATCAGGGTGCTGCCTGGATTAGAGGGTGTGAGCTATAAGGAGAGACTGGACAAACTCGGGTTGTTTTCTCTGGAGCGGTGGCGGCTGAGGGGAGACCTGATAGGAGTCTGTAAAATCATGAGAGGCGTAGATAGGGTTGACGGTCAGAATCTTTTTTCCCCAGAGTTGAGAGGCAGAATTTTACCGGGTCACCCCACCCTTCGAGCTCTTAGCTCTGACAAAGGGTCTTCCAGACTCGAAACCTTGGCTCTATTCTCCCTCCGCAGATGCTGTCAGACCTGCTGAGATTTTCCAGCATTTTCATGTTTTTGTATCTTAAATTATCTGTTTATTATTAGAAGTCACAACCCTCAATGAAAGCAGGGAATGTTCTACACAAGGAAAAGCTAATGAGTATGTAATAATGTGTCTGCAGGGCTCCCTGAGGGTCAACTGAATGAAATCATTAACTACAATGAAGAATTTCTATGGGTGTTTGGACTGAACTACGAAAGCCAGTATCATGAAGGCCTGGAGAAAGGCCTTCCCGATCCAATCCTGTACATTGCAGAGAAGTTTACTCCCAACAGTCCGTGTGGTGTTTACTCACAGTACAGGGTCTCTGGTCACTACGCCTCAGCCACAATGTGGTAAGTTGCAGAACAAGGAACCCGTGCCAACCTTCAAACTAATCATTTCTTTTCTGAAGGCTCCATAGTCAACAACGTATTGGCCAATTTGACAATGTAAAGTAAAAGCAAAAGTTCATTTATTTATTAGTGACAAGTAAGGCTTACGTTAACACTGCAATGAAGTTACTGTGAAAATCCCCTAGTCGCCACACTCCTGTTCGGGTACACTGAGGGAGAATTTAGCACGGCCGATGCACCCTAACCAGCATGTCTTTTGGACTGTGGGAGAAAACCGGAGCACCTGGAGGAAACCCACATAGACACGAGGAGAATGTGCAGATTCCACACAGACAGTGACCCAAGCCGGGAATCGAACCTGGGTCCCTGGCGCTGTGAGGGAGCAGTGCTAAACCTACCCCGAACAGGCACCAGAGTGTGGCAACTAGGGGATTTTCACAGTAACTTCATTGCAGGTTGATGTAAGCCTACATCTGACTTTAATAAGTAAACTTTAACTTTAAAAAACTTTAAACTTTAGGGTGGCACGGTGGCACAGTGGTTAGCACTGCTGCCTCACAGCACCAGCGACCCGGGTTCGATTCCCGGCTTGGGTCACTGTCTGTGCGGAGTCTGCATGTTCTCCCCGTGTCTGCGTGGGTTTCCTCCGGGTGCTCCGGTTTCCTCCCACAGTCTGAAAGACGTGCTGGTTAGGTGCATTGGCTGGTTAGGTGCACTCCCTCAGTGTACCCGAACAGGGGCCGGAGTGTGGCGACTGGGGGATTTTCACAGTAACTTCATTACAATGTTAAAGTAAGCTTACTTGTGACACTAATAAATAAACTTAAAACTATGCCTTTGGTTATTGACTCCTCTATTGAAGAGAAAGGTTTCTTCCTATCCACCCAATCTGTGTTCTGGTCCTCGCTAGCTCTGCCCCTTTGCTCTGAATGGCACATCAGAGGAAATAGGTTGCATCTACCATATTGTATCTTTCATCATTTTAAAGGCTTTGATTTGACCCCCCTTCAATCTTCTGTAACTGGGAGTACAATCCTAACCTGTGCAACCTTGATCCATCTGTGTAAAGATTGAGCCAGTGTCTTTATAATTGCTTTTTCTCTCTTGCTTACCAGGGTGGCTCTATGTGCCTGGATGCTTTCCAATATCCTCCTGTGGTTGTTGGTGTTTTTATATGGAGGATACATGATACTGGTAACTGGCTTATTCATGATCTTCTCATTGATCTCATTTGGTACCACAAGACACACCCCACTCTGCGCCATCCAGTTTGATGATGCGACTCTGGAGAGTAGTCTTGGGCCATCATTTTGGCTCACCTTAGCAACAGGTATGTATCAAGGTACAGCCATTCTTGGGGGACAGGTCCAAGATGGTGTCAATTCATTGCATTCTACTGGAGACTAATTCAATGAGCATTTTCAATAATTAATTACATTAGTTACACGGTGACAATGCAATATGAATCATAGAATCCCTACAGTGCAGAAGGAGGCTATCTGGCCCATCAAGTCGACACCAACTCCCCGACAGAGCATACCACCCAGGCCCTGTTCCCTTATTTATCCCACTAATCCCCCTATCCTACACATCTTGAAGACACTAGGCAAGATTCTCCGGCCCCTCAGCCGTGTGTTTCCTGCCGGCGGGAGGTGGCGCCTTGTTTGCTAGCGGCGGGATTCTCCAATCCCTACACTGTCAATGGGAATTCCCATTGACGTCACCCCACGCTGGCGGGAAACCCGTGGGTGGGGTTGTGCTGCCGGCCATACTGGAGACTCCCGCTGATGTGAACGGCTGGAGAACTCCAGCCACCAAGGGCCAATTTAGCATGGCCAATCCAGCTAACCCACACATCTTTGGACAATAAGGGGCAATTTAGCATGGCCAATCCAGCTAACCTGCACATCTTTGGACAATAAGGGGCAATTTAGCATGGCCAATCCAGCTAACCCACACATCTTTGGACAATAAGGGGCAATTTAGCATGGCCAATCCAGCTAACCCACACATCTTTGGACAATAAGGGGCAATTTAGCATGGCCAATCCAGCTAACCCACACATCTTTGGACAATAAGGGGCAATTTAGCATGGCCAATCCAGCTAACCTGCACAGCTTTGGACACCAAGGGGCTATTTAGCCTGGCTAATGCACCCAATCTGGACATCTTTTGACTGGGAGGAAACCGGTGCACCCGGAGGAAACCCATGCAGACACGGGGAGAACGTGCAAACTCCACACATAGTTATCCAGAGACCCAGGATAATGTTCTGGGGACCTAGGTTCTAATCCCACCAGGGCAGGTGGTGAAATTTGAATTCAATAAAAGTCAGCAATTAAAAACCAAATGATGACCATGAAACCATTGTTGATTGTCGTAAAACCCATCTGATTTTTAGGGAAGGAAATCTGCCATCCTTACCTGGTCTGGCCTACATGTGACTCCAGAGCCACAGCAATGTTGTTGACTCTCAACTGCCCTCTGGGATGTACAATAAATGCTGGCCTAGCCAGTGCCGCCCACATCCCGTGAATGAATAAAAAATATATCACTTTTTCATGTATACCACTGTTCCCAGCTGAATGTGAAATTCCCGATGATGGGGGAGTCCAGAACTAGGGGTCATAGTTTGAGGATAAGGGGTAAACCTTTTAGGACTGAGGTGAGGAGAAATGTCTTCACCCAGAGGGTGGTGAATGTGTGGAATTCACTACCACAGAAAGTAGTTGAGGCCAAAACATTGTGTGTTTTCAAGACGAAATTGGATATAGTTCTTGGGGCTAAAGGGATCGAGGGATATGGGGTGGAAGAGGGGATCAGGATATTGAATTTGATGATCAGCCATGATCAAAATGAATGGTGGAGCAGGCTCGAAGGGCCAGATGGCCTCCTCCTGCCTCTCGTTTCTATGTTTCTAGGTTTCGATGTTTATTTAGATGATCTTGAATACAGGATTGGAAATCTTGTTTTAAAAACTCTTCTTTGCTGTGATCAACTTTTTCTTTGGGTAGGGGGGGATAGTGGGGAGGCCTGTAAGGCCCTTCTCCCTGGATCAAACCTTCTGGCATTGCAGTAACGGTGGGTGTCCCAGATGTATCTGTAGCGACCCGACCCACCATTGTTGACGAAATCATCGGATTGATCCCGCGGACCATTTAGAGAGGCATCCATTGACTCTGTCTACACTTCCCGCTGCCTTGGGAAAAGCAGCCAGCATAATCAAGGACCCCACGCACCCCGGACATTCTCTCTTCCATCTTCTTCCGTCGGGAAAATGATACAAAAGTCTGAGGTCACGTACCAATCGACTGAAGAACAGCTTCTTCCCTGCTGCTGTCAGACTTTTGAATGGACCTACCTCGCACTAAGTTGATCCTTCTCTACACCCTAGCAATGACTGTAACACTACATTCTGCACCCTCCCCTTTCCTTCTCCCCTTTGTACTCTATGAGCGGTATGTTTTGTTTGTAAAGTGCGCAACAAACTATACTTTTTACTGTATCCCAATATATGCGACAATAATAAGCCAAATTAAATCAGTGACTGAGAGTAACAGAGTTGGCACCTCACAGCGTTCACACTAATAAACACCCACAGCCTACAGCGGAATTTGCAGCGATTTGGTTACAAATGGAATCTGTTGTTTAAAGACATGAAGCTTCAGAGGCTAAAAGGTGTTTGATTTTCCCTTTCTCCTTTGTTTGGCTTGTTGTTGCAGCTTTGCTCTGTCTGATTATCGGAAGCACGATCGTAGCCATGAGTCTCTTCACTCCGGCAATGTTGAACAAGGTCTTTCTGGTAAATGGCAGCAGCAATGAAGATGAGAGCCAGGAAACCGATTTCTATAACCACACTTACAATGAGGTGGAGAAGGATGTCCAGAGTTTGCCACTCGAGGTGAGTGCAAGACACTTGCAATCCTCCCGCCATCGCTGTTCTTTCCGAATGCTGCCCTATTGGATATTCCCGAGTTTAATCGCTCCACCATTGGCAGCCTAGGCTCCGTCGAATCGTAGAATCGCTACAGTGCAGAAGGAGGCCATTTGGCCCATCAGGTCTGCACTGACTTTACTAATAGAGCCTCCCACCCAGGCCCTATCCCATAGCCCCACGTACTTGTCCCTAACCTACGTACCTTGGAGCAGCATGGCGGCACAGTGGTTAACACTGCTGCCCCACAGCCCCAGGGACCCGGGTTCGATTCCCGGCTTGGGTCACTGCCCGTGTGGAGTTTGCACGTTCTCCCCGTGTCTGCGTGGGTTTCCTCCGAGTGCTCCGGTTTCCTGCCACATTCTGAAAGGTGGGCTGGTTAGGGTGCATTGACCCGAACAGGCACTGGACTGGTGACTAGGGGATTTTCACAGTAACTTCATTGCAGTGTTAATGTAAGCCTTACTTGTGACTAATAAATAAATAAAAACATAGCAAGGGGCAATTTAGCCATGGCCAATCCACCTAACCTGCACATCTTTGGACACTAAGTGGAGCTGAGTCCATGAAAAGATCAGCCATGATCTTATTGAATGACAGAGCAGGCTCGAGGGGCCAGATGGCCTACTCCTGTTCCTAGTACTTATGTCCTGAGGGCAATTTAGCATGGTCACTCCACCTAACCTACATATCTTTGGACTGTGGGAGGAAACCGGAGCACCCGGAGGAAACCCACACAGACATGGGGAGAACGCGCAAACTCCACACAGACGGTGACTCGAGGCCGGAATTGAACCCGGATCCCTGGCGCCATGAGGCAGTAGTGCTAACCACTGTGCCACCGTGCTGCCATTCAGCTGCCTAATCCCATTCCCTTCCTGAAACACTCCAATCCCTGTCACCCCACCCCAGCCTCCCGCTTGACTAAACTACACCAACATGTGGGCTTGGTGTCAGACTTTGTTTGGCAATGGCCCTGCAAAGCTCCCAAAGATGTTTCACTGCCTTATATAAATACAAGTTGTTGCTTTATCCGTTCCCAACGTTACTGAGTCTCTGTCACAAGAAGGGCTTCACTCGCGCCACTGGATGGTCTTCCCAAGTTCCTCCACAGACATGGTAACCCTCAGCCACCAGCTATGTGTGTCAGGTAACTAATACACATCCCATAATTTTCTGCCCATTCATTTTGACCATCCATAGGAGCACCTATAGACTGTGTCGCAGCCACCAGTCTCATGTGCCAGTTCACACATCTTAACATTTATTACATATTGTCTTGAGGAGGCTTACATTAACACTGCAATGAAGTTACTGTGAAAATCCCCCTCGTCGCCACATTCCGGCGCCTGTTCGGGTTACACGGAGGGAGAATTTAGCACGGCCAATGCACCCTAACCAGCACGTCTTTCGGACCTAGGAGGAAACCGGAGCACCCGGAGGAAACCCACGCAGACACGGGGAGAACGTGCAAACTCCACACAGACAGTGACCCAAGCCGGTAATCGAACCTGAGTCCCTGGCGCTGTGCCACTAAGTGGATTGACTATGATAAATTGTCCCTTACTTTCCCTGGTCGATTATTGGGGTAAATGCGTGGGGATAGGATGCCCAGTGGGTCCGGGTAAGGTGTTCTGTTGGAGAGTCGTGGCAGACTCGATGGGCTGAGTGGCCACCCCTCACCCCCTGCTCCCACCCGTCACCCCCTGCTCCCACCCCTCACCCCCTGCTCCCACCCCTCATCCCCTGCTCCCACTCCTCACCCCCTGCTCCCACCCCTCACCCCCTGCCACCACCCCTCACCCCCTGCTCCCACCCCTCACCCCCTGCCACCACCCTCACCCCCTGCTCCCACCCCTCACCCCCTGCTCCCACCCCTCACCCCCTGCCACCACCCTCACCCCCTGCTCCCACCCCTCACCCCCTGCTCCCACCCCTCACCCCCTGCCACCACCCTCACCCCCTGCTCCCACCCCTCACCCCCTGCTCCCACCCCTCACCCCCTGCCACCACCCTCACCCCCTGCTCCCACCCCTCACCCCCTGCTCCCACCCCTCACCTCCTGCTCCCACTCCTCACCCCCTGCTCCCACCCCTCACACCCTGCTCCCACTCCTCATCCCCTGCTCCCACCCCTCACCCCCTGCCACCACCCCTCACCCCCTGCTCCCACCCCTCACCCCCTGCCACCACCCTCACCCCCTGCCACCACCCTCACCCCCTGCTCCCAACCCTCACCCCCTGCTCCCACCCCTCACCCCCTGCTCCCACCCCTCACCCCCTGCTCCCACCCCTCACCCCCTGCCACCACCCTCACCCCCTGCTCCCACCCCTCACCCCCTGCTCCGACCCCTCCCCCCCTGCACCCACCACTCACCCCCTGCTCCCACCCCTCACCCCCTGCTCCGACCCCTCACACCCTGCTCCCACCCCTCACCCCCTGCTCCGACCCCTCACCCCCTGCTCCGACCCCTCACACCCTGCTCCGACCCCTCACCTCCTGCTCCAACCCCTCACACCCTGCTCCCACTCCTCACCCCCTGCCACCACCCCTCACCCCCTGCCACCACCCTCACCCCCTGCTCTGACCCCTCACCCCCTACTCCCACTCCTCACCCCCTGCCACCACCCTCACCCCCTGCTCCCACCCCTCCCCCCCCTGCTCCCACCCCTCACCCCCTGCTCCCACCCCTCACCCCCTCTACCACCCCTTGCCACCACCCTGACCCCCTGCTCCCACCCCTCACCCTCTGCTGCCACCCCTCACCCCCTGCTCCCACCCCTCACCCGCTGCTCCGACCCCTCACCCCCTGCTCCCACCCCTCAGCCACAGGCTCCCACCCTTCACCCCCTGCTCCCACCCCTCACCCGCTGCTCCGGCCCCTCACCCCCTGCTCCCACCCCTCAGCCCCAGGCTCCCACCCCTCACCCACTGCTCCCACCCCTCACCCCCTGCTCCCACCCCTCACCCCCTGCTCCCACCCCTCACCCCCTGCTTCCCACCCCTCACCCGCTGCCGCTGAACTGACACATGGCATGATCGACCTTTTCTTTTCTTCCTTCCCAGGGTTTGGACAAGGTGGTGTAAGCGAGGGAGAAAATCTTCTGCGTGCCCTGGACTAGCGCCTTTCTCCTTTGTCCTCACCAGAAAATGACGGACCTGCTCCGTTTCCCGTGAGCCTGGCTTTCTCTTTCTTAAACCACATCCGCGCAAGCACCCACCCAATATCTAACACGAGGTGCCCACAAGTAGAGAATCACCACCGCTTTTTTTTAATTTGTACCCTTTCGTTCTTGCCTTTTGCACGAAGATGTGGCTGCCCGAACCCTCAAGGGGAGAGAAGACTTCTCGGAAGGAACCAGACGCAAAGCAGCTGATAATCAAACCCAAGAACATGAACACTTGTTCCCCAATGAGATTTGCTGGAGGAATGTATCGAGTAGATAAAGAACAAAGAGTTAAGAACGGTACAGCACAGCAACAGGTCCTTCGGCCCATCAAGCTTGTGCTGACACATGATGCCTTTCTAAAGACCTTTTGTCTCTACGCGGTCCATATTCCCTGCCTATTCATGTACCTGTCAAGTTGCCTCTTGTACGTTGCTATTGTATCTGCTTCTACCACCTCCTGTGGCAACGCATTCCAGGCACTTACCACCCTCTGTGTAAAAAACTTGCCCCTCACATCTCCTTTAAACTTTCCCCCTTTATGTCACCTGGGAGTTGACATTTGGATTTGGATGTGAACGAATTGCACATAAGTTCATAAGATATAGCAGCAGAATTAGGCCATTCGGCCCATCGAGTCTGTTCCGCCATTCGATCATGGCTGATATGCTCCTCATCCCCATTTCCCTACCTTCTCCCCATGACCCTACAACCCATTAAAAATCTGTCTAACTCCTCCTTAAATGTACTCACTGTCCCAGCATCCACCGCACTTTGGGGCAGCGAATTCCACAGATTCACAACCCTTTGGGAGAAGTAGTTTCTCCACAACTCTGTTTTAAATTTTCTGCCCCCTTATCCCTAAGACTGTGACCTCTCGTCCTAGAATGTCCCACAAGAGGAAGCATCCGCTCCACGTCTGCTTTATCCATAGCCTTTTATCATCTTGTTATACCTCAATTTGATCTCCCCTTTAATCCAACATTAATCTAACTAAATGGGAAAAACTTTGCAGCAAAAAATAAGTGAATAGGTGCAGGTTAGGGGGAGGGGGAATTGAGAGAATAGCATCGCAGTTGAGAAATGAACGATGTTCTTTGAACCAGGGCTGTGCCATGGTAACGCACTGCAGTGTGGTTCGATTATACTGGAGACTGAGTTGAGTCCTACCTGCCTCCGCATCTAATAAACCCCTTGCTAATTGCGTGAGAAATTCCTACAGCCCGGGCAGCAAGCGCAAAAGAAAGTTTTGAGATCAGTATTCGTACCCTAGGTTCCCCTCCACTGTGAGAGTCAGCAGTCTGGGATATCAGAAGTAGAGTAAGAGGTCTCACAACACCAGGTTAAAGTCCAACAGGTTTATTTGGTAGCACGAGCTTTCGGAGCGCTGCTCCTTCTTCAGGTGAGTGAAGAGTTGTGTTCACAAACAGGGCATATATAGACACAGACTCAATGCGAGTCTTCCAACCATTATCTTCCAACCACTCACATTTCAACCATTATCCTGTAAATTGAGTTTGAGTCTATGTATGCCCTCTTTGTGACACAACTCTTCACTCACCTGATGAAGGAGCAGCGCTCCGAAGGTTTGTGCTACCAAATAAACCTGTTGGACTTTAACCTGGTGTTGTAAGACTTCTTACTGTGCCCACCCCAGTCCAACGCCGGCATCTCCACATCATATCAAAGTAGTGCAGAATGGATTCATTGAGAGGTCCTGCAGTGATCAGGGTTCATAGCCCTTAACCAAAGAGAGTAAACTAAAGTTCATTTATTAGTGTCACAAGTCGGCTTACATTAACACTACAATTAAGTTACTGTGAAAATCCCCTAGCCGCCACACTCCAGCGCCTGTTCGGGTACACTGAGGGAGAATTTAGCATGGCCAATGCACCTAACCAGGACTTCTTTGGAGTGTGGGAGGAATCCTGGAACCTCCCTCCGGGTGGACGTTGTCTTGGCAACAGCCGCAGCCTCCTCTGTGACACCGCCCAGTACAAAAGCTGCCAGCCTCTGATTGGCCGGTAGCTCTTGGCGGGCAGGAAGTTATCCTCTAGGTGGCCCTCAGTCTGGAGGAAGGACAGCTACTGTCCGCTTCACTGCCTGATGGCCAGAGAATACAACCAGCCTTCCTCTTCAGAATCAATGTGGGTCTCTCGCCAGGCAGCGAGCAAGACACCCGCCATGAAGGGAAGATTCCACCCTGTACCTCCAGTCTCCAAATCCCCCTTCTCCCCTACTTATCTTCATCAGGATGCAGAGAAGAACAATAGCATCTCAATCCAAGTACGTGTTTGATAGGAGGGTGAGAACAGAAGTGAATCTTTTTTGCAACATTGGAACTTCCACACAAAAAAACCACTTGTTCCGACATTATAATGGGCCTCAAAACTCACCTCACTGGCCAAGTCTAATCCCTCCTAATTTCCCTGGCATTTCAATCTCCTTATCTCTCAACGTCCATTTCTGATGTTTCTTTGAGATATTATGTAGTTTAAAGCTTTTATCAAATTCTTTGGGCATCGCTGGCTAGGCCAGCATTTATTGCCCATCCCTAAGTGTCCTTGAGAAGGTGGTGGTGAGCTGCCTTGAACTGTATAAACACAAAAAACAGAAGCAGGAGTCGGCCACCAGGCCCACCAAGCCTGCCCCCGCCATTCAATACCATCCTGGCTGATTTATGCCAGCCTCGGCTCCTATTCCCCCTAACCCTCTATTCCACGGTGCTGTTTGGGAGGGAGTTCCAGGATTTTGACCCAACGGGCCGAATTTTCCTGTTCTGTCCACCATGGGAATCGTAGCGGGTGAGGGGGGCGGACCGTGGAAATGTCCGTTGACCTCGGGCGGGATTTTCCAGTTTCGGGGCGAGCGCGGCTGGAAAATCCCTCCCAGCGACAGTGAAGGAACAGGGATATCTTTCCAAGTCAGGGTGGCAGGGGACTTGTAGGTGGTGGTACCTTCCAGATGGTAGAGGCTATGGATTTCGAAGGTGCTGTCGAAAGAACCTTGGTGAATTGCTGCAATGCATCTTGTAGATGGTACAGTGGGTGGCATGGACAAGTTGGGTCAAAGGGCCTGCTATAAACATCTATGACTCTGACACATAGCTGCCACTGTGTGTCATGAGTGGATATTGAATGTTTGTGGATATGGTGCCAATCAAATGAGTTACTTTGTCCTGGATGGTGTTGAACGTTTTGAGTGTTGTTGGAGTTGCACCCATCCAGGCTAGTGCCGAGTGCTCTGTGTGTGAATTCAAATTGTTGTTGCTGTTTTGGACCCAGCCCTGTAGAGATATACAACATGGAAACAGGCCCTTCAGCCCAATCATAGATTCATAGAATCACAACAGCACAGAAGGAGGCCATTGGTCCATTGAGCCTGCACTGACAACAATAGGTTCTATCCCTGTAACACCACGTATTTACCCTAGCTAGTCGCCTTGACACTAAGGGTTAATTTAGCATGGCCAATCAACCTAACCCGCGCATCTTTGGAGTGTGGGAGGAAACCGGAGGAAACCCACGCAGACACAGGGAGAACGTGCAGACTCCACACAGACAGTGACCCAAGCCAGGAATCGAACCCATGTTCCTGGCACTTTGAGGCAGCAGTGCTAACCACTGTGCTACTGTGCCACAACTCATCCGTGCCTATGTCCTGAGCAATGATAAAACGTACGTGTTCCAACCTGCACGGTGACACAGTGGTTAGCACTGCTGTCTCACAGCACCAGGGACCAGGGTTCGATTCCCGGCTTGGGTCACTGTCTGTGTGGAGTCTGCACGTTCTCCCTGTGTCTGCGTGGGTTTCCTCCGGGTGCTCCGGTTTCCTCTCACAGTCCGAAAGACGTGCTGGTTAGGTGCATTGACCCGAACAGGCGCCAGACTGTGATGACTAGGGGAATTTCACAGTAATTTCATCACAGTGTTAATGTAGGGCTTATTTGTGACTTGTGGGGAGGTGATGGCCTAGTGGTATTATTGCTGGACTATTAATCCAGAAACTCAGCTAATATTCTGGGGGATCCGGGTTCGAATCCCACCATGGCAGCTGGTGGAATTTGAATTCAATTAAAAAATGATCTGGAATTAGGAATCTACTGATGACCATCAAACCATTATCAATTGTCGGAAAAACCCATCTGGTTCACTAATGTCCCTTTAGGGAAGGAAATCTGCCGTCCTTACCCGGTCTGGCCTACATGTGACTCCAAAGCCACAGCAATGTGGTTGACTCTCAACTGCCCGTCAAGGGCAACTAGGGATGGGCAATAAATGCTGGCCAGCCAGCGACGTCCAACAAATGAATAAAAATAAATAAATTTTAAACTTTTCTTACTCCTAAGGGCTTTTCCGCCACTTACTTTGCTCCTCCACTGCGGAAGCATCAACAAAGGGGTTGAAGCACTGTTGAAGGGGACAGAGAAGAGGGGCCAATACCCCACTTCACTCAAAGCACTTCCATTTTCGTCGATTATCGGAGGCAGCAATGTTTCCTCCCCTCCCCCTTTCTCAATCCTAACTCCCACTTCCTTTAGAGGTATCATTCTCATTGGCAAACAGCCATGGATAAATGACTAAGCATGCCCAGAACTGGGCGCATCCGACTATTTCTCAATTCCTGCCAATTCGAAAGCTATTTAGCAACCATTCTAAAGTTGAAGTTTATTTATTCAAATCCAGAATGGGTTTTCCGGCTAGAGAAAGAAAGAGAGAGAGATAGCACTCATCACATTGCCATTCCAGCACAGTGACTTGTTTGGGAGGAGCGCCGCTTTGTACGTGAGTAATATGTGAAATATCTGCCACGTGGTGAGAAGATGTAGCACAACTATGTTTGCAGTTGAAAATGAACATTGTTCTCTGCTGGTGAAACATGTACACTTTAAATAATATTTACTTTTTAAAATTTTACTTTTGTTTAAAAAATGCCAGCCTAAATAAAGATCAAAGTGGCTGATTGCAGTTATGGCTGGAATCTTTCAACACTTGGGTGGCACCCACAAAAGGGAAAATAACTTGCGTGACTCTGTTTAAAGTTTGTTTTTTGGTGTCACAAGTAGGTGAGGACCCTGCGTGTGAATTCATAATTGTCGTTGCTGTTTTTGGACCCAGCCATAGCGCAGCCATTAACAATGCAATGAAGTTACTGTGAAAATCCCCCTAGCTGCCACACTCTGGCGCCTGTTCGGGGTACACTCAGGGAGAATTTAGCACTGCCAATGCACCTAACCAGCACGTCTTTCGGACCGTGGGAGGAAACCCACGCAGACACGGGGAGAACGTACAAACTCCGCACAGACAGTCACCCAAGTCGGGAATCGAACCCGGTTCCCTGGCGTTGTGAGGCAGCAGTGCTAACCACTGTGCCACTGTGCTGCCCCTTTCTGTCCAAGATGCTTTCTGTCCAAGATTCTGTCCAAGATGCTTTGCATCTAAAAGTCCTACAGGAAGTGAACATTGATGTTCCCAAATAGGCGTGACGACAACAAATCATTTGGGGGGAAGCATGATTTTAGGGGGAGCACGATACCACTTGAGCTATACTCATTATGGATTTCCAGATGATGACTAATGACCCTGTTTGGTTGAAGGCTCTGAGTCCAAAAACCTGCTGCAGAATGGACCTCTGTTCGATGCAGTTATCAAGCGGAACATTGTAGAGTTTATTTAATCAAGAAGGAACCAAGTTCATTAATGCCAATAAATCAGAGGGAGTGTGTTTAATTATTGAGTACAAAACACATGAGAGATGATCTTATGGGTCTCTGGTGCAAGTGTGAGTTCTTGTGGTGCATTGGAAGCATCCCTATCTCTGGGCCATTAAGTTCAGGGTTCAAGCCCCTTTCGCACTTACTGGCCATGGAAGGTGCATTAGTAAGAGGGAGAGAAGAAAGAGAAAGAGGGGGGAGAGAGAGGGAGGGAGAGAGAAAGGGAGAGAGAGGGAGAGAAAGAGGGAGAGAGCGAGAGAAAGAAAGAGGGAGAGGGGGAGAAAGGGAGCGAGAAAGAGGGAGAGAGAGAATGTTGAGCTAATGCCAAGGTGAAATAGTGCATATGATATCAGGGCTGAATTTTGACTCCTGTGATTCGCTGAGTCAGAATGTTGTTGGGGCGGCACGGTAGCACAGTGGTTAGCACTGCTGCTTCACAGCTCCAGGGACCTGGGTTCGATTCCCGGCTTGGGTCATTGTCTGTGTGGAGTTTGCACATTCTCCTCGTGTCTGCGTGGGTTTCCTCCGGGTGCTCCGGTTTCCTCCCACAGTCCAAAGATGTGCGGGTTAGGTTGATTGGCCATGCTAAATTGCCCTTAGTGTCCTGGGATGCGTAGGTTAGAGGGATTAGTGGGTAAATATGTGGGGGTAGGGCCTGGGTGGGATTGTGGTCGGTGCAGACTCGATGGGCCGAATGGCCTCTTTCTGTGCTGTAGGGATTCTTCTAAGATTCTTCTTCGAAAGTCATGTCCCAAGATGTGCAGCTTTGGTGGGTTGGCCATGCTAAATTGCCCCTTAGTGTCCAAAGATGTGCAGGTTAGGTGGATTGACCATGGGAAATGCGTGGGTTACAGGGATAAGGCAGGTCGAGGGCCTGGGTGAGACACTCTGGACCCTATTTTACCATTTTGATTTTAAGTGCTGGGCGGTCTTGAAACTGGGAGTGTTTCAGATCTGACTTTTAGACCCGTTCTGAGGCGGCCCCATACGTACTCTGCCTGGATAAATATCAGCGATTCTGAATCGCGCTGCAGAAGCCTGTGGGCGGGGCTTAACGCGCCCGAAACGCTGCAGCTCCGATCAGCGCCTCCAACTGCGCATGCGCAGAAAAAATAATTTAAAAACGCTCCCCTGCCACATCGCTACCGGGCTGGATAATGCCTCACTCCTGGCCCCCACAGACATTGCCCCACCCCCACAACATTACTGTCCCCCTTATCCCCCCACCCCCCCGCTACCCAAACCAATCGTGGCCTCCTGCCCTCCTTACCCCCCACCAATCACTCGCAGAGTTGCAGCAGACCCCCCATTCCCCGCCACTAATTGCACGCAGAGTGGCAGCGGACCCCCCTTCCCTCCACCAATTGTCCGCAGAGTGGCAGCAGACCCCCCCGCTTCCTCCCCGCCCTCTCTGCCGCCCCCACCAAAGAGCCATCTGATCCGCCTCCCTCCCCCCACCAGAGAATGATCTGACCCGCCTCCCTCTTCCTCCCTCACCAGAGACAAATCTGACCCGTCTCCCTCCCCGCAACCCACCACCAGTCTGAGTCAGAGAGCCATTGGAAGCTCTGAACCCACCTCTTCAGAAGCTGGAGCGCCCGAATCGGATCTTGTCTGTTTCGCGCCAAATCTGGACGGGCGAACGCGGTGGTAAAGGGGGAAATGCTGGTAAAGTTGGGCGTCCAGCCCATTAATTCAATTGAAATGCATCCAATGCATTTAAATTGCCATCGCGTCCGTTTTGGGTGCGGTCCCGATCGCAGCCATTTTCAGCCATTGGTAAAGGGGGAACGGCCGTGGAGGTGGGTCGCGGATTCTGCTACTCGCCTCATGCCCGACCAAAAACAGGCTCAACTTGATGGTAAAATTGGGCCCTCTGTCAGAGAGTCGGTACAAACCTGATGGGCTGAATGGCCTCTTCTACACTGTGGGGTCTCTCTGATTTCATGAAACCCAGAAGATTGGATTCCCTCACACGCTGCGGAGTCTTGACAAAGATTGACAGATGTGGTTTCCAGCAAAAGCAGATAGATCTGAATGGGAGAGAATGGGAATGGGAATCGAGGGTCATTTGGATAAGGTGGGAAAGTGGAGTTGAGGATCATCACATCAGATCAGCCAGGATCTCATTGAATGGCGGAGCAGCCTCGATGGGCCAAATGGCTGACTTCTGTCGCTATGGGGCTTTGGGGAGTGAAGGGGGAGGATGAGATTGGGGATGCGGATGGGTATGTGGGGGGGGCGGGGCAGTAAGAATAACCAAAATGGCGGTCTCGTGTTTGTGGAGGATCTAGGATCTGATGAAAGGGTGGGGGGGTGGGGGGATGGGGTAATCTGGCGCCCCATGGTGTGTGGGAGGGTGGATGGTGGAGGCCTAATCATGTGATCAAAGTCCTGGTGGACGGGTACCTGACTGGGGTGATTCCGCAGGTTGGTGCTTGGGTCTAGAAGTTGGGTATAAAAGCCTTCCTGAATCTGCCAACTCCTCACCTCAATGAAACTGCCAGCTTTCCCAAAATATTCGGCCGACCGGCATTTAACCGGAATGGTGAGAGGATCATCATCACATTTAAATCTCCAACCATGCCTCCTTGGAGTGGATTAGTTAACTCCCTACCTCCCAGGTTGTAATGACTTTACTCAGGCCATTGAGGTGGGCCGGGTGGAATATGGACTCCCTGATTAAGGGCCAAATTGATGGGCCAATCAGGGAGCCTCTTGCTTTGTACCTAACCAGGCGTGTCAGTTCCTCTGGGGCTCCGAGGGGCCAGATTTTACCATTTTGATTCTAAGTGCTGAATCTGAGAGATCCGGCTTGTAAACCTGTTCTGTGGCGCCCCCATACGCACTCTGCCTGGAAAAAAAGAGAATGATCTGACTTCCCATTCCACCCCCGCCCCCCCACCAGAGAATGATCTGGCCTCCCTCCCCGCCTCCCCCCGACCAGAGAATGATCTGGCCTCCCTCCCCCCCTCCCTCCCACCAGAGAACGATCTGACCTCCCTCCCCCCACCCCATCAACGAACGATCGGGTCTCCCTCCTCTCTCTCCCCCCCCGACAACCAGAGAATGATCTGGCCCGCCTCCCCGCCCCCCCTCCCCCCCACCGATCTGAGTCAGAGAGCCGCCAAAAGCTCTGAACTTACCACTTTAGAAGCCGGAGCGCCCAAAACAGACCTTTGCCGAGCAGGTCTGTTTCGCACTGAATCTGGACGCGCGAACGCCATGGTAAAGGGGGAAATGCCGGTAAGTTTGGGGGTCCAGCTCATTAAGTCAATTTAAATGCATGCAAATGCATTTGAATTGCCGTCGCGCCCGTTTCGGGTGCGGTGCCGATCGTGGCCATTTTAGCCGCTTGGTACAGGGGGAATGGGTGCGGAGGCGGACGCAGATCACACTACTCGCCTCACGCCCGACTTTACCAAGTTTTCGCTCCCGAAAATGGGTGCAACTTGGTGGTAAAATCGGGCCCCTGGTGTAGACTGCGAACTGAAAGCTGTTGGATGCTGTTGTCAGACTTGTAAATAAAAAGATTTGGGTGAAGGGACTTACTACACAGGTTCAATTAAAGTCGGAAGTGGGGAGGGTCGGAGACAGGCTTGGAATTAGCCCAGCCAGACCTTAACTCCCCACCCCAACCTACCTCTCTCTGAGGTGAAAAATTCCCTCTTCAGTATCTGTTCGTAAACAGCACAGTTGAACACACAAAACCTTGGCTCAGTAATTGACATTGTACACTCCAAAATCTTCGAATCCTTTATTGAGAAAGTGGTTTGTTGACCATTCAGTGAGAAGTCCACAGATCACAAGACGAATTCAGTTAATAATTACACAGAATTTGCAGGACAGATCTTGCATGTTCCTGAATCGCTTTACGAATTACTCGTACCAGGAAGAACAGCCCATGAAAAGAATAAATCAGAAATTGCATGAACATCCTGACTCAGCAGCCTCCAAGACACCATTCCCGACTTCAGATACTGACCCCTCGGTGGGGGCAGGGGGGCGATTATCAGGCTTCTTTGCTCCTGTTCACTGTCCAGTGACCCCTCCCCCCCACAGTTGTAAAGTGAATCTGGACAAGGACAGGATGAAGAATAACACACTTCACCCCTGAGCTTTCCCCCCACCCTCCTCTCGCTTCCTGGTTAATGTTCAAGAGTTTTTAACCACTTGATTGGCAACCTGTTAATACGGCTGAACAAGCCTCACTGATGGCCATAAATGATGAACAGTATCTAACGGAGGGGAGGGGTTCGCAGTACCGTGCCCCTTCCAAATGTCAGGACCTTCGACCAGGTACTGAGTGCCTGACACCCCACCCACCACACCGCCCCATTCCCCGATCTCTCAATTCCCCCCATCTCTCAACCCCCATCTCTCAATTCTCTCCCATTTCTCGATTCCCCAAAACTCTCAATTCCCCCATCTCTCAATCTCCCATCTCTCAATTCCCTTCCCAATCCCTCGATTCTCTCCATCTCTCGATTCCTCCAACTCTCGATTCTCTCCATCTCTCGTTTCCCCCAATCTCTCAATCCCTGATCTCTCAATCCCCCATCTCTTGATCCCCCCATCTCTTGATCCCCCATCCCTCAATCCCACCATCTCTCAATCCCCCATCTCTTGATCCCCCATCCCTCAATCCCACCATCTCTCAATCCCCCATCTCTCAATCCCTCCCAATCTCTCGACTCCCCTCCCACACTTGCTCAACTCCCCCCTCTCAAACCCTCAATTTCTCAATCAACCCCATCTCCCAATTCCCCCCCATCTCTCACTCTCCCCACCCCAAGTTTTTCAGACTTCCCACTTGATGAGTCACCCTCCCGCCATTGAGTGAATACCACTGAGGGCATGATGAAGCCCTTAAGTGGGTATTAGTTGCCCACTTAAGGGTCCCAATTAGCTGCGGGGCAAGAAAGCAAATCTGTAAAAGTCCATCCATTTTGTTGGGGCAAAGTTGGGAAAACGATGGAGTTCTGACCCACAATTCTCCTTATTACTGTAGAAATCCCATCCACTTCACAAATGTCCTATAGGGAAGGAAATCAGCTGTCTTTGCTTGGTCTGGCCTACATGTGACTCCAGAGCCACAGCAATGTGGTTAACAATTAACTGCCCTCCGAAATGGCCAAGTGAGACACTCAGTTCAAGGGGCAATTAGGTATGGGCAACAAACGCTGGCCTGGCCAGGAACACCCAAAACCTACGAAAGAAAAAGTCTCCTGTATCATTGAATTGGGGCATCGACTATCTAACAAGCATTTGTATTTACAGAAAGATCTCCTTTACAAGTGGGCAGAGTGGGAAGAATCCAATACTATTGTTATTGTGGTTTTCATTAACTAGTCTGCAGTGCAAAAGAACTAATAAACTTGCAAACTAGATAAAGTTAACCTGTGCCCATTAGTCTCACAATGACCCCTTTCTGACACTGAATTGCACTGAGGAAATAGGGGAGGGAGTAACATCTGGATTTATATCCCATATTCAGGTACTCAAGCCTGTACTGCACTCGGTCTTATAAAATAATATATTGGAAGCAAGGGAAACAAGATGAGGTCCTGTGGCGCAGTGGGTTAGTGTCCCTGCCTCTGAGCCAGAAGCTCTGGGTTCGAGTCCCACCCCAGGACTTGATGACTGAAGAAGATGGCATGGTGGCACAGTGGTTAGCACTGCTGCCTCACAGCTCCAGGGACCCGGGTTCGATTCCCGGCTTGGGTCACTGTCTGTGTGCAGTTTGCACGTTCTCCCCCCTGTGTCTGCATGGGTTTCCTCCGGGTGCTCCGGTTTCCTCCCACACTCTGAAAGACGTGCTGGTTGGGTGCATTGGCCGTGCTAAATTCTCCCTCAGCGTACCCGAACAGGCACCGGAGTGTGGCGACTAGGGGATTTTCACAGGAACTTCATTACAGTGTTAATGTAAGCCTACTTGTGACACTGATAAATAAACTAAACTAAGGTGCCTTCATGACACGATCAGAGGTTGAGTGTCAACCTGCAAATCCTTCCAAACACGCCAAAGGCTGGCGGTAAGAGTGGGAGAGACTCCTGGTCAGCCACGCTTGATGTGGAGTGGTAACCCCCCAAGCTATAAGCCCCCCAGTGACAAACTAGTGACCTGTTCCGGGAATGACTAGTTAGGGACCGAGTGCCTTAGGGCGCCACTAGGTGCGGGAAGAGAATGGGAATTGGAAAGCAAATGAGAGCTCAGATCAGAATAAGACAGAATTCTACAAGATTCTGAAGGGGTTTGATAGTGCGGACACTGAGAGGTTGGGTCTGCTGGTCAGGGAATCTAAAACATGGGGGCACAGACTCAGGATCATTTAGGATTAAGATAAGGGCAGCACAGTGGCACAGTGGTTAGCGCTGCTGCCTCACAGCTCCAGGGAACCGGGTTTGATTCCCGGCTTGGGTCACTGTCTGTGTGGAGTTTGCACGTTCTCCCCGTGTCTGCGTGGGTTTCCTCCGGGTGCTCCGGTTTCCTCCCTCAATCCAAAGATGTGTGGGTTAGGTTGATTGGCCATGCTAAATTGCCCCTTAGTGTCCCAGGATGTGTAGGTTAGAGGGATAAACGGGGTAAATGTGTGGGGTTGTGGGGTTAGGGCCTGGAGTGGGATAGTTGTTGGTGCAGACTCGATGGGCTGAATGGCCTCCTTCTGCACTGTAGGGATTCTATGAGGAAAACTTACTTCACTCTAAAGTTTGCGAATCTGCAGAAATCTCTACCCCCAGAGGGTTGTAGGTGCCGCATTGTTGAATACATTTAAGGCTGGAGCAGTATTGGTCTCGAGGGGAATTAAGGGTGAGTGGGAGGGGAAAAGGAGCGGGGCGGCACAATGGTTAGCATTGTTGCCTCGCAGTACCAGGGACCCGGGTTCGATTCCCAGCTTGGGTCACTGTCTGTGCAGAGTTTGCACGTTCTCCCCGTGTTTGCGCGGGTTTCCTTCGGGTGCTCCGATTTCCTCCCAGAGTCTGAAAGACGTGCTGGTTAGGGTGCAGTGGCCATGCTAAATTCTCCCTCAGTGTACCCGAACAGGCGCCGGAGTGTGGCGACTCGGGGACTTTCACAGTAACTTCATTGCAGTGTTAATGTAAGCCTTACTTGTGACACTGATAAATAAAGTTTAAACTTCAAGAAACCCAAGATCAGCTCTGATTGAACTGTGGGCCAGAGCAGGCTGGAAGGCCCAAATCGGTCTATTCCTTATGTTCTTATGAATCATTCCGTGGTGCGTGAATTGTACCGTCAAAGCTTTGCAAACTGCAGTTACTTTGTATCTAAACAATTATTGCGTCTTTGTTTATCAGGTCACTGTCTAGTTAAAGCTTATTTATTCGTGTCACAAGTAGGCTTGCATTAACACTGCAACGAAGTTACTGTGAAAATCCCCTAGTCACCACACTCCAGCGCCTGTCCTGGTACACTGAGGGAGAATTTAGCACCTAACCAGCACGTCTTTCGGACTGTGGGAGGAAACCAGAGCACCCGGAGGAAACCCACACAGACACGGGGAGAACGTGCAGACTCCGCACAGATAGTGACCCAAGCCGGGAATCGAACCCGGGTCCCTGGCACTGTGAGGGAGCAGTGCTAACCACTGTGCCACCAGCTGGAACTCTCAATCTTTCCTTTGTGTGGCTGTGAATTTTGTGATAAGCAGTCCCGTTTGGTTTTAGGCTCACATGATACAACATTTCTCTGCCGTTTGTTTGAAGTCTTCCAGGGTTGCTTGAGCCTTGTCTTTCAAGGCGTCGAGGTCAAGATTCTGAATGTTGGTCAGTTGCCCCAACACAGAGTCCTTCTCCGCCTCCTCCTCATTATCCTCCTCAATCATCTTGGCCAACTCTTTGGGCAGTTCCACATCGCTGCCAGCCAGCTGGATCTGGTTCTCATCCAATTCACTCTGGGGAAGACATAATCATTGAAATGTTCATTGCACCTTCGAATCCTGACTCACTAAAGCTCATTCTCTGCCTGTCACGGAATTCGCGCCTCGTCTGATTTGGTACAGCTCGTTCCTTACGTACAAACATACATGATTACATACCAACAGCTGGAAGGAGAGCAAGAAGCTAATTGCCCTGGTTATTAATAGACCAAACAAGATGACATTTGCCTTGACAGGGATTGAATTCAGTAAATTACTATCCACATCAGTTCAATTTGACATTCAAGGTCGAATAACAAGGTTGAGATTGTTTCTGCTCCAGGTGTTGGACTACCTTTTAATTAATCTCTCAATTGCAAGATCCCGCTCCCTCCACCCCCTCCACAATGCATCAAGCTCACTCCCGCAAACTGAAACATTCACCTCCTTCGGTTGTTGAGGAAGTTTTTTTTTTAAACAGGGGAAGGTTTTATTCTCTCTTTCTCCATTTTGCTGATAGCACTAGGGTCTCTGTTCATCTGAACTCTCCCAAAGTCATTGCTGGCAAAGCGCACCACTTGAGTATGGCTGAAAAAAGAAGTCTCGCTGAAGTTTTTCGTCACGCACTCATCAGGACAATTGCGAGAAAGTCAATGTCGGGGGAGATGACAACTTGATATGCCTTGAGAAGAGGGTGCTGATTGTTATTTTTTAATTCATTCATGGGACATGGGCCTCACTGGCTGGCCAGCATTTATTGCCCATCCCTAGTTACCCGTGGGCAGTTGAGAGTTAAACACATCAGCAAGTGGATTCTGATTGGTAGAGGCGTTGCCATGGGGGATGTGCGTAAACATGTCTCTTTTTTAGCGATTCTCAAGTTTTTTCTAAGCTTCACCTATGTCATCCTGATAAACGCGACCTCCCCACGGCATCGAATTTGGGGGAAAGGGGGAGAATTCAAGGATGACCACAATTGGGTGAATTGCATTCTGGGACAGGAGAGACTTGAGGAGTCCAGAGCAGCGGTTCTGTGCCAGGAGAATCTCAGCTGTTTAGGACCTTTCCCTCCTCTCCAAAGTTGTCGATTCGACTGGGACACAAATGAGGACTGGGGAACCCCTCCCTCCCCCAACGCTTTCATCTTAACTGGTTCCCATCAGGAAGGGGGTGGGTGTTAAAATTGAGGCCTAATCTGACAGTGTCTCAGATGGATGAGTCCAGGATCCTGCAACTTTTCATTTTAATTACATTGAAAGGATTAATGGTCTGAAGCAAAGGACAGATGGTATTCTACGAGAGATAAAAAATCCCCAACCCCAGATCAGCTTAAAAAAAAATAGTCAGTGGGGGAAGCTTCGCAAGATGGCCGTTTAATTATGGACCTGATGCAAGGCCACAGCCAGCGAGAAGTGAAGAGGATCTCACAAAGAAGCAATAAAGGACGCAACATGATTTTTTAATAACTGCAAGCTCGTTAAATCTGTTCAAAATACTGACTAATTATAAATGAACAAACTCAACCCACGGTTGTAGGGTTCATGTGTTTCTTCCCTGGGATGTGATCTTTCCCTCAATGTCAGAAAAATGAAGGAGATAGTCATTGACTTCAGGAAGCGTAGTGGAGAACATATGCCTGTCTACATCAATGGGGATGAAGTGGAAATGGTCGAGAGCTTCAAGTTCCTAGGTGTCCACATCACCAACAACCTGTCCTGGTCCCTCCATGCCGACGCTATAGTTAAGAAAGCCCACCAACTTTCTCAGGGAGCTAAGGAAATTTGGCATGTCCACTGCGACTCTCACTAACCTTTACAGATGCATCATGGAAAGCATTCTTTCTGGATGTGTCACAGCTTGGTGTGGCTCCTGCTCTGCCCAAGACCGCAAGAAACCACAAACGGTCGTGAACGAAGCCCAGTCCATCACGCAAACCAGCCTCCCATTCATTGACTCTGTCTACACTTCTGGCTGCCTCGGCAAAGCAGCCAGCATAATCAAGGACCCCACGCATCCCAGATATACTGTCTTCCACCTTCTTCCGTCGGGAAAAAGATACAAAAGTCTGAGGACACGCACCAACCGACTCAAGAACAGCTTCTTCCCTGCTGCCATCAGACTTTTGAATGGACCTACCTCGCATTAAGTTGATCTTTCTCTACACCCTAGCTATGAATGGAATGCTACATTCTGCACCCTCTTCTTTTCTTCTCCCCTATGTGCTCTATGAATGGAATGCTTTGTCTGTATAGCGTGCAAGAAACAAATTTCACTCTGTATATTAATACCTATGACAATAATAAATCAAATCAAAAATGTGAGTGTCAAGGGCATGGGCAACATTTATTGTTTATCCCAAATTGCCTTTGAGAAGGGAGTGGTGATCTGCCTTCTTGAACTGCTGAATCTGCTGTAGGTACACCCACCGCGCTGCTTTTATTCGGTGAACATAAGCATCAAGGCTAAGATACCCAAGAGAAGAGCAAATTACTGCAGATGCTGGAATCTGAAACCCAAAAGAGAAAATGCTGGAAAATCTCAGCAGGTCTGGCAGCATCTGTAAGGCGAGAAAAAAGAGCTGACGTTTCGAGTCCAGATGACCCTTTGTCAAAGCTAAAAGGCATAGAAAATATGGGAAAATATGTTTTACTTTACCTCAAGGGAAAGCACTTGTGCCAACTAATGTTGCGTGTTAAGTAACACTGTTTCTTGGCAACCCTTAAGTTGACAAGACTTTGTATTTTAAGCTTAAATAAACAGTAGCAGTTTCCTCATTCTTCTCATTTTGTTGCTATGTAATTGGTATGTGCTGAGTCTGAGATACCTATTCTGAATTTCTCCAGTGGCGTGCAAGCAGTCACCTGACTGATGGCCACATTTTTGTTCCCCTTAAGTATTTGCATCTCACTGTTTTGGTCCCTTAAGGCTTAATACTCTTAAGTGCTGAATGCCTTCTTCACCATTCTGTCCACTTGTGACTCTACTTTCAAAGAGCTATGAACCTGTACCCCGAGACCTCTTTGTTCTGTAACTCTCCCCAATGCCCTATGAGCTGAGTAAGTCCTGCCTTGGGTCAAACTACCAAAATGCATCACCTCGCATTTATCTAAGTTAAATTCCATCTGCCATTCGTCAGCCCACAGGCCCAATTGATCAAGGTCGCTAGAGTTTCTAAGTTTATTTATTAGTGTCACAAGTAGGCTTGCATTAACACTGCAATGAAAATCCCCCAGACGCCACACTCTGGCGCCTGTTCGGGTACACTGAGGGAGAATTTAGCACGGCCAATCCACCGAACCAGCACGGTCTTTCGGGCTGTGGGAGGAAACCGGAGCAGCTGGAGGAAACCCACGCAGACACGGGGAGAACGTGCAGACTCCGCACAGACAGGAATCGATCCCGGGTCCCTGGCATTGAGAGAAAGTGGATGGGGCAAAGATGATATCATCATACTACTGAACGGCTGGACAGGCGAGAGAGAAGGTACTCCTCCCATTTCTTATCTTTTTATCTCAAGTTAATTACTAAGCTAATAACACTTTATAAGTATTTGGAACAAAAAAATGGCTCCTTCTTATACCCTACATGGGTAGGCTATCCTACTTGCAGTTCTGGTCACCACATGATCGGAAGATGTGATCGCACTGGAGTGGGCGCAGAGGAGATTCACCAGGATGCTGCCTGGGATGGAACATTTAATAAAGAGAGGTTGGATAGGCTTGGGTTGACCTGATTGAGGTGTACAAGATTATGAGGGACATGGACAGAGTGGATAAGGGGCAGATGTTCCCCTTAGTTGAAGGGTCAGTCACAAAGGAGCACAAGTTCAAGGTAAGGGGCAGGAGGTTTAGGGGGGTGTGTGAGGAAAAACCTTTTTTACCCAGAGGGGTGATGATTTAGAATGCACTGCCTGGGAGGGTGGCGGAGGCGGGTTGCCTCGCATCCTTTAAAAAGTACCTGGATGAGTACTTGGCACATTATAACATTCAAGGCTATTGGCCAAGTGCTGGTAAATGGGATTAGGTGGGAGGTCAGGTGTTTCTCACCTGTTGGTGCAGACTCGGTGGGCCAAAGAGCCTCTTCTGCACTGTGTGACGGGTATAAAGGAACCAACATCATTGCCCATTTTACTGGGTCATTCCATCTATCACCCACTATGTACAATTCAGTCAATAAGCAATCACGGTGGCACAGTGGTTAGCACTGCTGCTTCACAGCGCCAGGGACGCAAGTTCAATTCCCAGCTTGGATCACTGTCTGTGCGGAGTCTACACATTCTCCCCATGTCTGCGTGGGTTTCCTCCAGGTGCTCCAGTTTCCTCCCACAGTCCGAAAGACGTGCTGGTTAGGTGCATTGGCCGTGCTAAATTCTCCCTCAGTGTACCCGAACAGGCGGCGGAGTGTGGCAACTAAGGGATTTTCACAGTAACTTCATTGCAATGTTAATTAATGTAAGCCTAATAGATAAACTTTAACTTGGTCATGCTAAACTGCTCCTTAGTGTCCAAAGATGCCTAGATTAGGTGACATGGTAAATGCACGGGGATAGGGTGGAGGGGAGGGCCTGGGTGGGCTGCTCTTTTAGAGAGTTGGTGCAAACATAGAAACATAAAAGATAGGAGCAGGAGGAGGCCGTTCGGCCCTTCAAGCCTGCTCCAGCATTCATCACGATCATGGCTGATCGTCCAACTCAATACCCTAATCCTGCTTTCTCCCCATGACCTTTGATCCCATTCGCCCCAAGTGCTATATCCAGCCACCTCTTGAATACATTCAATGTTTTGGCATCTGCTACTTCCTGTGGTAATGAATTCCACAGGCTCATCACTCTTTGGGTGAAGAAATGTCTCCTCACCTCCGTCCTAAATCCTCAGTTTGAATCCTCAGACTGTGACCTACTGGTTCTGGACTCCCCCACCATCGGGAACGTCCTTCCTGCATCTACCCTGTCTAGCCCTGTTAGAATTCTATGAGATCCCCCCTCATTCATCTGAACTCCAGCAAAAACAACCCTAACCTAATCAATCTCTCCTCATACATCAGTCCTGTCATCCCTTGAATCAGCCTGGTAAACCTTCGCTGCATTCCCTCGAGAGCAGGAACATTCTTCCTCAGAAAAGGAGACCAAAACTGCACACAATACTCTAGGTGTGGCCTCACCAAGGCCCTGTATAATTGCCACAACACATCCCTGCTCCTGTACAGTAGCACAGTGGTTAGCACTGCTGCTTCACAGCTCCAGGAACCTGGGTTCGATTCCCGGCTTGGGTCACTGTCTGTGCGGAGTTTGCACATTCTCTTCGTGTCTGCATGGGTTTCCTCTGGGTGCTCCGGTTTCCTCCCACAGTCCAAAGATGTGCGGGTTAGGTTGATTGGCCATGCTAAAATTGCTCCTTAGTGTCCTGAGATGCGTAGGTTAGAGGGATTAGTGGGTAAATATGTAGGGATGTGGGGGTAGGGCCTGGGTGGGATTGTGGTCGGTGCAGACTCGATGGGCCGGATGGCCTCTTTCTGCACTGTAGGGTTTCTATGGTAAAAATTCTACTCAAAACTTCTCGCAATGAAGGCCATTTGCCTTCTTTACCACCTGCCACACCTGCATGCTTACTTTCATGATGGGCTGAATGGCCTCCCTCTGCATTGTAGGGATTCTCAGATGAAAATGCAATGCTCACGCCCAGTGGGGCAAGGAGACACACGGTTGAATTACTGAAAAACTAATTAAAAATCGATTTGGTTTAAAAATAAAATCCTCAGTGGGTTCATAAATATTTGGAATGACCCACCAGGTAAAGAAATGGAATGAAAGGCAATATGGATGGAGCTAAATGCTGAGTTGAGATATTGGGGGAATGAATGATCGTGAATGCTCCTCATTGTCTCATGTTCTTATGTGGGAGTACACCACTCAATAAACCTAAAGCAAGGATCAATAGGTCCATCAGGAATTCTAAAATAAAAGATTTGTGGGGGCTTCTCATTTCCAACTATCGCAGCTAATATTAAAAATGCGCCGAGGGAAATTTAACTGGAGGATATTAAGTACACACATAGCAATAGCACAGGTTAGAATATATTACCCGTGGAGTTGAACAGTGGTAATATGTGACGATATTATCCGAATAAGCTCCAGATAAATGGAACAAAATTAGCTTATTGACATTGTTGCCAGTACGAAAATAAATCGCTTACCTTTGGGAGCCTATACTTGTCCCTTAAATGTGTTCTCAATGTTGCCCGTTCTGCCTTTTTTTGAGCAAAGTTGGCATCACGCTCCATCCTGTAATTAAATATATATTTAGAGCCATGTGATATCTATAGTTAGCAGTTCCGACAGTTTTAAAGAAAGTATAAGGAGAATCTTGTGTGTTGTTCTGATGTAATGAATTAGACTGTGCCCCAGGATAGAATACCGATTTACATCTGTCCTGTCAGTTCCATTCTAATACAAGGGATAAACAGCCCAGAAGCAAGCCACTGTTCCATTCAGGTCTTTATATTCCATATAACCCTCCCCATACCCTTATTAATCATGCCCCATCAACATATCCTCTTAGTCCTTTCTTCCGCATTTGTTTACCCTTAAATTTATCTATCCCAGTTACCGCAACTGCCCAAGTGTGTTCATGTTTTGCTTAAAGTTTATTTATTAGTGTCACAAGTTGATTTACATTAACACCGTAATGAAGTTACTGTGAAAATCCCCTGTTCGCCACACTCCGGCGCCTGTTGGGGTACACTGGGTTTGATTCCCAGCTTGGATCACTGTCTGTGTGGAGTCTTACCATGAGTTCTCCCCATGTCTGCGTGGGTTTCCTCCGGGTGCTCTGGTTTCCTCCCACAGTCTGAAAGATGTGCTGGTCAGATGCATTGGCCGTGCTAAATTCTCCCTCAGAGCATCCCAACAGTTTATTTATTATTAGTGTCGCAAGTAGGCTGACATTAACACTGCAATGAAGTTACTGTGAAAATCCCCGATTCGCCACACTCCGGCGCCTGTTCGGGTACACTGAGGGAGAATTTAGCACGGCTGATGCGCCGAGCCAGCAAGACCTTTCAGACTGTGGGAGGAAACCGGAGCATCCGGAGGAAAACCCACGCAGACACGGGGAGAATGTGCAGACTCCACACAAAGAGTGTGCGACCCAAGCTGGGAATCGAACCCGGGTCCCTGGCGCCGTGAGGCAGCAGTGCTAACCACTGTGCCACCGTGCCGCCTAATCTTAAAGACCACGATTAGGGTGCTCTCCAGTCTTCCCTGCTCTTGAACAAAGAACTCCTGTCCAGCCAATCTTTCCTGACAGATATAACCTCTCTGTTCTAACATTCTAACAAATTTTTATGCACCGTCTGCAGTGCCTGTAGCTGAACCTTACTGGGAGGAGAAATGGACCTGAGTTTTCTGGGTGCCAATCAGGTGGATTGGTCCTCCCACTCTTTGTATAACATAGCGTGATGACATTGGGTTGGCAATCCCAGCGTCACCCTGCCAGCCTCCAAGATTGAGGGAGATGAGCTGGTGTTGAACTCAGAACTCCATAGGCCATTTTGAAAAAAAATGAACAGACTATTGAGTTTGTTAGAGGTCCCATTGACCACAATTTTTCATTGCCCACTCCACTTATCAGTGGTCACACAGAGTGATTGAATCATAGAATCACTACAGTGCAGAAGGAGGCCATTCAGCCCACTGCGTCACCACCAACTCTCCAACAGAGCATCCTATCCAGGTCCCATCCCCATAACCCCATGTATTTAGTCCACAAGTCCCCCTAACCAGCACGTCTTGGAACATAAGGGGCAATTTAGCATGGCCAATCCACCTAACCGGCACATCTTTGGACACTAAAGGGCAATTTAGCATGGCCATTCCACCTAACCTGCACATCTTGGGACACTAAGGGACAATTTAGCATGGCCGATCCACCTAACCTGCACATCTGAGGACACTAAAGGGCAATTTAGCATGGCTGATCCACCTAACCTGCACATCTTAGGACACTAAAGGGCAATTTAGCATGGCCAATCCACCTAACCTGCACATCTGAGGACACTAAGGGGCAATTTAGCATGGCCAATCCACCTAACCTGCACATCTTGGGACACTAAGGGGCAATTTAGCATGGCCAATCCACGTAACCTACACATCTTGGAACACTAAAGGGCAATTTGGTATGGCCAATTCACCCAATCTGTACATCTTTGGAATGTGGGAGGAAACCGGAGCTCCTGGAGGAAATCCACGCAGACATGGGAAGAATTACAAATTCCACACAGACCGTCACCCAAGCCGGGAATTGAATCCACGTTCCTGTAACTGTGAGGCAGCAGTGCTAACTACTGTGCTAAAATGCTGTCCCAAGCGCTTTGACAATTGGTTTCCCATTTATTAAATTAAACTCTTGCACACACAATGGGCGTGACGATGACACAGTGGTTAGCACTACTGCCTCACAGCGCCAGGGACCTGGGTTCAATTCCCGGCTTGGGTCACTGTCTGTGTGGAGTTTGCACATTCTCCCCGTGTCTGCGTGGGTTTCTTCCGGGTGCTCCGGCTTCCTCCCACAGTCTGAAAGACGTGCTGGTTAGGTGCATTGGCCGTGCTAAATTCTCCCTCAGTGTATCCGAACAGGCGCCGGAGTGTGGCGACTAGGGAATTTTCACAGTAACTTCACTGCAGTGTTAATGTAAGCCTTACTTGTGACACTAATAAATAAACTTTGAACATTTTCCTGTTTGCAATTTTGTTTTGAAGATGGAAACAAAGGATACTTTTGATAGATTTTGATAGCTCACCATACGTGTCTCCCATTACCAGGATTATCCACTGATCCATCAGATGAGGTGATGTGTGAAAGGTAAAGGAGGGACAGCAACATGTCATTGAGTCATAGAGAGCACAAGAGGTGGCCATTTGGCCCATTGAGTGAATACTGGCACCCCATGAGGCTTGATATTCGCTCAAAATGGCAGGTTGCTACCTGTGAGCCCCTTCTCGATTTATATTTTTAAAAAAAGAAAGCTTTTTCAATGTTGTGTTTGCAGTGAGTATAATTAAGGGTGGCACAGTGGTTAGCACTGCTGCCTCACAGCGTCAGGGACCCAGGTTCAATTCCGGCTTTGGGGAGCTCTCTGTGTGGAGTTTGCACGTTCTCCCCATGTTTGTGTGAGTTTCCCCCGGGCGCTCTGGCTTCCTCCCACAGTCCAAAGGTGTGCATGCTATGTGGACTGGCCATGCTACACTGCTCCTTAGTGTAAAGTAAAATTAAAGTTTATTTATTAGTCACAAGTAAGGCTTACATTAACACTACAATGAAGTTACTGTGAAATTCCCCTCGTCGCCACAGTCCAGCGCCTGTTCGCGTCAATGCACCCTAACCAGCACGTCTTTCAGAATGTGGGAGGAAACAGGAGCGCCCGGAGGAAACCCACGCAGACATGGGGAGAACGTGCAGACCCCACACAGACAGTGACCCAAGCTGGGAATTGAACCCGGGTCCCTGGCGCTGTGAGGCAGCAGTGCTAACCACTGTGCTACTGTGTCCTGAGATATATATATAGGTTAGAGGGATTAGCGGGGTAAAATGCGTGTGATTACGGGGATAGTTTTACGGGGATAGAGCCTGGTAAGTGTCGGTGCAGACTCATTGGGCCGAATGGCCTCCTTCCGCACTGTAGAGATTCTATGATTTCTTAATTAGGAAATCGTAGAACCAGAGAATTCCTACAGTGCAGAAGGAGGCCATTTGGCCCCTCAAGTCTGCACCGACTCTCTGACAGAGCATCTTATCCAGGCCCTATCCCTGTGACCCCACGTATTTACTACACCAATCTCCCCTAACCTGCATATCTTTGGATTGTGGGAGGAAACTGGAGCACCCAGAGGAAACTCACGCAGATATAGGGGAGAACGTGCAAACTCCACACAGACAGTGACCCAAGCCGGGAATCGAACCCGGGTCCCTGTGAAATTGTAACGGTCATTTCTCATTCCTAACACAACAATTCTTTAAGAATTATTAATCCCATCATAGCCAGTGAAAAAGTCCAATGCATCATACTGCTCTGTATAAATCAATGCTTGAACCCTGATATGATACTTATAGCTTTCTAATTAGGTACATGGTGTGGCACAGCATATTTCAAAACTCTCACGTGTGCCATTTGGTCAACAGTGAGGATATTTTATGTCTCCACTTGGGATAGCTTGGAGTGAATACTTGCATCTCATTGCTAAATTAAATTACCTTTCATCTCTCCCATCCATCATATCCCCATAACACCTCTTACAAACTTCATCCTTATGACGCTGTAAGAAGTCTAAGAATAAACTGCAGGAACATGAGTTTTTTCAATATATTTCCAGACTTTCATAGAATCCTATGAGTGCAGAAGGAGGCCATTCAGCCCATCGAGCCTGCACCAGGGCCCATCCCCTCTGCCCCACGCATTTACCCTGCGAATCCCCCTGACACTAAGTGACAACTTTTAACATGGCCTAACCCACACATCATAGAATTCCTACTGTACAGAATGAGGCCTTTCAGCCCTTCGAGTCTGCACCGACTCTCCAACAGAACCTTATCCCCGTGACACCATGTATTTATCCCGCTAATCCCCCTAGTGCATTCATCTTGGGACACTTAGGGGCCAATTTAGCATAGCCAATCAACTTAACCCACACATCATAGAATCGCTACTGTACAGAATGAGGCATTTTAGCCCATCCCGTCTGTGCCAATTCTCCAATAGAGTCCTATCCCTGTGACATCACATATTTACCCTCCAATCCCCTTAACTCATGCACCTTGGGACACTTCGGGGCCAATTTAGCATAGCCAATCAACTTAACCCGCACATCATAGAATCCCTACTGTACAGAATGAGGCCTTTCAGCCCATCTAGTCTGCGCCAATTCTCCAATAGAGTCCTATCCCTGTGACATCACGTATTTACCCTCCAATCCCCTTAACTCATGCACCTTGGGACACTTGGGGAAATTTAGCATGGCCAATCAACTGAGCCTGGACTGTGGAGGAAACCAGAGCACTTGGAGGGAACCCACGCAGACATGGGGAGAACGTGCAAACTCCATACAGTCACCCGAGGTCGGAATGGAACCCAGCTCCCTGGCGCTGTGAGGCAGCAGTGCCACCGTGCTGCCCTTCAAGATAGAATCTTCAATATATCCTTCCAGAATAAGTCAGGTCAATGAGTAGCAGTTTTATTGTACAAAACAATTAATATATAAAATCAATCTTCCGCAATATATCATTACCAGCCACCGTGATCTCACATTCTATTTCCCAGAGCAAATGGATTCTGGAGGCTAAAATGGAAGTCTAATATTCATTGCTAGTTCAAAAGCAAACAGAACTGTGGATGCTGGAAACCTGAAATAAAAACAGGAAATGTTGGAAATACTCAGTATGTCCACAGCATCTGTGGAGAGAGAAACAGGGTTGACAAAATGACAACTGCTGCCACACCTGTTGAACAATTCCATCCATTTTGAGGTCATGTCCTATTTTTTCAGTGTAAATACACAGTTGATAGAATCATAGAATCCCTACAGTGCAGAAGGAGGCCATTCAGCCCATTGAGTCTGCACCGACCACAATCCCACCCAGACCCTATTCCCATAACCCTATGTATTTACCCTAGCTAGCCCCCCTGACACTAAGGGCAATTTAGCATGGCCAATCCATCTAACCTGCTCATCTTTGGACACTAAGAGGCAATTTAGCATGGCCAATCCACTTAATCCGTACATCTTTGGACACTAAGAGGCAATTTAGCATGGCCAATCCACCTAACCTGCACATCTTTGGACACTAAGGGGCAATTTCGCATGACCAATCCACCTAACCTGCACATCTTTGGATACTAAGAGGCAATTTAGCATGGCCAATACACCTAACCACACATCTTTGGAGTGTGGGAGGAAACCGGAGCATCCGGAGGAAATCTACGCAGACACAGGGAGAACGTGCAAACTCCACATAGTCAGTCACCCAAGGCCGGAATTGAACCCGGGTCCCTGGAGAACGTGCAAACTCCACACAGACAGCGACCCAAGGCCGGAATTGAAACTGGATCCCTGGCACTGTGAGGCAGCAGTGCTAACGACTGTGCCACCGTGCCATGATGGGAAGTGAAGAGGCTCAGAATTTTGTGCGCAACATATTGGAGTGCGCGCAAAAGAGATTTACGAGGATGTTACCGAGACTGGAAAATTGCAGTTGTGAGGGGAGATTGGACAGCTTAGAGGGGCATGGTGGCACAGCGGTTAGCACTGCTACCTCACGGTGCCAGTGACCCGGGTTCAATTCCAACCTTGGATGAGTGTGTGAAGTTTTCCCCGTAGCTGCGTGAGTTTCCTTCAGATGCTCCAGTTGCCTCCCACAATCTGAGAGATGCGTAGGTTTGGTGGATTAGCCATGGTAAAGCGTATTCATTAGTGTCACAAGTAGCATTACATTAACACTGCAATAAAGTTGCTGTGAAAATCCCCTCGTTGCCACACTCCGGCGCCTGTTCGGGTACACTGAGGGAGAATTTAGCATGGCCAGTGCGTCTTTCAGACTATGGGAGGAAACCGGAGCAACCGGAGCAGACACGGGGAGAACGTGCAGACTCGGCAGAGACAGCGACCCAAGCCGAGAATCGAACCCGGGTCCCTGGCACTGTGAGGCAGCAGTGCTAACCACCGTGCCACCTATAATGTGTGGTATTATGAGGATAGGGCGGAGGCGAGTGCCTGGGTAAGATGCTCTTTCGGAGAGTTGATGCAGACTGGATGGGCCGAATGGCGCCTGTCTGCACTGTAAGGATTCTATGGTTGTTCTCCTTGGAACAGGGCAGGCTGAGGGGAGATTTGATTGAGTTGTGCGAAATTGTGAGAGGCCTGGATAGAGAGGATGGGAGGAGCCTGTTCACTTTAGCTGAGAGGTCGGTGACGAGGGGGCAATAGATTTAAAATGATTGGGAGAAGGATTAGAGGGGTGATGAGTAAAATATTTTTCAGCCAGGGAGTGATAGGGATCTGGAACTCACTGTTTGAAAGGGAAGTAGAGGCAGGAACCCTCATCTCATTGAAAAAGTGTCTGGATATGAGCCTCAAGCGCTGTAACCTATGCGCCAAATGTTGGAAAGTGGGATTAGGCTGGTGGAGCTGGTTTTTGAGCCAGCACAGACACCATGGGCCAAATGGCCTCCTTCTGTGCAGTGATATTCCCAAGACTCCAGCACCGCTACTGTTGAGTTAAGGAATAAGGACAGGCCCTTCGGCCCTCCCAGCCTGCGCCGATCATATTGTCCCATCCAGACCAATCGCTGTATCCCTCTATTCCCCACCTGTTCATGTGTCTATCCAGATAAGTCTTAAATGTCGCTAACGTGTCTGTCTCAACCGCCTCACTTGGCAGCGCATTCCAGAATAGCTCCAAGCTCCAACTCCAAGGAAAATCATTCCATAATTAATCATTAAAACGCATGCCAAAATATGTTGATATGCAAAACAGGGGTTTTGGCTGGAACCGCATGATTAAAATATTGTTTCAGACTTCACGCTGATATTTGGGAGTAACCTTTTCACTCTTGAACGTGCAAAAATCTTACTATCTGTGGCTTTGCTATTAAACATTTGCACCTTGGGCGGTGCCCGGGGGCACAGGCTGGCAGTGCTAGGGTGCCCATGCCCAGAGAGCATCATATCCCTGCCGCCCGGCCCCCCTGGGGGGCTCCGATTGCCCCCCCCCCCACTTCACTCCAGCAGGGTCTCCCACTAGTTCCCCACAAGTGGGGGGGGTTACTCTAACCCCCGCCAGAGTGAACTTGTCTTGGCGAGGCGGGAGATGCTATCGGGTCTGGAGAATTCAGTCCTGGGCTCGATAATCACATTTAAAAAGACTTATCTGGTCTTCCCGCTGGTTTCCAGCGTGGTCCCGACTGTGCCTGCTCTCTGTGGGAGACGCGCATGTATCGGGAACACATGCACGAATCCCGCGAATCGGCACATGTGGGTCGGAATGGGAGAATCACCCCCCCCATAATGTTTGCAATAGCACTTGGACAGTTCATCAATGGTGATCAAATCTATTGATACAGTGCAGTTATTTGTTGAAGCCTTCTGGCTATTGAATCACAACACAACCACTTTGAAACCATTGTGAAATGACAGATATTCACATCAGTAGAGGTGTTAATCGTGCCCCCCCCCATCAAACCTCAGGAGCTCAATGGGGGGTAAGGAAGGGGGAAGCACGTGTATCCTCAGCAATTTACAAATGAAATATTTCACCTAGGCTTTGACATTACGAAGAAGGCAAGCAGCGAGCTTAAACAGGAGAGGGCGCAATTCTGTGAGCTCTGCATTAGGTATTCTAACTTGTGTCGTTAAAACAAGACCTCAACAAGTCCAGGAATAGTAGCTCTGAGACGGCCTTTCTATAGATTGGAACATGCAACCTTCAGTGAAGAGCCAAGGCTATCTTGACTTGCCTCCTGTGATCTCCTTCCAACAGGCGAATGTGAATGTTTCAGTCAATCTAACCCCCAACAGCAAAACTCCCGTGTGTTTGAGTTAGAGGACACATCTCATAGAATCCCTACTGTGCAGAAGGAGGCCATTCAGCCCATCGAGTCAGCACAGTGGTTAGCACTGATGCCTCATGGCGCCAGGGACCCGGGTTCAATTCCTGGCTTGGGTCACTGTCTGTGTGGAGTTTGCACGTTCTCCCCATGTCTGCGTGGGTTTCCTCTGGGTGCTCCGGTTTCCTCCCACAGTCCGAAAGACATGCTGGTTAGGTGCATTGGCCGTGCTAAATTCCCCCACAGTGTACCCGAACAGGCGCCGGAGTGTGGCGACTGGGGGATTTTCACAGTAACTTCATTGCAGTGTTAATGTAAGCCTACTTGTGACACTAATAAATAAATTTTAAACTTTACCAATCCCTTGCTCTATCCCTGTAACCCCAAACATTTACCATGGCTAACCCATCTAAACCGCACATCTTTGGACACCAAGGAGATATTTACCATGACCAATCCACCTAACCTGCACATCTTTGGATTGTGGGAGGAAACCGGAGCACCCGGAGACGCAGACACAAGGAGAACGTGCAAACTCCACACAGACAGTGACCCGACTGTGAGGCAGCAGTGCTAACCACTGTGCTACCATGTCCCCGCGCCCACACCAGCCCCCCACCGCCCCCCCCCCCCCTCCACCTTTGCTGGACCCACTACACTTGAATCTTCATTGAATCGATTGGACATTAAGGATGATGTAATGCTATTAAACAGTGGTCCGGTTTAAGCAATAGTCACAGTGTACAGAGACCAGAACTTCTCCTCAAAGCCACACATCCCCTCCGAATGCTCAGATACTGTATAGCTAGAGTCTTAGGGTATGTTGGTTAATCCCATGAACTATGCGAATTGAGGGCAATTGAGTTCACACCTTTAAATATTGAATCAAGTAAATATGAGGTCTGGGCAAAAGGACGACTGTCAATTTACCTTTCATAGCCAAGCACCTCACACCAGTCACCCTCTGAGGCACCCAGGGCAATCCTCTGGGGACCTGGGATGAGAATAGATAGGGTCCTTGATGCTGGCCAAGACACGATGAGCTGAAGGGCCTCTTTTTTAAGAAAATCAATTTACTGAATGTGGCTGGGTATTATTGCCTATCCCTAACTGCCCTCCACTTCAGAGGGCATCTGACAGTCAATCAAATTACTGTGGATCTGAAGTCACAAGTAGACAAGGTGAGTATGGCAGATTTTATTATTAATGTTTTTTTACGACAATCGCCAATGGGGTCATCGTTAGACTTTTAATTACAGACTTTTTATTGGATTCAAATTTGCCATAATGGGATTCGAACCTGGGTAAGCGTTCTCCAAGGCAGCCTTCGCGACACACGACAGCGCAGAGTCGCTGAGCAGAAACTGATACCCAAGTTCCGCACACACGAGGACGGCCTCAACCGGGATATTGGGTTCATGTCACACTATTTGTAACTCCCACAGTTGCGTGGACCTGCAGAGTTTCACTGGCTGTCTTGTCTGGAGACAATACACATCTTTTTAGCCTGTCTTGATGCTCTCTCCACTCACATTGTTTTGTTTCTTAAAGACTTGATTAGTTGTAAGTATTCGCATTCCAACCATTATTCATGTAAATTGAGTTTGTGTCTTTATAAGCTCTGTTTGTGAACAGAATTCCCACTCACCTGAAGAAGGGGCTTAGAGCTCCGAAAGCTTGTGTGGCTTTTGCTACCAAATAAACCTGTTGGACTTTAACCTGGTGTTGTTAAACTTCTTACTGTGTTTACCCCAGAGGATTGCCCAGGGTCTCTGGATTACTAGTCCAGGACAAAGAACAGTACAGCGCAGAAATATACCCTTCAGCCCACCAACCCTGCACTGACACATGATGCTTTTCTAAACTAAAGGCTGTCTGTCTCTACATGGTCCGTATCCTTCTATTCCCTGCCTATTCATGTATCTGCCTCTTAAACGTTGCGATTGCATCTGCTTCTACCACCTCCTCTGGCAGTGCATTCTAGGCACTTACCACCCTCTGTGTAAATAAAATCCAGCCTCCCACATCTCCTTTAAACTTTCCCCCTTTTACCTTTAACCTATGTACCCTAGTAATTTACAATATCGGTGACAATATCACCAGCCACTGCCTCCCCCGGTGCTGTAACGTTCTATGACTCAATAATCTTCGCCCATTCCATGCACCAAACAGTCCAGCACAGGAACAGGCCTTTCGGCCCACCAACTCATTACCATTGGTGTCTGTCCCCTAGCCAAGATAAGACACCCAACACCAGAAGATTTAACTATTTTACTGTCTAACATACATGCGCCATTTTGTGGCAACTTCTTAATTCTTCTATCTGGAGTTAATCTCCCACCTGCAGTTCCTCAATCCAATGGCAACCATTCAACAATGAGCCCAACAAATGAGTGTTGACAAACAAAGCCTCCCTAAGAGGGGGGTATAGTGGCATTGTCACTGGACTAGTAATCCAGGGATCCAGGGTTATGGTCTGGGGACCTGGGTTCGAACCCCACCACGGCAGAATTTATATTCAATAAAAACCTGTAATTCAAAGTCTAATGATGAAACCATTAGGGAAGGAAATCTGCCATCCTTACCAGGTCTGACCTCCATGTGTGATTCCTGATCCACAGCTAACTTAAATAAATAAAAAAGTTTCCAATGCCTTACAAAGGACTCACTGCCCACCTCATAACAGTGACATTATAACATAACGCTGACATTATAACATCCATATCTCCAGTAACTGAGACACACAATAAACTATTCAGCATACCTCAACTGGTTTTGCTAGCTATCAGCATGGGGGGCAGTTTTAATTGTTTTATACATAGAATTTAATCATAGAATCTCTGCAGTGAAGAATGAGGCCAGTTGGTCCATCAAGTCTGCACCAACTCTGACAGATTATTTTATCCAAGCCCTCTCCCAGACTCTATCCCCGTAACCCTGCACATTTTACCATGGCTAATCCACCTAACCAATACATCTTGGGATACTAAGAGGCAATTTAGCATGACCAATCCAGCTAACTTGCACATCTTTGGACTGTGGGGGGAAACTGGAGCACCCGGAGGAAACCCATGCTGACACAGGTATATCCTAGTGGTATAATCGCTAGACTATTAATCCAGAAACTCAGCTAATGTTCTGGGGACCCGGGTTCAAATCTCACCATAGCAGATGGTGAAATTTGAATTCAATTAAAAAAATCTGGATAAAGAATCTACTGATGACCATGAAACCATTCTCGATTGTCGTAAAAACCCATCTGATTCACTAATGTCCTTAGGGAAGGAAATTATAGAATCATAGAATCCTTACAGTGCAGAAGGAGGCCATTCGGCCTATCGAGTCTGCACCAACCACAATCCCACCCAGGCCCCATCCCCACAACCCCATGCATTTACCCTAGCTAGTCCCCTTGACACTAAGAGGAAATTTGGCATGGTCAAATACCTAACCCGCACATCTTTGGAGTGTGAGAGGAAACCGGAGCACCCGGAGGAAACCCACACAGATGCAGGGAGAATGTGCAAACTCCACACAGACAGTGACCCGAGGCCGGAATTGAACCCGGGTCCCTGGCGCTGTGAGGCAGCAGTGCTAACCACTCTTCCACCGTGCCGCCCCAATCTGCCATCCCTACTTGGTCTGGCCTACATGGCACTCCAGGGCCACAGCAATGTGGTTGACTCTCAACTGCCCTCCAAGGGCAACTTGGCATGGGCAATAAATGCTGTAAGAAGTTTAACAACACCAGGTTAAAGTCCAACAGGTTTATTTGGTAGCAAAAGCCACACCTCTGGTGTGGCTTTTGCTACCAAATAAACCTGTTGGACTTTAACCTGGTGTTGTTAAACTTCTTACTGTGTTTACCCCAGTCCAACGCCGGCATCTCCACAATAAATGCTGGCCAGCCAGCGACGCCCATGTCCCATGAATGAATTTTAAAAAGTGCAAACTCCATACAGACAAGATCCAAGGCCAGAATTAAACGCAGGTCCCTGGCACCGTGAGGCAGCAGTGCTAGCCACAATGTACAATCATATTTTAGTTTTTGGTAAACTTGTCATTGACCTAGTATGGATTGAGTCAGACTTTAAAAAAAATCATTGCTCTTCTATTGGTTCTGGGAATTAGAGAGGCATCTGCGTCGGCACAGACTTGGTGGGCCGAAGGGCCTGTTCCTGTGCTGTACTGTTCTTCAATGGGACACACATGTTTCCATATTCCAAAGCTACAGGATTTTTTTTCAGAAATCCATCCGTGTGTCAGATGAAATCACCAAGGCCTGTGATTCATGCATATCAAACTGACAGCTTTAAACAGGGGCTGCTGGAAATGTATCAGATAAACCTTGCAGAGTGGTTGGCACTCTTTGAGAATGTGGAATAATTCTATTTCATTAAAATGTAATCTTTGATCCCCATACCAACACCAAATTATGTCACATCAGAAATCTATTCCGTACATGGACATCGGCACCTATGTGCAGCCCCTGTTTCTCTATCGGGGATATCGCACGGATTATTTGAATGAAAGACGTGAATGGATACAGCTTTGTACAAATGAATCGTAAAACCACTAAGCTAAGTAAGTGAAGACAGAATACAGGAAATATCACACCTCGAGGAGTCAGGAAATTAACTTATGTATTAGATATTTAATCGGCTGATACCGGAACACTGGGAGACTGGGTGAAAAATAACTTTGAACGTGTTAGTCTGCTTGGGGAAGATGGGATGTGTAAATCCTGGGAGGAAAGGTGAACAGATAAAACAGCACTGCAGTTGCATTGTGGAGGAGGCTGAAATGTATTTATAGAGGAAAGGTTAAACATCTGCAAAGATGTGCGGTTAGGTTGATTGGCCATGCCAAATTGTCCCTAAATGTCAGGAGGACTAGAAGGATAAATATATGTGGGGTTATGTGGATAGAGCCTGGGTGGGATTGTTGTCAGTGCAGGCTCGATGGGCTGAATGGCCTCCTTCTGCACTGTAAGGATTCTACGATCTGCAATCCATACTTCTGACTTCAGGCCAGCAGGGTGGCACAGTGGTTAGCACTGTGTCGGGGACCCGGTTTCAATTCCAGCCTTGGGTGACAGTCTGTGTGGAGTTTGCACATTCTCCCCCCTGTCTGCGTGGGTTTCCTCCGGATTCCTCCCACGGTCTAAAGATGTGCGGGTTAGGTAGATTGGCCATGATAAATTTCCCCCAGTGATAGGGAGATCAGCAGGCTAAATATGTAGGGTTACAGGGATAGGGACTGGGTGGGATTGTTGTCGGTGCAGGCTCGATGGGCTGAATGGCCTCCTTCTGCACTGTAGGAATTCTATGAAGTAAGTCAAGGTCTTGGGTACAGAAAATATTTACTAGAACGTTGCAGATACATAAGGCATTCATAACAGTAAGTGGTTGTAATAGAATGCACATCGATAAATTGTTTCTTCTGGAGTGTGGGTCAGCATCAAAAGTTTAAAATAATTGACAAAACAAAAACACACAGACACACACACACACACACACACACATGGAGGCAACAATCAGGAACACAAAAACTAAAATAGAGGTGGAAGCAGATTCCATCAGAACTTTCAAAGGTCAATAGGATATGTCCTTGTAGGGCTATTAAGTTTAAGTTAAGTTTAAGTTTTAACTTTATTTATTGGTGTCACAAGCAGGCTTGCATTAACACTGCAATGAAGTTACTCTGAAAGTCCCCTAGTCACCACACTCCAGTGCCTGTTCGGGTACACTGAGAGAGACTTAGCGTGGCCAATGCATCTCATCAGCACCTCTTTCACACTGTGGGAGGAAACAGGAGCACCCAGAGGAAACCCACGCAGACATGGGAAGAAAGTGCAGACTCCGCACAGACAGTGACCCGAGCCGGGAATTGAACCCAGCTTCCTGGTGCTGTGAGCATGGGAACAGTTTGGTTGGCTCTTTCAAACAGCTGAGTGACATAGAGGGCTGAATGGCACCTTCTGTGCTTGGATCACTGTCTGCGTGGAGTCTTCCCATGAGTTCTCCCCATGTCTTTCTGGGTTTCCTCCGGGTGCTCTGGTTTCCTCCCACAGTCTGAGAGATGTACTGGTTAGGTGCATTGGCCATGCTAAATTCTCCCTCAGTGTACCCCAATAGTTTATTTATTATTAGTGTCACAAGTAGGCTTACATTCACACTGCAATGAAGTCACTGTGAAAATCCCCTAGTCGCCACACTCTGGCGCCTGTTCGGGTACACTGAGGGAGAATTTAGCATGGCCAATGCACCCAACCAGCATGTCTTTTGGACTGTGGGAGGAAACCGGAGCACCTGGAGGAAACCCAGCAGACACGGGGAGAACGTGCAGACTGGGCACAGACAGTAACCCAAGCCGGGAATCGAACCCTGGTCCCTGGTATTGTGAGGCAGCAGTGCTAACCATTGTGACACCGTGCAGCCCCAGGTGCCGAAGTCTGGCGATTAGGGGATTTTCACAGTAAGTTCACTGCACTATTAATATAAGCCGACTTGTGACACTAATAAATAAACCTTAAACTATAAATCTGATCAAGATTTTCCAGCTTATAAAAAGTTAAGAGGATGGCACTCAAAAGTGACACATTTTAAACGCTGCAAGATTTTTTTTTGAAGGGATTTTGGCACGCTCAGCGGGCGTTGGACAATGGTGAAAATATTTAAGCCTCACCAACTCAATGATCCTTTCGTTTTTTGATTCACAGGCTGGAAGTTTCAGCACCACGGTATCTGGACAGCGCCCGACTGAATGACCACAGCAAGGCAATTTTCCTATGAATTTAAAGCTTACTTATTCTCACAAGTAGACTTACATTAGCACTGCCATAAAGTTACTGTGAAAAATCCCACAATTTAAACTGTGATTTAAATCGCTTACATGGGAAAATGCATTGACAGAGAATCCCAATAGTTTTTAAATCCTGGTATCCATTCTTACATAACTCGTTGACTATATTATTAGGGTGGTATCGTTGATTTTTAGAAGGTATGTAACATTTGAGAAGGAGGTTCTTGGTGTCTCGATTAGTATACACCAGAACGGAGGTGAATGAAAAGTAAATTCGCCTTCTAATTCTTACCATTTATCAATGCAGTTTCAGTTCCGTGTGATTGTAACCTGTGGGATTTTCAGTTTGGGAGCATTCAGCTGTCTTGGGTTTTCAGAAATTCAACAAGATAAAAAAATAAAAAGACACTTACTTTTCTTCCACCACCTGCCGTTGGTACTCCTCAAATTCCTCTCTCGTCATCCCCTGCGCTGCTGCTTCCGATTTCTCCCCCTCGCCCTTGTCCTCGCCCCCGAGACCCCCCGTCAGGTTCTTCAGCTGGCCCCCTACCATGGATTTAACCATGAAAGCCATGCTGCCAGCTTGGAGGAGTTCGCCGCCGCTTGCAGGAGGAGGGGAAGAGGAGGGTTAGGGTTAGGGGGAGGATGGGGGGATTGGGGAGGGCTATAGGTGATCGGACACAGCTCCCCTGCTCCGCTTGTGGGATCAGAGGAAGTTTCAGCACCACGCTCTGTGGACAGCGCCCGGCTGAATGGACAGGTTGCAGATTGGTGGACAACGCACTATTTCCTTCTCCTCCCCCTTTCCAGCCGCAGCCACTCACAGTCCTGGTATAAAACCGGATTAAGTTTGCTGTTTCGGACACTTACACATGTGTGCAGGCAAGATTGAGCTGTGGGTCTGATCCCAATGAGAAGGAAACAACCAGATATACAGCCTTATCCAGGCGATCCAATCTGTTATGAGTTGAATTTTTTTTATTCATTCGTGGGACATGGGCGTCGCTGGCTGGCCAGCATTTATTGCCCATCCCTAGTTGCCCTTAGAAGGCAGTTGAAAGTCAACCAACATTGCTGTGGCTCTGGAGTCACATGTAGGCCAGACCAGGTAAGGATGGCAGATTTCCTCAGCTTTGACAAAGGGTCATCTGGACTCCAAACGTCAGCTTTTTTCTCTCCTTACAGATGCTGCCAGACCTGCTGAGATTTTCCAGCATTTTCTCGTTTGGTGGCAGATTTCCTTCTCTAAAGGACATTAGTGAATGAGATGGGTTTTTCCAACAATTGACAATGGTTTCCTGGTCATCAGTAGGTTCTTAATTCGACATCTTTTTTTCCTGAATTCAAATTCCACCAGCTGCCACGGCAGAATTTGAACCTGGGTCCCCAGAACATTAGCTGAGTTTCTGGAGTAACAGTCTAGCCATAATATCACTGGACCATTGCCTCCCCATTGAATTTAATTGAATCATAGAATCCCTACAGTACAGAAGGAGGCCATTCGGCCCATCGAGGCTGCACTGTCCACAATCCCACCCAGGCCCTATTTCCATAACCCCACACATTTACCCTACCAATCCCCTAACACTATGGTTAATTTAGCATGGCCAATCAACCTGTGTGGGAGGAAACCGGATCCCCGGGGGGAAACCCACACAGACTTGGGGAGAACGTGCAAACTCCACACAGACAGTGACCCAAGCCGGGAATTGAACCCAAGTCTCTGGCACTGTGAGGCAGCAGTGCTAACCATTGTGCTACCGTGCCGACCTTTTTTTAATATTTGAATCCCTTCACGTTCATAGAATCATAGAATCTCTACAGTGCAGAGGGAGGCCATTCACAGTGCCAGAGACCTGGGTTCAATTTCCGGCTTGGGTCACTGTCTGTGTGGAATTTGCACGTTCTCCCCAAGTCTGTGTGGGTTTCCCCCGGGGGATCCGGTTTCCTCCCACACAGGTTGATTGGCCATGCTAAATTAACCATAGTGTCAGGGATTGGCAGGGTAAATGTGTGGGGTTATGGAAATAGGGCCTGGGTGCGATTGTGGACAGTGCAGCCTCGATGGGCTGAATGGCCTCCTTCTGTACTGTAGGGATTCTATGATTCAATTAAATTCAATGGGGAGGCGATGGTCCAGTGGTATTATGGCTAGACTATTACTCCAGAAACGGCCTACTGAATTGAATTAAACATGGATACTAGAAACAGGAGTAGGCCATTTGGCCCTCCGAGTCTGCTCCGCCATTCATTTTGATCATGACTGATCATCGAATTCAATATCCTGATCCCGCCTCCCCCCCATATCCCTTGATCCCTTTAGCCCTAAGAGCCAAGCTGGACTGTGGCAACTAGGAGATTTTCACAATAACTTCATTGCAGTGTTAATGTAAACCTACTTGTGGCACTAATAAATAAATGTTAAACTTTAAACTATGTCTAATTTCTTCTTGAAATCACACAACATTTTGGCCTCAACTACTTTCTGTGGTAGTGAATTCCACAGTTTAAGTTTATCAATTATTAATATAGAACATAGAACATTACAGTGCAGTACAGGCCCTTCGGCCCTCGATGTTACGCCGACTTGTGAAGCCAATCTAAAGCCCATCTAACCTACACTATTCCAATATCATCCATATGTTTATCCAATGATCATTTAAATGCCCTTAATGTTGGCGAGTCCACTACTGTTGCAGGAAGGGCATTCCACTTCCTTACTACTCTCTGAGTAAAGAACCTACCTCTGACATCTGTCCTATATCCTATATCAATCATCCCTCAATTTAAAGCTATGTCCCCTTGTGCTAGCCATCACCATCCGAGGAAAAAGTTGTCCACTGTCCAACCTATCTAACCCTCTGATCATCTGAGATGCCTCTATTAAGTCACCTCTTAACCTTCTTCTCATGTGAAATCTTGCAGCCAAGTCCTGAAGCTAATCTTTCAGTTGATGTCCCCAAACAACTTTGGCCATCAGTCTTTCATAATTATCCACAGGGCAGCACTGCTGATTCCAATGATCTGTCTTGCCCAGGATTATTGAAGGATTGCTTAAGCTTCACTCTGCAACTGGCAGTGACACCATGTAAACCCTCTGGGATTATCTCTAGCTGGCTGAGGCATTGAGAGTGGGCGATAGGAGAAGGTTGTGGTTCGCCCTGTTGGATTCCACCTCCTTCAGTTTAGAAGGAGGTTATTCAGCCTATCGAGCCTGCCCTAAAAACAATCCCACCCAGGTCCTATCCCCGTAACCCCGCGCATTTAACCTTCCCATCCACTGACACTGAGGGGCAATTTAGCTTGGCCAATCCAACTAACCTGCACAGTTTTGGACTGTGGGAGGAAACCGGGGCACCCGGAGGAAACTACGCAGACACGGCAAGAACATGCAATCGTTGCGGGGGGGTGGGTGGTTGAAGAAGTGTCTTAAAAGATGATAGAGAGGTGGAGTGTTTCAGGGAGAGAACCCCAGAGTTTAGGCAGCTGAACGGCAGCATGGCGACACACTGGTTAGCACTGCTGTCTCACAGCAAGGGACCCGGGTTCGATTCTGGCCTTGGGTAACTGTGTGGAGTTTGCATGTTCTCCCAGTGTCTGCATGGGTTTCCTCTGGGTACTTTGGTTTCCTCCCACAGTTTGAAAGACGTGCTGGTTAGGTGCATTGACCCGAACAGGTGCCGGAGTGTGGCGACTAGGGGATTTTCACAGTAACTTCATTGCCGTGTTAATGTAAGCCTACTTGTGACTAATGAAATAAACTTTAACTTTAATGTCCTTTAGGGAAGGAAATCTGCTGTCCTTACCCAGTCTGGCCTACATGTAACTCCAGATCCACAGTAATGTGGTTGATTCTCAACTGCCCTCAGGCAACTAGGGGTGGGCAATAAATGCTGGCCCAGCCAGCGACGCCCATGTCCCATGAATGGATTACAAAAAAAAGATTTCAACTCCTCCTCTCGAAATGCATTTACACTTTCAAGTGTTGTAATTAATGGAAAGGGATGTGGAATCACTTCCAATATATTCCACTTCCAATGTTTTAAAATTCAGCATATTCTGCAGGCAGCCGGGGTGTCTGGAAAACATTTAGCCCAAGGGTTGTGAAAGCAAGTTAATAACTCACTTTAGCTAGGAATGCGTTACTTTGACAAAGCTAATAGGTTGGTGTTAACACAAGAAGTTCCCTGAGATTTCTGACTACGCTGATTGACAGGGTCATGTGATAATGTGGCTTATGTGCAGAAAGACGTTTTTGCAGACAAAATACGTTGTGGGTTTGAGTTGGAAATCCGCTGAAGACAGAGCAAGCTGCTCTAAAATGTATTTGTCCCTGAAAACTTCACGGCTGTTAACACAATTTATAGCAAGTATGCCTGGGGTTGCTAACTGTGTTTAAGTCTAGGAGGAATGTTGCTTATTTGAAATTGAAATAGACACAAGATAAAACATAAAGTTGCTTCCTTTCAATCTTAAATATTATTCAACTGTTAATAGTTAAGCTGCTTCATTTGTGAGCATGATATTTAAACCGTGTTATTATATAAAGTTTGTTTTACTATAAAAGAACCCTAATTTGTCAGTGGAATTATTCCTGGAAGGAGGCATCCTTTCCTCACTTTATGCCAAAATAGAAAAATTGTTGGGGTCTAGTCAGACGTCCTAATGTAACTTGGGGTTCTGGTCCAGGACCTCAACACATTCCATTGCAACACCGACGGAACTGCATGTTCAGAGATGCCATTTTGCAGATGAGATGGATATCTAAATTTATTTATTTATTGTCACAAGTAGGCTTACCTTAACACTGCATTGAAGTTACTGTGAAAATCTCCTAGTCGCCACACTCCAGTGCCTGTTCGGGTACACTGAGGGAGAATTTAACATGGCAAATGCACCTAACCAGCACGTCTTTTGGACTGTTACTCACCTGATGAAGGAGCGGCGCTCTGAAAGCTCGTGATTCCAAATAAACCTGTTGGACTTTAACTTGGTGTTGTGAGACTTCTTACTGTGCTTACCCCAGTCCAACGCCGGCATCTCCAAATCAGAGGATGTGGTAGAAGCAGATACAATAGCAACGTATAAGAGGTGTCTTCACAGATATATGCATAGGCAGGGAATAGAGGGATACAGACCGCCTAGAGGCAAAAGATCTATAGTTTAGAAAGGCGGTGTGTGTCAGCACAGGCTTGGTGGGCCAAAGGGATTGTTCCTGTGCTGTACTGTTCTTTGTTCTCTGTACACAGTTAAGATACCTTTCAGCAGTGCTCATTCTACAGGGGATGTGCAACCTGTACAAGCAAGTTGAATTGCATGTTCCTTCAATTAGTCAGATACATTCACAAACAGTACAAAGCAGGAGGTATGAGAACATTTAATTCAATGTCAAGTCATGTACAGAAGCAAAATATAGAGGGAAAGAAAGATGAAATTGAGAGAAAGAGGAAAGAAAATGTTAAAAAAAACCTCTAATTTTTTCATGCCCCAAATGTTAAATTCTGAAGGAATGAGATTCCACATTTGCAAAATTAATTTTTCAGAGCCAGAGAAGTTGTTTATCAATAATCACAAGCCATCATGCATGTTCAAAAACATCACTTACACTTGATTGTAACAATCCTAACTTTGGCTGGTGTTTAGTGTACATCTAGGTCAGTCAATACAACCACTTCACCGACTGACATGGATTTCAGTGCTGAGTTTATTAATGGCATTAAGCTTGTGGCAGAGAACACCACCTCAGACAGTGACTGTTTCCATATTTAACTGCACACGTGTAGACCCCAGAAATTGCTGTCCAATTTATCCCAAACAGTGTGTGCTGTTAGCCTCACCGTTATATCAATAGCAAAATCTGGACCAATGTGTCTTGTGTAATGATCCTCCACTCTGCATTTTTAAAAATTCATTCGTGGGACATGGCGTTGCTGGCTGGCCAGCATTTATTGCCCATCCCTAGTTGCCCTTGAGAAGATGGTGGTGAGCTGCCTTCTTGAATCGCTGCAGTCCACGTGCTGTGGGCTGACCCACAATGCCGTTAGGGAGGGAATTCCAGGATTTTGACCCAGCGACTGCGAAGGAATGACTGATATATTTCCAAATCAGGATGGTGAGTGGCTTGGAGGGGAACTTGCAAGTGGTGGTGTTCCCATGTATCTGCTGCCCTTGTCCTTCTAGATGGAAGTGGTCGTGGGTTTGGAAGGTGCTGTCTAAGGATCATAGAATCATAGAATCCTACAGTGCAGAAGGAGGCTATTCGGCCCATCGAGTCTGCACTGACCTCAAACCCACCCAGTCCCTATCCCCATAACCCCATGCATTTACCCTAGTTAATCCCCCTGACACTAAGGGGCAATTTAGCATGGCCAATCCACCTAAACCGCACATCTTTGGACTGTGGGAGGAAACCGGAGGAAACCCACGCAGCCACAGGGCGAACGTGCAAACTCCACACAGCCAGTGGCCCAAGAGGGGAAACGAACCTGGGTCCCTGGCACTGTGAGGCAGCAGTGCTACCCACTGTGCCACCGTGCCATCCTATATTCTATAATATATAATGTCTGAGGATTTAACGAATACTTGAGAGGTTGCCAAATTCTCTCCCCCCACCATTTCTCCATGCATTGTATTACACCAGAACGCCAAGGCAGCTCCGATCATAATACAAATTCCCCATCTGGGTAGCGGGGTTTTAGGAGTGCACCAGGATTTAATATCTGTATGGGAGGCTAGGATGTCATTGTAGATGAAGGGTAGCGAATTGCTAGTTTATAATTCTATACTTGAATTGAAACTATTTGGGGAAAGCAGGGATTTACTTCGGATGTAACTTTCTTCCTGTCTTCAGCATGTTTGTGTAAATGTCCATACACGGCATGGTAGCACAGTGGTTAGCACTGCTGCTTCACAGCTCCAGCGACCTGTGTTCGATTCCCGGCTTGGGTCACTGTCTGTGTGGAGTTTGCACATTCTCCTCGTGTCTGCGTGGGTTTCCTCCGGGTGCTCCGGTTTCCTCCCACAGTCCAAAGATGTGCGGGTTAGGTTGATTGGCTATGCTAAAATTGCCCCTTAGTGTCCTGGGATGCGTGGATTAGTGGGTAAAATATGTCGGGATATGGGGGTAGGGCCTGGGTGGGATTGTGGTCGGTGCAGACTCGATGGGCCGAATGGCCTCTTTCTGTACTGTAGGATTTCTAACATTCTTAAAATTCTCCACTGTATCACACAAGTCACCTCATTGTTTAGATTTTAATCGAAAGACTTAAATAAATTAAATAAATCCATTTAATAAGACATTTTTTTGTCAAAGCATTTAATCTACCCTGCGAGATAATGGCAACTCTGTTCAGATCATTCCTGATGCACATCGCACATATGCACATCACATCATGGGGAGGCGATGGCCTAGTGGTATTATCGCTAGACTATTAATCCAGAAACTCAGCTCATGTTCCGGGGACCCGGGTTCGAATCCCGCCACGGCAGATGGTGGAATTTGAATTCAATAAAAAAAAATCTGGAATTCAGGATCTACTGATGACCATAAAACCATTGTCGATTGCCGGAAAAACCCATTTGAAGCCCTTTAGGGAAGGAAGTCTGCCGTCCTTACCCGGTCTGGCCTACATGTGACTCCAGAGCCACAGCAATGTGGTTGACTCGCAACTGCCCTCTGAAATGGCCGAGCAAGACAAAACTCCACAGTCACCCAAGGGCAACCAGGGATGGGCAATAAATGCTGGGTGGGATTGTGGTCGGTGCAGACTCGATGGGCCAAATGGCCTCCTCCTGCACTGTAGGGATTCTATGATATGTATTCTGCAACACTCCTGGCAAAAGTGCTCGACCACATTCAACTTCCTTCCCGGACCAGGAGACAAAATATCATTATTACGCAGAACCAGAATCCAATGCTCCAGCCATAACCAATGCCGCATTCACCTGTATAACAGAGCTTCAAAGTGCTACATTGCAATTGAATCATTTTGAATCATTGCTTCTTCTTGGTAGGTGTGAACATCTTGGACATGTCAGTACCTCCTGTAACATATAAGATAGTTTTGTTCATCGCTGGGCAACACGGTGGCACAGTGGTTAGCACTACTGCCTCACAGCACCAGGGACCCGGGTTCAGTTCCCGGCTTGAGTCACTGTCTGTGTGGAATCTGCACGTTCTCCCCGTGTCTGCGTGGGTTTCCTCCGGATGCTCCAGTTTCCTCCCACAATCTGAAAGACGTGCTGGTTAGGGTGCATTGGCCGTGCTAAATTCTCCCTCAGTGTACCTGAACAGGCGCCGGAGTGTGGCGACTAGGGGATTTTCACAGTAACTTCACTGCAGTGTTAATGTAAGCCTACTTGTGACACTAATAAATAAACTTTAACTGCTTACCCTCTGTTGCTTGCTGTCCATCGCACTTTAGTCCTTGTCTCTCAACAGGAGGCATTTTCCCTCCACACTGCTCAGTGGTATAACAATTGATTTCACAACGGCATTTTAAATGAGTGAGTAAGGGTCCGTAGAGCAGCGGTGGGCAACCTGAGGCCCATCAGGGCTCTGAGAGTGGCCCACCAGACATTTTGTTGGCCATTGCCCATGAGTAGGGTTGTCATATTCTGCTGATTTTTGGCCATTTAATGACGCTCATGTAATGAAAAGGTCCGTGAAGTGAGGTGCGTGCTGACTGCACACAATTACCATCAGACCATGCGCTCCCGTAGGCTGTGAACGAAGCCTCCCATCCATTGACTCCACTCACATTTCCCCAGCACAATCAGGGACCCCCACGCATCCCGGACATTCTCTCTTCCACCTTCTTCCGTCGGGAAAAAGATGCAAAAGTCTGAGGTCATGTACCAACCGACTCAAGAACAGCTTCTTCCCTGCTGCTGTCAGACTTTTGAATGGACCTACCTCGCATTAAGTTGATCTTTCTCTACACCCCAGCTATGACTGTAACACTACATTCTGCACTCTCTCCTTTCCTTCTCCCCTAGGTACTCTAAGAATGGTATGTTTTGTCTGTATAGTGCAAGAAACAATACTTTTCACTGTATACTAAAACATGTGACATTAATAAATCAAATCAATAAATCCCCGTGTCCAATCAAACGCTCTGAGTATGATGTAAATATTTATTCTGTTTTTACCACTTGAAGTTGATGACATCTCTATCAATATATAAATCATAGAATCCCGACAGTGCAGAAGAGGCCATTCAGCCCATCGAGTCTGCACAGACTCTCTGACAGAGTATCTTACCCAGGCCCTCTCCCCCTGCCCTATCTCCGTAACCCCACACATTTCCCATGGCTAATCCATTCAACCTGTACATCTTTGGACACTAAGGAGCAATTTAGCATGGCCAATCCACCTAACCTGCACATCTTTGGACACTAAGGGGCAATTTAGCATGGCCAATCCACCTAACCTGCACATCTTTGGACACTAAGGGGCAATTTAGCATGGCCAATCCACCTAACCTGCACATCTTTGGACACTAAGGGGCAATTTAGCATGGCCAATCCCCTTAACCGGCACATCTTTGGACACTAAGGGACAATTTAGCATGGCCAATCCACCTAACCTGCACACCTTTGGACTGTGGGAGGAAACCGGAGCGCCCGGAGGAAACCCATGCAGACACGGGGAGAACGTGCAGACTCCACACAGACAGTGACCCGAGGACGGAATCGAACCCGGGTCCCTGGTGCTGTGAGGCAGCAGTGCTAACCACCGTGCCGATTAAGCGTTTTCTATAACTTATGAAATATTTGGCGTGTATTAAATGTATTTAATCTTATTTATGGGGTCACAGTGAGTGAACAAGCCAGATTTCAATCTCGCAGCCCACTGAGATAAAGGAGGGGCCATTCACGCGGCCCCCTCACTAGCCTAGGTTGCCCATCATTGCCATGGAGATAGGAACAAATTTAAACAAATCGGTCTTAGGATTAGAAAAACTTGATCTTTCACAACCGGATATAAAACTAACAGCAATAAGGAATGCTTATGAATTTATTTCATTGTACCAGGTGTTACAATTGGACTTTTTATAAGACTGAATTAAATAAATTAGGACTTACGTTTTTTAATGAAAGTATAAGTCGAGGAAACGTGGTTTTAGTGTGTAAAGATGGAGTATATTTCATATATAAATGCAAGCCACTTTTACATGAAAGTTACCACAGACAGTAAAACATACTCCTGATTACTTTGGTACAGATGTCAGCCTTTGAATTACATGATGTGGAGATGCCGGCTTTGGACTGGGGTGGGCACAGTAAGAAGTTACTGTGAAGAACACCAGGTTAAAGTCCAACAGGTTTATTTGGAATCACCAGCTTTCAGAGCGCTGCTCCTCCATCAGGTGAGTGCTCCAGGAAGCCAGATCATTGAGTGTCTTTGAGGGACGATCCTTTAAAACAGAGACGAGAAGGAATTTCTTCAGCCAGAGGGTGGTGAATCTGTGGAACTCTTTGCCGCAGGGAGGCCAGGTCGTTGAGTGTCTTTAAGACAGAGATAGGCAGGTTCTCGATGAATAAGGGGATCGGGGGTTATGGGGAGAAGGCAGGAGAACGGGGATGAGAAAAATATCAGTCATGATTGCATGGCAGAGCAGACTCGATGGGCCGAGTGGCCTAATTCTGCTCCTATGTCTTATGGACTCACCTGATGAAGGAGCAGCGCTCCGAAAGCTCGTGATTCCAAATAAACCTGTTGGACTTTAACCTGGTGTTGCGAGGCTTTGAAGTTTTTAAACAAAATAATCCCCACGTGAAAGTAAGTCACCTCATACCATGATGGTCGTGACAGGCCGGGTCCATTTGGTGTAAAGAATGTCAAGTAATGTCAGAGTACCAGGTGGTGCTGAAGCGCACACAGACTTTGGAAACTTGTTCACAATTCGACCCAAAATATAAATACCCGCAGTTTTCATAATTCCGCACGTTTTCCCCTCAGAAAAATTTCTTGTAACTTGCTTCTCTCTTACTCCTGTTAAAAGATAAATGTTAGTGAGCCTTTGAACATTTTCGATACCAAAGTACAACATTCTGGAAGTCAGGGTTTGAGAGTTCTTTATACAATACAGATAGCAAGATCTCCACAGGAAGGGAGCAAATTGGCAGCAGGAGGAGACTATGTAGAACCTGGAGTAGGAGGAGGTAATGCTGAACCTGGAGCAGGAGGAGACTATGTAGAACCTGGAGCAGGACAACACTATGCAGTCTCTCAACATTCAATTACCCCATGGCCTATCTGTAGCTTCAACTCCATCCTTCCACCTGGGGTTCTGTAACCCTAAATATCCCAACTGGAACAAAAATCTATCGATCTCTGTCAGTCTCTCAATAGCCTTTCACTCATTTCCACCTCCTGAAAAGCACTCTGGGAAAATAGCATGCAATCGCCCAGTGAAATGTCTGAAATTCCTCTCCTGCGACTGGAACTCAAATCGATTCGATAAACTTGAGTGAATTGAGACAAGCAATCAGGGAACCTGTATATTTTGGCTATTTTATTTCAACAACCAACACAGCCTTAAAATATTTTTCTTATTCACGGCATGGCTGGGAAGCCCAACTTGGTCACCCTTTGAGAAGATGATTCCTGAATGCAATTGAGTGGCTTGCTCGGCCATTCAGAGGGTGGTTTGCCAACGTTCATTTTGTTGTGTGCCAGGAATCATAAAAGCCAGAGTTCCTTCACAAAACAGATTTCTTCCTGTGAAGGGAATTATCGTAGAATCCCTACAGTGCAAAAGGAGGCCACTCGGCCCATCGAGTCTGCAACTGACCATAATCCCACCCAGGCCGTATTCCCGTAACCCCCACACATTTACCCTGCTAACCCCCTGACACTAAGGGACGATTTAGCATGGCCAATCAACCTAACCCGCACATCTTTGGACTGTGGGAGGAAACCGGAGCACCCGGAGGAAACCCACGCAGACACGGGGGAGAATGTGCAGACTCCATAGAACCATAGAACCATAGAAAATTACAGCTCAGAAACAGGCCTTTTGGCCCTTCTTGTCTGTGCCGAACCATTTTATGCCTAGTCCCACTGACCTGCACTTGGACCATATCCCTCCACACCCCTCTCATCCATGAACCCGTCCAAGTTTTTCTTAAATGTTAAAAGTGTTAAAAGCATTTACCACTTTATCCGGCAGCTCATTCCACACTCCCACCACTCTCTGCGTGAAGAAGCCCCCCCTAATATTCCCTTTAAACTTTTCTCCTTTCACCCTTAACCCATGCCCTCTGGTTTTTTTCTCCCCTAGCCTCAGCGGAAAAAGCCTGCTTGCATTCTCTCTATCTATACCCATCAAAATCTTATACACCTCTATCAAATCTCCCCTCAATCTTCTACGCTCCAGGGAATAAAGTCCCAACCTATTCAATCTCTCTCTGTAACTCAGCTTCTCACAGACAGTGACCCGAGACCGGAATTGAACCCGGGTCCCTGGCACTGTGAGGCAGCAGTGCTAACCAATAGCTATACACTGCATTTATAATTTATTAGTGTCACAAGTCGGCTTACTGCGATGAAGTTATTGTGAAACTCCGCTCGTCGTCACACTCTGCCACCTGTTCGGGTACACTGAGGGAGAACTTAGCACGGCCAATGCACTCTAACCAGCACGTCTTTCGGGGACTGTGGGAGGAAACCGGAGCACCCGGAGGAAACCCACGCAGACACGGGGAGAACATGCAGACTCCGCACAGACAGTGACCCAAGCCGGGAATCGAACCCGGGTCCCTGGCGCTGTGAGGCAGCAGCGCCACCCCTTTATTAATCAGACTTCATCCGTAAATAGCTTAACTGATTAATTATCATAAAATCAATCAATCATTAGTTTTTTTTATAAGAACCCACAATTTCATTGTCACATCAGTTTTTATAATTCTATATTTATTCAATTTTTGAATCCAAATTCTCCAGCCGCCGTGATGGGAATTGAACTCATGTTTGCATGGTGACAAGTCCAAATTTCTGGATGTCTAGCCGGGGAAGGTAACCACTCCGCACCCCACAAACATGGTAACAAATTGATTCAAAAATCTACACTCCTGTCATTGCTGCGTCTGTGGGCACGGACACACCACAGGGCAAATGGAATCGGTTTTTCCTTTCGGAACACTAATTGAACCCGAGTCGAGACATTCAGCAGCTGAGGGCACATCTGAGTCAGGAGGGGCATATCCTAAATCCATTTCGCCTTCAATTCTTGAGTGGGTGGCATGGTGGCACAGCGGTTAGGCTCACAGCGCCAGGGACCTGCATTCAATTCCAGCCTCGGGTGACTGTGTGGCGTATTGCGGGTGGCCCGTTGGTGTAGGGGTATGATTCTCGCTTAGGGCACTAGCATGAAAACGCGAGAGGTCCCGGGTTCAAATCCCGGATGAGTCCAGTAACTTTTATGTTTCCACTAGTAGGAAAAACTAGAACCAGAGGGCACAACCTCAGGCTAAAGGGACGATCCTTTAAAACAGAGATGAGGAGGAATTTCATCAGTCAGAGAGTGGTGAATCTGTGGAACTCTTTGCCGCAGAAGGCTGTGGAGGCCAAGTCATTGAGTGTCTTTAAGACAGAGATAGATAGATTCTTGATTAATAAGGGGATCAGGGGTTATGGGGAAAAGGCAGGAGAATGGGGATGAGAAAAATATCAGCCATGATTGAATGGCGGAGCAGACTCGATGGGCCGAGTGGCCTAATTCTGCTCCTATGTCTTATGGTCTTATGGAGTTTGCACGTTCTCCCAGTATCTGCGTGGGTTTCCTCTTGGTATTGCGGTTTCCTCTCATAGTCCAAACACAAGCAGGTTAGGTGGATTGGCCATGCTAAATTGCCTCTTAGTGTTCCAAGGTGTGTAGGTTAGAGGGATTAGCAGGGTAAATAGATGGTGTTGTGGCGATGGGGCCTGAGTGGGATGATCTGTTGGTGCAGACTAGATGGACTGAATGTCCTCCTTCTGCATTGTAGGGATTCTATGACTCTATGAACCTGTCGGTGGGGGGGGAGAAAAAGATGATGACCTCATCTCAGTCCCCAGGATTTGAACTCTGCATTAATACTTCAGCTTATTGTACCACCCAGTCCCAGGCAAACAGCAATGTTCAATAATGCACAGGTTTGGAGGCAGTAATAACAGGCCGACACAGCGAGGGTGTATTATTAATCAGGTGGATAATTAAAAAGAACAAACATACACGTTTTCCCTTTTGTTTGTGACGCGCTGATTGTGTAGACAATAACAGTGAAATCGTGAGAAATGCTTCCCATCTCCAAACCGGCAGTTCAATAAATCACAAGTTTGGATGAGTCACAGTCTCTTAGCCCTTGAAGGACAAAAGGTGGCGGGCGGGCAGATCACACTGAAACTTAAGCACTGCTCCTGTATTGATGCCTCAAGAGCAGGCAAATAAAAACTGCACGGTGGCACAGTGGTTAGCACTGCTGCCTCACAGCGCCAGGGACCCGGGTTCGGTTCCAGTTGGGTCACTGTCTTGTGTGGAGTTTGCACATTCTCCCCGTATCTCCGTGGGTTTCCTCCGGGTGCTCCGGTTTCCTCCCACACTTATAAAGATGTGCAGGTTAGGAGAATTGGCCATGCTAAATTGCCCCTTTGTGTCCAAAGATGTGTAGGTTAGGCGGATTGGCCATGCTAAATTGTCCCTTCGTGTCCAAAGGTGTGTAGGTGAGGAGGATTGGCCATGATAAATTGCCCTTTAGTGTCCATAGATGTGCAGATTAGGAGGATTAGCCATGCTAAATTGCCCCTTAGTGTCCAAAGATGTGTAGGTGAGGAGGATTAGCCATGCTAAATTGCCCCTTAGTGTCCAAAGATGAGTAGGTTAGGTGGATTGGCCATGCTATATTGCCCCTTAGTGTCCAAGGATGTGCAGGTGAGGTGGATTGGCCATCGCAAATTGCCCTTTAGTGTCCAAAGATGTGTAGTTCGATGGATTGGCCATGCTAAATTACCCCTTGGCATAAGGGGGATTAGCAGGGTAAATACATGGGATTAGGGGGATAGGGCCTGGGTGGGATTGTTGTCAGTGCAGGCTCGATGGGCCGAACGGCCTCCTTCTGCACTGTAGAGATTCTTTGATTCTATGAGTTCTATTTCTTTTGTTCTGGGATGTCCTGGCTCAACAGCACTGCTAACAATGCATATTGCTTTTCTTCAAGAATGCAAACGGATTACCTGTGTATTAGGTAAGAGAGGAAGAATATAGACTGGAGAACAATGAACACCACGAACTGCCAGGCTGAAGTACAGGATGGAAGAGGTGGGGCCTCTGGGCAGGTGACGTGCTGAACCTGTAAAAGAAATGATTGAATCAATTAACTATACGCAATCCATAAACATGGAAAGAAAAGGACGCCATTTGGCCCATCTTCTGTGTGCCAGTTGAAAAACATCAGAAAGTCAACAATTTGGACTCTTATCATTTAAGTCACCTACAACCTATCACCAACAACCCATCCTGGTCCCCCCATGCCAACACTATAGTTAAGGTAGTCCACAATTGCCTCTACTTTCTCAGGAGGCTAAGGAAATTCAGCATGTCCGCTACAACTCTCATCAATTTACAGATGCACCATAGAAAGCATCCTTTCCAGATGTATCACAGCTTGGTCTGGCTCCTGATCTGACCAAGACCGCAAGAAACTAGAAAGGGTCATGAACGTAGCCCAGGTGTGGACGTCACAGTGGCACAGTGGTTAGCACTGCTGCCTCACAGTGCCACGGACCCGGGTTCGAATCCCGGCTTGGGTCACTGTCTGTGTGGAGTTTGCATGTTCTCCCCAGTGTCTGCGTGGATTTCCTCCGGGTGCTCCGGTTTCCTCCCACATTCTGAAAAATATGCTGGTTAGGGTGCACTGACCCGAACAGGCGCCGGACTGTGGTGACTAGGGGAATTTCACAGTAACTTCATTTCAATGTTAATGTAAGCTTTACTTGTGACTAATAAATTAACTTTAACAAACCAGCCTCCCATCCATTGACTCTGTCTACACTTCCTGCTGCATCGGCAAAGCAGCCAGCACTAATCAAAGACCCCACGCACCCCGGACATTCTCTCTTCCACCTTCTTCCATCAGGAAAAAGATACAAAAGACTAAGATCACGTACCAACCAACTCAAGAACAACTTCTTCCCTGCTGCTGTCAGACTTTTAAATGGACCTACCATATAGTAAGTTGATTTTTCTCTTCACCCTATCGGTAACTGCAACACTGTATTCTGCGCCCTCTCCTTTCCTTCTCCCCTATGTACTGGGGTTGCCATAGGGATGAACAGTTATGAAGCAGAGGGTAAATAGAAAGCTAATTGCTGTGGAGTTGGGGTTTTTTTCTGTTTCGCAGAGAATACTCAGAATTCATGCAAAGAGAAAAACGGATAAGGCTCTCTCTGGAATGAAGAGTTTTTGGTATGACAGTTTTAAATAGATCCTGGTGTTGAAGCAGGTCTCTGAGAATAGTGTGTGTGCGTGTGTGTTACACAGTCAGAAGGGACAGAATACTGAAGATTGGGAGAGCAACGGATTGCAGATTGGACAATATCACTGCTGCTGCTGAAGTTAGATGCATTAGCCATGCTAAATTCTCCCTCAGTGTACCCGAACAGGCGCCGGAGTGTGGCGACTAGGGGATTTTCACAGTAACTTCATCGCAGTGTTAATGTAAGCCTACTTGTGACACTAATAAATAAACTTTAAGTGGTGTCAGAGCCTACCAGACTGTTTAAAGGGATCAGAGAAAGGAGCCTCTGGGGATTCTGTGCCATAAGCGCTGCCATGATTGGTGTGCCTTGTCGCTGGTAACCGTGTCCGGGGATTTCAGATGGAATAAGGTAGATGGTGAAAGCAAATCAAGGGCTAAAATGATAGGGTAGAAAGTGAGAGGTCATACAAAATGAAGGCTGAGCTGTAAAGACAGTGAGATTGCCCATGGTGCTACACTTGTGTGAGATGTAGTGTGTGTGCTGGTAACGAGGTGAAGTGTATCTTACCTGTATTGTGTACTTAAAGAGAAATGCTCATTTTTGTTTTAAATACCAGTGACATTAAGGGCGTCACGGTGGCACAGTGGTTAGCACTGCTGCCTCCCAGCGCCAGGGAACCGGCTTCAATTCCAGCCTCGGGCCACTGTCTGTATGGAGTTAGCCCATTCTCCCCGTGGCTGTGTGGCTTTCCTCCAGGTGCTCCGGCTTCCTCCCACACTCCAAAGGTGTGTGTGTTAGGTGGATTGGACATGCTAATTTGCCCCTTAGTGTCCAAAGATGTGCAGGTTAGGTGGATTGGCCCTGCTAAATTGCCCCTTCATGTCAGGGGGATTAGCAGGGTAAATACTTAGGGGTTGCGGAGACGGCCCCGATTGGGATTGTTGTGGGTGCAGGTTCAATGGGACGAATGGCCTCCTTCTTCACTGTGGGGATTCTCTCTATTCTGTGTTAACTAATGTTTGAACTTTGTTGATTTTAGTCAGTTTGTTACAGCAAAAGTTTCAAAAAATGAAACCTTGTCCATTGATTTCCTTTGGGTTGCTATCGTGGGACTTCCTTTTTAAGAAGTTATCGGTCTCTACGAGGATCGTAACTCTGCTTACTTACTGAAGAAAATGCACTCTTACACAATTGCAAAATAGCAAGCAATCTTTGCATCTTCTTTGCAATGTACTTTGGCTTTTCCAATGAGATCTTTATGCATGATAACTATTTGATTTCATTTATTATTTTCACATGTAATGGGATACAGTGAAAAGTATTGTTCCTTGCGTGCTATACAGACAAAACATACCGTTCATAGGCCGGGATTCTCCCCGAAAAATTCTAAGTGCCAAATTCGCGTAAAAACTGGAGGAACTCCCGCTGGTTTTTTCAGCGGGATTTTCGAAATGAATCTCCCACACTCTGTGCACTGCAGAGTGACTCAGGGAGATTCATACTGAAAATCTGTGGACGGGGCCTGTTCCCGCTGGAGAGGCTGGCAGCACAGCGCTGAGTGGTCCATTGCGTGTGCGCCAATCTGTCAGAGCAGAGATCAGCACATGCACAGTGGCCCCGCACTGCCGGCCTCCCAATCACTGGCTAGCTCAATCACTGGCCAACACAGCAACCCCGCATCGCTGGCCATAGGACCCCACCCTAACCACCCGATCGCTGGTCTCCCGGACATCTCCGGGCCAGCCCCGACCCCATCCCCCCAACCCACCTCAATCTCCCCCCCGCCTCCCCTTCAGCACGCCTGGATCTTCCCACTCCCTACCCCTCGGCAGCCGCTCCACCACCCGCCCCCCCCCCCCCACCCCCACCCCAATGGCCAGCCCCGGTCAGCCCCTTCCCTCCTTCTGATCATGAATGCAGGGTGGCAGCAGGACACCCCCTCACCCCCACCGATCTCCCCCTCCACAGGCCCCGCCCCCCAGAACGCCCTTCCCCCTTGGCAGTGCCCGATGCCGGGTGGGCAGTGCCAAGGTGTCCCTTGGGCATTGCCACTTTGCCCCTTGGGCGGTGCCAGGGGGGCCAGGCCAGCACTGCCAGGTTGGCAATGCCCAGGGGGCAGGCCCCCCCCCTTATCCCCGTCCTCCTGGGCCTCCCTTCACTCCAGCGGGGTCGGACCGCTGGCTCCCCACTAGTGGGGAACTGTTGTAAACCCGCTGGAGTGAAACACACCTCGCAGGTGGGGAGAGGTTGGCAGGCTGGGCAAGTTCAGCCCTGGACCTGCTAATGGTATTTAAATACCAAATACAATATTTAAATCAACTCTGTGTCGAAAGAGTATGTAGGGGAGAAGGAAAGGAGAGAGTGCAGAATGTAGTGTTACAGTCATAGCTAGGGTGTAGAGAAAGATCAACTTAATGCAAGGTAAGTCCATTCAAAAGTCTGATGGTAGCAGGGAAGAAGCTGTTCTTGAGTCGATTGTTATATGATCTCAGACCTTTGTATCTTTTTCCCAACGGAAGAAGGTTTAAGCAGTAATGTCCAGGGTGCGTGGGATGCTTGATTATGCTGGCTGCTTTTCCAAGGCAGCGGGAAGTGTAGACAGTGACAATGGATGGGAGGCTGGTTTGTGTGATGGACTGGGCTACGGTTCACAACCCAGTTTCATGCGGTCTTGGTCAGAGCAGGAGCCATACCAAGCTGTGATACATACGGAAAGGATGCTTTCTGTGAATATACTTTTCAAAGTTTATTTATTAGTGTCACAAGTCAGCTTACATTAACACTGCAATGAAGTTACTGCGAAAATCCCCTAGTCGCCATGCTCTGGTGCCTGTTCGGGTACACTGGGGGAGAATTTAGCACGGCCGACGCACCCTAACCAGCACGTACAAAGAACAAAGAAAATTACAGCACAGGGACAGGCCCTTCGATCCTCCAAGCCTGCACCGACCATGCTGCCCGACTGAACTAAAACCCCCTCCCCATCCCGGGGACCATATCCCTCTATTCCCATCCTATTCATGTATTTGTCCAGACACCCCCCTTAAAAGTCTTTCGGACTGTGGGAGGAAACCAGAGCGCCCCAGAGGAAACCCACGCAGACACGGGGAGAACGTGCAGATGCCGCACAGACAGTAACCCAAGCCGGGAATCAAAACCGGGTCCTTGGCGCTGTGAGGCAGCAGTGCTAACCACTGTGCCACCGTGCCACTGATACCTATGCGGATAATTTTACTTGGACGTGGTGGCTTGGAGTGGAAAGGGTCTCGAATATAACGGATGCTTTTTATTCCAGACCCCCAGGCCCACATATGGAAAAGTTATTGACCGAGAGTTTTGTTTAGGAAAGGAGGGACACATCTCGTTACGTGCTTAAAATGTCGTCTACTGCAGATGACAACCTTTCCCAGTGAAGCTGCAAATCAAAGGGCACACGTTCAAACTGGAGTACGTGTAGAGGACATGTCTCTGGGGAAGGCTATCTGCATCCTGGGCGACCCTGTGGAATAGTTGACACTGTTACTGAGCGTACAACTGGGATGCCCGGCAGTAATACAGAAAGCAGGATAAGGTTGCACCTCCTCCAAGGACAGGAAGGCTTTTAACGGAAGCCCTTGGGCGATTGTCTGGCAAAGCGAATTTCTATCAAAAGCTAGCCTGCGTTTTACTCTTCTCCGCCCCCCCCCTGGGGAAATACCACGTGTTCCATCGGCTGAGCAATCTGTGCAACATCTGACAAGTATTAATTCTGCCTTCAGGGCAGTTGTTTGTTGCAATGGAGGAGGAGCACATGTCGATGGGGGGAGAGGGGGGTGGGGGAGGTTGGGGGGGGGGGGTAGGGGAGATGCAAGAGAAAGAGCCATCATTGAAAACCATGAAGTAGGAAGTATTAGAAAGGAAACCAGTACGATGAGGTTTAAAACGCAGCCACTTTGTTTGAATTAGCCGGTAAATTGCATCCTATTTAAGAGCCATTGAGAAAGACATTCCAATTTCCCTCCTGGTCTCACAATATAAAAACAACTCTGCCACCAACACCCCAATGCTTGGAGACAGTTAGTTAAAATCACAGAATTCCTACAGTGCAGAACAAGGCCACTCAGCCCATTGAGACTGCACCGACAACAATCCCACCCAGGACCTATCCCCATAACCCCACGGATTTACCCTGCTAATCCCCCTGACACTAAGGGGCAATTTAGCATGGCCAATCCACCTAACCTGCATACTTTTGGACACTAAGGGGCAATTTAGCATGGCCAATCCACCTAACCTGTACATTTTTGGACACTAAGGGGCAATTTAGCATGGCCAATCCACCTAACCTGTACATTTTTGAACACTAAGGGGCAATTTAGCATGGCCATTCCACCGAACCTGCACATGTTTGGATACTAAGGGGCAATTTAGCATGGCCAATCCACCTAACCTGCACATCTTGGGACACTAATGGGCAACTTAGCATGGCCAATCCACCTAACCTCATAGAAGTCATAGAAACCCTACAGTGCAGAAGGAGGCCATTCGGCCCATCGAGTCTGCACCGACCACAATCCCACCCAGGCCCTACCCCCACATATTTACCCGCTAATCCCTCTAACCTACGCATCTCAGGACTCTAAGGGGCAATTTTTAACCTGGCTAATCAATCTAACCCGCACATCTTTGGACTGTGGGAGGAAACCGGAGCACCTGGAGGAAACCCACGCAGACACGAGGAGAATGTGCAAACTCCACACAGACAGTGACTCGAGCCGGGAATCGAACCCGGGACCCTGGAGCTGTGAAGCAGCAGTGCTAACCACTGTGCTACCGTGCCGCCCCTGTATATTTTTGGACACTAAGGGGCAATTTAGCATGGCCAATCCACCTAACCTGTACATTTTTGGACACTAAGGGGCAATTTAGCATGGCCATTCCACCTAACCTGCACATCTTGGGACACTAATGGGCAACTTAGCATGGCCAATCCACCTAACCTGTACATTTTTGGACACTAAGGGGCAATTTAGCATGGCCAATCCACCTAACCCACACATCTTGGGACATGAAGAAACAATTTAGCATGGCCAATCCACAAAACCTGCATATCTTTGGAGTGTGGGAGCAAACTGGAGAACCCGGAGGAAACCCACACAGACACGGGGAGAACGTGCAAACTCCGCACAGACAGTGACCCGAGGCTGGAATTGAACCCGGGTCTCTGGCGCTGCGAGGCAGCAGTGCTAATTACTGTGCCACCGGGCCATCCTCCATGAGTTAATACTCCATTCAAATGCTTAACTTCTCCGTATAATTTAAATGAACTCTTGTAGTTCAAACTTTTATCCGCTGTCCTCTAACAAAAAGGATTGAATCTGTACCGTCCAATTAAATTGCTACAATTAAATTGCCTCCAAAACTCTGCCTGCTCATTTTCAAAGCTACTCGAAGAAGTTAATCGCAGTTTGAGTTACAGGTCCAAACACTCTGCAGTGATAAAATCAAAAGCCCGACGGGACAGAATCCAGAAATGTTGAAGTCTTACCCTGATGTTGCTCAAGCTGTCAACGTCCTTTCTGACGGTGTGAAGATGCTCCTTGATTTCACTGACATGGCTTTTGTCCACAGTGGCGGCATCGAAGGATTGCTGGCTTTCCCTCACTTTGGAGAGGATATCAGCTATGCCTGTCCTGTGAAGGAAAACACAGAAGACTCAGGATGGAGCCCAGAGATGACACAAAACTCGCCAAGAGTGAGGAGCCTCTTCTGATCCTACTGGCCGAATGACCTCCTTCTGCACTGTAGGGATTCTAAGATTCCCCTTCGACATGTCCGCTATGACTGACACCAATTTTACGCATGCACCATAGAAAGCATCCTTTCTGGTTGTATCTTTGTTCTAAAACTCTCCCTAACACCCCACCATTAACTGAGTAAGTCCTGCCCTGGTTCGATCTACCAAAATGCATCACCTCACATTTGTCTAAATTGGTATGGCTCCTGCTCTGCCCAAGACCGCGAGAAACTACAAAGGGTTGTGAATGGACCCCAGCCCATCACGCAAACCAGCCTCCCATCCATTGACTCTGTCTACACTTCCCGCTGCCTCGGAAAAGCAGCCGGCATAATTAAGGACCCCACGCACCCCGGACATTCTCTCTTCCACCTTCTTCCATTGGGAAAAAGATACAAAAGTCTGAGGTCACGTACAAACCGACTCAAGAACAGCTTCTTCCCTGCTGCCCACCAGACTTTTGAATGGACCTACCTTATATTAAGTTGATCTTTCTCTACACCCTAACTGTGACTGTAACACTACATTCTGCACTCTCTCGTTTCCTTCTCCCCTATGTACTCTATGAATTGTATGCTTTGTCTGTAAACCGCAGAAGGAACAATTCTTTTCACTGTATACTAATACATTTGACAATAATAAGTCAAATTAAATCAAAAAGATGCCCAATATTTATCTGAGGTAACAGAGCTGCCACCTCTGCATTAAGATTTAACATTAACCCAGCCGTCTAGTGGCATGGGTGGCACAGTAAGCCTACTTGTGACACTAATAAACAAATTTTAAACTTAGCCCATTAATGACCAGGGCGGCACAGTAGCACAGTGGCTAGCACTGCTGCCTCACAGCGCCAGGGACCCGGGTTCGATTCCCGGCTTGGGTCACTGTCTGTGTGGAGTTTGCACATTCTCCCAGTGGCTGCGTGGGTTTCCTCTGGATGCTCCGGTTTCCTCCCACAGTCCAAAGATGTGCGGGTTAGGTGGATTAGCCGTGCTAAATTGCCCCTTGGTGTCAGGGGGACTAGCGAGTGTAAATGCATGGGGTTATGGGAATAGGGCCTGGGTGGGATTGTGGTCGGTGCCGACTCGATGGACCAAACGGCCACCTTCTGCACTGTAGGGATTCTATGAATTCTTTTTATGCTTACAGAAAAGGACACTGGAAAAAACACACATACTTCAGCAGAGATTACATAAGGTTACGGCTTGGGATGTTCCACTGGAAATTAAATGCCATCCATGTACTGTGTGGTTTTATAGGTCACTCTACTCTGATTATTCACTGCAAACAGCCATACTTGGCTTCATTCCCAAAACCAATCCTCTGGTTAAGGGAAATCACCAGATGGCATCGTTATGCAATTGCACTGATTGGATGCACATTGTAACAACAGTCTCTGGAGTAATGTCCAGCACTTGTGTTCAAACACAGTTCATTTGGGGAGTCGGGGATGGCGTGGGGGGGGGGGGGGAGAGGTTGGAGAGGGATTAACGTTTGATAAAAAAAAGTCAAATTTCAATTTGACTTTAATTAGATTTAAATCTAATCATTGGTTTGGAAAGTGCTCTAAATCTCTAAAAGGGATTTGCTCTCCAACAAAAACAGAAAATGTTGGAAATGTCCGCAGGTCTGGAATGCCAAACAAGGAGTTAGCATTTCAGGTCAGCGACCTTTTCCAGTGTTTGGAAGCTCGAACCGCCGAGTGTTTGCAGCATTTTTATCTCGGAATTTCCGGCAGTTTTCGCAATTTATTCCTGATCTGGCAAGGCTGGGAAGGCGTCTGTGAGAGAAGGTCGTTCATGCTTTTTTTCAAAAAAGCAGACAAAGTTTATGTTGCGTTTCGCACCTGGCAATCTGATGGAGGGCGGCGCGGTGGCACAGCTGGGCGACGTCACATAGGTCAGGAAGGGTAGGACACTTGAAGGTGACACGGTGGCACAGTGCTTAGCACTGCTGCCTCACAGCACCAGGGACCCGGGTTCAATTCCATCCTCGGGTGACAGTCTGGAGTTTGCACATTCTCCCCGTGTCTGCGTGAGTTTCCTCCTCCCACATTAAACTAGGGTCAATTTATCATGGCCAATCAACCTAATCCGCACATTGTTGGACTGGGGAGGAAACCCACGCAGACACGGGGAGAAAGTGCAAACTCCACACAAACAATCACCCGAGACCGGAATTGAACCTGGGTCCCTGGTGCTGTGAGGCAGCAGTGCTAACCACTGTGCCACTGTGTGTAGGTTAGGTGGATTGGCCATGCTAAATTGCCTCTTCGTGTCCAAAGATGTGTAGGTTAGGTGAATTGGCTATGATAAATTGCCCCTTAGTGTCCAAAGTTGTGCAGGTTAGGTGAATTGACCATGCTAAATTGTCCCTTGGTATCCAAAGATGTGCAGGTTAGGTGGATTGGCCATGCTGAATGCACGGGTTACAGGGATAAAGTAGCGGCGTGGGCTTGGATCAGATGCTCTCTCAGAGCAGGCTCAATGGGCCGAATAGCCTCCTTCTGAACTGCAGAGATTCTCTGTTTAAGATTGGCTTTTAACACATGAGAATTGGATGAAATGTAAATTTTTAGAATATAAAACTAGGAATGGAATTATGAGAGTACCTTTCCCAAGTCCCAAATGAAGGGAATGTCCAGAACCTTCAAACTTAATCTTTCTTCTACAAAAGCTACAGTAATCTTCCCATCCAAAGATTTCTGAACTTAATCCATTTTGAAGTTTTGCTGCCAGGAACTGGCATTAGTGTCATACGGGTTGTGCAGCATGTGAACATACAAAATAGGAGCAGAGAGTAGGCCATTCATCCATAAGACCATAAGATATAGGAGCAGAATTCAGCCATTCGGCCCATCGAATCTGCTCCGCCATTCGATCGTGGCTGATAGGATCCTCATCCCCATTCTCCTGCCTTCTCCCCATAACCCTTTATCCCCTTATCGATCAAGAACCTATCTATCTCTGTCTTAAATACACTCAATGACCTGGCCTCCTCGACCTTCTGTGGCGATGAGTTCCACAGATTCACCACCCTCTGGCTGAAGAAATAATGGCCCTTGAACCTGCTCTGCTGTTCGATAAGATCACGGCTCATCTGTTTTCAAATTCCACATTTCCACCTACCACCCCGATAACCTTCGATCCCCTTGCCTAACAAGAATCTATCTACCTAAGCCTTAAAAATATTCAATGGCCCTACCTCCACCGCCTTGTGAGATCGAATTCTAAAATCACACAGCCCTCCAAGAGAAAAGATTTCTTCTTACCTCTGCCCTAAAAAGGTGACCCCTAATTTTATTAGTAAGAAGTCTCACAACACCAGGTTAAAGTTCAACAGTTTGTTTGGAATCACGAGCTTTCAGAGCGCTGTCCCTTCATCGGGGTGACTCTCTTGAGGAAGGAGCAGCATTCCGAAAGCTCGTGATTCCAAATAAACCTGTTGGACTTTAACCTGGTGTTGTGAGACTTCTTACTGTGCCCACCCCCATCCAATGCCGGCATCTCCACATCATGGCTAATTTTAAAACAATGCCCCCTAATTCAGGACTCCCCAATAAGAGGGAACATCCTTTCCATATCCAACTTGTCTAGACGGTTCAGGATCTGATATACTTCAATCAAGTCCCCCCTCACTCTTCTAAGAAGCATGGAAGTAAGTGTAGTCTATCCAACCTTTCCTCATAAGATAACTCACTTATTCCTCTGAACTGCCTCCAGGTGCATTTACATCCTTCCTTAACTAAGGAGGACCAAGCTGCACACAGTATTCGAGATACGGCCTCACCAGCCATTATCCTTGTTCATAGAATCATGGAATCCTTACAGTACAGAAGGAGGCCATTTGGCCCATTGAGTCTGCACCGACAACTATCCCATCCCAGGGCCTATCCCCACAACAGCACACATTTATCCGTGAATCCCTCTAACCTACACATCCCGGGACACTGAGTGGCACTTTAGCACGGCCAAGCAACCTAACCCGCACATCTTTGGAGTGTGGGAGGAAACTGGAGCACCGGGAGGAAACCCACGCAGACACGGGGAGAACGTGCAAACTCCGCACAGACAGTGACCCAAACCGGGGATCGAACCCGGGTCCCTGGAGTTGCGAGGCAGCAGTGCTAACCACTGCGCCACCATGCCACTCCTTCCCCGTCTATAGATTGTTGATCCCTGGGTTGGAAGACATCCAAACTAAAGATTGGAGGTCAACAACGCAGGCAGACAAACAGTACACGACTAATAATAATTGTGTCTTGCACTTAAAATGGATTTAAGATCTGAAAGGGAATAAGTTGGTTTCTTCCCTCAGTTGCTTTCCCTTCCTGTGCATTGTGAGGTCAAAAGGAACTATTTGAGCACAAGTCATTGCCTTGTGAAATCTTGGATGGCTGGACATGGGTGGCCTTTTGCTTCATCTTGGTTCATCCATCTGGATAACCCCAGCAGGCTCCCCGCACCTCACAGCATCTGCCTTTTAAATTATTCCAAGGCTTTTGCCTCCACTGTTGCAGTCTGACAGACATTCCATGCGATGCTCACTCTCCCTTGTCATAAATGTGCTCTCCACCAGCTTAAACTTTGCTCCTTTAACCGTACAGCCATCATTTATTTTGCTCTGAAATTGTGTCTGTTTGCATTTCTCTCCCTCATATTCCAGGGAGATCAGCCTTTTTCAGGCTGATGCCAGATTTTTCCCGTATCCCCGGACCAAGGGGGCGGCACGGTGGCACAGTGATTAGCACTGCTGCCTCACAGCGATTAGCACTGCTGCCTCACAGCGCCAGGGATCTGGGTTTGATTCTCAGCTTGGGTGACTGTCTGTGTGGAGACATGTTCTCCCCGTGTCTGCATGGGTTTCCTCCGGGTGCTCCAGTTTAGAATAGAATAGAATAGAATCCCTACACTGCAGAAGGAGGCCATTCGGCCCATCACGCCTGCACCAACAACAATCGCACCCAGGCCCTATCCCTGTAACCCCACATATTTACCCCGCTAATCCCTCTAACCTACGCATCCCAGCACACTAAGGGGCAATTTAGCACGGCCAATAAACCTAACCGACACATCTTTGGAGTGTGGGTGGAAACTGAAGCACCCGGAGGAAACCTACGCAGACACGGGGAGAACGTGTAAACTCCACACAGACAGTGACCCAAGCCGGGAATCGAACCCAAGTCCCTGCAGCTGTGAGGCAGCAGTGCTAATCACTGTGCCACCGTGTTCCCACACTCCAAAGATGTGCAGCTAAGGTTGAATGGCCATGCTAAATTGCCCCGTAGAGCCCCAAGATGTGCAGATTAGGGGAGATTAGCAGGGTTACAGGGGATTACAGGGATAGGTCGGGGGGGGATTAGGCCTGGGAAAGATGCTCTGTTGGCAAGTCAGTGCAGACTCGATGGGCCGAATGGCCTCCTTCTGCACTGGGGGGATTCTACGATTCTTTGAAAGGTAACTTTCAAATGCAAATAATTTAAAGCATTTGGAGAACGCTTGAGAGGCATAATAAGGTGCTAAACGTGTAGAGGGTAGGGAGAATAGCCTTGAAACTAGAGATAAGACATTCAGGGGTGATGCCAGTTAAGCACTCTTTGCACAAGTGAAAATCTGGAACTGATTGAGATGAGTGAGGTGGCCAGACACAAGGTGTCCCCTTGCAGATAAGACGTGCGCATGCCTGCAAAACAAAACGCCCCCAAAGATACTGCCTGCCTAAATAAGCAAGGCATACAAAGTCAAACTAGAGGGGACGCACTGTCCCTATTAATGCCAAACCAAAGCTGTCAAGACTGGAGGCCAATGGGAAATGCCAGAAGCGAGGTTGACCAGTTTTCCCTTCGGAAACGGATCAAGGGAGCCAATGTGGATCGATAAGAGTTAAGACGCAGGCAGTTCCTGACTTTACAACATGCTTATTCTTTCATGGGACATGGGCATCGCTGGCTGGACCAGGGTTTATTTCCCATCCCTAATTGTCCGAGAACTGAGTGGCTTGTTGGGCCATTTCAGAGGGTCCACCACATTGCTGTGGCTCTGAAGTCACATGTAGGCCAGACCAGGTAAGGACATCAGATTTAAAGTTTAAAGTTTATTTATTCGTATCACAAGTATTCATCGTGGACCCAAATGTGTGGATTTCATTTTTGATGAGACTGTGTAGAAATGGAATTGTTATTTTTGTCCAAGGCTGACATTAACACTGCAATTAAGTTACTGTGAAAATCCCCTAGTCGCCACACTCCGGCGCCTGTTCGGGTACACCGAGGGAGAATTTAGCACGGCCAACGCACCTAACCAGCACGTCTTTCAGACTGTGGGAGGAAACTGGAGCACCCGGAGGAAACCCATGCAGACGTGTGGAGACCCACGCCGGGAATCGAATCCGGGTCCCTGGCGCTGTGAAGCAGCAGTGCTAACCACCGTGCCACCGTGGCTTTCTGTGATTCTGTGAAATCTGGGGCAAGTGAATGTTCTCCCTCTAAGAAACGGTGTGCAATTGCGATGGACGCAAAATCGGAAATGTTTCAAAGGTCTGAAAAGGTGAGACGCTGAAATTGGATATCCCCTCCGCCCGTGACCACCTTGAAAGGCAAGTTAATAATTGAGGAACATGTTAAGGGCTCAGCTCCTGTGCTGCCAACTGTGATAAGGAAGCAATTTATTGCTAAGGTTGAGAAACTGTTTGGTTGGAAGAGGGAAATCAATGCCGTCCCCCTGCGAGTTTCTGCATAATTCAGGAAATGGCTAAGAGGTGTTCTGGTGATCTAAAGAAGCAACAGGGGGAAGAGTTCAAAAGCTGAGCCTTTTCATGTGAGTAGGGGGTGGCTTAGGCATTTTAAGGCCAGGGTCAATTTGCATAACTTCAAAGCCTCGGGTGAATCTGTTCACGCTGATGCGGACGCAGCTCGTGCTTCTCCTGAGACACTGCCTGAATATACTTTGGACCACCATTTTTCTGCTGCAGGGCTGCCCTCTCTGTTTTGGGTGGCACGGCGGTTAGCACTGTTCTCTCACAGCAAGAAGTTTAACAACACCAGGTTAAAGTCTCACAGCGCCAGGGACCCGGGTTCGATTCCGGCCTCAGGTGACTGACTGTCTGATTGTGTGGAGTTTGCTCCGGTTTCCTCCCACAGTCTGATGGGAGGGAGTGCAATGGGCCTCAGCGCTGGTGGGTCACGAAGCTACTGTGGAGTCAAACCTGGGCATCATAACATACTTGGCAGCGCAAGTGGCGCAGTGGTTAGCACTGCTGCCTCACGGCGCCAGGGACCTGGGTTCGATTCCCGGCTTGGGTCACTGTCTGTGCGGAGTCTGCACGTTCTGCGTGGGGTTTCCCCTAGTTTCCTCCCACAGTCTGAAAGACGTGCTGGTTAGGTGTATTGGACATGCTAAATTCTCCCTCAGTGTCCCCGAACGGGTGCCGGAGTGTGGCGACTAGAGGATTCTCACAGTAACTTCATTGCAGTGTTAATGTAAGCCTACTTGTGACAAATAAATAAACTTTAAAACTAAACTTCACTTTTGCAACTCACAAACTAGGGGATAACTGCATCCTTTAAAGCCTATTACCTTAGGCACCGATTTGCCCAGGTCTTCGGTGCAACTGAGACGGAAGGTGGAATAAATCTGAAGGAATTGGAAAAGGGCTTCAACATTTACCATGCAGTTAAGAACAGAGGTGGGTGGCCATGGATCTGTGGACAGAGAAAGAACGGCTACAACTGTGATAGTCCAGCAATAATGGCAAGAGTGGCTTTAAAATGGCGTTTCTGGTGGAGAGTTAAGCATGCTGGGATTTCTTGTGCCCAGTGGCCTGGAATTTGTCAAAGGACACAAGGACCGGAATTTTGCCGGCACGCCCGTCCCGATTCCGGGGGCGGGCAAGGCTCGGAGAATGGCATTGAACTCGGGCAGGATACAAGAGCAGGGATGTACTTCTGAGGCTGTATAAGGCTCTGGTCAGACCCCATTTGGAGTATTGTGAGCAGTTTTGGGCCCCATATCTAAGGAAGGATGTGCTGGCCTTGGAAAGGGTCCAGAGGAGGTTGACAAGAACGATCCCTGGAATGAAGAACTTGTCGTATGAGGAACGGTTGACGACTCTGGGTCTGTACTCGGAGTTTAAAAGGATGAGGGGGGATCTTATTGAAACTTACAGGATACTGCGAGGCCTGGATAGAGTGGACGTGGAGAGGATGTTTCCACTAGTAGGAAAAACTAGAACCAGAGGGCACAACCTCAGGCTAAAGGGACAATCCTTTAAAACAGAGATGAGAAGGAATTTCTTCAGCCAGAGAGTGGTGAATCTGTGGAACTCTTTGCCGCAGAAGGCTGTGGAGGCCAGGTCATTAAGACAGAGATAGATAGATTCTTGATTAATAAGGGGATCAGGGGTTATGGGGAAAGATTTAACAGTTTGGCCTCGGCAAGGAAGAGTCCTTTACAGACTTTTGGAGCCAGTGATCCTTATCTGGGCATTGGAATGTAAACAATATGCACTTAAGGGGCCTGGAGTGATCAATACCACTACTCTGGTTGAGTTTGACTGGCCGAATCGAACAATGCTATTGGGGTTTCTGATCAATTCATTGGCTGATTACCAAGGAACGTTTGGAGCTTTAGCTCTGCTAACACAAAGAGCTTGTTCAGAAAGGCAGTGTGGAGAACCTGGGGACCAAGCTCACAAGGAGAGATAACATCTGGAAGGAGAAGAGAACAAAGAACTGATTCCATGTGATAACAAAATCCTGGCTAGGTTTTAATTGCAAGTGGAAATCAACCTTAAGTTAAGTAAGGTAACAGATAGTGAGTATTTGGTTTATGCATTGTCAGTATTGACTGTGCTTTAAGTATCTACAGAATAAAGGAAATTGTGTTTAAGTATTTAAAGTTGACGTGTGTCTTTATTCGCCACAGAGGTTAAGACACACAGGTTTGGACAACAGATCAGTCTATCCACCCATCAATACCTGGGTAAAACCTGGTGTAACCATGATGCGCGATATAACTCACGAGGCTAGAGATGCTCAAGGAAATAAAGGCTTTTATTTACTATTACAATGAAGCTACCATATATAGTACACTATCCCAGACTGAGGGGTCCCAGACAGAGCAGTGACCTTTATACCTCTCCCAGGAGGCGGAGCCCGACTGGGATGTACCATAATAACTATAATACAGGTAGAACAGCCCAACCCTAACCCCAACAGTAACAAGTAGAACAACCCAACCCTGACCCCAACAGCAACATATATACAGACTCATAGTACTGGCCAGACCCTGGCTCAGTACTACCTGGTGGGAACCAACGATGGTTCACCACAAACCAATGATCCCACAAGCAAAGAGCAGCACGGTGGCACAGTGGTTAGCAGTGCTGTCTCACGACGCCAGAGACCCGGTTCGATTCCTGGCTTGGGTCACTGTCTTTGTGGAGTTTGCACATTCTCCTCGTGTCTGCGTGGGTTTCCTCCGGATGCTCTGGTTTCCTCCCACAGTCCAAAAGGTGTGCAGGACACAAAAGTCTGAGGTCACGTGCCAACCGACTCAAGAACAACTTCTTCCCCGCTGCCATCAGACTTTTGAATGGATCTACCTCGCGTTAAGTTCATCTTTCTCTACACCCCAGCTATGACTGTACATTCTGCACTCTCTCCTTTCCTTCTCTATGAACGGTATGTTTTGTCTGCATAGCGCGCAAGAAACAATACTTTTCACTGTATGTTAATACATATAACAATAATAAATCAAATCAAAGGTTAGGTGGATTGGCCATGCTAAGTTGCCCCTTAATGTTAGGGGGATGTCGGACAGATGAGTAGGGTAAATGTGTGGGGTTCTGGGGATAGGGTCTGGATGGGATCGTTGGTGCAGGCTCGATGGGCGAATGGCCTCCTTCTGCACTGCAGGGATTCCAAATCAAATTCAGCAAGCTTCAAGAATCCCGGCATCACAACATCTAAAACCGCCGGGAAAATTAATTCCGGTAGATCACTCACCATCGGACCTGCATCCCACAACTCAACATTGAGAGGCCAATCAGCACTCCTGCCTAGCAACACGCAACCCACATGAATTGTATGTAATAATCAGCCAAGGGTGCTAAGAGCTCCATTTAGCCACTGTGGACGTTGCTGTCTGGCTGGGTGATTACTGCACGTGTGGAAACCAGGTTCCAACAATCGTGAAAATGAAAGTTGTCAAAACAACTCTGTCAAGTAATGGAAAATGCTTATCAGCAGACGAGGTCTTCAGTGAAGCCTGCGCTTGCGTACTCAGGATAAGCGACTAACCTTGTGTTAGTTCCATAAACACTTCTTCCAGCCTTAGCCACAGGATGGAAAATAAGACAATACCGGAACAAAATACCAAAGAGCAAGATATGGGGGCATTGGCAGGAGACAGTTTTCTATTGGATAAGAAAGGGCAAAGGGCTATGCTATGATTGGTGGATATGTATGCAAATGAAGATTAGAAAGTTGCTCGTTTCTCATTTGCTGTAGTTAACTATAACTGTTAAATTGTTTGTACGTATCAACAGAACGCCTTGCAAAGCTTTGCGCTGCACCCTGTTCTCACTTGTGCACAAGTTATTAAAGCTTGGAAATTGAGTAAAAGCAAATTACTGCGGATGCTGGAATCTGAAACCAAAAGAGAAAATGCTGGAAAATCTCAGCAGGTCTGGCAGCATCTGTAAGGAGAGAAAAGAGCTGACGTTTCGAGTCCAGATGACCCTTAGTCAAAGCTATAAGGCGTAGAAAGTGGGAGATATTTATACTGCAGGGTGAGGGAATGGAAGATGAGTCATAGCCACAAAAATCAGGGGAAAGGCTGCTAATGGCAGCCCATAGAGAGAATAGAAGGTGTGAATGGCCAAACGGCAGAGAGGCTGAAATCAGAGGGTAAACTGTGACAGATGAAGATGTGGGGGGAAGGGGGGGAATGGGTGGGAGCGAGGTAAAATTGAAAAATGGGGGGGAAGGGGAAGCGAAGGGGGAGAAGAGATAAGGAAAAGGTGGATAAAATAGGGGGGGGGAGGGTTGAATGGGGGGGGGAAGAAAAATAAAGAGAATGAAGAAATATAAGGTAGAGCACAGTTGAAAATTAAATGGAATGAAAACAAAGGGGTGGAGGTGGGGTAGAGCGAATCATCTGAAGTTGTTGAATTTGATGTTGAGACCGGAAGGCTGTAAAGTGAATGTCAGGCTGTAAACCAGAAGGCACCATTGGGGCGCCCTCACATTCCCTGACCTGCCTATTGATTTGATTGTCACATGTATTGGGATACAGTGAAAAGTATTGTTTCATGCGCACTATACAGACAAAACATACCATTCATCGAGTACATAGGGGAGAAGGAAAGGAGAGAGTGCAGAATGTAGTGTTACAGTTACAGATAGGGTGCAGAGAAAGATCAGATTAATTTATGGTAGGTCCATTCAAAAGTCTGACAGCAGCAGGGAAGAAGCTGTTCTTGAGTCGGTTGGTACGTGACCTCAGACTTTTGTGTCTTTTTCCCGACGGAAGAAGGTGAAAGAGAGAATGTCCGGGGTCCGTGTGGGGTCCTCAATTATGCTGGCTGCTTTGCCGAGGCAGCGGGAAGTATAGACAGGGTCAATGGATGGGAGGCTGGTTTGTCCTCCTCTTCCCCCTCGATATGAGATGGCGCAGTGGTGAGCACTGCTGCCTCACAGCACCAGGGTCCCGGGTTCAATTCCCGGCTTGGGTCACTGTCAGTGTGGAGTTTCTCCCCGTGTCTGCGTGGGTTTCCTCCGGGTGCTCCGGTTTCCTTCCACATTCTGAAAGACGTGCTGGTTAGGGTGCATTGACCCGAACAGGTGTCGGAATGTGGCGACTAGGGGATTTTCACAGCAACTTCATTGCCGTGTTAATGTAAGCCTTACTTGTGACTAATAAATCAAACTTTACTTTAGAATCCTACAGTGCAGAAGGTGGCCATTCGGCCCAGCAAGTCCACACCGACCACAATCCCACCCCCACAACCCCATGCATTTACCCTAGCTAGTCCCCCTGACTCTATAGCGACCACCATTTCACTGTCGTGCGGACATGTACGATTTTGGATTTCTTTGCACGACGGCGGAGGAATCGGGCAAAACAAACTGGTGAGTTAAAATGCTCTCGGAGAGAATGAATCTGCTTGAAGGACATGCTTGTTGACAGCAGTAAGCTTTCCACCCCATTGGACACAGAGGGGCTGGAAGGCACGGAGGCAGCAGTGACGACATTGTGACACAGGAAACCAGATCACGTCTCCTGCCCTGGGCTGAATATTATCTTGGGCAACGTGCTGTCAAAGCCCAGGACTGCAAGCTAACATTCAGCAAAGAGATCAGGCGAGAAAACAAATTATCAGTAATCCCAAGGATACGTATGCATGCAATCGGAAACAACCTTCTGATCCCGGGAATAGATCAGCGCAAGAATTACGGTGATGATTAAGGGAATCCAAATGGTATCTCCCTTTGAACAAAGAACGTGAAAAATCGCCATCAGTCCTGGTCAGTATCCTGAAACTCTAACTCCAAAGAATGTTTAGAATCATAGAATCCCGACAGTACAGAAGGAGGCCATTTGGCCCATCGAGTCCGGATGCCCCCTGCCCAGTGAAGTAGTTGAGGCTACCTCGTTGAATGTTTTTAAGGCAAGGATAGATAAATTTTTGAACAGTAAAGGAATTAAGGGTTATGGTGAGCGGGCGGGTAAGTGGAGCTGAGTCCACGAAAAGATCAGCCATGATCTTATTGAATGGCAGAGCAGGCACGAGGGGCCAGATGGCCTACTCCTGTTCCTAGTTCTTATGTTCTTTTCCTCCCACAGTCCAAAAAGATGTGCAGGTTAGGTTGATTGGCCATGCTAAATTGACCCTAGTGTCAGGGGATGGATTAGCAGGGTAAATACGTGCGGTTACGGGAATAGGGCCTGGGTGGGATAGTGGTCAGTGCAGGCTTGATGGGCCGAATGGCCTCCTTCTGCACTGTAGGGATTCTATGAGCCTGTACTGATCATAATCCCACCCAGGCCCGATTCCCATAACCCCACACATTTACCCTGCTAATCCCCCTGACACTAGGGTCAATTTAGCATGGCCAATCAACCCAACCTGCACATCTTGGGAGGAAACCGGAGCACCCGGAAGAAACCGGGGAGAAAGTGCAAACTCCACACAGACAGTGACCTAAGGGTGGAATTGAAGCCAGGTCCCTGGCGCTGTGAGGCAACAGTGCTAACCACTGTGCCACCCAACAGAGTTCATATGGACGCTGGGTGAGGGTAGGACTGGGTCTGGTTCTGAAGGTCCCCACGGGGGAAGAGCTCAGGTGACAGTAGAGGAAGGTCTTCACATCCAGAGTGCCCCACATTCCAATGACAGGATGGAAGGCCATAATGGCGGTCATGACTGGTCACCCAGGGTGGGTTTTCCCCTCAGTCACGGTGCCCTTTCCGGCTTTGAGAGTCTGCAGCACAACCCTTCAGTGTTGGCCAGTGAGGAAGTCTCCATGTTGAGCTGCTCTCACATTCCCTGACCTGCCTTTTGATTTGATTTATTGTCACATGTATTGGGATACAGTAAAAAGTATTGTTTCTTGCACGTTATACAGACAAAGCATACCGTTCATAGAGTACATAGGGGAGAAGGAAAGGAGAGGGTGCAGAATGTAGTGTTCCACTCATAGCTAGGGTGTAGAGAAAAGTCAACTTAATATATGATAGATCTATTCAAAAGTCTGATGACAGCAGGGAAGAAGCTGTTCTCGGTTGGTCCGTGGCCTCAGACTTTTCTATCTTTTTCCCGACGGAAGAAGGTGGGAGAGAGGATGTCCGGGGTACGTGGGGTTCTTGATTATGCTGGCTGCTTTGCCGAGGCAGCGGGAAGTGTAGACGGAGTCAGTGGATGGGAGGTTGGGTTTGAGTGATGGACTGGGCTACGTTCACAACCCTTTGTAGTTTCTTGCGGTCTTGGGCAGAGCAGGAGCCAGACCAAGCTGTGATAGACCCGGAACAGATGCCTCAGTAGGTGTCCCACTCTCCTGGGGTGGGGTGGGGGTGGGGTGAGGGGGGCAAGCCTCTGAGCTGGCAGCCCTCTGATTGGGCAAGCAGCATCAGGGACTGAGCCCGTAATCCTCAACGGGACGGCAAGAGTGAAGGTGGCTAATTTGGAGGGTTCCTCGGGGAGATTGCTAAGATAGTGTGGGCTTTGCCTCTCGTTTGGTCCCTTATTGAGGCCCTAAAACCGGTGGGAAAATCCGCTCCCAATATTCAACTGAACTGAAACTGTAAGTGGATTACACCCGGAGCTTCCATAATCACTTTTTTGTTCAGTAATTTTTGAGTCAGTTTAGAATCCATTATCAAGTCTGTGCATACATTCAAGCCTCAGCACCGGGATAAAATGCCTGGTGAATCTTTGAGAATACAGACGCCCATTCTCCTGCAGAAGTTTCCTTGCCTTTACCCCTAACCCAACGCTTCTGTCACTTGCAACCCCCAGACACCTGCCACCGGAAAGGCAGGGAAATAACAACAGCAGCAAATTGTGTTCCAATTCATAGAAACATAGAAAACCTACAGCACAAAACAGGCCCTTCGGCCCCACAAGTTGTGCCAAACATATCCCTACCTTTTAGGCCTACCTATAACCCTCCATCCTATTAAGTCCCATGTACTCATCCAGGAGTCTCTTAAAAGACCCTATTGAGTTTGCCTCCACCACCATTGACAGCAGCCCCGATTCCACTCGCCCACCACCCTCTGTGTGAAAAACTTACCCCTCACATCTCCCCTGTACCTACCCCCCCAGCACCTTAAACCTATGTCCTCTCGTAGCAGCCATTTCCACCCTGGGAAAAAGCCTCTGAGAGTCCACCCGATCTATGCCTCTCAACATCTTATATTCCTCTATTAGGTCTCCTCTCATCCTACGTCTCTGCGGGGAGAAAAGACCGAGCTCCCTCAGCCTATCCTCATAAGGCACGCCACTCAATCCAGGCAACATCCTTGTAAATCTCCTCTGCACCCTTTCAATCTTTTCCACATCCTTCCTGTAATGAGGTGACCAGAACTGAGCACAGTACTCCAAGTGGGGTCTGACGAGGGTCTTATATAGCTGCATCATTATCCCCGGACTCCTAAACTCAATCCCTCGATTGATAAAGGCCAGCACACCATACGCCTTCTTAACCACCTCCTCCACCTGCGGGGCCGATTTTAGAGTCCTATGGACCCGGACCCCGAGGTCCTTCTGATCCTTCCCACTTTCCCCAAAGGAAAATTTCACAAACCGGGATAGTATCCTGAAGTTTAAATTTTATTTATTTATTAGTCACAAGTAGGCTTACATTAACACTGCAATGAAGTTACTGTGAAAATCCCCTAGTCGCCACACTCTGGCACCTGTTCGGGTACACTAAGGGGCAATTTAGCATGGTTTATCCACCTAACCAGCACATCTTTGGAGGCAACCGGAACACCCGGAGGAAACCCACGCAGACACGGGGAGAATGTGCAAACTCCACGCAGACAGTGAGCCAAGCCGGGGATCGAACCCGGGTCCCTGGCGCTGTGAGACAGCAGTGCTAACCACTGTGCCACCATGCCTGGCACATTGGTTCCAAAAAGTGACACACAAATGAGGAAAGGCCATTCAAAGCATCACAATTGCTTCTGCCACAGACCGCCATGAGAACCACCGTATAAACAGTTAATTGTGATCAGACTGGTTTCAATTAGCATGACGAGGTGTTTTCCCAAAGTATCCTTTCCCTAATTTGCCCTGTGGGGGGTTCCTCTTTTTTTTGCTGTTCTATAACATTACATGACCGGGAAAGAATGTTTAGTTGAGAGGTCGGCACGGTGGCACAGTGGTTAGCACCGCTGCCTCACAGCGCCAGGGACCCGGGTTCGATTCCCAGCTTGGGTCATTGTCTGCGCGGAGTCTGCACCTTCTCCCCGTGTCTGCGTGGGTTTCCTCCGGGTGCTCCGGTTTCCTCCCACACGCCAAAGATGTGCGGGTTAGTGCTATTCTCGCAGGACTAGTGGTAACTTACATAAAGGCGATAGCAAACAAGGAGGGGGAAGTGGAAATGAAGGAGGCAGCTAAGAGGCCACAGAAAACATGTTGGGCACAACTTGGAATCATAGAATCCCCACAGTGCAGAATGAGGCCATTCGGCCCATCGAGTCTACACCAACACTCCGATAGAACATTCCAACCAGGCCATATCCCCGTAACCCCACGCATTTACCATGACTAATCCATCTAACCTACACATCCTGGGACAGTAAGGGGCAATTTAGCATGGCCAATCCACCTAACCTCCCACACCTTTGGAATGTGGGAGGAAACTGGAGCACTCGGAGGAAACCCACGCAGACACAGAGAGAACGTGCCAACTTCACACAGACAATGACCCAAGCCGGGAATCGAATCCGGGTCCATGGCACTGTGAGGCAGCAGTGCTAACTCCTGGGCTACCCCCTGCTACTCATGAGGCAGGTGCCAGATGAAACTCACTGCAGACCAACACAGACTAAGAGAGGAAGAATAGACAACATTCATGCTCTATTAATAGTACTGAAATTGCCATGGGTGAAACTGAGAGTCTTAATAAACTGGCATGTCCAGCAAAGGCACAGTAGCAATTAACTGCATAACTACAATAGCCCAAAGGGGAATGAATTATCAAACATAATAATATCACATCCAGTTCTGGTTGCTAAGAAACAAAGGGAGGAATTCAACTACTGGAAGCAGCACAGAGCTGACCCTCACCTTTGGGGGTCTGAGCTTGTGAAAGAATCAAAGAATCCCTACAATGCAGAAAGAGGCCATTCGGCCAATTGAGTCTGCACTGACAACAATCCCACCCAGGCCCTTTCCCCATAACCCCACGTATTTACCCTGCTAGCCCCCCTGACACTAATAGGCAATTTAGCACGGCCATTAAACCTAACCCGCACATCTTTGGAGTGTGGGAGCACCTGGAGTAAACCCACGCAGACACGGGGAGAATGTGCAGACTTTGCACAGACAGTGACCCAAGGCTGGAATTGAACCCGGGTCCCTGGTGCTGTGACGCAGCGGTTAAAAGGGCCACCCTTGTGGGGAAACACAGGCTCTTCAGGTATCCCAGAGACAAAGTTATTGAGAGATAGAAAGAAGGAGCAAATTTGCATTTATATAGAGTGGCACAGTGGTTAGCACCGCTGCCTCACAGCGCCAGGGACCCGGGTTCAATTCCAGTCTTGGGTCACTGTCTGTGTGGAGTCTGCACGTTCTCCTCGTGTCTGCGTGGGTTTCCTCCGGGTGCTCCGGTTTCCTCCCACAGTCCGAAAGACATGCTAGTTAGGTGGATTGGCCGTGCTAAATTTACCCTCAGTGTACCCGAACAGGCGCCGGAGTGTGACGACTAGGGGACTTTCACAGTAACTTCACTGCAGTGTTAATGTAAGCCTACTTGTGACTCTAATAAATAAACTTTAAACTTTATGTACTCTATGAACGGTATGCTTTGTCTGTATAGCATGCAACACTTTTCATCGTATTCCAATACGTGAGAATAAGAAACTGTAACACTATATTCTGCACCTTCTTCTTTCCTGCTCCCCAATGTACTCTATGAACGGTATGCTTTGTCTGTATCGCGCGCAAGAAACAATACTTTTCACTGTATCCCAATACATGTAATTAGACGATGGCCTAATGGTATTATCGCTAGACTATTAATCCAGAAACTCAACTAATATTCTGGGGACCCGGGTTTGAATCCCACCACGGCAGATGGTGGAATTTGAATTCAATAAAAAAAAATCTGGAATTAAGAATTAACTGATGACCATGAAACCATTGTCGGAAAAACCCATCTGGTTCACTAATGTCCTTTAGGGAAGGAAATCTGCCGTCCTTACCTGGTCTGGCTTACATGTTATTCCAGAGTCACAGCAATGTGGTTGACTCTCAACTGCCCTTCAAGGGCAACTAGGGATGGGCAATAAATACTGGCCCAGCCAGCGACGCCCACGTCCCACAAATGAATAGAAAAAAATCAGAACAACTTCAGAGTGCTTTACAGTCAATGAAGTATTTCTTTTGATGATCTCAGTCACTGCTGTGGTGTAGGAAGGCTCTTGAAGATTAAAAGTTTACTTGAAAAATTACTCCATCAAATAGCTTGTGTGGGACAGGTTCAAACTAGTAAGGAGGTCACTTTAGGACTAAACTCAGAAAATAACTCTTCACACTGTCTGTCCAAACATAGGCAAAACACCCTGGAAACACTTAGGAAACAATTGGGCACCAGGGAGAGATTACTCTGAATATATGAACTAATGATGTGGAGTTGCTGGCGTTGGACTGGGGTAAACACAGTAAGATGTCTCACAACACCAGGTTAAAGTCCAACAGGTTTATTTGGTAGCAAAAGCCACTAGCTTTCGGAGCACTGCTCCTTCGACAGGAGTTCTGTTCATAAACAGGGCATATAAAGACACAAACTCAATTTACAAAATAATGGTTGGAATGCGAGTCTTTACAGGTAATCAAGTCTCAAAGGTACAGACAATGTGAGTGGAGAGAGCGTTAAGCACAGGTTAAAGAGATGTGTATTGTGTTCACGACAACGCAGAGCCGCTGAGCAGAGACTGATAGCCAAGTTCCGCACACATGAGGACAGCCTCAACCGGGATCTTGGGTTCATGTCGCACTATCTGTAACCCCCATGACTTGCCTGGGCTTGCAAAATCTCACTAACTGTCCTGTCTGGAGACAATACACATCTCTTTAACCTGTGCTTAATACTCTCTCCACTCACATTGTCTGTACCTTTGAGACTTGATTACCTGTAAAGACTTGCATTCTAACCATTATTTTGTAAATTGAGTTTGTGTCTTTATATGCCCTGTTTGTGAACAGAACTCTCACTCACCTGACGAAGGAGCAGCAAGCGCTCCGAAACTTGTGTGGCTTTTGCTACCAAATAAACCTGTTGGACTTTAACCTGGTGTTGTGAGACTTCTTACTGTATATGATCTAAGGCAGGCCAAGAGACTTGTCTGTAATTATCTTGTGATCCAAATTCAAAGGGTACATTACAAACTCTAACTCACTCAAATCAATGTCAGCAACAAAGTGTATCAAGCTATTTGTATAACACGAATAAATTGTTTCTGATTAATTCACTGGATTAGCTTGAGTGTTGACAATCGGTGATTTAATTGACTTTTGGCTGTCAAGATTCTACTCGGGTGAGTCATAACCCAATTTTAGCAACATTCCACCGATATTTTTAACCTTTCACGGGTGTGTCTGCCACGTAGTGAACACCACAAGTTCTCACTTGCTGCGATCTGCCTTGCTTTCAGAGAATTGCATATTACCACCCTCAGGGGGAAAAAAAATCTAAAAGTCAATTAACACTAATTACGTACAAATTATATCGTTGCAAAACCTATCTCAATGCAGGGCGTCCTTGGGGATACAGCAAACGTGCATTTTCTTTACTAAACATGCTTTTGCACCGTAACTGGGAATAATACAATCCAATATCCACACAACCTGCCTCCACCGTGAGATTTTGATTTGATTTGATTTGATTTTTCACATGTATTGGGATACAGTGAAAAGTATTGTTTCTTGCGCGCTGTACAGACAAAGCATACCGTTCATAGAGAAGGAAAGGAGAGAGTGCAGAATGTAGTGTTACAGTCATAGTTAGGGTGTGGAGAAAGATCAACTTAATAGCATAGAATCGTGGAATAGAATCCTACAGTGCAGAAGGAGGCCATTCGGCCCATCGAGTCTGCACCGACCACAATCCCACCCAGGCCCTATCCCTGTAACCCTCATATCTACCCTGCAAATCTCCCTGACACTAAGGGACTTCTTTTACCATTTTGATTCTAAGTGCCGGGCGGACGTGAAACTGGGAGTGTTTCAGATCCGACTTTTAGACCCGTTCTCAGGCGCGCCCCCCCCCCTCCTCCCCCCCCCCCCCCGTTCGCACTCTGCCTGAAAAAATATCAGTGATTTGGAATCACGCTGCACAAGCCTGTGGGCGGGGCTTAACGCGCCCGAAATCCTGCAGCACCGATCGGCACCTCCAACTGCGCACGCGCAGGAAAAAAAATGATAGGATGCGGCTCCCCCCGTCACATCCTTCCCGGGCCGGACAATGCCTCCCCCGGGCCCCCACAGAGATTGCCCCACTTCCACAACATTACTGACCTCCTTATCCCCCATCCCCCCCGCCACCCAGACCGATCGTCAGTTCCTACCCCCTTCTCCCCCACTGATCTCAGGCAGAGTGGCAGTGGACACCTCCTTCCCCCTCACTGATCACAAACAGAGTGGAAACGGACCCCCCCTTCCCCCTCACTGATCACAGGCAGAGAGTTGTCAGACGCTCGGCACTTACCTCCCCACTAATTGGAGTGCCCGAATGGGACTTTTGTGGAGCATGTCTGTTTTGCGCCGATTCTGGATGGGCGAACGCGGTGGTAAAGGGGGGAGTGCCGGTAAGGTTGGGCGTGCAGCCCATTAAGTCAATTTAAATGCATGCAAATGCATTTAAATGGCCATCGTGCCCGTTTCGGGTGCGGTCCCGATCGCGGCCATTTTCGGGCCTTGGTAAAGGGGCGACCGGCGTGGATCGCGCTATTCGCCTCATGCCCAACTTGACCAAGTTTCCGCGCCCGAAAACAGGTTCAACGCGATGGTAAAATCAGGCCCTAAGGGTCAATTTAGCACGGCCAATGCACCTAACCCGCACGCCTTTGGAGGAAACCGGAGCGCCCGGAGGAAACCCACACAGACATGGGGAGAACATGCAGACTCCACACAGACAGTGACACAAGCTGGGAATCAAACCTGGGTCCCTGGCGCTGTGAGGCAGCAGAGCTAACCACTGTGCCACCCACGGTGCCTGTGCACACTTGATTGCCCATTCTCCGATCTCTCCAATCCACTCTTAGTAACTTGCCTTCTGACTGTCTCTACCTGCCCACTTCCTGCCCTACCTTCAAAGGCCGCCAAAAAACTCTCCTTCGATCATTTCTCCTCCAATGAATTTATCAGACCTTCCTTTTCTCACCATCTCCTTCAATACTCCTTCAGAATTCTACCTATCCATACAATACGTTGCAGGCTAGTTTTTATTATTATTCATTCATGAGACATGGGCGTCGCTGGCTAGGCCAGACAATATGGGCAATTTAACATGGTCAATCAACCTAACCCGCACAGCTTTGGAAAGTGGGAGGAAACCGGAGCACCCGGAGGAAACCCACGCAGATACAGGGGGAGAATGTGCAGACTTCACACAGACAGTGACCCAAGCCGGGAATCGAACCCGGGTCCCTGGAGTTGTGAGGCAGCAGTGCTAACCACCATGCCGCCCCGTTCAATCCCTCATTAAGTACTGTTCCAGATAAAAAAAAGATTTCTGATATCAAACGCACACATGTACTGGTGTCTGGGAGCAGGTGAGAAAATATAGAGTTTACTTTTTAACAATAGGATCATCTTTTTAAAACCATACAGTAAACCCAATTTATTGTAATTTTAATGAAGGAGGTTGCAAGATGGTCTAATACTCAAACAAAGTGATCAACGTGGAACTGTTTACAGCTCCAAAGAAGTAGCAGCAATGACTAACACCAGCGTTGCAGCTAAGCCAGATAGGGCACTTAAAAGTTGGACAGGTTTTGCGATAATTGCATATTCCTCGACTGCTCAGTTCCTCAAGGCAGCGTGTAGCTGAGCCATCAAGGGTCACGCCCAGTCTCAAGTGCATAAAGAGATTGCTGATCTGAAGACAGTAGGGGTGCTTTATTTTATTCATTCGTGGGACATGGGCGTCGCTGGCTAGGCCAGCATTTATTGCCCATCCCTAGTTGTCCTTGAGAAGGTGGTGGTGAGCTGCCTTCTTGAATCGCTGCAGTCCCCGTGCTGTGGGTTGACCCACAATGCCGTTAGGGAGGGAATTGCAGGATTTTGACCCAGTGACTGAAGGAACGGCCGATATATTTCCAAGTCAGGATGGTGAGTGGCTTGGAGGGGAACTTGCAGGTGGTGGTGTTCCCATGTATCTGCTGCCCTTGTCCTTCCAGATGGAAGCGGTCGTGGGTTTGGAAGATGCTGTCTAAGGATCTTTGGTGAATTGCTGCAGTGCATCTTGTAGATAGTACACACTGCTGCTCCCGAGTGACGGTGGTGGAGGGAGTGGATGTTTGTAGATGTGGTTCCAATTAAGCGGGGCTGCTTTGTCCTGGATGGTGTCGAGCTTCTTGAGTGCTTTTGGAGCCGCACCCATCCAGGTAAGTGGGGAGTATTCCATCACACGCCTGACTTGTGCCTTGTTGATGGTGGACAAGCTTTGGGGAGTCAAGAGGTGAGTTACTCCCCGCAGTATTCCTCGATTCTGACCTGCTCTGGTAGCCACTGTGTTTATGTGACGAGTCTAGTTGAGTTTCTGGTCAATGGTAACCCCAAGGATGTGGGACTCAGTGATGGTAACACAACTGAATGTCAAGGGGCGGTGGTTAGAGTGTCTCTTATTGGTGATGGTCATTGCCTGGTCTTTGTGTGGCGTGAATGTTACTTGCCACTTGTCAGCCCAAGCCTGGATATTGTCCAGATCTTGCTGCATTTGAACACGGGCTGCTTCAGGATGGTGTGTGGCTTGGAGGGGAACTTGCAGGTGGTGATGTTCCCATGCATCTGCTGCATCTGCATCTGAGGAGTCGCGAATGGTGCCGAACATTGTGCAATCGTCATTATTCCTCCGGTCCAAAAGCAACAGCACCAGGTTTCAGCGCGCTCGTCAAAAACCAGAAATTAATTGCAAGTGTTGTTCCAAATCCAGGAGCCACACGGTTAAACAAAGACGCGAATCCCAGCGAAAGCAGATCTGTCATCCTTCCAAAAAATCAGCTTTCTGTTGTGCTTAATTTCTGAACTGGGCTTCAGCCCGTGGGTGGATTAGTAATGGATTTATTTTTTGAACATGGGTAGAGACAATGATTCTGTAACAGGGGACAATGCTGCTCATCTCCGAGCGTGTACCTCCCCTTAACATCACCGCAGCTCAGTCTGGAACCCGGCACTGTAATAACAGGCTGCTACTTGGTAAGACTGTGGCAGCGACAGCAGACATGGGTAGCGGAATAATCCTCGCCGCTTAAACCACCCACGCTCCTATCTGGCAAGTCAGGCCAACCAACATCGGTCAGAACTACTGTTACCAACTCACCGCGTGTTGCCTATTTGTGCCTCGTTTAGAATAACATTCTTAATTATAAAAAATAAATCACACGGCTGAAACCCAACCAAATAGTTCAGGCACAGCGAATCTAACCAACCCTTTTGTAACACACAATTCCTCTTAAAAGCAATCTGTTTAAGTTTATTGATTAAGTTTAAGTTTATTTATTAGTATCACAAGTATGCTTACATTAACACTGCATTGAAGTTACTGTGAAAATTCCCTAGACGCCACACTCCGGCGCCTGCTCGGGTACACTGAGGGAGAATTTAGCACGGCCAAGGCACCCTAACCAGCACGTCTTTGGACTGTGGGAGGAAACTGGAGCACCCGGAGGAAACCCACGCAGAAGAACATGCAGACTCCACACAGACAGTGACCTAAGCCGGGAATCGAACCCTGGTCCCTGGCGCTGTGAGGCAGCAGTGCTAACCCCTGTGCCACCGTGCCACCCACTATCTTGCAGATAGGCAACTATTTTTTTTATTCGTTCACGGGATGTGGGCATCGCTGGCTGGGCCAGCATTTATTGCCCATCCCTAACCGCCCTCCATTTCTTTTTGATTTGATTTGATTTATTATTGTCACGTGTATTTGGGATACAGTGAAAAGTATTGTTTCTTGTGTGCTATACAGACAAAGCATACCGTTCATAGAGAAGGAAGGGAGAGGGTGCAGAATGTAGTGTTACAGTTTATTATTGTCACATGTATTTGGATACAGTGAAAAGTATTGTTCCTTGCGCGCTATACAGACAAGGCATACTGTTCATAGAGAAGAAAGGGAGAGGGTGCAGAATGTAGTGTTACAGTCATAACTAGGATAAAGAGAAAGATTTCATTTGATTTATTGTTGTCACATGTATTGGGATATAGTGAAAAGTATTGTTTCTTGCGCGCTATACAGACAAAGCATACCGTACATAGAGTACATAGGGGAGAAGGAAAGGGGAGGATGCAGGATATGGTGCTACAGTCACAGCTAGGTTGAAGAGAAAGATCAACTTAATATGAGGTAGCTCTATTCAAAAGTCTGATGGCAGCAGGGAAGAAGCTGTTCTTGAGTCAGTTGGTACGTGACCTCAGACTCTTGTATTGTTTCCCAATGGAAGAAGGAGGAAGAGAGAGTGTCCGGGGTGCGTGGGGTCCTTGATTAGAAGAGAAGGAACAGAGAGAGTGCAGGATATAGTGTTACAGTCATAGCTAGGATGCAAAGAAAGATCAGCTTAATGTATGGTAAATCCATTCAAAGGCGCAAGAAATAATACGTTTCTCTGTATTCCAATACATGTGACAATAATAAATCAAATCAAATGGAATAAATCAGAGTGTGTTCCCTTTTCTATACCACTGCGCCCACACACACAATGGATTCGTCGAGAGAAGGTGAGATTTGCATTACTAGAGGCTGGGAATACTGCGGCGAGTAACTCACCTCTTGACTCCCCAAAGCCTGTCCACCATCTACAAGGCACAAGTCAGGAGTGTGATGGAATACTCCCCACTTGCCTGGATGGGTGCAGCTCCAACAACACTCAAGAAGCTTGACACCATCCAGGACAAAGCAGTCCGCTTGATTGGCACCACATCTATAAACATCCACTCCCTCCACCACCGGCGCTCAGTAGCAGCAGTGTGTACCATCTACAAGATGCACTGCAGCAGTTCACCAAAGATCCTTAGACAGCACCTTCCAAACCCACGACCACTCCCATCTAGAAAGACAAGGACAACAGATACATGGGAACACCACCACCTGCAAGTCCCCTCCAAGCCACTCACCATCCTGACTTGGAAATATATCGGCCGTTCCTTCGCAGTCGCTGGGTCAAAATCCTGGAATTCCCTCCCTAATGGCATTGTGGGTCAACCCACAGCACGTGGACTGCAGCGATTCAAGAAGGCAGCTCACCACCACCTTCTCTAGGGCAATTAGGGATGGGCAATAAATGCTGGCCCAGCCAGCGACGCCCATCTCCCATGAATGAATTTTTTAACAATTACACCTAGTCTCCACTAACACTCTTGGGTGCAATTAGTTCGAAGACAAGTTCCCCTCGGTGTCCTGGCGAACATTTATCCCTCAATCAAATTAATTAAAACAAAGTATCTGGTCACTTTCTTGTGGCATTGAGTACAGGGGTTGTAACACTACAAGACATTGGTGAGGCCACATGTGAAGTACTGTGTACAATTCTGATCGTCCTATGTTATTAAACTGGAAAAGGTGCAAAAAAAGATTTACAAGGATGTTACCAGGACTGGAAGGTTTGAGTTATAAGGAGAGGCTGGATAGATTGGGACTTTTTTTCCCTGGAGCGTAAGAGGATGAGGGGTGGCCTTACAGAGGTTTATAAAATCATGAGGGTCATCGATAAGGTGAATAGCCAAGATCTTTTCCCCAGGGTAGGGGAGTCCAAAACTATAGGTTTAAGGTGAGAGGGGAAAGGTTTAAAAGGGACCCGAGGGGCATCTTTTTTGCACAGTGGGTGGTGTGTGTATGGAATGAGCTGCCAGAGGAGGTGGTAGAGGTGGCTACAATTACATCATTTAAAAGGCATTTGGACAGGTAGAATTGATATTAAATCAATAATAAATCAAAGATTTGATTTGATTTATTATTGTCACATGTATTAGTATACAGTGAAAAGTATTGTTTCTTGCACGCTATACAGACAAATCATACCGTTCATAGAGAAGGAAATGAGAGAGTGCAGAATGTAGTGTTACAGTCATAGCTAGGGAGTGGAGAAAGATCAACTTAGTGCGAGGTAGGTCCATTCAAAAGTCTGATGGCAGCAGGGAAGAAGCTGTTCTTGAGTCGGTTGGGACGTGACCTCAGACTTTTGTATCTTTTTCCTGACGGAAGAAGGTGGAAGAGAGTATGTGGAAGAAGATGGAAGAGGTACATGAATGGGAAAGGTTTAGAGGGATTCGGGCCAAACGCAGGCAAATGGGACTAGTTCAGTTTAGGAAACCTGGTCGGCATGGACAAGTTGGGCTGAAGGGCCTATTTCCGTGCTGTATATCTCTGTGACTCTATGGCTCTCCGTGGGAGCTTGGTTGCTGCGTTACTTGAACCACACTTCAAAAGTGCTTCAAGTGGCTGTGAAGTGCATTGAAATGTCTTGAGGATGTGAAAGATGCCATACAAATATATGTTTTTCCTTGGAATTAGTGATGGAACTCTTTGATGACGTACCCATCCTACGTGCGTAGCAGACAACTTGCTTTGGGACCAACTTGCTCGCCACTGCCAACACATTGTTGAAATAATGTAATGAAAATGAAAAAAAACCCAAAGATAATAAAGAACAAAGAACAAAGAACAGTACAGCACAGGAAACAGGCCCTTCGGCCCTCCAAGCCTGTGCCGCTCCTTGGTCCAACTAGACCAATCGTTTGTATCCCTCCATTCCCAGGCTGCTCATGTGACTATCCAGGTAAGTCTTAAACGATGTCAGCGTGCCTGCCTCCACCACCCTACTTGGCAGCGCATTCCAGGCCCCCACCACCCTCTGTGTAAAAAAACGTCCCTCTGATGTCTGAGTTATACTTCGCCCCTCTCAGCTTGAGCCCGTGACCCCTCGTGATCGTCACCTCCGACCTGGGAAAAAGCTTCCCACTGTTCACCCTATCTATACCCTTCATAATCTTGTATACCTCTATTAGATCTCCTCTCATTCTCCGTCTTTCCAAGGAGAACAACCCCAGTCTACCCAATCTCTCCTCATAGCTAAGACCCTCCATACCAGGCAACATCCTGGTAAACCTTCTCTGCACTCTCTCCAACGCCTCCATGTCCTTCTGGTAGTGCGGCGACCAGAACTGGACGCAGTATTCCAAATGTGGCCTAACCAGCGTTCTATACAGCTGCATCATCAGACTCCAGCTTTTATACTCTATACCCCGTCCTATAAAGGCAAGCATACCATATGCCTTCTTCACCACCTTCTCCACCTGTGTTGCCACCTTCAAGGATTTGTGGACTTGCACACCTAGGTCCCTCTGTGTTTCTATACTCCTGATGACTCTGCCATTTATTGTATAACTCCTCCCTACATTATTTCTGGTATAAGTTGATGTATAAATCCCTGCTGTTAAGGAAATTCACCCTGGAAACATGAACACAATGAAAAGGATGAGAAACAGAATAATTTCTAGAATTAAAACAGAATCTGCCTTTGAGTCAAGTCCAATTAATGTCCCTATATAATGCCCTACATAAGGTTCAACTCAATCTTTGCCCCGATGACTTTACCTCCCAATGGTTTGTGTCATAATCCTGGTGGTTAAAGGTTACACTTTGCCTTATAATCCAGTCAAGACACTTTTTAATCTATTTCTATCTCCCCCAGCAACTCATTTACTGCAAAGGTCAATGCCTGCCCAAATGCTGGACTGTCAATCGTGCTTTTCTTCATTTGTTCTGAGAAACTTAATCGCTAACTCAAGACAATTAGGATTCCGGGGCTTCAACAAGAGAGGGTTTAGGTTTCAAAGAACAAAGAAAGCACAGCACAGGAACAGGCCCTTTGGCCCTCCAAGTCTGTGCCCATCATGATGCCCTAACGAAAAAAAAAAATCTTCTGCCCTTACTCGGTCCGTATCCCTCTATTCCCGCCCTATTCATGTACCCATCCAGATGCCTCTTAAATGTCGCTAATGTGCCTGCTTCCTCTGGCAGCACGTTCCAGGCACCCACCACTCTCTGGACGAAAATCTTCCCACATGCATCTCCCTTAAAATTTCCCCCTCTCACCTTGAACCTGTGCACTCTTGTAATTGACACTTCCACCCTGGGAAAAAGCCTCTGACTATCCACCCTGTCTATGCCTCTCATAATCAGGTCTCCCCTCAGCCTACGCCTTTTCCTTGTCTTTCCAAAGCTATTTCAGCGAGGGATGACTCCCATCACTCCATCTACATCTGGACTGTATGCAAGCATTGTGGATAAATACACTCGACACTCAGCCCTTGGGACCCAGTTTCACTGTCAGCCACTGAAACCCCAAATGAACGATCTAATAGATTTTAATCACCATTGCTCCTCTTCCTTCTCCGCAACCTCCAGCGCATTTTTGATCCAAGTCCAACCACATTTGTGTATCTGGTCAGTTGCAATTATCGGTTATCGTATCCGCTACAATTCTCACCAATTCTTACAGATGCACCATAGAAAGCATCCTTTCCAGTTGTGACACAGCTTGGCATGGCTCCTGCTCTGACCAAGTCCGCAAGGAACTACAAAGGGTCGTGAACGAAGCCCAATCCATCATTCAAACCAACCTCCCACCCATTGATCTGTCTATGCTTCCCGCTGCCTCGGAAAAGCAGCATAATCAAGGACCCCACGCATCCCGGACATACTCTCTTCCCGTGGCACATTGGTTAACACTGCTGCCTCACAGCACCAGGGACCGTGGTTTGATTCCCGTTCTCCCCGTGGATTTCCTCCGGGTGCTCTGGTTTCCTCCCACAGTCCGAAAAACGTGCTGGTTGGGTGCATTGGCTGTGCTAAATTCTCCCTCAGTGTACCCGAACAGGCGCCGGAGTGTGGTGACTGGGGGATTTTCAAAAAAACGTTTTCAAAACTCTACAACCACTGTAGACCTTTTGAAGTGTAGTTGCTGTTGTAATTAGATTGTATATCTATACATAGACCATAGAATCCCTGCAGTGCTGAAGGCCCACTCTGCACCAAGTCTCCAATAATCTATCCCCATAACCCTACATATTTACCCCACTCATCCCCCTAACCTATACTTCTTGGGACACTAAAGGGCAATTTAGCATGGCCAATCCACCTAACCTCCACATCTTGGGGCACTCAGGGGCAATTTAGCATGGTCAATCCACCTAACCTACACATCTTAGATAGATATAGATGTATCTTAGAGGAGTCAAGAGATGGGTGAGATCCTAAATGAATTTTTCTCAACAGTATTTACTGTTGAGAAAAGCATGGATGTTAGGGAACTTGGGGAAATAAATAGTGATGTCTTGAGGAGTGTACATATTACAGAGAAGGGGGTGCTCGAAGTCTTAAAGCGCATCAAGGTAGATAAAACCCCGGGACCTGATGAAGTGTATCCCAGGACATTGTGGGAGGCTAGGGAGGAAATTGTGGTGGGTAAATTGTTGGAAGGTATTTTGAGAGACAGGATCTACAGGCATTTAGAGATGCAAGGACTGATTAGGGACAGTCACCATGGCTTTGTGAGTGGAAAATCATATCACACAAATTTGATTGAGTTTTTTGAAGGGGTAACCAAGAAGGTAGATGAGGGCAGTGCAGTTGATGTCTACATGGACTTTGACAAGGTATCGCATGGTAGGTTGTTGCATAAGGTTAAATCTCACGGGATCCAGGGTGAGGTATCTAAATGGATACAAAATTGGCTTCTTGACAGAAGCCAGGTGGTTGTGGAGAGTTGTTTTTCAAACTGGAGGCCTGTGACCAGCGGTGTGCCTCAGGGATCAGTGCTCGGTCCACTGTTATTTGTCATTTATATTAATGATTTGGATGAGAATATAGGAGGCATGGTTAGTAAGTTTGCAGATGACACTAAGATTGGTGGCATAGTGGACAGTGAAGAAAGTTATCTCCAATTGCAACGGGATCTTGATCAATTGGGCCAGTAGGCTGACAAATAGCAGATGGAATTTAATTTAGACAAATGTGAAGTGATGCATTTTGGTAGATTGAACCAGAGCAGGACTTACTCAGTTAATGGTAGGGCGTTGGGGAGAGTTACAGAACAAAGAGACCTAGGGGTACATGTTCATAGCTCCTTGAAAGTGGAGTCATAGGTGGACAGAGTGGTGAAGAAGACATTCGGCATACTTGGTTTCATCGGTCAGAACACTGAATACAGGAGTTGGAATGTCTTGTTGAAGTTGTACAAGACATTGGTAAGGCCACACTTGGAATACTGTGTGCAATTCTGGTCACCCTATTATAGAAAGGATATTATTAAACTAGAAAGAGTGCAGAAAAGATTTACTAGGATGCTACAGGGACTTGATGGATTGAGTTATAAGGAGAGGCTGGATAGACTGGGATTTTTTCCTCTGGAGCGTAGGAGGCTGAGGGGTGATCTTATAGAGGTCTTTAAAATAATGAGAGGCACAGATCAGCTAGTCAATACCTTTTCCCAAAGGTAGGGGAGTCTAAAACTAGTGGGCATAGGTTTAAGGTGAGAGGGGAGAGATACAAAAGTGTCCAGAGGGGCAATCTTTTCACAGAGGGTGGTGAGTGTCTGGAACAAGCTGCCAGAGGTAGTAGTAGAGGCGGGTATAATTTTGTCTTTTAAAAAGCATTTAGATAGTTACATGTGTACGATGGGTATAGAGGGATATGGGCCAAATGCAGGCAATTGGGATTAGCTTACGGGTTTTTAAAAGAAAAGGGCGGCATGGACAAGTTGGGCCGAAGGGCCTGTTTCCATACTGTAAACCCCTATGACTCCATGACTATGATGCTGTGAGTCGATGGCCTAGTGCTATTATTGCTGGGCTATTAATCCAGAAATTCAGCTAATGTTCTGGTGATCTGGGTTCAAATCCCGCCACGGCAGATGGTGAAATTTGAATTCAATAAAAGAATCTGGAATTAAGAATCTACTGATGACCATGAAACCATTGTCGATTGTCAGAAAAACCCATCTGGTTCGCTAATGTCCTTTCAGGAAGGAAATCTGCCGTTCTTACCTGGTCTGACCTATATGTGGCTCCAGAGCCATAGCAATGTGGTTGACTCTCAACTGCCCTGCAAGGGCAACTAGGGATGGGCAATAAATGCTGGCCGGCCAGCGACGCCCATGTCCCACGAATGAATTTTTTAAAAACCCTAGCTATGACTGTAACACTACAATTGTAAATTGTAGACTGACTTTATGTTGTCGATATGTGGCATCTCTAATAATTCATCAACAAACAGTGAGACGATGGCCTAGTGGTATTATCACTAGACTATTAATCCAGAAACTCAGCCAATGTTCTGGGGACCCGGATTCGAATCCCACCAGATGGTGGAATTTGAATTCAATAAAAAAAATCTGGAATTAAGAATCAACTGAAGACCATGAAACCATTGTCAAGTGTCGGAAAAACCCATCTGGTTCCTTTAGAGAAGGAAATCTGCTGTCCTTATCTGGTCTGGCCTAAATGGGACTCCAGAGCCACAGCAATGTGGTTGACTCTCAACTGCCCTCAGGCAACTAGGGATGGGCAATAAATGCTGGCCCAGCCAGCGACGCCCAAGTCTCACAAATGAATAAAAAAGATGTAGATATAGATAAATTGAAATGGAAAGTCAACACTTTTCTACTTTTGACACTGTAAAAAGGGAGAGCAACAATGAACCAAAGAGGACACAAGTTAAATACATGACAAACACTGCGGATCTAGGGAATGATAAGTAGAACATTAGCTCAGACAATAATTCACATGCAGAAAATTACAGTGCACAGAAATTAAGCTCACACTTGATTTGCCAGAAATTCACCGAGACATTTCTTAAATTACAAGGTACACGCAATCAGGGGACATTGCCAAAGTAAATCTTTGGATGCATTACTGAGAAGAAAAGCTGGCGTGAATTGCTCAACAGAGGGCTTATGGAGACATATTGTTAAAAAAGAATTGTACCGCGCAACGCAATTTCTGTGCCAAACTCGCCAGGGAACATAGAATCATCGAAATCTTACAGAGCAGAAGGAGGTCATTCAGCCCATCGAGTCTGCACTGACAACAATTCCTATTCCTATTCCACCGACAACAGGCCCTATCCCCGCAACTCGACAGATCAGATGCTCGAGGAGTATAAAAAGTGCAAGAAGCTACTTAAGAGGGAAATCAGGAGGGCTAAAAGAAGACATGAGGTTGCTTTGGCAGACAGAGTGAAGGAAAATCCAAAGAGCTTCTATAGGTATGTTAGGAGCAAAAGGATAGTGAGGGATAAAATTGGTCCTCTTGAAGACCAGAGTGGTAGACTGTGTATGGAACCAAAAGAGATGGGGGAGATACTAAATGGTTTTTGTGCATCCGTATTTACTGAGGAAACGGGCATGGAGTCTATGGAAATAGGGCAAACTGGTAGGGAGGTCATGGAACCTTTACAGATTAAAGGGGAGGAGGTGCTCGCTGTCTTGAGGCAAATCAGAGTGGATAAATCCCCAGGACCGGACAGGGTATTCCCACGGACCTTGAGGGAAGCTAGTGTTGAACTTGCAGGGGCCCTGGCAGACATATTTAAAATGTCAGTATTCACGGGGGAGGTGCCGGATGATTGGAGGGTGGCTCATGTTGTTCCGTTGTTTAAAAAAGGTTCCAAAAGAAATCCGGGAAATTATAGGCCGGTAAGTTTGACGTCGGTGGTGGGCAAGTTATTGGAAGGTGTGATAAGGGATAGGATCTACAAATATTTGGATAGACAGGGACTTATTAGGGAGAGTCAACATGGCTTTGTGCGTGGTAGGTCATGTTTGACCAATCTATTAGAGTTTTTCGAGGAGGTTACCAGGAAAGTGGATGAAGGGAAGGCGGTGGATGTTGTCTACCTGGATTTCAGCAAGGTCTTTGACAAGGTCCCTCATGGGAGGTTAGTTAGGAAGGTTCAGTCGCTAGGTATACATGGGGCGGTAGTAAATTGGATTAGACACTGGCTCAATGGAAGAAGCCAGAGAGTGGTTGCGGAGGATTGCTTCTCTGAGTGGAGGCATGTGACTAGTGGTGTGCCGCAGGGATCGGTGTTGGGTCCATTGTTGTTTGTCATCTATATCAATGATCTGGATGATAATGTGGTAAATTGGATCAGCAAGTTTGCTGATGATACAAAGATTGGAGGTGTAGTGGACAGTGAGGAAGGTTTTCAAAGCTTGCAGAGGGATTTGGACCAACTAGAAAAATGGGCTGAAAAATGGCAAATGGAATTTAACACAGACAAGTGTGAGATATTGCACTTTGGAAGGACAAACCAAAGAAGAACGTACAGGGTAAATGGTAGGACTCTGAAGAGTGCAGTTGAACAGAGGGATCTGGGAATACAGGTACAGAATTGCCTAAAAGTGACGTCACAGGTGGATAGGGTCGTAAAGAGTGCCTTTGGTACATTGGCCTTTATAAATCGGAGTATCGAGTATAAAAGTTGGAGTGTTATGGTAAGGTTATATAAGGCATTGGTGAGGCCGAATTTGGAGTATTGTGTACAGTTTTGGTCACCTAGTTACAGGAAGGATGTAAATAAGATTGAAAAAGTGCAGAGAAGGTTCACAGGGATGTTGCCGGGACTTGAGAAGCTGAGTTACAGAGAGAGATTGAATAGGTTGGGACTTTATTCCCTGGAGCGTAGAAGATTGAGGGGAGATTTGATAGAGGTGTATAAGATTTTGATGGGTATAGATAGAGTGAATGCAAGCAGGCTTTTTTCGCTGAGGCTAGGGGAGAAAAAAAACAGAGGGCATGGGTTAAGGGTGAAAGGGGAAAAGTTTAAAGGGAATATTAGGGGGGGCTTCTTCACGCAGAGAGTGGTGGGAGTGTGGAATGAGCTGCCGGATAAAGTGGTTTAACATTTAAGAAAAACTTGGACGGGTTCATGGATGAGAGGGGTGTGGAGGGATATGGTCCAAGTGCAGGTCAGTGGGACTAGGCAAAAAATGGTTCAGCACAGACAAGAAGGGCCAAAAGACCTGTTTCTGAGCTGTAATTTTCTATGGTTCTATTTACCCCGGTAATCCCTCTAACCTACACATCCCGGGACAATATGGGCAATTTAACATGGCCAATCAACCTAACCCGCACAGCTTTGGACAGTGGGAGGAAACCGGAACACCCGGAGGAAACCCACGTAGACACGGGAGGAGAATGTGCAGACTTCACACAGACAGTGACCCAAGCCGGGAATCGAACCCGGGTCCCTGGAGTTGTGAGGCAGCAGTGCTAACCACCGTGCTGCCCCGTTCAATCCCTCATTAAGTACTGTTCCAGATAAAAAAAAGATTTCTGATATCAAACGCACACATGTACTGGTGTCTGGGAGCAGGTGAGAAAATATAGAGTTTACTTTTTAACAATAGGATCATCTTTTTAAAACCATACAGTAAACCCAATTTATTGTAATTTTAATGAAGGAGGTTGCAAGATGGTCTAATACCCAAACAAAGTGATCAATGTGGAACTGTTTACAGCTCCAAAGAAGTAGCAGCAATGACTCACACCAGCGTTGCAGCTAAGCCAGATAGGGCACTTAGAAGTTGGACAGGTTTTGCGATAATTGCATGTTCCTCGACTGCTCAGTTTCTCAAGGCAGCGTGTAGCTGAGCCATCAAGGGTCACGCCCAGTCTCAAGTGCATAAAGAGATTGCTGATCTGAAGACAGTAGGGCTGCTTTATTTTATTCATTCGTGGGACATGGCATCACTAGCTGGCCAGCATTTACTGCCCATCCCTAGTTGCCCCTTGAGAAGGTGGTGGTGAGCTGCCTTCTTGAATCGCTGCAGTCCACGTGCTGTGGGTTGACCCACAATGCCGTTAGGGATGGAATTGCAGGATTTTGACCCAGCGACTGCGAAGGAACGGCCGATATATTTCCAAGTCAGGATGGTGAGTGGCTTGGAGGGGAACTTGCAGGTGGTGGTGTTCCCATGTATCTGCTGCTCTTGTCCTTCTAGATGGAAGTGGTCGTGGGTTTGGAAGGTGCTGTCTAAGGATCTTTGGTGAATTGCTGCCATGCATCTTGTAGATAGTACACACTGCTGCTACTGAGCATTAGTGCTGGAGGGAGTGGATGTTTGCAATGGGCCTCAGCGCTGGTGGGTCACAGAGTGGAAGACAACACAGAATTGTAACTGTGGAGTCAAACGTGGGCATTATAACACACTTAGCGGCATAAATAGCACAGTGGTTAGCACTGCTGCCTCACAGCGCTAGGGACCCAGGTTCGATTCCCGGCTTAGGTCACTGTCTGTGTGAAGTTTGCACATTCTCCTCGTGTCTGTGTGGGTTTCCTCCGAGTGCTCCGGTTTCCTCCCACAGTCCGAAGGCGTGTTGGTTATAGAATTGTAGAATCCCTACAGTGCAGAAGGAGGCTATTTGGTCCATCGAGTCTGCACCGGCCACAATCCCACCTAGGCCCTATACCCTTAACCCCATCTATTTACCCAGCTAGTCCCCCTAACACTAAGGGGCAATCTACCTAACCTGCACACCTTTGGAGTGTGGGAGAAAACCGGAGCACCCGGGGGAAACCCATACAGACACAGGGAGAATGCGCAAACTCCACGCAGACAGTGACCTGAGGCTGGAATGGAACCCGGGTCCCTGGCACTATGGGGCAGCAGTGCTAACCACTGTGCCACCGTGTCGCCCGAAGGTGCATTGGCCGTGTTAAATTCTCCCTCAGTGTACCCGAACAGGCGCCGGAGTGTGGCGACTAGGGGATTTTCACAGTAACTTCATTGCAGTGTTAATGTAGGCTACTTGTGACACCAATAAATAAACTTGAACCTAAAATTCCAACTTCCGGGTGGTGGGGTCAGGAGACATCTCGTCTCTGCACTTCTGACCCAGGAGAAAAATCCCAGGCCAACGTGTTTGAGAGTTTGCTGGCGAAGGCGTGGTGACTGGGATGGAGCATTTGAGCTATAAGGGGAGACTGGATTAGCTTGCATTGTTTTCTTTTGAGCACAGTAGGCTGAGGGGGGGGACATGATTGAGGTGGATAAGATTGTGAGGGGTTTGGACAGGGTGAGCAGGGAGCAGCTGTTCCCCTTGGCTGAGGGGTCAATCATGAGGAGTAAGGGTCAGGAGATTCAGATGGGATCTTTTTTAACTCATTCATGGGACATGGGCGTCGCTGGCTGGGCCCAGCATTTATTGTCCATCCCTAGTTGCCCGAGGGCAGTTGAGAGTCAACCACATTGCTGTGGCTCTGGAGTCACATGTAGGCCAGACCGGGTAAGGAAGGCAGATTTCCTTCCCTAAAGGACATTAGTGAACCAGATGGGTTTTTCCGACAATGGTTTCATGGTCATCAGTAGATTCTTAATTCCAGATATGTTTTTTTATTGAATTCAAATTCCACCATCTGCCATGGCGGGATTCGAACCCAGGTTCCCAGAACATTAGCTGAGTTTCTGCTTTAATAGTCCAGCGGTAATATCACTAGGCCATTGCCTCCCCTAAAAGAGTAAAGGATTTCACTCAGAGAGTGGTGGGAATCTGGAATGCACTGCCTGGAAAGGTAGTGGAGGCCGGCAACCTTACAATCTTTACATAAATATTTGGATGAGCACTTGAAACTTCAGAACTTTTAAGGATATGGGAGAAGTGCTGGAAAATGGGATTAGCGCAACTTTAGTGGGAGATATCGCTGGGGCAGACTCGATGGGCCGAAGGGCCTTTTCTACACTGTATGATTCTATGAGGGCATATCTATCTTCAAAAGACAGTGGGCGAACTGTAGTGGTGGGGGGGCCTGTACCCTGTAGAACTAAGATTCAATGTTTTCAGGGGAATGCAAGGAAATAAAAATATTTGCATATTTTAATTAGCATCTGCACAATTTATATTGCTACATTTATGACCGAGCATGAATCCATTAGCTTTAAGCTTCTACTTGATATTAATGCACATTTCTAAACATACAGTACAAAGCAGAATGCCTATTATAAAAGCTCTTTATATCACTGAATAACACTGTAGAGTGCTCTTACTCCAGTCAAGGTTACCATACTTCTGACCTATGAGTATTCTGTTATAGAACAGGCTGCATGTTCCCCGGATTTATAATCAGATCATTATCTCATGCTTTGAGAACTGAGTTAACCGTGTACAGATTTACTGTGAAGCCATTAAAACCTTTAATTCCAAGACCGTAGATCCCTCGACATGTGCAGGAGGGAAAGGCATTTACAGATCGGATTGTTAGATCAAGCGTGCGACACAAAACAAGGCCGTTTGGCCCGACCAATCTCTACTGGCCTTTTGTTTATCAAGACAGGGGCGGCACAGTGGTTAACACTGCTGCCTCACTGCGCCAGGGACCCAGGTTCAATTCCCGGCTTGGGTCACTGTCTGCATGGGTTTCCTCCGGTTTCCTCCCACAGTCCAAAGGTGTGTGGGTTTGGTGCATTGGCCATACTAAAATTGCCCCTTAGTGTCAGGGGGACTAGTTAGGGTAAATAAATCTCTCATAGCGAGAGATTTGAGTGTAGGAATAGAGGCGTTTTACCCCAGTTGTATAGGGCATTGGTAAGGCCATACCTGGAGACTGTGCAATTTTGGTGTCCTTGTCTGAGGAAGGGTGTACTTGCTATAGAGGGAGTACAGCGAAGGTTTACCAGGCTGATTCCTGGGGTGGCAAATCTGTCATATGAGGAGAGACTGAGTCAGTCAGAATTATATTCAATGGAGTGAGGGGGGAATCTTATAGAAACTTATAAAATTCTAACAGGATTAGACAGGGTAGATTCAGAAAGAATGTTCCCGATGGTGGGGGAATCCAGAACTAGGGGCCATAGCTTGAAGATAAGGGGTAAACCTTTTAGAACTGAGGTGAGGAGGAATTTTTCACCCAGAGGGTAGAGAACATGTGGAATTCACTACCAGAGAAAGTAGTTGAGGCCAAAACGTTGTGTGATTTCAAGAAGAAATTAGATATCGCTCTTGGGGCTAAAGGGATCAAGGAATATGGAGGGGGGGGAGACGGGACAGGATATTGAATTTGATGATCAGCCATAATCATAATGAATGGTGGAGCAGGCTCGAAGGGCTGAATGGCCTCCTCCTGCTTCTAGTTTGAGTGTTTCTATGTTTATACCTGTAGACAATGGCAAGGGCATAGCTCTGGCTATGGGTAGCTGTTAGTCTCCATGTTTCACAGGGAGGTATTAGGAATGTTACACTTTAAACTGTCTATTTAATTCCAAGCTAGCATCTAGTTGGGGTTTAGAAGATAGCTAATTGGCATTTCAACCTGGGATACAAGGTCCATGTGATTAATATTGCTTTGGGGATAGGCTTTGGGAAGGGAAGAATCCATAGCAAGCTATTGCAGTATCAGATTACAAGGTTTCCCAAGATATTAATGAACCTCAAGACTGCAAGAATCTGTGAGAGCAAGCAAGAAGAAGATTGAGACAACTAGTCCTGCACCTGGAGCAGAGAAAGTACTGATCCTATTGTTCACCACACAGAATTCAGATGCAAGCTCATGCTCAGATTGGAGAGACCATATTCATGGGGATTTAAAGGAGGCTGGAAGATTTTCCTAACCTGGGCGAGAGAAAACAGATCTCCAGTGTAATCCTCAGAGAAAGTGACGAAAGAAAACTTCAAAGATGGGCAGGTTAGGTGGATTGGCCATGCTAAATTGCCCCTTAGGGGATTAGCAGGGTAAATATGTGGGGTTACGGGGATGGAGCTTGGGTGGGATTGTTGTCAATCCAGGCTCGATGGGCCAACTGGCCGCCTTCTGCACTGCAGAGATTCTCTGATTCATAAGTTACAACCATGACATGGGATTTTCAGTTGTGTTAAAAGTCATGAAGGATCTTTTCCAATGTTTAAACTATAAGTTGCCCATCAAATATTAGTCATTAGACCATAATTTATAGAAGCAGAATTAGGCCATTCGACCCATTGAGTCTGCTCTGCCATTCAATCATGGCTGATAAGTTTCTCAATCCCATTCTCCTGCCTTTCCCCTGTAACCTTTGATCCCCTTACCAATCAAGAACCTATGTATCTCTGTCTTAAATACACTCAATGACCTGGCCTCCACAGCCTTCTGTGGCAATGAATTCCACAGATTCACCACCCTCTGGCTGAAGAACTTCCTCCTCATCTCGGTTCTAAAGGGTCGTCCTTTTACTCTGAGGCTGTGCCCTCGGATCTCAGTCTCTCCGACTAATGGAAACATCTTCCCCACATCCACTCTATCCAGTCCTTTCAGTATTCTGTAAGTTTCAATGAGATGTCAATTTTGCTTTCTGTTTGATTGTCACAGTAAAAGTCCTAAAACTTGAAATCTTGTCGTTTGGCCCTTTCAGTCAGTTACTGGAAATTCAAACCACCCACCCACCCCCCAATCCCCCGAGGGCAGCACGGCGCCAGGGATCTGACCCGGCTTGGGTCACTGTCTGTGTGGAGTTTGATGTGGAGATGCCGGCAATGGACTGGGGTAGGCAAAGTAAGAAGTTTCACCACATCAGGTTAAAGTCCAACAGGATTATTTGGTAGCACGAGCTTTCAGAGCGTTGCTCCTTCAGGACTCACCTGATGAAGGAGCAGCGCTCCGAAAGCTCGTGCTACCAAATAAACCTGTTGGACTTTAACCTGGTGTTGTGAGGCTTCTGACTGTGTAGAATTTGCACATTCTCCCCGTGTCTGCGTGGGTTAGGTAGATTGGCCATGCTAAATTGCCCCTTAGTATCAGGGGGATTAGCTAGGTTAAATGCGTGGGGTTATGGGAATAGGGCCAGGTGGGATTGTGGTCAGTGCAGACTCGATGGGCCGAATGGCCTCCTTCTGCACTGTAGGATTCTCTAAGTTATCAGTCTGTATGGGGATCGTAACAAGATATAAAAATGATACAATGGGATCCAAGCTGGGAAGATAATGGGATGCTGGAAGAGACAGTAGTCACTTTTTGTTGGAAGTTGAGTAAGGTTAACCCGATGGCAAGGACAGTATTGTATCAAGATGTCAACTGCAGTTAAAGCTAAGATCTAACCACAAGGCAATGCAATATTGTGACAACTGAAATGTCCCCTCAACTGACCTCAATTATGAAATTGTTTGAGTAATATTGTTGTTGCTGCACAAGTCTTCCCTTTGGTTTTTCCGCAGAGGATGTGGAGGTGCCGGCGTTGGACTGGGGTGGGCACAGTAAGAAGTCTCACAACACCAGGTTAAAGTCCAACAAGTTTATTTGGAATCACGAGTTTTCGGAGCACTGCTCCTTCCTCAGGTGAGTGGAGAGGTAGGTTTCACAAACACGACATATGCTACTAACTGTCCTGGCTTGAGACAATTCACACCTCTTTAACCTGTGATTATTTCCTCTCTCCACTCGCACTGTCTGAACCTGTAAAGACTTGATTACCTGTAAAGACTTGCATTCCAACAATTATCTTGCAATTGTGCCTTTGGCAAGGATTTTACCGGCACGCCCGCCCCAATTCCGGGGCGTAAGAGGTTCGGAGAATGGCATTCTCCCTAGGTGGCATGGTGGCACAGTGGTTAGCACTGCTGCCTCACAGCGCCAGGGATCCAGGTTCGATTCCCGGCTTGGGTCACTGTCTGTGTGGAGTTTGCACATTCTCCCCGTGTCTGCGTGGGTTTCCTCCGGGTGCTCCAGTTTCCTCCCACAGTCCAAAGATGTGCAGGTTAGGTGGATTGGGCATGCTAAATTGCCCTTTAGTGTCCTGGGATGCATAGGTTGGAGGGATTAATGGGGTAAATATGTGGGGTTACGGGGATATGTCCCTGGGTGGGATTGTGGTCGGTGCAGACTCGATGGACCGAATGGCCTCCTTCTGCACTGTAGGGATTCTACGATTCTCCGTTGGCCTCGGGTAGGATCGTACAAACCTCGGGCAGACATGCTGGTAAAATTTCACCCATTGTCTAAATATATGCCACGTTTGTGAAACCTACCTCTCCACTCACCTGATGAAGGGGCAGCGCTCCGAAAGCTCGCGATACCAAATAAACCTGTTGGGACTTTAACCTGGTGTTGTGAGACTTCTTACTGTTTCCGCAGAGGGACATGGTTACGGCCACACATGCGAGGGAATGTGAGGGTAGGACAGCAGTACAATTGGACAAAAGCAGAATAGCACTTGATCCCAATTATTGGTGGGTAATTCTCACTTAAACCCTTGAAACTAATGATTTCTCTTCACCAGAACTCAAGTGTAACTTCTCCAAGTTCTATTTTTACTTGGCGTGAAGTTTGCTACACGCCTCATTACAAGGTGACCTACATTAGTGACACCAGCAAGTAACGCTTTCATTTAATGGAAGCTGATTTTGCACAACAAGTGGTCCTCTTGCAGGCTTGTGCACCCGGTGCCACATACTTCACTTCAACTGAGAACAGAATGATAGCCTAGCCTCTGTAATGCGGCTCGGGAAAGGAGGGGGTGGAAAGGCTTAATGTGAACTGACTTTGGCATCAAATGCAATGAAATTATATGAAGAGGCTCTTGTGAAGATGCAAATTAGATTTATAAGGATGATAACAGAATTGAAAGGGTACATCTATCAGGCTGCCATGAGGTGGAGATGCCGGCGTTGGATTGGGGTGGGCACAGTAAGAAGCTTCACGACACCAGGTTAAAGTCCAATAGGTTTATTATGGAATCACGAGCTTTCGGAGCGCTGGTCCTTCATCAGGTGAGTAACTCACCTGATGAAGGACCAGCGCTCCGAAAGCCCGTGATTCCAAATAAACCTGTTGGACTTTAACCTAGTGTTGAGAGACTTCTTACTGAACTATCGGGTTGTATAGGCAGGGGCACTTTTCGCTAGAAGAGGCAAGACTCAGATGGCACAGTGGTCAGCACTGCTGCCCCACAGCACCAGGGATCCGGGCTTGAATCACAGAATCCCTACTGTGCAGAAGAAGGCCATTTGGCCCATCAGGCCTGCACCGACAACAATCCCAGAACCTATCCCCCGTGACCCACATTTTTACATTGCTGACACGAAGGGGGAATTTAGCATGGCCAATCAACCTAAGCCACACATGTTTAGATTGTGGGGGGAAACTGGAACATCCGGAGGAAACCCACGCAGAGACAGGGAGAACATACAGACTCCACACAGACAGTGACCCGAGATCGGAATTGAACCTGGGTCCCTGGCGCTGTGAGGCAGCAGTGCTAACCACTGTGCCACCGTGCCTTGGGTGACAACCTGTGTGGACTTTGCACGTTCTCCCCGTGGGCTTCCTCCGGTGCTTTGGTTTTCTCCCACAGTGCAAAAGACGTGCTGGTTAGATGCATTGGCCGTGCTAGATTCTCCCTCAGTATATCCAAACAGGCGCCTGAGTGTGGCGACTAGGGGATTTTCACAGTAACTTCACTGCAGTGTTAATGTAAGCCTACTTGTGACACTAATAAATAGACTTCAAAAAAACTTTAAACTTGAAGATTACCAAAGGGTTTGATTGGGTAAAAGATGTTACCCACTCATTGAGATCAAAACATCAATATAAGGCAGTTACTAATAAGTCCAGTCGAGAATTCGGGAGACCTTCTTTATCCAGGGAGCGATGAGAATTGGAATTGGCTACCACAAGGCGTGGTTGAGCTAAATGGCGTTTGGGGGAGATATGAGATAGAAAGGTGTAGGAAGCTATGGTTGATGTGGAGAATAAAGTGACGAATATGAACACTGACATTTTAAAAGATTCAAAGAACAAAGAACAAAGAACGATATAGCACAGGAACAGGCCCTTCGGCCCTCCAAGCCCATGCCGCTCCCTGGTCCAAACTATACCATTCTTTTGTATCCCTCCATTCCCACTCTGTTCATATGGCTGTCTAGATAAGTCTTAAACGTTTCCAGTGTGTCCGCCTCCACCACCTTGCCTGACAGCGCATTCCAGGCCCCCACCACCCTCTGTGTAAAATATGTCCTTCTGATATCTGTGTTAAACCTCCCCCCCTTCACCTTGAACCTATGACCCCTCGTGAACGTCACCACCGACCTGGGGAAAAGCTTCCCACCGTTCACCCTATCCATGCCTCTCATAATTTTATACACCTCTATTAAGTCTCCCCTCATCCTCCGTCTTTCCAAGGAGAACAACCCCAGTTTACCCAATCTCTCCTCATAACTAAGCCCCTCCATACCAGGCAACATCCTAGTAAACCTCCTCTGTACTCTCTCCAAAGCCTCCACGTCCTTCTGGTAGTGTGGCGACCAGAACTGGACGCAGTATTCCAAATGCGGCCGAACCAACGTTCTATACATCTGCAACATCAGACCCCAACTTTTATACTCTATGCCCCGTCCTATAAAGGCAAGCATGCCATATGCCTTCTTCACCACCTTCTCCACCTGTGACGTCACCTTCAAGGATCTGTGGACTTGCACACCCAGGTCCCTCTGCGTATCTACACCCTTTAATGTTCTGCCATTTATCGTATAGCTCCTCCCTACATTATTTCTACCAAAATGCATCACTTCGCATTTATCAGGATTGAACTCCATCTGTCATTTCTTTGCCCAAATTTCCAGCCTATCTATATCCTTCTGTAGCTTCTGACAATGCTCCTCACTATCTGCAAGTCCTGCCAATTTTGTGTCGTTCGCAAACATATTGATCACCCCAGTTACACCTTCTTCCAGATCGTTTATATAAATCACAAACAGCAGAGGTCCCAATACAGAGCCCTGCGGAACACCACTAGTCACAGGCCTCCAGCCGGAAAAAGACCCTTCCACTACCACCCTCTGTCTTCTGTGACCAAGCCAGTTCTCCACCCATCTAGCCACCTCCCCCTTTATCCCATGAGATCCAACCTTTTTCACCAGCCTACCATGAGGGACTTTGTCAAACGCTTTACTAAAGTCCATATGGACGACATCCACGGCCCTTCCCTCGTCAACCATTTTGGTCACTTCTTCAAAAAACTCCACCAGGTTAGTGAGGCATGACCTCCCTCTCACAAAACCATGCTGACTATCGTTAATGAGTTTATTCCTTTTTAAATGCGCATACATCCTATCTCTAAGAATCTTCTCCAACAACTTCCCCACCACGGACGTCAAGCTCACTGACCTATAATTACCCGGGTTATCCTTCCCACCCTTCTTAAATAACGGGACCACATTAGCTATCCTCCAATCCTCTGGGACCTCACCTGCGTCCAGTGACGAGACAAAGATTTGCGTCAGAGGCCCAGCGATTTCATCTCTCGTTTCCCTGAGCAGCCTTGGATAGATTCCATCAGGCCCTGGGGATTTGTCAGTCTTTATATTCTCTAACAAACCTCACACTTCCTCCCTTGTAATGGAGATTTTCTCCAACGGTTCAACACTCCCCTCCGAGACACTCCCAGTCAACACATCCCTCTCCTTTGTGAATACCGACGCAAAGTATTCATTTAGGATCTCCCCTACTTCTTTGGGCTCCAAGCATAATTCCCCACTTTTGTCCCTGAGAGGTCCGATTTTTTCCCTGACAACCCTTTTGTTCCTAACGTATGAATAAAATGCCTTGGGATTCTCCTAATCCTGTCTGCCAAGGACATTTCGTGACCCCTTTTTGCCCTTCTAATTCCCCATTTGAGTTCTTTCCTACTTTCTTTGTACTCCTCCAGAGCTCCCTCCGTTTTTAGCTGGCTGGACCTAACATACGCCTCTCTTTTCTTTTTGACCAGTCCCTCAATTTCCCTGGTTATCCACGGTTCTCGAATCCTACCCTTCCTATCCTTCTTTTTTACAGGCACATGCCTGTCCTGCAGCCCTAACAACTGTTCCTTAAAAGACTCCCACATGCCAGATGTGGATTTACCCTCAAACAGCCTCTCCCAATCAAGAGCTGCCAATTTCTGCCTAATCCCACTAAAGTTAGCCTTCCCCCAATCCAACACCACTCATCCTTTTCCATCACTATCCTAAAGCTAACAGAATTGTGGTCACTATTTGCCACATGTTCCCCTACCGAAACTTTGAAGACCTGACCGGGCTCATTCCCCAGTACTAGGTCCATTATAGCCCCCTCTCTAGTCGGGCTATCTACATATTGTTCCAAAGAACCCTCCTGTACGCATTTTGCAAATTCCTCCCCATTCAGAGTCCCAGCTCTCAGCGATTTCCAGTCTATACCAGGGAAATTGAAGTCTCCCACGACAACAACCCTATTTTTCCTGCACCTATCCAGTATCTCCTGACATATCCGTTCATGCAATGTGACATATTCAATCCTGCAATCCTGACATGCAATCCTGACATATTGATTCATGCAATGTGGACATTGCTGGCTGGGCCAGCATTTGTTGCCCATCCTTAGTTGCCCTTGAACTGAGTGGCTTTCCAGGCCATTTCAGAGGGCAGTTGAGAGTCAACCACATTGCTGTGGCTCTGGAGTCACATGTAGGCCAGACCAGGTAAGGACGGCAGATTTCCTTCCCTAAAGGACATTAGTGAACCAGATGGGTTTTTCCGACAATGGTTTCATGGTCATCAGTAGATTCTTAATTCCAGATAATTTTTATTGAATTTAGATTTTTAGTTCCAGCTGTTGACCAAATGCAGATTTCACCATCTGCCGTGGTGGGATTCGACCCCCCAACGCATGACCCTGGGTCGAGTGACAATACTGCCTGCCCTCATAGAATCACTACAGTACAGGAGGAGGCCATTCGGCCCATCAAGCCTGGACTGTCAACAATCCCACCCAGGCCCTATCCCCATAACCTCTTGTATTTACCCTGCTAATCCTTTTGACACTAAGGGGCAATTTAGCACGGCCAATACACCTAACCCGCACATCTTTGGAGTGTGGGAGGAAACCGGAGCACCCGGAGGAAAGCCACGCAGTTACGGGGAGAATGTGCAAACTCTCATGAACCAGTTTGGCCAGTTTTTGTGCATTCTACGCCAGCCAGGTTTTCCAAGCTGTGTTTAGTTTTCCTCACCTGAACTGAAGTAATTTTTAAACTGGAATATGCAGTGTGCTCGAGGCTGTTTATCGTCCTGCGTACCCCTGAAGGCAGCTCTTGCAGACGAAGAGAAATCTCAATTGACAAGGGCAGAGTCCCAACAGTTTCTAGCTGTGGTTATCTTAACGGCCCTGGAGATGTGTTAGAGAAAATCCTGGGGTTTAAAAACTAATGAAATTGCTAAACGGGGGAAATTAACTCAGACTAAGGACCACAACGTGCCTTATATTTATTTTATATAAACGTACTACTTGCAGAGACACTTACATAACTACTGCTATGGAAATTAAACATGTACTTTAGATTTAAACAATAATTTTTTGAATTGTGTAACTTGGCTAAAATGCAAACTACTCTGGAGCATAATGGGAAGAGAGTTAAACCAGACAGGACACATTCTTTGGCAACAATAAACCACAGAATACAACTATGTTATCAGAAGAAAGTCGAAAGAGGGTGTACATTCTCATACTTTAGACAGTGACTAGACGTGTTCACAATGTATATAAAGTATTCAGTTCCTTCTCCTGAATATGTTTAAAGCGCGGATGGACGGATTCCTGAGCGGTAAGGGAATTAAGGGTTATGGGGATCAGGCGGGTAAGTGGTACTGATCCACGTCAGATCAGCCATGATCTTATTGAATGGCGGGGCAGGCTCGAGGGGCTAGATGGCCTACTCCTGCTCCTATTTCTTATGTTCTTATGTTCTTACTGAAAATGAAGCAGAACGAGACAGTGGGAACATCAACCAAAAGACAAAAAGCTGGAAAATCTCAGCAGGTCTGGCAGCATCTGTAAGGAGACAAAAGAGCTGACGCTTCGAGTCCAGATGACCCTTTGTCAAAGTGGGAACGTCACCTTCACAACTCTGTGGTACTTGGTGGGAAAGCAACTTTTGAACTTTACGGATGTACGTAAGTGAAGTTGCTTAGCAACAGTGGGTTGGAACATCCGAGTCCCATAGACCAATGAATTCCTAATTCTGCTAGAAGGTAGGATGCAAGTGGCCAAGGTAAATGTGTGCCAATGCGATTGGCGCATCCAGTTAGGATGACAGGATAGACAGGAGAATTGAACTTATGAAAATGTATAACCGTTTTGACACTGTAAACTTCAGAAAGGAGTTTACGTGTCGGGCTGCCTTTCTCCCAGCACGCGTTGGTCAATAAAGAACATCTTTATCCAGCACACTGTCTTTCGCGAGTCTTTGTGCTTAGCTGTTCAGTTCAATATTTAGCAGCTGAGAGAAAGCCCTCACTTCAACATGGGTAGAGAAGGAATTGACTAAGGTATTGCCACAGATGAGGGACTTCAGTTAAAAGGAACACAGTCGTGCAACCAGAGATCTGATGGAGATCTGATAGATCTGGGAGACGGCACGGTGGCACAGTGGTTAGCACTGCTGCCTCACAGCGCCAGGGACCCGGGTTCGATTCCCGGCTTGGGTCACTGTCTGTGTAGAGTCTGTACATTCTCCCCTGTGTCTGCGCGGGTTTCCTCCGGGTGCTCCGGTTTCCTCCCACAGTATGAAAGACGTGCTGGTTAGGGTGCATTGGCCGTGCTAAATTCCCCCTCAGCGTGCCCGAACAGGCGCCAGAGTGTGGCGACTAGGGGAGTTTCACAGTAATTTCATTGCAGTGTTAATGTAAGCCAACTTGTGACACTAATAAAGAAACTAAACTTAATAAAGTGTTCCAAATGACGAGGTATAGATAAGGGAAAATAAGTTCTTCGTGAGGGTTGAATATTAAGGTCATCACCCAACCAGCCTCCCACCTATTGACTCTGTCTACACTTCCCGCTGCCTCGGAAAAGCAGCCAGCATAATTAAGGACCCCCACGCACCCCAGAGATTCTCTCTTCCACCTTCTTCCTTCGGGAAAAAGAACAAAAGTCTGAGGACACGTACCGACCGACTCAAGAACAGCTTCTTCCCTGCTGCTGTCAGACTTTTGAATGGACCTTTACTCGCACTAAGTTGATCTTTCTCTACACCCCGGCTATGACTGTAACGCTACATTCTGCATTCTCTTCTTTCCTTCTCTATGAACGGTATGCTTTGTCTCTATAGCACGCAAGAAACAATACTTTTCACTGTATGCTAATACATGTGACAATAATAAATCAAATCAAATCAAAACAAAAGGACAGGCCAGGAGAGTTAGCTATTTTGGAAAGAAAATCCAGAACATAAAATTCATAGAATCCCTACAGTGCAGAAAGAGGCCATTCGGCCCATCGAGTCTGCACCGACCACAATCCCACCCAGTGCCGGATTTAGACTTGCTGAGGCCCTAAGCTACATAAAGCTTGGAGGCCCCTTGTTAAACAATTACACCAAAAGGTCTCACAAAGGTGCGTCCCAAAACAGGACCTTGGGTCCCCACAAAAAAATTGAAAACATAATTATTCCTTTTAATTATTTAATAGTAAGGTATTTAAAGTGAAAAATACAAATTATTTTCAAATGAATGCATTTACTGATTACATATTTATCATTTGGGTGGCTTGATCTCTCTCATAGATTTTGGTAATTTTGGTAATTTTTTGAGTTGCTCTTCAAGCTGGTGCTTTCTTTTTCTTTTCTGGTATCCGCTCTTAAATGTTCTCTTCATTGTAAACCTTCTGAAATTTTGTGAGGCCCCTGCGGATTGTGAGGCCCTAAGCTGTAGCTTGTTTAGCTTATGCCTAAATCCGGCACTGATCCCACCCAATCCCCTATCTCCGCAACCCCACACATTTACCCCGCCAATCCCTCTAACCAAACATCCTGGGGCACTAGAGGGAGAATTTAGCACGGCCAATGCACCTAAGCAGCACGTCTTTCGGACTGTGGGAGGAAACCGGAACACCCGGAAGAAACCCACGCAGAAATGGGGAGGACGTGCAGACTGCGCACAGACAGTGACCCGAGCCAAGAATCGAACCCGGGTCCCTGGCACTGTGAGGCAGCAGTGCTAACCACTGTGCCACCCAGCATGTTTTAAAAGAGATAAGTATTTTTTAAAAAGCTTAAAGAAAGAGAGTGCGAGGGAAAAAGCAGAGAGGTGGGGGTGAGGGGGATTAGAGAAGCGGGCACAGTTGTAGTGAATTTGAAAGGTCTCTTCCGGTCTAAGATTTTTCTGACACATTAATAGACGCGAATCTAACTTCCACACCCGCTGGCACTCACTCACAGCGCCTCACACAAACTGAGACACAGCTGAAACCCAGGCGCAGCAAAACGCACCGCACAATCTCACTGACCACTGAGTGTAGCTGTACAAGACCAAAACATAGATTCCTGCCTCCTGCCCACTACTGTTCAATGCTTTGTCACCATCTACTGCATCTCCACAGAAAATGCAAACACAAAGTTAATGATGGACATTTACGTGGAACACAAATACTCTATCCCAGCACATTTTTTTTTTTAAGCGGCACGGTGGCACAGTGGTTAGCGCTGCTGCCTCACAGCGCTGGGGACCCGGGTTCAATTCCCGGCTTGGGTCACTGTCTGTGCGGAGTTTGCACCTTCTCCCCGTGTCTGCGTGGGTTTCCTCCGGGTGCTCTGGTTTCCTCCCACAGTTCAAAAGACGTGCTGGTTAGGTGCATTGGCCATTCTAATAAATAAATGCAGGTTAAGTTGATTGGCTATGATAAATTAACCCTAGTTGTCAGGTGGATTAGCAGGCTAAAAATGAGGAGTTAAGGGAATCGGGCCTGGGTGGAATTGTGGTCAGTGAAGACTAAATAGGCCAAATGGCCTCCTTCTGCACTGTTGTAATTCTATGATTCTATTCTATGCACCCATTAATATTGTTGTTTACCAGATGCACCATAGTATGGTGAGTGGCACGGTGGCACAGTGGTTAGCACTACTGCTTCACAGCGCCAGGGACCTGGGTTTGATTCCCAGCTTGGGTCACTGTCTGTGCGGAGTCTGCACGTTCTCCCCATGTCTGTGTGGGTTTCCTCCGGGTATGCCAGTTTCCTCCCACAGTCTGAAAGACGTGCTGGTTAGGTGTATTGGCCGTGCTAAATTCTCCCTCAGTGTACCCGAACCGGAGTGTGGCGACTAGGGGATTTTCACAGTAACTTCATTGCAGTGTTAATGTAAGCCTACTTGTGACAACAATAAATAAAACTTTTTTAAAAAACTTAGAAAGCATCCTTTCCGGATGTATCGCAGCTTGGTATGGCTCCTGCTCTGCCCAAGACCGCAAGGAACTACAAAGGGTCGTGAATGTAGTCCAGTCGATCACGCAAACCAGCCTCCCATCCATTGACTGTGTCTACACTTCCCGCTGCCTCGGCAAAGCAGCCAGTATATACAAGGGCCCCACATGCCATAGACATGTTCTCTTCCACCTTCTTCCGGTGGGAAAAGGATACAAAAGTCTGAGATCATGTACCAATTGACACAAGATCAGCTTCTTCTGCTGTCAGACTTTTGAATGGACCTACCATATAGTAAGTTGATCTTTCTCCACACCCTAGCTATGATTGTAACACTATATCCTGCACCCTCTCCTTTCCTTCTCCCTATGTACTCTATGAATGGGATGCTTTGTCTGTATAGCGCGCAAGAAACAATACTTTTCACTGTATACTAATACATGTGACAATAATAAATCAAATCAAACATGTTAGAGTGTGAAGAGGTATAGTTGCATCACTGTTACGGATGGGATCTTAAAGAAACTGAGTGAAGCTTTGAGGAAGCCTTTGAAAGTGGGGGAAGTGTAAAAACCTTGAAGGGTATGGGAATGTAACCCCCAGAATCCAAGAATTTGTTCGTGCTGACTCCTGAGTTTACTGAAGCCATTAGAGGGGAGGCAGTGGTATAATGGTATTGCCACTGGACTAGTAATCCAGTGACCCAGAGTAATGCTCTGGGGACCTGGGTTCGAATCCCACCTCGATAGATGGTGACATTTGAATTCAGTAAAAATCTGCAATTAATACCGTGCCACTGAATCCAAGAATGGGATAACTCCATATCTACCCACCGCACCCCCTCCCAACTCCACGCAGCAAAGACAAAATCTCTCCATCAATCTTGGCGATGGTCTAATGGTATTATGGTTAAACTATCAATCCAGAAAGTCAGCCAATGTTCTGGGGACCTGGTTTCGAATCCTGCCAGGATGGGTGGTGGAATTTGAATTTTTTTTAAAAATCTGGAATTAAGAATCTACTGATGACCATGAAACCATTGTCGGAAATACCCATCTGGTTCACTAATGTCCTTTAGGGAAGGAAATCTGCCATCCTTACCTGGTCTGGCCTACATGTGACTTCAGAGCCACAGCAATGTGGTTGGCTTTTAACTGACTACTGAAATAGCCAAGTGAGCCACTCAGTTCAAGGACAATAAGGGACGGGCATCAAATGCTGGCCCAGCCAGTGACGCCCACAATGCATGAATGAATTTTTTAAAATGTCAGTGTTCATACTTGTGACTTTATTCTCCACCAAACCACACCTTCCATGGCTTCCTCCTCCTTACGATCTCATGTCTCTCAAAAATGCTATTTACCTCAACTGCACCAAGTTCCACATACACCTCACTCCCTGGAAAAAGAAGTTCTCCCGAATTTGCTATTGGATACACTGGTATTGGAGTTTTACCCTTTCAAATCTCTAGTAATGTTGACACTTCTTTCTTTTATCTGGCTCTTATTTCTTCTGGAGAAAAAAGCTCCCAACACAATCTGATAGTTGTAAACCTTTCATAGAATCCCAACAGGGCAGAAGGAGGCCATTCAGCCCATCGAGTCTGCACCGACCACAATCCCACCCAGGCCCTATTTCCCGTAACCTCATTTATTTAATCCCCCTGACACTAGGGTCAATTTAGCACGGCCAATCCACCTAACCAGCACGTCTTTGGACTGTGGGAGGAAATTGGAGCACCCGGAGGAAACCCACGCAGACACGGGGAGAATGTGCAGACTCCGCACAGACCCGAGGCCGGGGTTGAACCCGGGTTCCTGGCGCTGTGAGGCAGCAGTGCATATCATCCTTATTAATCTAATTTTCACCTCCAGACTCACAGAAATGTAGCTGACTCAATAAATGCTAGCCCAGCCAGGCATGGCCACATCCCATGAACGAATATAAAAATATACATTTCTGCTGTCCTTGTTTGACTCGCCCTAGCCACTCTCCGTGCCAACTGCCTGAGGCAAAACCAGGCTCTTTGCAGCCTCGATGGCTTGTCTGATGCCAAGATGAGTGTCCAAGCACACATTTAAGCTGTCAGAAAGACCAACGCAACTGCTGCAGGAACCTTTATCGGCTTTGTATAAGGTGCTGGTGAGGCCACACCTGGAGCACTGTGTACAGTTTTGGTCTCCTTACTTGAGAAAGGATATACTAGCACTGGAGGGGGTGCAGAGGAGATTCACTAGGTTGATTCCAGAGTTGATTCCGGATTGGCTTATGAGGAGAGACTGAGTAGACTGGGACTATACTCATCGGAATTCAGAAGAATGAGGGGGAGGTCTTGTAGAATCATATCAGATTATGAAGGGGAATAGATAAGATAGAAGCAGGGAGGTTGTTTCCACTGACAGGAGAAACTAGAACTAGGGGGCATGGTCTCAAAATAAGGGGGAGCAGACTGAGTTGAGGAGGAACTTCTTCACCCAAAGGGTTGTGAATCTGTGGAATTCTCAAGAAGCTACTCTCCATCAGTCCCACAACCCTTGGCGATATTGGTCCACCTTTATTACTGATCACTGAGGTATCGGCAATTTTAATCGCTCCAAAACCGGCATCTGTGCTCTCAGTTGCTCAGGGCCCCAAGCTCTGGAATTCCCTCCCTCAACCTCTCCATCTGCTTCATAAAACGTACCTCTTCAACTAAGATTACATCACCTTCCCTCACATCTCATCTGGCTCGTTATCATATCTTATTTTCTGATAATCCTGTCAAGCACCTTCAGATATTTGATTAGTGAAAGGCTCTGCATAAATACAAGGATATCTTGTGGCGCAGTGGGTTAGTGTCCCTGCCTCTAAGTCAGAAGCTCCGTTTTCAAGTCCCACCCCATGACTTGATAATCAAGGAAGTTGCGTTCATAACACGGTCAAAGGTTGAATATCAACCCGCAAATCCTTTGAAACACGCCAATGGCTGGCAGTAAGAGTGGGAGAGACTCCTGGTCAGACACGCTTGATGCGGAGTGCTATAAGGGGACAATCTTACTTGCTTGTGATTGGGCGAGAGGTGAAAAACTGGCTTCGTGCCTGATTTCTCTTGTACATAGCATGTACTTGTACACAGTGCACTGGGAGATCGGGGCTCATGCTCAATAGCACCCCTCCAGCTCAGCAGCCGGCTTCCTGGCGTGAATAATCTCCATCCACTCCCCCTACTGGCGAGAATCACACTTGGCCCCATTTGATTTTCTAAGTGCCATACAATTGCATCTTGGAGCTCGCCCAGAGTAAACGGGCGCGATTCTTTCCTGTTTTTACACTCGTTTGGCACTTAGAATTTTTTTGCTAAGATCGCTTCACTCCCCCCACCACCCCCACCCCACGAAGCCTCTGACGACAGACTAACAACGTGTTCCAGGAAAAAAATCTCAGCCATAGAAACAGATGAAATTCTGCCTTAGTGTGCCACAGAAAGAATAACAAATGAAGACAAGCTGATGGTGGTGTGGAGGAGGGAACGCAGACAGAAAACTGCCCTGTGGACTAGTTGAAAAGGTGAGTCTCAAAGGTTAGCTCCGCATTAGTGGAAGTCTGCTACTTGTAGCCTATGGGTATTTGTTTTTTCTTTCCACAGCTCCTGCAATGAAGGTCAAAGTCTAGCACTGGGAGAGCCTCTGGCCTTCTGACACAACACAGAGTTGAAAGCATTTTATCTTCCACGAAATGCTCTTTACTGATTCCAGTTCAGATCTGAAAATATTATTGATACAATCTGATAGTCAATAGATAGTCTAGATAGTCTTCCCAAAGGTAGGGGAGTCTAAAACTAGAGGGCATAGGTTTAAGGTGAGAGGGGAGAGATACAAAAGGGTCCAGAGGGGCAATCTTTTCACTCAGAGGGCGTTGAATGTCTGGAACGAGCTGCCAGAGGTAGTAGTAGAGGTAGGTACAATTTTGTCTTTTAAAAACCATTTAGACAGTTACATGGGTAAGATGGGTATAGAGGGATATGGGCCAAATGCGGGCAATTGGGAGTAGCTTAGGAGTTGAAATAAAAAGGGCGTTATGGACAAGTTGGGCCGAAGGGCCTGTTTCCACGCTGTAAACCTCTATAACTCTATGGCAAGCTAGTCCCAATTGCCCGCGTTTGGCCCATATCTGGTTCACATTAGTGAACCAGGTGGGTTTTTCCAACAATCGATAATGGTTTCATGGTCACCAGTAGATTGTTAATTCCAAATATTGTTTTACTGAATTCAAATTCCACCATTTGCCGTGGCGGGATTCGAATCCGGGTTCCCAGAACATTAGCTGAGTTTCTGGATTAATAGTCTAGCGATAATACCACTGAGCTATGCTGACCAGGTTTCTTGAACTGAACTAGTCCCATTTGCCTGCCTCTAAACTTTTCCCATCCATGTATCCATTACTCAGTTAATGGTAGGGCGTTGGGGAGAGTTACAGAGAGTTACAGGTTCATAGCTCCTTGAAAGTGGAGTCACAGGTGGACAGAGTGGTGAAGAAGGCATTTGGCATGCTTGGTTTCATTGGTCAGAACATTGAATACAGGAGTTGGGACGTCTTGTTGAAGTTGTACAAGACATTGGTAAGGCCACACTTGAAATACTGTGTACAGTTCTGGTCACCCTATTATAGAAAGGATATTATTAAACTAGAAAGAGTGCAGAAGAGATTTACTAGGATGCTACCGGGACTTGATGGTTTGAGTTGAAAGGAGAGGCTGGATAGACTGGGACTTTTTTCTCTGGAGCGCAGAAGGCTGAGGGGTGACCTTATAGAGGTCTATAAAAAATGAGAGACATAGATCAGCTAGAAAGTCAATATCTTTTCCCAAAGGTAGGGGAGTCTAAAACTAGAGGGCATAGATTTAAGGTGAGAGGGGAGAGATACAAAAGGGTCCAGAGGAGCAATTTTTTCACACAGAGGATGGTGAGTGTCTGGAACGAGCTGCCAGAGGCAGGAATCGAGGCAGATACAATTTTGTCTTTTAAAAAGCATTTAGACAATTACATGCGTAAGATGGGTAGAGAGGGATATGGGCCAAATGCTGGCAATTGGGACTAGCTTAGGGGTTTTAAAAAAAAGGCCGGCATGGGCAAGTTGGGCCGAAGGGCCTGTTTCCATGCTGTAAACCTCTATGACTTTACTTGTATCTCTTTCAATTTAGTACACTATCTTTGCTACTCATAACGCACTGGGGAGATCAAATGCAGATTGGGTCGACACTTTGCGGAACACCTCAAGTCAGTCTATAAGTTCATAAGATATAGGAGCAGAATTAGACCATTCGGCCCATCCAGTCTGCTCCGTCATTCGATCATGGCTGATATGTTCCTCATCCCCATTTTCCTGCCTTCTCCCCATAACCCTTCAACCCATTCCCAATTAAAAATCTGTCTAACTCCTCCTTAAATTTACTCACTGTCCCAGCATCCACCGCACTTTGGGGGAGCGAATTCCACAGATTCACAACCCTTTGGGAGAAGTAGTTTCTCCTCAACTCTGTTTTAAATTTGCTACCCCTTATCCTCAGACTATGACCTCTCGTCCGAGAATGCCCCACAAGAGGAAGCATCCGCTCCACGTCTACTTTATCCATACCCTTTATCATCTTGTATTCCTCAATTTGATCTCCCCTCATTCTTCTAAATTCCAGAGAGTATAGGCCTAAACTGTTCAATCTCTCTTCGTACGACAACATGACCCTGAGCTTTGGGTCCATGCCATTTTAATTCGCCACCTTGCTTTCTTGCTGAGAGCTCTGTCCTTGGCCTACTGCAGCGTCCCAGTGAAGTTCAAGGCAAGTTCGAGGAACAACACCTCATCTTTCGATTAGGCACTTTACAGCCTTTTGACTCAACACTGAGTTCAACAATTCCAGTTCGTAAACCCTGTCCCCCATTGCGTGTCTTTTTTCTTGGCCAAACTCCCGTTTGAATCTGTTTATTTTATGTTTTTGTTTTCGGAGAGAGCGGGCCACTATTCCAGCAGTCACACTCGCCCTAGACAAGTGTTTTGTTTCTTTACTATGAACACTTGGCAAAAGCAAATTACTGCGGATGCTGGAATCTGAAACGCAAACAGAGAATGCTGGAAAATCTCAGCAGGTCTGACAGCATCTGTGGAGAGAAGATAGAGCTCACCACTCCCTTTGGCTTTTATTCCATGACATCTTCTGTCAGCAACATCGTCATCCCATGAAAGAATTTAGAAACATAACGTTTAGTCATGTTGCTTTTGGTATGTAGAGTAAAAGTTTGAAAATGTAAAATCTTGAGCAATCTTTGAGTCTGTCCACTGGGAATTCAAATCTCTTTTTAAAAAAAAAGTTATTGGTCTTTGAGGGGATTGTAATGGTCGGAAGGTTAAAGTTTCCAAAGATACGGATCATTCGAGATGATGGGCGGTATGGTGGCACAGTGGTTAGCACTGCTGCCTCACAGTGCCAGGGACCCGGGTTCAATTCCGGCCTTGGGTGATTGTCTGTGTGGAGTTTGCATGTTCTCCCCGTGTCTGCGTGGGTTTCCTCTGGGTGCTCCGGTTTCCTCCCACACTCCACAGATATGTGGGTTAGGTGGATTGGCCATGCTAAATTGCCCCTTAGTGTTCCAAGATGTGCAGGTTAGATGGATTGGCCATGCTAAATTGCCCCTTAATGTTCCAAGATGTGCAGGTTAGATGGATTGGCCATGCTAAATTGCGCCTTAGTCTCCAAAGATGTGTAGGTTAGGTGAATTGGCCATGCTAAATTGCCCCTTAGTGTCTAAAGATGTGCGGGTTAAGTGGATTGGCCATGCTACATTGCCTCTTAGTGTCCAAAGATGGGTAGGTTAGAAGAATTGGCCATGCTAAATGTGTGAGGTTACGGGGAGAGGGCGGTGGTGAGGGCCTAGGTAAGATTCTCTGTCAGAGAGTCAGTGCAGACTCGATGGGCCGAATGGCTTCCTTCTGCACTGTGGGGATCCTAGGATGATGTTCTACTCCGCTTTCACTGCTTCCCGGGATTCAAGCTCCAACTCATTCCCTGTTCTACCCGGAGATGCATTCCATCCATAACAGAAAGATGATGGGTACCTTATCTCTTGCACCTGTTGAATCATCTGCTTCTGACCATTCAGCACCAGCGGCAAGCTTTGGGGACCATCGCCATCCTATCAAACAAAGACACATTGAAGCTAGAGGGATATTGTCTGCGGTTTGTCAAGCAAAGCCAAGTTTCCTCAGTCACACACTGCAAAGCAATGGGAATCATCCGAATTGTTGCTTCAATCCTCAATCCACAGACTACACGCAGTAACTACACAGCGCGGAATTCCACAGTTCAGGGAGTAACCCAGCACCCATCAGCTTCTCCAGATCAAAGTGGGAGGGAAAATAAATGTTAGCCTTCACAGCAACACCCGAGTGAATAATAAAAATAGGCAGACACCCGTGCTTCTAATGTCATCACCGCAAAGGTTTGAGGACCCCAATTTAGCATGAGGTGGCACAGTGGTTAGCACTGCTGCCTCAGGGGCCCGGGTTCGATTCCCGGCTTGGGTCACTGTCTGTGTGGAGTCTGCACGTTCTCCCCGTGTCTGCGTAGGTTTCCTCCGGGTGCTCCGGTTTCCTCCCGCAATCCAAAGATGTGCTGGTTGGGTGCACCGGTCATGCTAAATTCTCTCTCAGTGTACCCGAACAGGCGCCGGAGTGTGGCGACTAGGGAATTTTCACAGTAATTTCATTGCAGTGTGAATGTAAGCCTTCCTTGTGACTAATGAATAAACTTTTACTTTCCCTTTTAGAAACAGCCGTGGGGAAACAGTGAAACCCTAGCAATATGTGTGGCATCAGCAATTAAGCATTTAAATTACTTAGTTCACTGACTTTATAAGAACATAAGACATAGGAGCAGAATTAGGCCACTCGGCCCATCGAGTCTGCTCCGCCATTCAATCATGGCTCATATTTTTCTCATCCCCATTCTCCTGCTTTTTCCCCACAACCCCTGATCCCCTTATTAATCAAGAACCTATCTATCTCTGTCTTAAAGACACTCAATGACCTGGCCTCCACAGCCTTCTGTGGCAAAGAGTTCCACAGATTCATCACTCTCTGGCTGAAGAAATTCCTCCTCATCTCTGTTTTAAAGGATCATCCCTTTAGCCTGAGGTTGTGCCCTCTGGTTCTAGTTTTTCCTACTAGTGGAAACATCCTCTCCACGTTCACTCTATCCAGGCCTCGCAGTATCCTGTAAGTTTCAATAAGATCCCCCCCCTCATCCTTCAAAACTCCAACGAGGGCAGATCCTCAACCATCCCTCATACGTTCATTATACATCGCACTTCTCCACCCGCCCAGCCCCCGAGAGGCTTTGGATGCACATGTTCCGTCCTCATGGCTAAATCCTTCCTCTCTCTTTAGTTCAGTTTAGTTTATTTATTAGTGTCACAAGTGGGCTTACGTTAACACCGCAGTGAAGTCACTATGAGAATCCCTGAGTCGCCACACGCCTGGATGGGACTGCTGTCGGTGCAGGCTTGATGGGCCGAATGGCCTCCTTCCGCACTGTAGGGATTCTATGAGATCGCGCGCTCCTTTATGCACCTTTCACAGCGACTCATTATTGTTTGAGGGAGTTAAAACAAAAACCCAAATACAAATATATTAAACATGAATCTCGTGCGTGTGTGTTTATGTGTGTGCGTGTGTGTGTATTCAGTCATATAATGCTCATTCTCTCGAATCGTAAATTATAATCTCCGTAATCCCCGACACAAAGCCTCTTAGAACGGGGGCTGCCGAGATATACAAATAAGATAGAATATTCAGGATAATCCTTTGCAGAAGCAGCACTGGATTGGTGACACGTGTGTCCAGTATAGAATAATTACACAAATCAAGGAAAATGTGCCACAGGAGATTATTTAGTAAATAACGGATTTATGAGCGAATTCTTATCTCAATATCCTGAAATTTCCTCTTTTTTTTGCAGTGTTTAAGTAACATGATTGCCTCAAAGGTAACCCAGAGGATTAAAGGTGGTCGCAGCTCTTTCGGTGTTCCAAGGTGGAATATAAAATTCAACTGCTTTTCTCTCTCCAAGATTCTAATCATCTTACCCACCCTTTGAAAAAGGCAGAGGCAGAGTTAAGGTCCTCGGGTGCTCCGTGTGGAATAGTAACTGAAGGGATACCTCTGCTATCAAGTGTCTAAACATAGCCTCAGCTGTGTCTAACATCTGTACCTCAACAAGATACAACACATTGATCCATCAAACAAAAAAAGCTTCATGGTAAAACACAGATTTTGCTCATTTTCATTTTGCACACCTTCAGGGAATTCCATCTCTAACCTCTCTGCCTCTTTCTCTCTCCCTCTTCCCTGAAGATATGCCATCAAGCCAGGGACCTGGGTTCGATTCCCAGCTCGGGTGACCGTCTGTGTGGAATTTGAACGTTCTCGCTGTGGGTTTCCTCCGGGTGCTCCGGTTTCCTGCCACAGTCCGAAAAATGTGCTGGCTAGGTGGACTGGCCATGTTAAACTGTCCCTTAACGGCCAAAGGTTTGTAGGTTGGGTGGATAGGCCATGTTAAATCACCCTTACGTGTCCAAAAATGTGCAGATTAGGCGAGGCGGATTGGCCATGCTAAATTGCCCATTAGTGTCCAAACATGTGCAGATTAGGTGGATTGGCCATGCTAAATTGCCTATTAGTGTCCAAACATGTGCAGATTAGGTGGATTGGCCAAGCTAAATTGCCCCTTAGTGTCCAAAGATGTACAAGTTGGGTGGACTGGCCATGCTAAATTGCGCCTTAGTGTCCAAAGATGTGCAAGTTGGGTGGACTGGCCATGCTAAATTGCGCCTTAGTGTCCAAAGATGTGCAAGTTGGGTGGATTGGCCATGCTAAATTGCCCCTTAGTGTCCAAAGATGTGTAGGTTAGGTGGATTGGCCATGCTAAATTGCCCCTTAGTGTCCAAAGAACTGCAGGTTAGGTGGATTGGCCATGCTAAATTGTCCCTTAGTGTCCAAAGATGTGTAGGTTAGGTGGATTGGACATGGAAAATGTGCAGGGTTACTGGGATAGGGCAGAGGGCTGGGTCTGGGTGAGATGCTCTTTCAGAGAATCGATGGACTGAATGGCCTCCTTCTGCACTTTAGGGATTCTATGAAACAGGAGATTGATCTCATTGCCAATGTTCTGAAGTGTACGCACAGCTGGGATTTCTTACTGCAAGACATCTGCTGCAAAAAGGAGCGAATCATTGCAGAGTCCCCCCACATTGGCAAAGGCAGCGACAACAGCACAAAACAGGGAATAGAGCAAACAATTTTAGGGATGCAGACATCAATCCAGACAAACCACAGCAATGACGTTCCTTTTAGAGTCAGCCAAGTTTAAAAAGGTGACCCAAACAATGGAGTATCGTGCCTGCGATGACGCCAGGTTCGAATCCAGGCATAACGATGGAACCACATTGACCCAGAACTTACGGCATGCATGGGCAGGGGAGCAGGGGAGAAAAAAAGAGGCAGAACCAGTAAAGACATTAACGTGAAGAGCAGCACGGTGGCACAGTGGTTAGTGCTGCCTCACAGCGCCAGGGATCCGGGTTCGATTCCCAGCTTGGGTCACTGTCTGTGCAGAGTCTGCACATTCTCCCCGTGTCTGCGCGGCTTTCCTCCGGGTGCTCTGACATCAGACTAACCTGCACATCTTGGGACACTAAGGACCAATTTAGCACGGCCAATCCACCTAACCTGCACATCTTTGGACCGTGGGAGGAAACCAGGGCACCTAGAGTAAACCCATGCAGACACGAGGAGAACGTGCAAACTCCACACAGTCACCCGAAGCCGGAATCGAACCCGCGTCCCTCACGCTATGAGGCAGCAGTGCTAACCACTGTGCCACCCAGTGCCAGTATCTTTGTCACAGACTTAGTTTAATAGTGCCAATATACATTCGTGTTTATGTCCGGGATTTCTTGCTGTAATGACTTCAGTCAAGCCATTGAGGTTGGCCTATTGGAGTATGAGCTCCCTGATTAAGGATCCAATTGATGGGCCAGTCAGGGAGTCTTTTCCTTGTATTTGACCGGGCGTGTCAGTTCCTCTGGCACCCCCGGAGGTGGACTGACTGATAGCACTCTGTGTACTGCTGTTGGAATTGTAAATAAAGGGGTGTTGGTGAGGGGACTTCTGTCTCCAAAGGCACTTGCTCGACCCGAGACTGGAAAATCCCGTCCGAGGTCAACGGACCCTCCCATTGTCCACCCCTTCCCCCGCCCCCCCCCCCCCCCCCGCCTTCGATTCCCGTAGCAGGCGGGGTGGTAGAATTCCAGCAGCGCTAAAACTAACTTTGCCACGGGCATAAAGTGTCTGTACCTGCCGACTCTCAGCTGGGCCCCACGCAGAAAGGCCCATTTTGAAAAGCACCACTCTTGTACTTGCCTGCTCCTGGGCACCCCTGGCTGTGGTGGTACGCTGCTCCTTGCCCATCTTGCTCAACCTCTCCACATATTGTTTCTGTTCTTCAAACGCTGTGTCCAACCTCTCCCGAAGATCCTTCAGCTCCCGGTGAATCATCACCTGCCCACCAGCAACCATCTGTAACTCCCGTTGGCCCTCCGTCTCGAAAAGGCCCTCATCTAGAAACATTTATTCAGAAAAATAAAATAAAATGCATGGTGAGTTGGAATCCTTCTCATAGGGGGAGCAATCATTCAGACAGAGACTAAAACAGGCGTGGAATGAAGATCCCTTTATGCCAAGCCAAATGTCCAGGGTTCCTGACTGGCACAGTTGTAAGATAAATGGGTTATAGAAAATAAATACCAATCAGAAGATCTACTCCGAGATTTTCTCAGAAGAATTTGACGATGCTTCTATTTTCCACAGGCTGAGACCCGTTTCTTGGGGAAGAAGGAACGACGGTACAATGGTTAGTTACAAAGGTACGGGCACTGGTTGGCACGGTGGCGCAATGGTTAGCACGGCTGCCTCGCAGCGTCAGGGACCCGGGTTCGATTCCGGCCTCGGGTGACTGTCAGTGTGGAGTCTGCACATTCTCCCCGTGTCTGCATGGGTTTCCTCCGTAAGAAGTCTCACAACACCAGGTTTAAGTCCAACAGGTTTATTTGGTAGCAAACACCATAAGCTTTCGGAGCGCTGCTCCTTCGTCAGATGGAGTGGAAAACTGTTAAACTGAGAGCCCCTTTCTGACGAAGGAGCAGCGCTCCGAAAGCTTATGGTATTTGCTACCAAATAAACCTGTTGGACTTTAACCTGGTGTTGTGAGACTTCTTACTGTGTTCACCCCAGTCCAACGCCGGCATCTCCGCATCTTGGGTTTCCTCCCACAGTCCAAAGAAGTGCGGGTTAGGTGGATTGGCCATGTTAAATTGTCCCTTATTTTTCAGGGAATTTGCAAGTTAAATATGTGGAGTTAGGGGGATAGGGCCTGGGCGGGATTGTGGTCGGTGCAGACTCAATGGGCTGTATGACTTCTCTCTGCACCGCTGGGATTCTATGGGCCTGATCTTACCATTTTGGTTCTAAGTGCTGAATCTGGGTGCAATTCAGATCCGACTTGGAAAACTGCTCTCAGGCGCCCCCATACGCACTCAGCCTGTTTCGGGCGCAGTTCGCATCGCGGCCGTTTTCGGGCCTTGGTGAAGTGGACATCTGCGCGGACGCGGGCGCGGATCGGGCTAATCGCCTCACGCCCACGCAATGGTAAAATCGGGCCTTATGAACTGAGTAGTTTGCTCGGCTATTTCTGAGGTTAACCGCATCGCTGCGAGTCTGGAGTCACGTGTAGGTTCAGGAGTCACTCAGGAATGTAGGGTGACGTTCCAGTGCTGTACAGAGGGAGTGCTGCACTGTCAGATGCACCCTCTTTTGAATGAGATGTTAAACTGAGAGCCCCTTTCCGTTCTCTAAGGCGGATGTAAAGATTCCATAGCGCCAGTTGGAAGGGGAACAAGGGAGATCTCCCCAGTGTCCCTAACCAATATTTATCCCTCAATCAACATTGCAAAAACAGATTATCTGCTTGCTATTACAGTTCTGTTTGTGGGATCTTGCTGTGCACAATTTGGCTGCTGTGTTTCCTACATTACAACAGTGATTATAAGTTTAAAAAAAATACATAATTGGCTTTAAATAGCTTGCGGATGTCCAGTGAGAATCCGGATCCCACATGTAAATAGTTAACACTTCCCCTCAATGCTTTATATCGATGATTCCCAATCTCTCTGTGGCACTATCCTCAAGAGGCTGAGAACAGAATGTTCTTCAACTCGCACTGAGGCCAGCAACTTAGCAGTATGATTATTTTTTATTTATGGGACATCAGTGTCACTGGCTGGCCAGCATTTATTGCCCATCCCTCATTGCCCATTAACTGAGTGTCTCACTCGGCCAATTCAGAGGGCAGTTAAAAGTTAACCACATCACTGTGGCTCTGGAGTCACATGTAGGCCAGACCAGATAAGATTTCCTTCCCTAAGGGACATTAATGAACCAGATGAGTTTTTCTGACAATTGACAATGGTTTCATGGTCATCAGTAGATTCTTAATTCCAGATATTGTTTTGATGGGATTCAAATTGGGCTGACACAGTGGCACAGTGGTTAGCACTGCTGCCCCCCCCTGCCCCCCACCCCCCCGCCCCCCCGCCCCCCACTGCCCCCCCCCCACCCCCCCCCCACCCCCCCCGCCCCCCACCCCCCCCCCCACCCCCCCCGCCCCCCACCCCCCCCCCACCCCCCCCCCCTGCCCCCCACCCCCCCCGCCCCCCACGGCCCCCCCCTCTGCCCCCCCCCTCCCTGCCCCCCCCCTCCTGCCCCCCACCCCTCGCCTGCCCCCCCCCGCCCCCCCCCCCCCCCCAACGCCAGGGACCCAGGTTCGATTCCGGCCTGTCTGTCTGGAGTCTGCACGTTCTCCCCGTGTCTGCGTGGGTTTCTTCCGGGTGCTCCGGTTTCCTCCCACAGTCCAAAGATGTGCGGGTTAGGTTGATTGGCCGTGCTAAATTGACCCTGGTGTCAGGGGATTAACAGGGTAAAGATGTGGGATTGCGGGGATGGGGCCTGGATGGGATTGTGGTCGGTGCAGACTCGATGGGCTGAATGGCCTCCTTCCGTACTGTAGGAATTCTATGATCTTTGAATCCTGGTCCCCCGAGCATGCAAGGCTAAGGACCTGGAAAATGGGATTAGAGTAGATAGGTGCTTGATGGCTGGCGCAGACACGATGGACTGAAGGGCCTCTTTTGGTGCTGTAAAACTCTATGACTGTTATCCTCGATCCCTAGATTACCAGTTCAGTGACAATACCACTTTGCCACCAGCTACCCACAATCCACCGACTGGATAAATAATGACTCGATTCTCCAGAAGAGAGTTAGGACCAAAGACATAATGACATGAACATTGGGCGGCATGGTGGCACAGTGGATTAGCACTGCTGCCTCACAGCGCCTGGGTTCGATTCTGGCTTGGGTCACTGCCTGTGTGGAGTCTGCACGTTCTCCCCGTGTCTGCATGGGTTTCCTCCCACAGTCCAAAATACGTGCTAGTTAGGTTGCATTCAGGCCGTGCTGAATTTTCTCTCAGTGTACCCGAACAGGCGCCGGAGTGTGGCGACTAAGGGATTTTCACAGTAACTTCATTGCAGTGTTAATGTAAGTCTACTTGTGACATTAATAAATAAATTTTAAAACAAAGGCGGTTGAAGAATGTACCAATTCTTTCCTGCAAGCCAACACTACCTGGCGTGTGAAGCTCTGGGTGCTCTTTCTGGAATTCTTCTCTACGTTTCTCCAAGTCTTTCTCAAACTGCTCGTACTCTTTCTGATACTCCTCCTGTTCCTTATCCGATATCTGCTTTGCAGGATCCTACATATCACAACATGAGCCAGAGGAAATAAAAGTCTTATCAATATAATATCCACGTGGTTACCCACAAGTCAGCTGATGAATACAAATTTTATATCTTTCACAGGAAACAGATTATATTATTCAATTAGTAATCCAACGGACCACGGACATGAGTTCAAATCCCAACACTGCAGCCAGGAAATTTATACTAAGTGAAATCCAACTTAAATAAAAGGCTAGTATCAAAAATGGTGAGGACGTAACGACAAGTTATCTAGAAGAAAATCAGCCATCCTTACCTGGTTTGGCCTGTATGTGACTCCAGACACACACCAATTCTCGAATCAGAATCCTTACTGTGCAGAAGGAGGCTATTCAGCCCATCGAGTCTGCACCAAGTTTCTAACAGAGCATCTTACCCAAGACCTATCCCCGTAATTCCATGTATTTACCCTGCTAATCCCCCTAATCGACACATCTTTGGACATTAAGGGGCAATTTAGCATGGCCAATCCACAAACCTGCACATCTTTGGACACCAAGGGGCAATTTAGCATGGCCAATCCACAACCTTCACATCTTTGGACACTAAGGGGCAATTTAGCATGGCCAATCCACCTAACCTACACATCTTTGGACACTAAGGGGCAATTTAGCATGGCCAATCCACAAACCTGCACATCTTTGGACACCAAGGGGCAATTTAGCATGGCCAATCCACCTAACCTACACATCTTTGGACACTAAGGGGCAATTTAGCAGGGCCAATCCACCTAACCCGCACATCTTTTGACTGTGGGAGGAAACCGGAGCACCCGGAGGAAACCCACGCAGACACGGGAAGAATGTGCAGACTCCAGACAGTCAGTCACTCAAGGTCCCTGGCGCTGTTGGCAGCAGTGACAACCACTGTGCCACTGCCCTCTGAAATGGCCGAGCGAGCACTCAATTCAGGGCAATAAGTGCTGGCCTTGCAGCGATGTGAACGCGCGCACACACACACATACATGTCCCGTCCACTCTGATTCCCATGGCAGCCGGGACAGGAACCGCAATTTTGTGCCCACATCATAGAATCTCTTCGGTGCAAAAGGAGGCCATTTGGCCCATCGAGTCTGCACCGACCACAATCCCACCCAGGCCCTATCCCCATAACCCCACTTACTTACCCTGCTAATCCCCCTGACACTAAGGGGCAATTTAGCATGGCCAATCCATCTAACCAGCACATGTTGTGGGAGAAAACTAGAGTCCCCGGAGGAAACCCACGCAGACACAGGGAGTACATGCAAACTCTGCACAGGCAGTGACCCAAGGCTGGGAATCGAACCCGGATCCCTGAAGCTGTGAAGCAGTGGTGCTAACCACTGTGCCACCAGTTGATTTCTCAAATGCCATACTTGTCAAACTCCTAGAGTCTGTTCTTACCCAAATTCTTCTTGCCCGTCACCCAAGACGATTGCCAGTTTACACTGGTCCCTTGTGCTCCATTGTGCCTATTCCAAACCCCCCACCTCCCCCCATCCACACCCACTAACCCATCTTCCACCTTCGCTACTAATTCCAGCCTCCAGCTGCTCCCATTGCCTCTCAAATCCCCGCCTCCTTTTCCCCAAACTGATGGCAAAACCTCTTTCCTGGTTGTTTCTCGGGCACTTCCTCCTCTGCACCTTCTCCCTCACTTCTTCCATCTTTACCTTTTACCAGGGTCCTTCAGAGGGTGCAGAGGGAGATTTACCAGGATGGTTGCCAGGGATGAGGGGATTTTCGCTGCCAAGTTCGGATAGGGAAGCCAGGGTCGTTCTTCTTGAAGCGAAGGAGATTGAGGGGGATGGTACGGGCGGCACGGTGGTTAGCACTGCTGCCCCACAGTGCCAGGGACCCGGGTTCAATTCCAGCCTCGGGTCACTGTCTGTGTGGAGTTTGCACATTCTCCCCGCGTCTGCGTGGGTTTCCTCCGGGTGCTCCGGTTTCCTCCCACAGTCTGAAGATGTGCAGGTTAGGTGGATTGGCCATGCTGAATTGACCCTTAGTGTCGGGGGATTAGCAGGGTGGGGTTACGGGAATAGAGCCTGGGTTCGATTGTGATCGATGCAGGCCCAATGGGCCGAATGGCCTCCTTCCACATTGTAGGGATTCTGATAAAGATGGACAGGATTATGACAGGTTTAGACAAGGTAGACAAAGCAAAGCTCTTACCATTGGCTGATACAGGGATTGGGGAGGGGCATAAATGTATGATTTTGGGTAGAGAGGGGGGTATGTGAGGAAGAACGTTTTTTTAGTTAATTGTAATGAAACTCGCTGCTGAAGAGGGGGTGACGAAGGGGGGACGATCAATGATTTCCAAAAGGAAATTAGATGGGTGTTCGAGCAAAATAAACTTGCAGAGCTCTGGGGATAGCGCTTGGGGTATGGCACTGACTGGATGGCCCTACAGAGAGCCCAGCATTGACCGGATGGGCTGAACAGCCTCATTCTGAGAGTTGGAACTCTGTGGGTGGAATTCTCCGGCCGCGCTCACCCCAAGACCGGAAATTCCTGCCCAGGGTCAACGGACGTCTGCTGAATTAGCTGTTCTGCCTGCCACGATTCCCACGGCGAGCAGGAAGGCAAAATTCCGTCCTTCCCACTGTCTTACGGCATGCCTTATGAGGATAGGCTGAGGGAGCTCGGTCTTTTCTCCTTGGAGAGACATAGGATGAGAGGAGACCTAATAGAGGTATATAAGATGTTGAGAGGCATAGATCGGGTGGACTCTCAGAGGCTTTTTCCCAGGGTGGAAATGTCTGCTACGAGAGGACACAGGTTTAAGGTGCTGGGGGGTAGGTACAGGGGAAATGTTAGGGGGAAGTTTTTCACACAGAGGGTGGTGGGCGAGTGGAATCGGCTGCCGTCAGTGGAGGCAAACCCAATAGGGTCTTTTAAGAGACTCCTGGATGAGTACATGGGACTTAATAGGATGGAGGGTTATAGATAGGCCTAGAAGGTAGGGATATGTTCGGCACAACTTGTGGGGCCGAAGGGCCTGTTTGTGCTGTAGTTTTTCTATGTTTCTATGTCTTAAAACCCACCAGCTCAACTATGCCTTTTGACAGCTCCCTTCCCAACTTTTCCAGTTAGCCTTAGCCTCTTCTCGCTCCAGGTCTGTGCTTTTTTCTTTCCCCCCCTGGACAAAAAGGTGCCAATAGCAATATAAATCATCGCAAAAATTCCAATTTGAACACCGCGATTACACGGCTGTAATGACAGCTGCTTTGTAATTCTCACAACATAACATTCAACCAAATTCATTAATCAGCTGTAATGGCAAGTCACTGGGGAGTGAGTTAAACGGAAAAAGTGCCTTGTACAAAACCCCCTCAAGGTGATACACCATCTGTGGAACTACGCACAAAATGTCGCTTGCCATCTCTCCTCAGAAGGGCTGAGATAGGTTGGCTGATTTAACCAGCACATATTGTCAGTGTTGAGGTTTTCAGTCTATCCAAGGCTTCGAATCCCTCAATCTTACCATTGCCCCGGGTTCAGTCAGGGTGAACACAAGGAAGGAGAGAATGTCATGGTCATCTGCAAGACAAGACACAGAACATTAGACGGTGGGTAGAATTTTACAGGCACGCCCACCCGGGGTTGGTACAATCCCGCCCGAGGCCAACGGAGAATGCCGTTCTCCGAGCCTCGCCCCCTTCCGGAAAAGGGGCGGGCCTGCCGGTAAAATTCCAGCCAGTATTGCAACAGTCGGCATTTTGCTTGGACATATTGCTGAAACTGGAAAGGCCTTTCTGGGCGGCACGGTGGCACAAGTGGGTAAGCACTGCTGCCTCACAGTGCCAGGGACCCGGGTTCGATTCCCGACTCCTGTGTGGAGTCTGCACATTCTCCCCGTGTCTGCGTGGGATTCCTCCGGGTGCTCCGGTTCCTCCCACAGTCCGAAAGACATGCTGGTTAGGCTGCATTGGCCATGCTAAATTCTCCCTCAGTGTACCCAAACAGGCGCCGGAGTGTGGCGACTAGGGGATTTTCACAGTAATTTCATTGCAGTGTTAACGTCAGCCTACTTGTGACTAATAAATAAACTTTAAACCTTTAATGTAAGTGTGGGTTTCCTCCCACAGTCTAAAGTTGTACAGGTTAAGTAGATTAATCATAGAATCCCTACAGTGCAGAATGAGGCCATTCGACCCATTGGGCCTGCACTGACAACAATCCCACACAGACCCTATCCCGATGATCCCACGTATTTACCCTGCTAAACCCCCTGACTCTAAGGGGTAATTTAGCATGGCCAATTGCCCCTCAGCACGTCTTTCGGACTGTGGGAGGAAACCGGAGCACCCGGAGGAAACCCATGCAGACACGGGGAGAACGTGCAGACTCCACACAGGAGTCGGGAAATGAACCCGGGTCCCTGGCGCTGTGAGGCAGCAGTGCTAAACACCGTGCCACCCACAACAAATCGTTAATTCTGGTAGCCTCCAAGGCAATCCTAAAGGGTTCATAAAATACCTACTGTGCAGAAGGAGAGCATTCGGCCCATCGAGTTTGCACCAACAACAATCCCACCCAGGCCCTATCCCCGTTACCCCCGGTATTTACTCTGCTAATCCCCCTGACACTAAGGGGCAATTTAGAATGGCCAATCCACCTAACCTGCACACCTTTGGACTATCGGAGGAAACCGGAGCTCCCGGAGGAAACCCACGCAGACAAGGGGAGACACAGTGACCCGAGGCTGGAATCGAACCCAGGTCCCTAGTGCCGTGAGGCAGCAGTGCTAACCACCGTGCCACTGTGCTGCCTGTAAAATTCACCAGCTGCCGTGGAGGGATTTGAACCCATGCCCCCCAGAGCCTCTGGTTACCAGCCCACTGACATTACCACCATCTCATTATCTCCTTTTTTTGGTCACATTCAGAGAATCATCCCTAAAATAATCATACTTTTGGGTGACACTGGTTAGCACTGCTGCCTCACAGCGCCAGGGACCCAGGTTCAATTCTCGGCTTGGGTTACTGTCTGTGCGAAGTCTGCACATTCTCCCCGTGTCTGCTAGGGTTTCCTTCCACACTCCAAAGATGTGCAGGTTAGGGTGGATTGGCCATGCTAAATTGCCCCTTAGTGTCCAAAGATGTGCAGGTTAGGTGGATTGGCCATGCTAAGTTGCCCCTTAGTGTCCAAAGGTGTGTAGGTTAGGTGGATTGGCCACGCTAAATTGCCCCTTAGTGTCCAAAGATGTGCAGGTTAGGTGGATTGGCCATGCTAAGTTGCCCCTTCGTGTCCAAAGATGTGTAGGTTAGGTGGATTGGCCATGTTAAATTGCCTTAGTGCCCCAAAATGGAAAAGTTAGGGATTAGCAGGGTAAGTATGTGAGGCTGCAGGGATGGGGCCTGGATAGGATGTTCTGTCGGAGAGTCGGTGCAGACTCGATGGGCTGAATGGCCTCTCTGTGCTGTAGCGATTCTATGAACATTTAACCCAGGAGCAAATGGCTGATTGAAGCTGGCTGACAAGTTAACGTTGTCTAAATCGTGCAGAGCCTTTTAAATTATTATCAGAAACAACATGTAATAGATGGAGCAGCTTGAACAGGGGAAAACCTCCCTCGGCAGTTCATTGAAGTGTAAACAGGCAGTTTGACAGAGAGTCACAGGGAGATATTCGGATAGGAGATCATAAAACTTGCTCCAAGTGGTAAGCTTCAAGGAGAAAACTAGGATGAAGCAGAGACATGGAGAAGTCATGGCAGGGAATTCCTGAGCTTGGGACCGAGGCAGCTGAAGGCACAACCCCTAATGGTGGAGTGAAGGGAATCAAGATGCACGAGAGGCCAGAATTGGAGGAAGTCACACAGTTCATAAACTGGGCGAGGTCACATAGGTAGGGAAGGGCAAGCCACTTGAAGACGGTGGAACAGCGGTTAGCACTGCTGTCTCACAGCACCAGGGACCCGGATTCAATTCCCAGCCTCGAGTCACTGTCTGTGTGGAGTTTGCACGTTCTCCCCGTATCTGCATGGGTTTCCTCCGAGTGCTCCAGTTTCTTCCCACAGTCCAAAGATATGGGGGGTAGGCGGATTGGCCATGCTAAATTGCCCCTTAGCATTCCAAGATGAGTAGGCTTGGTGTATTGGCCATGGTAAATTGCCCCTTAGTGTCCAAAGATGTTTAGGTTAGATGGATTGGCCATGTTAAATTGTCGCTTAGTGTCCAAAGATAAGTCGGCTTGGTCGATTAGCCATGCTAAATTGCCCGTAGTGTCCAAAGCTGTGCTGGTTAATTGGATTGGCCATGCTAAATGCGCTGGGTTATGGAGATAGGGCGGGGGTGGGTCTGGGCAAGATACTCTGTCAGAGAGCCGGTGCAGATTCGATGGGCCGAATGGCCTCTTTCTGCACTGTCAGGATTCTATGATTCTATAGGGTTTTGAACAAAATCAAGAGAATTTTATGATCAAAGGGCTGCGTATTCTAACCATGCACTGTAAACCTGAGCTCCTCCCAAATCTCTACTGCCCAAATCCTAACTCCAGCCCGAGTCCCTGTCATCAATGTTGCCAGACCAGGAACCCTGGAGGTCACAGGGGTGAAAGGGATGGGCGCAGGTTGGGATTCGGGAAGCTATGCTTTCGAGAAGCTCAGGTTACGGAGGATGGGATATGGGAGACCAGCCAGGAAATCTGGTCTAGTCTCGAGGGAACAGCAGCAGACAGGCCTGAGGCAGGAATGGAGCTGGACAATGGTCTGGGGGGGGGTGAACAATGGCCTGGGGGGGTGGGGTGGACAATGGCCTTGGGGGGGAGGTGGACAATGGCCTGGGGAAGGAGTGGACAATGGCCTGGGGAAGGGGTGGACAATGGCTTGGGGGGGTGGGGTGGACAATGGCCTGGGGGGGTGGGGTGGACAATGGCCTGGGGGGGTGGGGTGGACAATGGCCTGGGGGGGTGGGGTGGACAATGGCCTGGGGGGGTGGGGTGGACAATGGCCTGGGGGGGTGGGGTGGACAATGGCCTGGGGGGGTGGGGTGGACAATGGCCTGGGGGGGGGGGTGGACAATGGCCTGGGGGGGGGGGGTGGACAATGGCCTGGGGGGGTGGACAATGGCCTGGGGGGGGTGGACAACGGCATGGGGGGTGGACAATGGCATGGGGGGGTGGACAATGGTGTGAGGGGTGGACAATGGCGTGGGGGGCGGACAATGGCATGGGGAGTGGACAATGGCATGCAGGGTGGACAATGGCATGCGGGGTGGACAATGGTGCGGGGGTGGACAATGGTGCGGGGGTGGACAATGGCGCGGGGGTGGACAATGGCGCGGGGGTGGACAATGGCGCGGGGGTGGACAATGGCGTGGGGAGTGGACAATGACGTGGGGAGTGGACAATGGCGTGGGGAGTGGTCAATGGCGTGGGGAGTGGACAATGGTGTGGTGAGTGGACAATGGCGTGGGGAGTGGACAATGGCGTGGGGGTGGACAATGGCGTGGGGGTGGACAATGGCGCGGGGGTGGACAATGGCGTGGGGAGTGGACAATGGCATGGGGGTGGACAACGGGGTGGGGGGGTGGACAATGGTGTGGGGAGTGGACAATGGCGTGGGGGGGGTGGACAATGGGGTGGACAATGGAGTGGACAATGAGGCGGGGGGGGGGGGGGGGGCGGGTGGTGAAGAATACGGCCTGGCTGGTGGAGCGGTTGTGGGACTGAACCTTCGGCTCACCATGAAACTGGACATCAAAGAGAGCGGTTCCGGCAGCCCTCCCGACTTAACGAGTCTTTAACAAAGGCTGGCAATAATTTTTAAACTTACAGTTGACCGAATTCAGATTCATTTCACAAACGGCCCCTGGAATTTCTGTCCCAAAGCAATTGCTGAGCTCAGCACAGCCTGAGTTATACCACTAGGTGGAACCAAAACTACACCATTTTAGCTAATGGTTCCCAGTTCTAATGTTTAAAGTTTTGTTTGTTAGTGTCACAAGTAGGCTTACATTAACACTGCAATGAAGTTACTGTGAAAATCCCCTAGTCGCCGCACTCCGGCGCCTGCATTTGTTGCCCATTCTCTAATCGCCCTTGGACTGAGTGTCTCGCTCGGCCTTCACGTTGCTGTGGGTTGTGGAGTCACCTGCAGACACATTATTACATAATACGTTAACTCTTCATAAGGTGGAACCCGGGCTCGATTCCCGGCTTGGGTCACTGGCTGTGCAGAGTCTGCACGTTCTCCCCGTGTCTGCGTGGGTTTCCTCCGGGTGCTCCGGCTTCCTCCCACAGTCCGAAAGACGTGCTGGTTAGGGTGCATTGGCCGTGCTAAGTTCTCCCTCGGTGTACCCGAACAGGAGTGTGGCGACTAGGGGATTTTCACAGTAACTTCATTGCAGTGTTAATGTAAGCCTACTTGTGACACTAACAAACAAATCAAATACTGTAGATTAGTGTCAGAGATGGAGGATAATCAACCCTTTGAGTCCATCCCTGTTCTCTGCAGCCCAATCCAGTCAATTCCATTCCGCCCCCCGTCTACCCCTGGAGCCCAACACGTGTACTTCACTCAGGGACCCTTCCTTGCTCACCTGCAACTCCTCCAGTGGCTGCTGACACTCCGAAGTATCCACTCAAAGGAAGGTTCATGTCCCTGACTTCAGTGCAAAGCTCATAGTTGTCATCGAAGTCCGTCACCCCCATATTGAGGTGTACCTGTAAGGGGGAGAGTTGAGCATCTGTAACAGAACTATTTACTCCTTCAAGCAAAGGCAGAACCTGTCCCTGGCTGGAGCAGAAATCATTGTCACCTACAAAGGACAGATGCTACATAATATTGGCCAGCGCCAGAGCAACCTCCAGGACTCCATTCCATCGCCTGGGGAGAGTCCAGAAAATAATCAGACAATCACGGAATCCCTGCAGTGCAGAAGGAGGCCATTCAGCCCATCGAGTTAACATTCAAGGCTATGCACCAAGTGCTGGCAAGTGGGATTAGGTGGGCAGGTCAGGGCATTTCATGCATCGATGGGTCGAAGGGCCTCTTCTGCACTGTAGTAATCTGTGATTCTGTGAGTCTGCACCGACCACAATCCCACCCAGGCCCTATCCCCACGACCCCATGCATTTACCCTCACTAGTTCCCCTAACACTAAGGGGCAATTTAGCATGGCCAATCCACATAACCCGCAGATCTTTGGACACTAAGGGGCAATTTAGCATGGCCAATCCACCTAACCTACACATCTTTGGATACTAAGGGGCAATTTAGCATGGCCAATCCGCCTAACCTACACATCTTTGGACACTAAGGGGCAATTTAGCATGGCCAATCCACCTAACCTACACATCTTTGGACACTAAGGGGCAATTTAGCATGGCCAATCCACCTAACCTACACATCTTTGGATACTAAGGGGCAATTTAGCATGGCCAATCCGCCTAACCTACACATCTTTGGATACTAAGGGGCAATTTAGCATGGCCAATCCGCCTAACCTGCACATCTTTGGACACTAAGGGGCAATTTAGCATGGCCAATCCACCTAACCTGCACATTTTTGGACACTAAGGAACAATTTAGCATGGCCAATCCACCCAACCCACACATCTTTGGACACTAAGGGGCAATTTAGCACGGCCAAACCACCTAACCTGCACATCTTTGGACTGTGGGAGGAAACCGGAGCACCCGGAGGAAACCCACACAGACACGGGGAGAACGTGCAGACTCCACACAGTGACCCAAGCCGGGAATCGAACCTGGGACTCTGACGCTGTGAGGCAGCTGTGCTAACCACTGTGCCACCATTTCACTTAATTTTTGAGCAGATCGAATCCATCCAGGATGCTTGTCAGGGTTATTTGGGGCAGGCAATGGCAGTTCAGTATCCCTGAACCTTGTCCCCATCGAGCAACCAGACCGAGATTTTGTCCTTTAAAATCAGCCGTTATTCAAGCTGTAGCCTTCCACCCGGGGTCGCTGGCGCTGTGAGGCAGCAGGACTAACCACTGCGCCACCCCTAATCACGCAGGTTTTCCACCCACCACAGAATTTTAAAATCTATCATTCTGCCTCACCTAGTGTACATAAAGAGTGGGGGCACAATGGATAGTGCATGTGGGGGGGTACAGAGACTGGTTGGAAAGTCTTTTCCTGTCTGTCACTGGTTGTTTTTAGATGAAAATAAAGGTATTTTAAAGAGAGGTCCCAGCCAGTTGAATGCCTGGGCAAGTCCACTCTGTGACTGTGTTCTCCAATATTAGCAGCACAACTAAGGCTCGGGCAATGGGGAAACATCACCAAGGGTGTTAAGAATCATTGAATGCAGTGGAGCTCCCCTGTGAATTTCCTTGGAAAGCTCTTGTGAAGTTGTTTCTGTGCAGTTCCTACGTGGGCTGCACATACAAGCTGAACACGGGACAAGAACGTGGGAACATTGAAAAACAAGAAAGAGAGCAGCTATTACAACTGAGGCAGGACTGGATGTCTGGATGGTGCAGGCATGTTTCGTTAGTAATCGAATATTATAATTAGACAAACATATAGTGGGCGGCACGATGGCACGGTGGTTAGCACCGCTGCCTCACAGCACCAGGGATCCGGGTTCGATTCCCAGCTTGGGTCACTGTCTGTGTGGAGTCTCCCCGTGTCTGTGTGGGTTTCCTCCGGGTGCTCCGGTTTCCTCCCACAGCCCGAAAGACGTGCTGGTTAGGTACATTGGGCGTGCTAAATTCTCCCTCAGTGTTACCCGAACAGGCGCCAGAGTGTGGCCACTAGGGGATTGTCACAGTAACTTCATTGCAGTGTTAATGTAAGTCTACTTGTAATAAAACTTAATTTATTAATTGGTTAACTACATTATCCTGACATAGATGAAGCAATTAAAACTATTAGCTATAATTCGGTATCAATGACTTCAGAACAGATGGATACTTGTGATTAGTATATGCAAATTACTTGCAAGATAACCAAAAGTATAATTGCTCATATTATGTATCACTCAAGAAGTCTATCCAGCCCCTGGAGGAAGGCAGGCTTCCCTGCTGTAGCTTGAATAAAGGCCGATTTAAAACTATAAAATCTCCGTCTGGTTACTTGGTGAGGACAAGGGTCAGGGATACTGGACTGCTATTGTCTGCCCCAAACAACCCCAACCAGCATCCTGGATGGATTTGATTTGTTGTTGTGTCAACAACATTGCTTAAAAATTAAGTGAAATGGTGGCGCAGTGGTTAGCACTGCTGCCTCACAGCGCCAGGGACCCGAGTTCAATTCCCGGCTTGGGTCACTGTCTGTGTGGAGTCTGCACGTTCTCCCCGTGTCTGCGTGGGTTTCCTCCGGGTGCTCCGGTTTCCTCCCACAGTCCAAAAATGTGCTGGTTAGGTGGATTGGCCATGCTGCATTGTTCTTTCGTGTCAGGGGAATTAGTGGGGTAAATATGAGGGGTTAGGGGGATAGGGTCTGGGTGGGGTTGTTGTTGGTGCAGGCTCGATGGGCCGATTGGCCTCATTCTGCGCTGTAGGGTTTCTGATTCTTCTACGAAAGGGAAAAAGAAATGGCTTGATGGCCATGATACTCGATGCTGACTTCCCTGTATTCAAGTGACGGCTAAAGTTTTAAAGTTTATTGATTAGTCACAAGTAAGGCTTACATTAACACTGCAATGAAGTTACTGTGAAATTCCCCTAGTCGCCACACTCCGGCGCCTGTTCGGGTCAATGCGCCCTAACCAGCACGTCTTTCCGACTGTGGGAGGAAACCGGAGCACCCGGAGGAAACCCACGCAGACACGGGGAGAATGTGCAAACTCCACACAGACAGTGACCCAAGTCGGGAATCGAACCCAGGTCCCTGGCGCTGTGAGGCAGCAGTGCTAACCACTGTGCCACCCCTAGATATAGCACTTGGGGTGAATGGGATCAAAGGTTATGGGGAGAAAGCAGGATTAGGCTATTGAGTTGGACGATCAGCCATGATCGTGATGAATGGCGGAGCAGGCTCGAAGGGCCGAATGGCCTCCTCCTGCTCCTATCTTCTATGTTTCTATCAGGGATTGTAACTGACTTCGAAAGCCATTTCCAATGGACCGCATCAACTTGGTTATGAAAAAGAGGCATCCAAGAATCCCTTTCCCAAAAACTGTCAGCAGATAATAAATGTGAACTTTCACATGAATTTTTAAAAATTATTCTTTCGCACATTTAGTTCCCGCTTCCAAATCATTTCAAGAAGAAATTAGATATAACTCTTGGGCTAAAATGATCAAGGGACATGGGGAGAAGGGGGGGGTCAAGATATTGAATTTGATGATCAGCCATCATCATAATGAATGGTGGAGCAGGCTCGAAGGGCTGAATGGCCTCCTCCTGCTTCTAGTTTCTATGTTCCTACGTGTGGCCATCGAGAGCAGCATTTCCTGCCCATTCTTAATTGTCCTTCATCCAAGTGGCTCACTCAGCAATTTCCGAGGGCAGTTGAGAGTCAACCACATTGCTGTGGCTCTGGAATCCATTGAATCTCTACAGTGCAGAAGGAGGCCATTCGGCCCATCGAGTCTGCACTGACCACAATCCCACCCAGGCCCTATCCCCGTAACCCCACATATTTACCCCGCTAATCCCCCTGACACTAAGGGGCAATTTAGCATGGTCAATCAACCTAACCCGCACATCTTTAGAGTGTGGGAGGAAACCGGGGCACCCGGAGGAAACCCACGCAGGCATGGGGAGAATGTGCAGACTCCACACAGACAGTGACCCAAGCTGAGAATTGAACCCGGGTCCCTGGCGCTGTGAGACAGCAGTGCTAACCACTGTGCCACTGTACGAGTCACATGTAGACCAGACCAGGTAAGGACGGCAGATTTCCTTCCCTAAAGGACATTAGTGAAGCAGGTGCTTACAGTCAATAATAGTTTCATGGTCACCATTATAGGACACCATAATTGGACAATTAGCCACCGACCACTCTCATCTCTCCTTCTCAGATGACTATGGATGGATACAAAGTCATTCATGAAAAAATAACAGTGCCGAGGAAAGCCGCACCCCGATTCAGGTCAGCATCATCAACAGGGTAGGCTGAGGAGAGAGTGTTCAAGGAAGAAGGCAAAAGGACACTTTAAACAATGGCCAAATGTGATGGCACTCGCCAATATCTGTAATGTTAAACACACACGTTTAATAAAGTCAGTATTAAAATTTCTGAGCTGCTTACCTGCAGTATTTTGTGGTGATACCTTATCCTGGCTCCGACAGGGTGATAGGTGTTGCGGTAATCCCGGAAACACGAGCCCAAAACCTGGCTTCCCCCGTCGCTGGAATTTGGATTAAAACACAAAGGAACCCAACCACAGTTAGCGTTTGAATAAACGTGCTTGAAGCGGACAAGTTGTGGCATAAAGGAGATTTCTTCTTTCAAAGTTACTTCATCAACATGAAATGGGCGGCACAGTGGTTAACACTGCTGCCTCACAGAGACCTGGGTTCAATTCCTGGCTCGGGTCACTGTTTGTGTGGGGTTTGCACGTTCTCCCTGTGTCTGTGTGGGTTTCCCTCCGGGTGCTCTGGTTTCCTCCCACAGTCCGAAAGATGTGCTGGTCAGGTGGATTGACCCGAACATGCGCCGAAGTGTGGCGACGAGGGGAATTTCGCAGTAACTTCATTGCAGTGTTAATGTAAGCCTTACTTGTGACTAATAAATAAACTTTAACTTTTACTGTGCCATTTGGGAATGATAAAAGAGCACCTAACTAATTTCCCAAAGAAATAGCAAGGAGGTCATTTGAACTTTTTCCTATCCATTCGTGGGAAATGGGCATCACCGGCTAGAACAGCATTTATTGTCCATCACTAGTTAGAAACATAGAAACTAGAAGCAGGAGTAGGCCATTTGGCCCTTCGAGCCTGCTCCGCCATTCATTTTGTTCATGGCTAATCATCAAATTCATTATCCTTATCCCTCCTTCAATCCATTTCCCTCGAGTCCCAAGAGATGTATCTAATTTCTTCTTGAAATCAGTTGAAATAGTTGCCCTTGAGAAGGTGATGGTGAGCCGCCTTCTTGAATCGTTGCAGTCCACATGCTGTGGGTTGACCCACAGCGCCATTAGTTTTAAAGTTTATTTATTAGTGACAAGTAGGCTTACATTAACGCTGCAATGACATTACTGTGAAAATCCCCTTGTTGCCACACTCCGGCGCCTGTTCGGGTACACTGAGGGAAAATTTAGCACGGCCAATGCACCCTAACCAGCACGTCTTTCAGACTGTGGGAGGAAACCAGAGCACCCGGAGGAAACCCACGTAGAACGTGCAGACTCCACACAGACAGTGACCCAAGCTGGGAATTGAACCCGGGTCCCTGGCGCTGTGAGGCAGCAATGCTAACCACGGTGCCGTCGTGTTAGGGAGGGAATTCCAGGATTTTGACCCAGCGACCGCGAAGAAATGGCCGATATATTTCCAAGTCAGGATGGTGAGTGGCTTGGAGGGGAACTTGGAGGTGGTGGTGTTCCCATGTATCTGCTGCCCTTGTCCTTCTAGATGGAAGTGGTCATGGGTTTGGATAAGGTACGAGTGAGACTTCAGCTGGAGAATAGATACAGATCTGAGTGTCGGATTTTAGGAAGGATGTGTAGGCATTGGAAAGAGCGCACTAGAAGTCTATGAGAATGATTCCAAGGGTGGGAAACTTCTTTTATGAAAATAAATGGGAGAAGTTGCACCTATTTTCTTTGAAGAGAAGGCTGAGAGATAATATAATACGAGATATTCAAAATTGTGAGGGCCCTGTCAGAGTAATCATAGAAACCCGACAGTACAGAAAGAGGCCATTCGGCCCATCGAGTCTGCACCGACCACAATCCCACCAGGTCCTACCCCCATATCCCTACATATTTTACCCACTAATCCCCTCTAACCTACGCATCCCAGGACACTAAGGGGCAATTTTTTTTTAAGCATGGCCAATCAACCTAACCCGCACATCTTTGGACTGTGGGAAGGAAACCCACGCAGACACGAGGAGAATGGGCGGCACGGTAGCACGGTGGTTAGCACTGCTGCTTCACAGCTCCAGGGACCTGGGTTCGATTCCCAGCTCGGGTCACTGTCTGTGTGGAGTTTGCACATTCTCTTCGTGCCTGCGTGGGTTTCCTCCGGGTGCTCCGGTTTCCTCCCACAGTCCAAAGACGTGCGGGTTAGGTTGATTGGCCATGCTAAAATTGCCCCTTAGTGTCCTGGGATGCGTAGGTTAGAGGGATTAGCAGGTAAAATATGTTGGGATATGAGGGTAGGGCCTGGGTGGGGTTGTGGTCGGTGCAGACTCGATGGGCCGAATGGCCTCTTTCTGTACTGTAGGGTTTCTATGATTTCTATGAATGTGCAAACTCCACACAGACAGTGACCCAAGCCGGGAATCGAACCCAGGTCCCTGGAGCTGTGAAGCAGCAGTGCTAGCTACTGTGCCGCCCTAGATGGGGGGAAAACTGTCCACTCTTGTGAACGGATCGAGAACGAGAGTGCACTGATTTAAACTAACTGGCAAAAGAAGCGAAAGCGACATGGGAAGGGAATTTTTCACACAGCAAGTGGTTCAGGTCTGGAATGCACTGATTTTTAGATTTGATTTATTACATGTATTGGGATACAGTGAAAAGTATTGTTTCTACAGGCAAAGCATACCGTTGATAGAGTACATAGGGGAGAAGGAAAGGAGAGAGTGCAGAACGTTGTGTCACAGTCATGGCTAGGGTGTAGAGAAAGATCAGCTTAATATAAGGTAGGTCCATTCAGAGGTCTGATGGCAGCAGGGAAGAAGCTGTTCTTGAGTTGGTTGGTGTGGTGGTTGCAGGTTGATTAGTGGAATCAGGAGGGAATTCCATGGTTATTTGCAAAGAAATAATGTGCAGGAACACGGGGAGAAGGCAAGAGAATGGCACTGAGTGAAACGCTCATTTGAATCCATGGAATAGAATAGAATCAGAGTAATCATAGAAATTATAGAAACCCTACAGTACAGAAAGAGGCCATTCGGCCCATCGAGTCTGCACCGACCACAATCCCACCCAGGCCCTATCCCCATAACCCCACATATCTACCTTACTAGTCCCCCTGACACTAAGTGGCAATTTAGCATGGCTAATGCACCTAACCCGCACATCTCTGGACTGTGAGAGGAAACTGGAGCACCCGGAGGAAACCCACGCCGACACAGGGAGAACGCATACACTCCACACATACAGTAACCCAAGCCGGGAATCGAACCCAGGTCCTTGGCGCTGTGAGGCTAAATTGACCCTAGTGTCAGGGTCATAGAATCATTGAATCCTACAGTGCAGAAGGAGGCCATTCAGCCCATTGCGTCTGCACCGACCACAATCCCACCCAGCCCCTATCCCCATAATCCCATTTACACAAGCTCGTCCCCCTGACACTAAGGGGCAATTTATCATGGCCAATCCACCTAACCCGCACATCTTTGGACTGTGGGAGGAAACCAGAGCACCCGGAGGAAACCCACGCAGACACAGAGAGAACATGCAACATGAATGGAGGGATACAAACGAATGGTCTAGTTGGTCCAATGAGCAGCACAGGCTTGAGGGCCGAAGGGCCTGTTTCCTGTACTGTACTGTTCTTTGTTCTTTGTTCTTTGTTACCACACAGACAGTGACCCAAGCCGGGAATGGAACCCGGGTCCCTGGCGCTGTGAGGCAGCAGTGCTAACCACTGTGCCACCCCTAGGGTAGGGGTGGCAGGGTAAGCATGTGGGATTATGGGGATAGGGCCTGGGTGGGATTGTTGTCGGTGCAGGCACGATGGGCCGAATGGCCTCCTTCTGCACTGTAGGGATTCTATGAAGTCTCTGACTTGTTGGGGCAAAGAAATTCAGGATTCGACCTCATGTACAAAGCAAGAGTGTGTCTTTAAAAGTATAAAAGAACCCACAATTCATACCACAAATCGAATGAAAACTTACTTGGCATGATCATATGTGAGTTGCCCATCGTTCCCCACGACAAGGATGACTGGATTGTTCATCTGAGGAACAGTGTAAAAGAGAGATTGCGATCAGCAAACCTATGAATGCTACGGGGTTCAAAGCGGCGCTTGTACACAAATTACTCTAGGATTCTAAGGCTTGCGGATCCACCAAACCGTTGAGCTGATTAGTGGGAATTATATTTCCCCTCGGCCGCCATTGCTTCCCTGGGAAAAATAGCCCTCCAGGCAAGACATCACTTGGCACCAAGCACCTTCAGGAGCAGGGCTGGTAATGCAATCCTACTATCATATGACCAGAAGAACATTCTTCTGGCAGCAGAGGGGAGGCGGTGGCGTAGTGGTATTGTCACCAGACTAGTGACCCAGAGACCCAGGGTGATGGTCTGGACACCTGGGTTCAAATCCCACCACGCCAGATGGTGAAATTTAAATTCAATACAAGATCTGGAATTAAAAGTCTAATGGTGACCCAAAACGATTGTCGTAAAAACATGGGGAGGAGTTGGCCTACTGGTATCATCACTAGACTATTAATCCAGAAACTCAGCTGATGTTCCGGGGGACCCGGGCTTGAATCCCACCATGGCAGATGGCGGAATTTGAATTCAATAAAAAATATCTGGAATTAAGAATCTACTGATGACCATGAAACCATTGTCGATTGTCGGAAAAAACCCATCTGATTCACTAATATCCTTTGGGGAAGGAAATCTGCTGTCCTTACCCGGTCTGGCCTACATGTGGCTCCAGAGCCACAGCAATGTGGTTGACTCTCAACTGCCCTTGGGCAGCCTTGGGTGGGCAATAAATGCTGGCCCAGCCAGCGATGCCCATGTCCCATGAATGAATTTAAAGAAAATCCTATCTGGTTCACCAATGCCCCATTTAGGGAAGGAAATCTGTCATCCTTACCTGGTCTGGCCTATATGTGACTCCAGACCCACAGTGGTTGATTCTTAAATGCCCCCTGAACAAGCCACTTAGCTCAAGGGCAATTAGGAATGGGCAATAAATGCTGGCCCAGCCAGTGACACCCACATTCCATGAATGAACAAAAAAACTAGCATTTCAACATCTTTCGCTGCTGTAATTGTGACAGTCCCGTGCCTTTAAGGGGTATATTTTGATTGTTTCTCTGTAGGATGTTTCTAGCAGACCCTGGAATTTTGTCGGCACCGTGTTGAATGTGACTGGTGTCCTTTATTGTTGCTGAAGCAGGATAATTGAAGCAATGCTGATTTTAATCTGAACTAATGCAGTGTCCTGTGGCTTTCATGCGTCCCCTGGGATTGCTGAGTGGAGCTTGATTGGGGTTGATTGACAGGTTATGTCATGTGACTGAGGGCAACTTTGTTCCACAGAGCATTCTAGCTTCAGTTTCTTTTCTCAGATGCTGCCAGAAGCTGGTGGAAGAAGACAGAGTCTCTGTCTCTCTCTTTCCAGAGGCTTTCTGAAAGTTCCAAGACTGGGGAGCCTCAGAGACTTAATCCAACATTCAAAGGACCAATTTACATAGGTGTTAAAAGCTGCAAATCCAGCATCACGTGGGCATACTTGCTTTAGTGCTAGATCAGTCTGAAGAGTGTATGTCTATGGGGCTGCTTTTCATTGCAACTTTACATTGCTTTACATTGAGAGCAGATTTCCACTCCATCTGACGAAGGAGCAGCGCTCCGAAAGCTAGTGGCGTTTGCTACCAAATAAACCTGTTGGACTTTAACCTGGTGTTGTTAGATTCCTTACTGTGTTTACATTGGAACAACAGAGATAGCGGTTCAGGATTATACTGTGTCATGTTTAATTCTTGTAATTGGTAAAAGTTATACTTTTATAAGTTTAAAAGTTTATACTTGGCGGCACGGTGGCACAGTGGTTAGCACTGCTGCTTCACAGCCCCAGGGACCTGGGTTCGATTCCCGGCTTGGGTCACTGTCTGTGTGGAGTTTGCACATTCTCCTCGTGTCTGCGTGGGTTTCCTCCGGGTGCTCCGGTTTCCTCCCACAGTCCAAAGATGTGCGGGTTAGGTTGATTGGCTGTGCTAAAATTGCCCCTTAGTGTCTTGAGATGCGTAGGTTAGAGGGATTAGCGGGTAAATATGTAGGGATATGGGGGTAGGGCCTGGGTGGGATTGTGGTCGGTGCAGACTCGATGGGCCGAATGGCCTCTTTCTACACTGTAGGGTTTCTATGATTCTATGATACTAATTATTTTTGTTATATTTACCTGTGTTTTAAAATAAACTTTGCTTGATGAAAGCTCCCTAGTGGGTCACTTGAATCATACCGGGAGTGAAACACTTTATGCTCACTAATGCCAAAACACCTTGGAGTTTCTGGCCTGGTTCTTAACAAAATCATTGGACAACATTGCTGCGTTGTCCAAGCTGATGAATTCTCTTGTGGCTGGATTCAAATTAAGAAGTTTAAGTTTATTTATTAGTGTCACAAGTAGGCTTACATTAACACTGCAATGAAGTTACTATGAACATCCCATAGTCGCCACACTCCAGCGCCTGTTCGGGTACACAGAGAGAATTTAGCACGGTCAATGCACCTAACCAGCACGTCTTTTGGACTGTGGGAGGAAACACTTTTTAATGTTTAACATTTTCTAATCCCACCTTCCTGCACCCGGCCCATAGCCCTGTAGCTTACGACACTTAAGGTGCTGTAAATTGAGGTAACTTTAGGTGCAGATCCAGGTAGGGCAGCACGGTGGCACAGTGGTTAGCACTGCTGCCTCACTGCGCCAGGGACCCAGGTTCGATTCCCGGCTTGGGTCACTGCCTGTGCGGAGTTTGCACGTTCTCCCTGTGTCTGCGTGGGTTTCCTCCGGGTGCTCCGGTTTCTTCCCACAAGTCCAAAAGATGTGCTGGTTAGGGTGCATTGGCCATGCTGAATTCTCCCTCAGTGTACCCGAACAGGCACCAGAGTGTGGCGACTAGGGGATTTTTTCACAGTAACTTCATTGCAGTGTTAATGTAAGCCAACTTGTGACACAAATAAATAAAACTTTAAATTAATTGCTTGCTGGAGCTGTGTACTAGCCTTTTGTGATTCATGCAGTAAGACGCCCAGATCCCTCTGCACATCAGACTCCGCAATCTCACCATTTTGATAACAAGTTCACATTTTCCTTGCTTTTCTTACTTACCCTGCCATCATTGTCATACGAGTCAAAGAAAATGCCAACACCATCCCACTGATCGGCTGCTCCGTAAACTGGTCCTGTTGGACCACTCCCTCTGGTGTACCATATGGCCTGTCAATGACAACAAGGATAATAAGTATCTGCCTGTTGACATGGAGCTCTCCATGTTAACCATTGCTAAGGAAACCCAGTCAACTGGCTGTTCATACCTACTGCACCATGGATCCTTTTGTCATCAGGATTCTCAACACAGCAACCTGGCAGAGTGGAGAGACACCCAAGCAAGGGAAATGAAGGATCACTTTCTAAGTAATGGGCCGTGGAGGGGGAGAGACAGAGGTGTAGGATTGGATGGCTTTCATGGCCAGCACCGCAGAAAGCATCCTTTCCGGTTGTATCACAGCTTGGTATGGCTCCCTCTCTGCCCAAGACCGCAAGAAACTACAAAGAATTGTGAACGTAGCCCAGTCCCATCACTCAAACCAGCCTCCTATCCACTGACTCCATCTACACTTCCCGCTGCCTCGGAAAAGTAGCCAGCATAATTAAGGGCCCCACGCAGCCCAGGCATTCTCTCTTCTACCTTTGTCCATGGGGAAAAAGATACAAAAGTCTGAGGTCATGTACCAACCGACTCAAGAACAGCTTCTTCCCTGCTGCCATCAGACTTTTGAATGGGCCTTGAATATATTAAGCTGATCTTTCTTTGCACCCCAGCTATGATTATACCACTACATTCTGTACCCTCTTCTTTCCTTCTCCCCTATATACTCTATGAACAGTATGTTTTGTTCCCAATGGTGGGGGAGTCCATAGTTTGAGGATAAGGGGTAAACCATTCAGAACTGAGGTGAGGAGAAATTTCTTCACCCAGAGGATGGCGAATGTGTGGAATTCACTCCCACAGAAAGTAGTTGAGGCCAAAACATTGTGTAATTTCAAGAAGAAATTAGATATAGCTCTTGGGGCTAAAGGGATCAAGGGATATGGGGGGGGAATCAGGATATTGAATTCAATAATCAGCCCTGATTGCCCTGGTGTCCAAAGATGTGCAGGTTAAGTTGATTGACTATGGTAAATTGCCCCTTAGTGTCAGGGGAATTAGCAGGGTAAATGTGTGGGGTTATAGGAATTGGGCCCGGGTGGGATTGTGCTCAATACAGACGCGATGGGCCAAATGGCCTCCTTCTGCACTGTAGGAATTCTAATCTATGGATTCTACCTCGACATCAAACCAACACATGGCTGCTTGTGGGATCTTGCTGTGCACAGACTGGTGGCCATGTTCCCTACGTTGAACCAGTGACCAAACCACACTTGTGATTTTTCTCTGCGACTTCACTCTCAGGATTTTCCCGCCGATCTTTTCTGAGCCAGCAATGTCGTGATCTGGGAACCTGTTTGACAACCGCGGAGAATTCTTCAAGGATTTAAGTCTCTTGATAGTTTACGCAAATTCCTCCGCTTTGCATCTGCAACAAAGGGCAAGATCAAATGGGAATCTGCTCCTTCCTGCTCATAGTCAATAAATAGGAGTCTGACACCTATGTCAGACTCCTATTTATTGACTACAGCTCAGCCTTCAACACCATTATTCCCACGAAACTCATCTCCAAACTCTGTGGCCTGGGCCTCGGCACCTCCCTCTGTGACTGGATCCTGAACTTCCTAACCCACAGACCACAATCAGTAAGGATAGGCAACAACACCTCCTCCACGATCATCCTCAACACCGGTGCCCCACAAGGCTGTGTTCTCAGCCCCCTACTATACTCCTTATACACCTATGACTGTGTGGCCAAATTCCCCTCCGACTCGATTTTCAAGTTTGCTGATGACACCACCGTAGTGGGTCGGATCTCAAACAATGACGAGATAGAGTACAGGAATGAGATAGAGAATCTGGTGAACTGGTGCGGCAACAATAATCTCTCCCTCAATGGCAACAAAATGAACGAGATTGTCATCGACTTCAGGAAGCGTAAAGGAGAACATGCCCCTGTCTACATCAACAGGGATGAAATAGAAAGGGTCGAGAGCTTCAGGTTTTTAGGTGCCCAGATCACCAACAACCTGTCCTGGTCCCTGCATGGCAACACTATAGTTAAGAAAGCCCCACCAACACCTCTACCTTCTCAGAAGACTAAGGAAATTTGGCATGTCCGCTACGGCTCTCATCAACTTTTACAGATGCACCATAGAAAGCATTCTTTCTGGTTGTATCACAGCTTGGTATGGCTCCTGCTCTGCCCAAGACCGCAAGGAACTACAAAAGGTCGTGAATGAAGCCCAATCCATCACGCAAACCAGCCCCCCATCCATTGACTCTGTCTACACTTCCCGCTGCCTCGACAAAGCAGCCAGCATAATTAAGGACCCCACATACCCCGGACATACCCTCTTCCACCTCCTTCAGTTGAAAAAAAGATACAAAAGTCTGAGGTCACGCACCAACCGACTCAAGAACAGCTTCTTCCCTGCTGCTGCCAGACTTTTGAATGGACTTACCTTGCACTAAGTTGATCTTTCTTTACACCATAGCTATGACTGTAACACTACATTCTGCACTCTCTTGTTTCCTTCTCCATGAAGGGTATGCTTTGTCTGTATAGCGCACAAGAAACAATACTTTTCACTGTATGTTAATACATGTGACAATAATAAATCAAATCAAAAAAATGAATGGTAGAGCAGGCTCGAAGGGCTGAATGGCCTCCTCCTCCTTCTACTTTCTGTGTTTCTATGTCTGTATGGCAAGAAACAATACTTTTCACTGTATCCTGATACATTTGACAGTAATAAATCAAATCAAATCAAACCAGCGATGGTTTATGTCATTCACAGGAACCAAGGAAACAGTTGGTATTCACTCCAGGATATGGTTTGCACTTCACTTTCATAGGGGGAAGTTGTCAGTTGTACTAAGATTCACAACGTTCAGACGACATTGAAGATTGGGTTCTGTGGCAACTTAGATATTTGCTGATTCAATGGCCATATCTTGGAGTTATATACACTTGTGAAAAAAAAGTTGATTACGGTCACCAGCTTTAATCAAATTTGTTTTTTTAAAACAAGGGTCGTGGGGGCCTGGAATGTGTTGCCGGGCAAGGTGGTGGAGGCGGACACACTGGGAACGTTTAAGACTTATCGAGACAGCTATATGAACGGAGTGGGAATGGAGGGATACAAAAGAGTGGTCTAGTTTGGACCAGGGAGCGGCGCGGGCTAATTGTTCTTTGTTTCTCGTTTCAAGGCTTCATTCTATGATCATCTTGCTGGTGCCAGTACAGAGCGAGACTGCGGATAGTTGGGAACCTGTCTCGGGGGCAGGGAATTCAGATGGTGTTCGTAAAGCAGAAGTGGAAATGAATAGGGTTGGGAAGCATTTTCTGATCAGGGCCAGTGTGATCTCCTGGACTCGTTTCGATCGCCTCAGGGGGTCGGAGAGGAATTTCCCAGAATTTTGTTTTCCCCATATTGGCCCTGGGGTTTTCACTCTGGGTTTTCGCCTCTCCCTGGAGATCACATGGTCTGGAATGGGGGGGTGGGGGTGAGTTAATAGGTTGTGATGAACAAAGCATCGTAGCTGTGAGGGACAGCTCGGTGGATAGGATATTAGGATGTAGATAGGCTGGAAAATTGGGCGGGGATCCTGGATTCAGGATTCAATCCTGGACCGGGGAGCGGCGCGGGCTTGGAGGGCCGAAGGGCCTGTTCCTGTGCTGTATTGTTCTTTGTTCTTGTTCTTTGATATTGAAGGTATATTGGGAAAAATAACTGCCATGCGTTGCTAAGCATTGGGGCAGCATAGTGGTTAGCACAGCTGCGTCACAGTGCCAAGGACCCGGGTTCGATTCCGGTCTTGGATCTCTGCCAATGCAGAGTTTGCACATTCTCCCAGTGTCTGTGTGGGTTTCTTCCGGGTGCTCTGGTTTCCTCCCATAGTCCAAAGGACGTGTTGGTTAGGGTGCATTGTCCATACTAAATTCTCCCTCAGTGTACCCAAACAGGCGCCGGAGTGTGGTGACTAGAGGATTGTCACAGTAACTTCATTGCAGTGTTAATGTAAGCCTACTTGTGACACTAATAAATAAATAAACGTTTGACTTAACCCTTGATCTGATGGACTCTCATAGGATGGTGAGAATGTAAACCTAACTGGATTTACCAGGAATTCATAGAGATCATAGAATCCCTACAGTGCAGGAGGAGAGCATTCGGCCCATCGAGTCTGCACCGACAACAATCCCACCCAGGTCCTATCCCCATAACCCCACATATTCACTCCACTAATCCCTCTAACCTATGCATCCCGGGACACTAAGGGGCAAATTAGCATGGTGAATGCACCTAACCAGCATGTCTTTCAGACTGGGAGGAAACCGGAGCACCCGGAGGAAACCCACGCAGACACGGGGGGAACATGCAGACTCCGCACAGACAGTGACCCGAGCTGGGAATCAAACCCGGGTCCCTGCCACCATGAGGGGACAGTGCTAACCACTGTGCCACCACGCCGCCCCCAAATTGAAGAATATTTCCCTATACTCTGGAATTTAGAAGAATGAGGGTAGATCAAATTGAGGTATACAAGATGATAAAAGGTATGGATAAAGTAGACGTGGAGTGGATGCTTCCTCTTGTGGGGCATTCTAGGACGAGAGGTCATAGTCTTAGGATAAGGGGCAGCAAATTTAAAACAGAGTTGAGGAGAAACTACTTCTCCCAAAGGGTTGTGAATCTGTGGAATTCGCTACCCCAAAGAGCGGTGAATGCTGGGACAGTGAGTAAATTTAAAGAGGAATTAGACAGATTTTTAATTGGTAATGGGTTGAAGGGTTATGGGGAGAAGGCAGGAAAATGGGGATGAGGAGCATATCAGCCATGATCGAATGACGGAGCAGAATCGATGGGCCGAATGGCCTAATTCTGTTCCTATATCTTATGAACTATATTTCCCGACAGAACTTGTGTTTTTTGCTAATTAGTTTATCTTCTAGATCAATATGCAACATTTAATTGAATAGCAGACATGTTTAATGTTCGCTCATTCGAGGATGGGGTTGTGGGTAGAGAAAGCAGGTTTTCCTACTTCTGCTCACATCCGTTTGACATTAACAAAGAATATGAAATAAATAATTTTTTATTCCCTTTAGTGTAATATGGTCCCCTGCAGTCAAATTCCTTTGTTCATTTTCCAAGTGCTGTGTTCCATAAACAGTGAAAACTTGGGTCACAAGTAGGCTTCCATTAACGCTGCAATGAAGTTACTGTGAAAATCCCCTAGACGCCACACCCCGGTACCTGTTCGGGTACACCAAGGGAGAATTTAGCACAGCCAACGCACCTAATCAGCACGTCTTCCGGACTGTGGTAGGGAACCGGAGCACCCAGTGGAAACCCATGCACTCACGGGGAGAACGCCACACAGACAGAGACCCAAGGCCGGAATCAAACCTGGGTCCTTGGCGCTGAGGCAGCAGTGTGGCGACTAGGGGATTTTCACAATAACTTCATTGCAGTGTTAATGTAAGCCTACTTGTGACTAATAAATAAATAAACTTTTGACTTAACCCTTGGTCTGATGGATCCTCATCTGAGGGTAAGAATGTAAACCTAACTGGATTTACCAGGAATTCATAGAAATCATAGAATCCCTACAGTGCAGAAGGAGGCCATTTACCAGCCCAAAGGGGAGGTAAAGGTAAAGCCACCATAGTCCCAGATGACCACAGACTGCTCTCCCCTTTGAGGTAGAACACATCACATTGAAACCTTCTCTCAGCAAATTTTTAAAGTATAACCACTGGCTCCCATTCCACTGATCATAGCTTTTGGATGGGATTCCGGGGAACCAGGAAAACTCTTACAAAGCCGCTGAGAAGACGGGGAAACGTACCAGTCCATCTGCACCAACTCTGCTTCTGCCACTTATCCGGAATGAAACTTCCACTTCCCAGTTTTCAGAGGCAAAGATATTCTTGGCCCAAACAGATCCACTTTGGCTACGCATCGAAGGAACAACTCGAATTCGTTCAGAATTCGGCAGGGCACCTAAACGGCAATGGAAAAACTGTCAAGTTTACTTCTTTTAAAATGAATTATTATCGGAGAGCAGAAAAATGCTGGAAAATCTCAGCGGGTCTGACAGCATCTATGGAGAGAGAATAGAGCCAACGTTTCGAGTTTCGATGACCCTTCGTCAAAGCTCGTCTAGGGTCATCTAGACTCGAAATGTTGGCTCTATTCTCTCTCCACAGATGCTGTCAGACCTGCTGAGATTTTCCAGCATTTTTCTGTTTTTGTTTCAGATTCCAGCATCCGCAGTGTGTTGCGTTTATCCTATTATATAAGATTGGCTGTGAGCGTTTGTCTAGCTAAAAATTATATTTGACTAGGATTTAACTTGAAGTAGTAAACCTTTGTCTTGATGCAACAGGAAATGCAGAGGCAGCAGGGTAGTGGTCATGTCACAGGACTAGTAATCAAGAGACCCACCCTCAGGGGACACAGGTTCAAATCCCACATTGAGCATTAGAATTTAAATTCAATTAATAAATAGAAATTGGTCATGTATCAACCGACTCAAGAACAGCTTCTTCCCTGCTGCCATCAGACTTTTGAATGGACCTACCTCGCATTAAGTTGATCTTTCTCTGCACCCTAGCTATGACTGTAACACTACATTCTGCACTCTCTCATTTCCTTCTCTATGAACAGTATGCTTTGTCTGTATACAGCACAAGAAACAACTGCATACTAATACATGTGACAATAATAACTCAATCAATCAAATTGAAAGCTGGTCTGTGTAATGGTGATCCATAAAGGGTTGTTATAAAAACTCAGGGAAGGAAATCTGCCATCCTTTTGTGACTCCAGACTCACACCATATGTCTATCTCTTAACTGCCCCCTGAAATGATCTAGCAAGCTGTTGCTGTACCAAACCGATACATAAATGTAGAACCAGATGTATTCATAGAATCATAGAATCCCTACAGTGCAGAAGGAGGCCATTCGGCCCATCGAGTCTGCACCGACCACAATCCCACCCAGGCCCTATCCCCATAACCCCATTTATTTACCCTGCTAACCCCTAGACACTAAGGGTCACTTTAGCATGGCCAATCAACCTAATCCGCAACAGGGTGTGGAAGGATGGATTAGTAAATTTGCAGATGACACTAAAGTTGGTGGAGTTGTAGACAGTGCGGAGGGAAGTGGCAGGTTACAGAGGGACATAGAAAAGCTGCAGAGCTGGGCTGAGAGGTGGCAAATGGAGTTTAATGCGGAAAAGTGTGAGGTGATTCACTTTGGAAGGAGTAACAGGAATACAGAGTACTGGACTAATGGTAAGATACTTGGTAGTGTGGGTGAACAGAGGGATCTGGGTGTCCATGTGCATAGATCCCTGAAAGTTGGCACCCAGGTTGATAGGGTTGTTAAGAAAGCGTACGGTGTGTTAGCTTTTATTGGTAGAGGGATTGAGTTTCGGAGCCAGGAGGTCATGCTGCAACTGTACAAAACTCTGGTGCGGCCGCATTTGGAGTATTGCGTGCAGTTCTGGTCGCCGTATTATAGGAAAGATGTGGAAGTGTTGGAAAGGGTGCAGAGGAGATTTACCAGGATGTTGCCTGGTATGGTGGGAAAATCGTATGAGGAAAGGCTGAGGGGCTTGAGGTTATCGTTAGAGAGAAGAAGGTTAAGAGGTGACTTAATAGATGATCAGATAGGGTGGATAGTGGATAGTGAGAGCCTTTTTCCTCGGATGGTGATGGCTAGCACGAGGGGACATAGCTTTAAATTGAGGGGTGAGAGATATAGGACAGATGTTAGAGGTAGGTTCTTTACTCAGAGAGTAGTAAGGGCGTGGAATGCCCTGCCTGCAGCAGTGGTGGATTCGTCAACATTAAGAGCATTCAAATGGTTATTGGATAAACCTATGGATGATATTGGAATAGTGTAGATTAGAGGGGCTTTAGATTGGTTTCACTGGTCGGCGCAACATCGAGGGCCGAAGGGCCTGTACTGTGCTGTAATGTTCTATGTTATCTTTGGACTGTGGGAGGAAACCGGAGCACCCGGAAGAAACCCACGCAGACACAGGGAGAACATGCAGACTGCACAGAGAGGTCACCCGAGGCTGGAATAGAACAGCTTCTAATGGCAAAGTGGCTAGTGCTGCCCCTTAGTGTCAGGGGGACCAGCTAGGGTAAGTGCATGGGGTTATGGGGATAAGGGTGGGATTGTGGTCGGTGCAGACTCGATGGGCCGAATGGCCTCCTTCTGCACTGTAGGAACCCGGGTCCCTGGAGCTGTGAGGCTGCAGTGCTAACCACTGTGGGCCATCAACTTCTGAAGGGAAATTAGGGATGGCCAATAAATAGTGGCCTTGCCTGTGACAACCACATCCTAAAGAAAGGTTTTTCTTTAATTTTTAAATTTTTAATCCCCAACAATACTCCTCACAGTGCATTGGCACCCTGAACTTAGATGGAATTGAGATGTCCCCATGACAACACACTGGATCAGACGGAGCTATCTCCTTTGCTCACAGTCTGTAATCCTATCAGGGGCCAAGGACTTAGGCCTGTAAGCTGGCTACAGTTGACAGCACATGAGGTTTCCTTGCAACATAGAATGGTTCTCTAAAGTAAAAATCCTCCATTTTGTTCCATCCACCTGTGGAACCATTTTAAACAGAAATATCAACTTTTCCTTAAATAATCAGGTGGACATAGTTTCCACTTCCAGGCGAACATCAATAGTAAATAAAATAGTTAGACACTGCTAAATCCAATAAAGAACTGAGGAAAATCTTCTTCACCCAGAGGAGTAGTTAGAATGTGGAACTCAATACTGTATGATTGGATTATGGGTGGCACGGTGGTTAACACTGCTGCCTCACCGCGCTAGGGATCCAGGTTCAATTCCGGCCTCGGGTGAACCTGGATCCCTAGCGCGGTGAGGCAGCATGGAATTTGCACATTTAAGAAGTTTACTTATTAGTCACAAGTAAGGCTTTCACTAACACTGCAATGAAGTTACTGTGAAATTCCCCTAGTCGCCACACTCCGGCACCTGTTCGGGTCAATGCACCTAACCAGCACGTCTTTCGGACTGTGGGAGGAAACCGGAGCACCCGGAGGAAACCCACGCAAACACGGGGGAGAATGTGCAAACTCCACACAGGCAGTGACCCGAGGCCGGAATTGAACCTGGGTCCCTGGCACTGCGAGGCAGCAGTGCCAACCACTGTGAGGCAGCGGTGCTAACCATTGTGCCACCGTGCCGCCCGTGTTCTCCCCATGTTTGCGTGGGTTCCTTCCCACACTCCAAAGATGTGCAGGTTAGATGGATTAGCCATGCTAAATTGCCCCTTAGTGTCCCAAGATGGGTAGGTTAGGGGGATTAGTGAGGTGAATATGTGGGGTCGTGGGGATGGGGCCTGGGTAGAATGCTCTGTTGGAGAGTCGGTGCAGACTCAATGGACCAAATGGCCTCCTCTTGCACTGTAAGGATTGGAACAGCTCATGGGGGTGGTGGGTATAAAAGGCATCGGAGTGTCCAATCAGTCATGATTGTACTAAAATGGCGAAGCAGGCTCAATGGGCCGAATGGCCTACCCCTCCTCCTATATATGGGGAGAAGTGAGGTAAGAACTGGAAACAGAAAGGAATAGATCGGGTTAGATGAAGCAAGTCGGGAGGATGTTCAGTTGAAATATAAACATTGGCATCGACCATTGTTACTGAACAGCCCATTTCTGTGATGTATATTCTATTTGTAATATTTTAGCCACGGCATTAATGAACATTCACGGCGAGAGAGGTCTTTACACAGGGTAATTTAATCACTGTCAGCTAGAAGTACCATTCTCCACGATTGCTGATGCATTGCTCCTGAATTTTATATCTCCAATAGGGCGGTACGGCGGGTTAGCACTGCTCCTTCAAAGCGCCAGGAAACCGGGTTCGATTCCCAGCTTGGGTCACTCTGTGTGGAGTTTGCACATTCTCCCCGTGTCTGCGTGGGTTTCCTCCGAGTGCTCCAGTTTCCTTCCACATTCCAAAGGTGTGCTGGTTAGGTGCATTGACCCGTGGCGACCAGGGGAATTTCACAGTAACTTCATTGCAGTGTTAATGTAAGCATTAGTTGTGACTAATAAATAAACTTTACATTAGCTTGGACGTAGCATATGAACATTAGAAACTTAAATTGTTGGAACTGAACAAATTGGGGTCAATTTCACGGGGGGAGCTTGGGAGATAAAATTATTCTGCGTCAGGGTAGTTCTTTCAAAAGGCCAATTCTAGGGCACCAGCTATGGGATTAATCATTTGACTTGTTCATTGTTGACAATGAGGGATATCGGAGGATGCAAGCGTCAAACGTGACTCTGGGTTGTTGAACTACGGACTTGGGTATGTGACCCAAACAGTCTCTCACAGCATTGCAAATAAGACAGATATCAAATGTTATCGAGTCATAGAGCAATACAGCACGGAAACAGGCCCTTCAGCCCAACTGGTCCATGCCGACCATGGTGCCCTCCCAGCTAGTCCCAATTGCCCATGTTTGACCCATATCCCTCTAATCCTTTCCCATCCATGTATTTATCCAAATGCTTTTTAAATGTTGCTTTGTACCCGCCTCAACCACTTTCTCTCGCAGCTCATTCCATACACTCACCACCCTCTGCGCGAAGTGACCCCTCAGGTCCCCTTTGAAACCTTTCCCCTCTCACCTTAAATCGATGCCTTCCAGTTTTCAATTCCCATTCCCTGGGAAAAAGACTATGGCCAGAAATTTACCGCCCTGCCTGCCACGGGAATCGGAGGGGGCGAGAGGCGGACAATGGGAAGGTCTGTTGACCCCAGACGGGATTTTACAGTTTTGGGACGACGGGGCTGTAAAATCCCGTCCTGTGTGCATTTATCCTTTCTATGCCCCTCATGATTTTATCCACATCAATAAGGTCAGCCCCCATTCTCCCACATTCCGAGGAATAAAGTCCTAGCCTGGCCAACCTTTCCCTATAACTCAGGCCCACTAGTCCCAGCAACATCCTCGTAAATCTTCACATGTACCAAGTGGTCTTTTTCAACTCAACACATAAAATGGAAGTACTAATGCCAGGAAGCCCTATAACTTTTCTTCCTTAGATATCAGTACCCTTGTGTGACTGACATATGGGTGGCACAGTGGTTAGCACTGCTACCTCACAGCGTCAGGGACCTGGCTTCCATTCCACCATCTGGTGACTGTCTGTCTGGAGTTTGCGTGTTTTCCTTGTGTTTGATTTGATTTATTATTGTCACATGTATTAACATACAGTGAAAACTATTGTTTCTTGCGCACTATACAGATAAAGCATACCGTTCATAGAGAAAGAAAGGAGAGGGTGCAGAATGTAGTGTTACAGTCATAGCTAGGGTGTAGTGAAAGATTAACTTAGTGCGAGGTAGGTCCATTCAAAAGTCTGACAGGGAAGAAGCTGTTCTTGAGTTGGTTGATACGTGACCTCAGACTTTTGTATCTTTTTCCCGACGGAAGAAGGTGGAAGAGAGAATGTGGAAGAGGGACATGGATGGGAAAGGTTTAGAGGGATTCGGGCCAAATGGGACTGGTTCAGTTCAGGAAACCTGGTCGGCATGGGCGAGTTGGGCTGAAGGGCCTGTTTCCATGCTGTGTAGCTCTGTGACTCCATGGTTCTCTGTGGGAGCTTGCTTTGCACACATTGGTTGCTGCGTTTCCTAAACCACACTTCAAAGGTGCTCCAGGTGCTCTGATTTCCTTCCATAGCCCAGAGATGTGTGGGTTAGGTGGATTGGCCGTGGTAAATTGCCCCTTAGTGTCCAAGGATGTATAGGTTAGGTGGATTGGCCATGCTAAATTGCCCCTTAGTGTCCAAGGATGTGTAGGTTAGGTGGATTGGCCATGCTAAATTGCCCCTTAGTGTCCAAGGATGTATAGGTTAGGTGGATTGGCCATGCTAAATTGCCCCTTAGTGTCCAAGGATGTATAGGTTAGGTGGATTGGCCATGCTAAATTGCCCCTTAGTGTCCAAGGATGTATAGGTTAGGTGGATTGGCCATGCTAAATTGCCCCTTAGTGTCCAAGGATGTGTAGGTTAGGTGGATTGGCCATGTTAAATTGCCCCTTAGTGTCCAAGGATGTGTAGGTTAGGTGGATTGGCCATGTTAAATTGCCCCTTCGTGTCCAAGGATGTGTAGATTAGGTGGATTGGCCATGCTAACTTGTCCCTCAGTGTCAGGGAGATAAATATGTGAAGTTACAGATATAGGGCCTGTGTGGGATTGTTGTCAGTGCAGGCTCGATGGGCCGAATGGCCTCCTCCTGCACTGTAAGATTCTATGATTGCATTGGAAAATACTTTCCATTAATTTTGATGTTTTTAAAACAATTTTCTTTTGCCAGTCGAGCTCAAAAGAACATTTAACTTAGACAATAGTGGGTGCAATAGTGCAGGGAAAGGAGTTGCATTTGTACAGCATTGTTCATGATGCTTGGCTGCAACTACAGACAAGGAGGTACTTTAGAAGCACACTCACTCTGGCGATAGAGGACACTTTAGCAGTGAGTCTCCACACAGCAACGTCTCACCACGGCACTGTGACAATCAAAGCAAAATACTGCAGATGCTGGAAATCTGAGAGAAAACGCCGGAAAAAACTCAGCAGGTCTGGCAGCGTCTGTGGAGAGAGAAACATTTGGAGTCCGAACACCTCTTCCTCAGTGCAGGTGATGAAGAAAAGCAACGGTTTATTGCTGTCAAAAGTTGGAAATGGAATTTCCACCAGTCTGCAGGTGCAACAGGTGATCAAGAAGGCAAATGGGATGTTGGCCTATATCGCAAGGGGGATAGAATATAAAAGCAGAGAATGTCTTGCTGCATCTGTACAGGGCATTGGTGAGGCCGCAGCTGGAATACTGTGTGCAGTATTGGTCCCCTTATTTGCGGAAGGATATATTGGCCTTGGAGGGAGTGCAGAAAAGGTTCACCAGGTCGATACCAGAGATGAGGGGTGTTGATTATGAGGAGAGACTGAGCAGATTGGGTTTGTACTCGTTGGAATTTAGAAGGCTGAGGCGGGATCTTATAGAGACCTATAAGATAATGAAGGGGCTGGATAGGGTAGAGGTGGAGAGATTCTTTCCACTTAGAAAGGAAACTAGAACTAGAGGGCACAGCCTCAATATAAAGTTTAGGACAGAGTTGAGGAGGAACTTCTTCTCTCAGAGGGTGGTGAATCTCTGGAATTCTCTGCCCCCTGAAGTGGTGGAGGCTACCTCGTTGAATATGTTTAAATCACGGATAGATGGATTCCTGATCAGTAAGGGAATTAGGGGTTATAGGGATCAGGCGGGTAAGTGGAACTGATCCACTTCAGATCAGCCATGATCTTATTGAATGGCGGGGCAGGCTCGAGGGGCTAGATGGCCTACTCCTGCTCCTATTTCTTATGTTCTTATGAATGAAGGTCAGAATAGGCTGAAGGTCAGGAAACTACCGGCAAAGATGTCCTGGACACAAGACAAAGGGAGTGCTAATGGCAGTATTAAAGACTAAAGCGGGTGTTAATGGCGGCATAAAGGTCAACCCTGCCTGAAAGCAAGAAGCGGCATGGTAGCACAGTGGTTAGCACTGCTGCTTCACAACACCAGGGACCCGGGTTCGACTCCCGGCTTGGGTCACTGTCTGTGCGGAGTCTGCACCTTCTCCCCGTGTCTGCGTGGGTTTCCTCTGGGTGCTCCGGTTTCCTCCCGCACCCTGAAAGACGTGCTGGTTCGGTGCATTGACCCGAACAGGCGCTGGACTGTGGCGACTAGGGGAATTTCACAGTAACTTCGTTGCAGTGTTAATGTAAGCAATACTTGTGACGAATAAATAAAACTTTAACTTTAGAATGTCCAGATCATCTATTTATAGGCGCTGAATGAAGGACGAATATTGGTCAGGACACTGGGGAGAACTCCCACCTTCTCCTCCAGCCCAAGCTTAACTTTCACATCCACCGCGATAGCAGAAGGGACTCGCGGTTTAATGTCTGATCCAAAAGATGGCACCTGGATGTTTTTTTTCTAAAGAGAAATTAAAATACCGCTGCCTATATACTTAATAGAATTGTGACAGTGCAGAGAGAGGCCATTCAGCCCATCGAGTCTACTCCTACTCAGCTTCTTTCCCAGGCCCACCCGTCCTATCCCTATAGCCCCGTGCATTTACCATGGTTAATCCGCATAACCTACACATCTTTGGACACTAAGGGGCAATTTACATAGAACATAGAACAGTACAGCACAGAACAGGCCCTTCGGCCCACGATGTTGTGCCGAGTTACAATGGCCAATCCACCTAACCTACACATCTTAAGACACTAAGGGACAATTTAGCACTGCCAATCCACCTAACCTGCACATCGTTCGACACTAAGGGGCAATTTAGCATGACCAATCCACCTAACCTATACATCTTAGGACAATAAGGGACAATTTAGCACTGCCAATCCACCTAACCTGCACATCTTTGGACACTAAGGGACAATTTAGCATAGCCAATCCACCTAACCTACACATCTTTGGACACTAAGGGGCAATTTAGCATGGCCAATCCACCTAACCTGCACATCTTAGGACACTAAGGGACAATTTAGCATAGCCAATCCACCTAACCTGCACATCTTTGGACTGTGGGAGGAAACCGGAGCACCCGGAGGAAACCCATGTAGACATAGGGAGAATATGCAAACTCCATATAGACGGTGACCCGAGGCTGGAATCTAACCCGGGTCCCTGGCACTGTGAGGCAGCAGGGCTAACCACTGTGCCACCATGCTCTCCTTTTCAAGTGAAATCTAACAATAGGTAGGATGCTTTCCTAAACACGCAGTTCACGACTCAAGACAGACAGACAGATAGTCCTTGCAACTTCCATAACGGGAGTAAACTTTTTTATAAAGTTAATTACTGGTAAAACTACATCTTAAGGTTCAGAATGTAGGTTTTCAAAGATGGGACTCCTGGATTTCCATCAGATTTGTAAAATTACATTTGATAGTTCATCAGCGTGCTAATACACATTTAATTTTTTTAGAAGGAACATTTATCTCCTGAGGAAGCGGTATTATTTGGACTAAAAACAGAAAACGCTGGAAAATCTCAGCAGGTCTGACAGCATCAGTGTAGAGAGCACAGAGCACCGACAAAGGATTATCCTGACTCGAAACGTTGGCTCTATTCTCTCTCCACAGAAGCTGTCAGGCCTGCTGAGATTTTTCCAGCATTTTCTGTTTCAGATTCCAGCATCCACAGTAATTTGCTTTTAACTGCAACGTGGTATTCTCACGGCGACTTTCAAAGCTTAGGACCCCCCCACGATAAAAAGATGGCATGAAAACTATTACACAGAAGAAGTAATGTTTAACATGGGCCTGATAGATAGCAATGTAGGTAGATGGGTGGGTGTCTCGGAGGGAGAGAGAGAGCGAGAGCATGTTTTAAACACCAGCTAATGTTGAACAAGGGGAAGATATCTGGTAAATATCGGGCTGCACAGTGGGTTATCACAGCGCCAGGGACCCGGGTTTAATTCCAGCCTTGGGTCACTGTCTGTGCGGAGTCTGCACGTTCTCCCTGTGTCTGCATGGGTTTCCTCCGGGTGCTCCAGTTTCCTCCCACACTCCAAAGATGTGTAGGTTAGGTGAATTGGCCATGCTAAAATGCCCCTTAGTGTCCACAGAAGTGCAGGTTAGGTGGATTGGCCATGCTAAATTGCCCCATCGTGTCCAAAGATAGAACATAGAACAGTACGATGTTGTGCCGAGCTTTATCTGAAACCAAGATCAAGCTATCCCACTCCCTATCATCCTAGTGTGCTCCATGTGCCTATCCAATAAGCGCTTAAATGTTCCTAAAGTGTCTGACTCCACTATCACTGCAGGCAGTCCATTCCACACCCCAACCACTCTCTGAGTAAAGAACCTACCTCGGACATCCTTCCTATATCTCCCACCATGAACCCTATAGTTATGCCCCCTTGTAATAGCTCCATCCACCCGAGGAAATAGTCTTTGAACGTTCACTCTATCTATTCCCCTTCATCATTTTATAAACCTCTATTAAGTCTCCCCTCAATCTCCTCCGCTCCAGAGAGAACAGCCCTAGCTCCCTCAACCTTTCCTCATAAGACCTACCCTCCAAACCAGGCAGCATCCTGGTAAATCTCCTCTGCACTCTTTCCAGCGCTTCTACATCCTTCTTATAGTGAGGTGACCAGAACTGCACACAATATTCCAAATGTGGTCTCACCAAGGTCCTGCACAGTTGCAGGATATACTGGTTACTGGTTATATTGTAAAGATATACTGGTTAGGTGGATTTGCCATGTTAAATTGTCCCTTAGTGTCCAAAGAAGTGCAGGTTAGGGGGATTAGCCATGGGGTTACCGGGATAGGATGGGGGGAGGGGGCCTGGGTAAAATAGAGAGTCGGTGCAGACTCGATGGGCCGAATGGCCTCTTTCTGCACTGTAGGGATTGTTTGATCAGCACACGGTGTCTTGGCAGGGACAGGGTCTGGCACTTTAACAACACGTGTCACTACAGATTATAAAACTCTCCGCTAATAATGCGGAAAGTGAGAAATTTACAACCCAAAGTGAGGTTTGCCCTCCGATCCAACACGTTCAAACAGATAAAGACACCAAATTAGTTATTTAAACACGAGAAACATTGCTGACACAACAGATAAAGACTCTAAAATTACCAAATTAGTTATTTAAACATTGCTCACAACAAGTGAAGTGGATCTGTTAGCCATGCTGTAGTTACAGTTTAATTCACTATCTTGCTGCAGTATCAGCTAAGTGGTTGTCCCGGGGGAGGGAGAAGTTTTTGCAGAGTTGATTAACTTACTGCCATGGTGTGCCCAGAAGGGTACAGTGCCATCCCGCAGCACCAGGTGCGGTCCTTTGAAGCTGTGCTTGTACTCGAACCTGCGGTGTGTCCGCTCCCCTCTGTGGCCGCGGACGGGAGCGGAGAGGAGGCAGAGCAGAGCGAGCAGCGGCCGCCCGCAGCTCCCCATCGCTGGCCCGGAGACTGGCCGAGAGCCCGGCAGCGCGCACGGAAAACGCCACCAGGCAGCAAGCCATTGGTCGCTGCTGCCTGGCTCCAGAGCCACTCGCGGCTCATTCTCAGGCTCTGCGGGTTAACAATACAGCTGGACAGAGAGTGTATGAGTCCCAACCCTGGGATTCCCCCCCACGCCCCATATCCTTGAGATCCCCCATGCCACATATCTCTGGATTCCCCCCTCCCCCCCCCCAACATTCCTGGGATCCCCTCCTCACATATCTCTGGGATTCCCCTCCTCACATATCTCTGGGATTTCCCCCCCACCCCAACATTTCTGGGATCGCCCCCCCCCCCCTCAACATATCCCTGGGATTCTCCCCACCAGCTCCGGACATATCTCTAGGATTCACCCCTCTGCCCATCCCTGAGATCCCCCCACATTTCCCTGGGATCCCCCACATATCCTCTGGGGTTCCCCCCCCCCCCCCATATATCCCTGGGGTTCCCCTCCGACATATCCCTGGGATCCCTCCCCCCACATTCCTGAGATCCCTCCCCCCACGTTCCTGGGATCCCTCCATATCTCTGGGATCCCCCTTATCCCCGGGATCCCCCTTATCCCCATCCCTGAGATCCCCCTACATTTCCCTGGGATACCCCATCCCATATCCCCTGGGATTCCCCCTGCCACATATCCTTGGGGTTCCCCCCCACATATCCTTGGGGTTCCCCCCCACATATCCCTGGGGGTTCCTCCCACATATCCCTGGGGTTCCCCCCACATATCCTTGGGGTCCCCCCCCCCACATTCCTGGGATCCCTCCCCCCACATTCCTGGGATCCCCCCCTCTCCCCATCCCTGAGATCCCCCTCTCTCCCCATCCCTGAGATCCCCCCACCCCATATCCCCTGGGGTTCCCCCCCTCCACACAACCCTGGGATCCCCCCTCACATCCCTGGGATCCCCCCCTACATTCCTGGGATTTACCCCATCACATCCCTGGGATTTCCCCACCCTATATCCCTGGGATTCCCCTCCTCATATCACTGGGATCCTCCCCCCCAACCCCCTCTTCCCACCATCTCTGGAATTTCCCCCCCCCCTCCGGATCCACCCCCAAACCCCTGGGATCCCCCCCCCCAATATCCCTGGGATTTCCCCCACCACCATATTCCTGGGATCCCCCCAGCATCCTTGGGATTCCTCCCCCCCCCGCCCCCCGCCACACCCCTGGGATTCCCCCCCACCACACATCCCTAGGATCCCCACCATACAAATCTGGGATTTCCCCCACCACCATATTCCTGGGATCCCCCCCAACATCCCTGGAATCCCTCCCACATATCCCTGGGATAATCCCCCCCTCCACATATCCCTGGGATCCTCTCTCCCACACCCCTGGAACCCCCCACCCCATCCCTAAGACATTCCTCCTTCCCCCTCTCCCCAACTATTCCACATAAAGGTTCAAATCTTAAAAACAAGCTTTAAACACTATTATTTATACAAGCACATCTTATCTTCTCCAAACAATTGTATCTCAACTATTGGGAATAATCTGACATTGGGCACATTGAAATATACTTGAGCAGAAACAGAGGACACTGCAAGAACTCAACTCTGCTCGCATCTATCAGAATATAATATATAATTTAATATTATAATATAATATATATTAAATTTGACCTCGATTTGGTTCAAGGGATATAGATTAAAATATACTCAAGAACAGCTTCTTCCCTGCTGCCATGATGTGGAAATGCTGGCATTGGACTGGGGTGGGCACAGTAAGAAGTCTCACAACACCAGGTTGAAGTCCAACAGGTTTATTTGGAATCACGAGCTTTCAGAGTGTTGCTCCTTCATCAGGTGAGTCAATAAATGTACTGATGAAGGAGCAGCACTCTGAAAGCTCGTGATTCCAAATAAACCTGTTTGACTTTAACCTGGTGTTGTGAGACTTCTTACTGTCCCTGCTGCCATCAGACTTTTGAATGGACCTACCTCACATTAAGTTGATCTTTCTCTACACCCTAGCTATGACTATAACACTACATTCTGCACTCTCTCCTTTCCTTCTCTATGTACGGTATGCTTTGTCTGTATAGAGCACAAGAAACAATACTTTTCACTGTATCCCAATACATGCGTCAATAATAAATCAAATCAAAATGACTAACACTATATTCTGCACCCTCTCCTTTCCTTCTCCCCGATATGATCCCAGGGATATGTAGGGGCGGCACAGTAGCTCACACTGCTGCCTCACAGCGCCAGGGACCCGGGTCCGATTCCCCGCTTGGGTGACTGTCTGTGTGGTGTTTGCACGTTCTCCCCGTGTCTGCGTGCATTTCCTCCGGGTTCTCCAGTTTCCTCCCACAATCTGAAAGCCATGCTGGTTAGGGTGCATTGACCCGAACAGGCGCCAGAGTGTGGCGACTAGGGGAATTTCACAGTAACTTCATTGCAGTGTTAATGAAAGCCTTACTTGTGACTAATAAATAATCTTTAACTTTAACTCTATGAACGGTATGTCTTGTCTGTATAGCGTGCAAGAAACAATACTTTTCACTGTATACTAATACACATGAAAATAAATCAAATCAAACTTGACTGGGTCAAGGGATATAAAAATATACTTGATTTGATTTATTGTCACATGTAGTAGCATACAGTGGAAAGTGTTGCTTCTTGCGCGCTATACAGACAAAGCATACCGTTCATAGAGAAGGAAAGGGGAGAATGCAGAATGTAGTGTCACAGTCAACACTCGGGTGTACAGAAAGATCACCTTAATACGAGGTAAGTCCATTCAAAAGTCTGATGGCAGCAGGGAAGAAGCTGTTCTTGAGTCAGTTGGTACGTGACCTCAGAATTTTGTATCTTTTTCCCAATGGAAGAGGGTGGAAGAGAGAATGTCCGGGGTGCGTGGAATCCTTGATTATGCTGGCTGCTTTTCCAAGGCAGCGGGAAGTGTAGACAGAGTCAATGGATGGGAGGCTGGTTTGCGTGATGGATTGGGCTACATTCACGACCCTTTGTAGTTTCTTGCGGTCTTGGGCAGAGCAGGAGATATACCAAGCTGTGATACAACCAGAAAGAATGCTTTCTATGGTGCATCTGTAAAAGTTGGTGAGAGTTGTACCTGAGTTTCTTGCGCGCTATACAAACAAAACATACCGTTCATAGAGTACATAGGGGAGAAGGAGAGGGTGCAGAATGTAGTGTTGCAGTTACTGATAGGGTGAAGAGAAGGATCAGCTTAATGTGCGATGGGACCATTCAATAGTCTGACGGTAGCAGGAAGAAGCTGTTCTTGAGTTGGTTGGTCCACGTTTTCTGTATCTTTTTCCCAACGGATTGGTTCAAGGGATATATATTAAGATACACTTGATTGGTTCAAGGGTATGAAGTTATAAGTTTTGCTGAAACCTATACTTTTTCTCACTCTTAGTACTCCGATTTGCATTAACTCTAAGAATAAACAGCAAGGCTTGGAGGACATTAATATCTTGAAACGAAAGCAGAATGTGCCAGAAATACCCAGCAGCCTGGTTGGCATCTGCTGGGGAGGAAAGTTTCAAGTAACGCGGAATTAGAATTGATTAGAATAGACAAAAGGGGAGGTTCATTCAAGCAACGATAAACCGACTCAAGAACAGCTTCTTCCCTGCTGCCATCAGACTTTTGAATAGACCTACCTCACACTAAGTTGATCTTTCTCTACACCCGAGCTATGGCTGTAACGTTTATAAAGTAAAGTTTATTTATTAGTCACAAGTAAGGCTTACATCAACACTGCAATGAAGTTACTGTGAAATTCCCCTAGTTGCCACAGTCTGGTGGCTGTTCGGGTCAATGCACCCCAACCAGCACGTCTTTCAGAATGTGGGAGGAAACCGGAGCATCCGGAGGAAATCCACGCACACAGGGAGAAGGTGCAGACTCCGCACAGACAGTGACCCAAGCCGGGAATCGAACCCGGGACCCTGGCGCTGTGAAGCAACACTACATTCTGCACTCTCTCGTTTCTTTCTCTCTGAACGGTATGCATTGTATGCTCAACAAACAATACTTTTCCCTGCATACCAATACACGTGACAATAATAAATAAAGCTTATTTCTTAGTCACAAGTAAGGCTTACATTAACACGGCAATGAAGTTACTGTGAAATTCCCCTAGAATAAATCAAATCAAATCAAAGTGGTGATTAAAATTATATCTTTCAGTGGGCTTGAGCATTAACATGAAACAAGAGGAAGACATTTAAGAGAAAAGGGTAGAGCAAGATAAACTGGCAAAGTTGGGGAGAATTTAGCAATGAAGGTCAAAGTAAACCACGGGTCTACACACGTGTGCTACATTTTAATGAAGCTGAATTTTCGGTATGTCTCGCACCCACACAGTTTGTCCACATGTATCTTTTTCATCTTGTGCAACGCTGTAACACAAATTAATCTGCTCTGACCTTGCTCAAAATTCAGGGCAGGAAATGCCCTTCCTTCGGTTAGTTGCAACGGGATAAGCCAGGAAGAGTAACTGTTGCTTCTCAATTTCAGAGCTCAACAATGACACGGGTGCCAACATCAGGAGTTTAGTGTATTAACTGTTCCTTTCCCTATGCGATTTCACCAAGGGAGCCCCAGTCTTTGAACACCCCAAACATGCTTTTGAGGATTTGACGGGGTGGACAGTCAGAGGTTTTTTTTTTCCCCCAGGGTGGAAGAGTCAATTACACGGGGGGACACGGGTTCAAGGCGAGAGGGGGAAAGTTGAAGGGAGAAGAGAGGGGGAAAGTTGAAGGAAGAAGAGAGGGGGAAAGTTGAAGGGAGATGTGTGGGGAAGGTTTTTCACGCAGAGAGTGGTGGGTGCCTGGAACGCGCTGCCAGAGGAGGTGGTGGAAGCGGGCACATTAGCAACATTTAAGAGGTACCTGGATGGGTACATGATTAGGGAGGGAATAGAGGGATACAAACCGAGTAGGGGCAGAAGGAGTTTTTTTAGTTTAGTTAGAGCATCAGGCTTGGAGGGCCGAAGGCCTGTTCCTGTGCTGTACTTTTCTTTGTCCTACTAACTAATGTAGCAGGGTAGACAGCAACAACAACTTGCATATAATAGCACCTTTAATGCAGTGAAATATTCCAAGACACTTCATTGTTGTACATAGGAACATAGGAATTAGGAGCAGAAACAGGAAAATTCAGCTCTTTGAGCCTGCTCCGCCATTCAATCAGATCATGACTGATATAAGTTTAAATTTAGGTTTAAATTTATTTATTAGTCACAAGTAGGCTTACACTGTAATGAAGTTACATCCAGGTACCTCTTAAATGTTGCTAATGTGCCTGCTTTCACCACCTCCTCTGGCAGTGCGTTCCAGGCACCCACCACTCTCTGCATGAAAAACTTCCCCCGCACATCTCCCTTCAACTTTCCCTCTCTCTTCTCCCTTCAACTTTCCCCCTCTCACCTTGAACCCGTGCCCCCTTGTGATTGACACTTCCACCCTGGGGGAAAAACCCCCTAGTCGCCACATTCTGGCACCTGTTCGGGTACACTGGGGGAAAATTTAGCATGGCCAATGCACCTAACCAGCATGTCTTTGGACTGTGGGCGGAAGCCAGAGCACCCGGAGGAAACCCACGCAGACACGGGGAGAACATGCAGACTCCGCACAGACAGTGACCCAAGCCGGGAATCGAACCCAGGTCCCTGGCGCTGTGAGGCAGCAGTGCTAACCACTGTGCCACCGTGCCGTCCCTGATATCTCCCTGGTCTCAAATCCACCTCCCCATCTGTTCCCCATATCTCCTTATCCCTTTTTTTAATTAGAAATATATCTATCTCCTGCTTGAAGCCATTCAATGATTCAGACTCCACCGTGCCAAGGGGCAGTGAATTCCACAAATTCAACCCCCTCTGCGAGACGTTGTTCCTCCTCATATCCGTTTTAAATCTACCGCCTCTCAACCTACACCTGTGACCTCTTGGTCGGTGCAGGCTCGGAGGGGCGAAGGGTCTGTTCCTGTGCTGTAATTTTCTTTGTTCTTTGTTCTCTTGTTCTAGATTGCCCCACGAGGGGAAACATTTGGTCTACATTTACTTTATCAATCCCTTTTAAACTTTTATAAACCGCGATCATGCTTTTTAAGAGTTTGCAGCATGATATCACTAAAATGAAGTGTGTCACGCAATCCAATTTTAGTTTGACACACACAGGCCTCTCCCACAATCCAAAGATGTGCGAGTTAGGTGGATTGGCCATGCTAAATTGCCCCTTAGTGTCAGGGGGATTAACACGTTAAATGCGTGGGGTTACGAGGATAGGGCCTGGGTGGGATTCTTGGTGCAGGCTCGATGTGCCGAATGGCCTTGTTCTGCACTCTGGGGATTCTATGATGTCGTTAAGCTTTTTTATAAATATATATATGTTCCCATGAGCCTAGTCTAAATAAGTGAACACACAACGTGTATACACATTCCCATGTGAGTGGTTGGTTCCTTTACATCAGTGACGGGCAACCTAGGCTAGTGAGTGGACCGCATGAATGGCCCTCCTTCATCTCAGTGCGCCACAAGATTGAAATCTGGCTTGTTCACATGGCCCCATGAATAGGGTTAAATACATTTAATACACACTGAATATTTCAATGGAGTTATAGAATCCCTACAGTGCAGACACCATTCGGCCCATTGAGCTTGCACTGACCCTCTGACAGAGTACCTCACCCAGGCCCTCTCCCCCACCGTATCCCTGTAACCCCAGACATTTCCTGTGACTAATCCATCTAACCTACCCATCTTCAGACACTAAGGGGCAATTTAGCACGGCCAATCCACCTAACCTGCACATCTTTTGACACTAAGGGGCAATTTAGCATGGCCAAAAACCCTAACCTGCACATCTTTGGAGTGTAGGCGAAAACCGGAGCACCCGGAGGGAACCCACGCAGACACGGGGAGAACATGCAAACTCCACACTAACACCCAAAGAAATTCCCGAGGCCGGAATTGAACCCAGGTCCCTGGCACTGGGAGGCACAGTAAGAAGTCTCACAACACCAGGTTAAAGTCCAACAGGTTTACTTGGTAGCAAATACCATAAGCTTTCAGAGCGCTGCTCCTTCGTCAGATGGAGTGGAAATGTGCTCTCAAACAGTGCGCAGAGACACAAAATCAAGTTACAGAATACTGATTAGAATGCAAATCCCTACAGCCAGCCAGGTCTTAAAGGTACAGACAATGTGGGTGGAGGGAGCATTAAGGACAGGTTAAAGAGATGTGTATTGTCTCAAGACAGAACAACTGGGAGGCAGCAAGGCTACCAATCTTGGAGTGATGGAAAATGGAGGATAACTAGAGCAAGGTGGGGAGGGAAGAGAGAGAGGTCTCCATAACCAGAACGCTCCTTCAATGTATTGCTGGCTCTGCACCATTTGTTGCACATTTCATTATGTAAACCTACGCCTGCAGATGTTTGCCAAGCCGCCTTGTCTGCTCAACCACTGCTGTTGAGGTGTGGGAGGATTCAAAGCTCTTTCATGGGTGGCAAGTTCAAGTCAGAGTGCAGAATATCCTTTTGGAAACAAAGATTGCAAATCGACCCACTTATATTGACAGGATAAAGAATGTTAGTTGAAAGTTAATAATTATCCCAAAAAGTTGCAAAAGGTACATGAATAGGCAGGGAATAGAGGGATACAGACAGCGTAGAGACAAAAGTGTGGCACAGTGGCTAGCACTGCTGCCTCACAGCGCCAGGGACATGGGTTCGATTCCCAGGTTGGGTCACTGTCTGTGCGGGAGTCTGCATGTTCTCCCTGTGTCTGCGTGGGTTTCCTCCAGGTGCTCTGGTTTCCTCCCGAAATCTGAAAGACGTGCTGGTTAGGTGCATTGGTCGTGCTAAATTCTCCCTCAGTGTACCCGAACAGGCGCCGGAGTGTGGCGACTAGGGGATTTTCACAGTAACTTCATGGCAGTGTGAATGGAAGCCTACTTGTGACTAATAAATAAACTTTAAAGGTCTTTAGTTTAGAAAGGTGTCATGTGTGTCGGCGCAGGCTTGATGGGCCGAACGGCTTGTTCCTGTGCCTGTGCCGTACTATTATTTCTTCTAATGCCACAGGGCGGCATGGTAGCACGGTGGTTAGCACTGCTGCTTCACAGCACCAGGGACCTGGGTTCGATTCCCAGCTCGGGTCACTGTCTGTGTGGAGTTTGCACATTCTCCCCGTGTCTGAATGGGTTTCCTCCCAGTCTGAAAGACGTGCTGGTTAGGGTGCATTGACCCGAACAGGCACCGGAGTGTAGCGACTAGGGGAATTTCACAGTAACTTCGTTGCAATGTTAATGTAAGCCTTACTTGTGACAAATAAATAAACTTTTTAACAGAGGACGATTCTTCCCCCTTCTGTCTTTATCTGGATAAACTGCCTGCAGTGACAACTTTTCCCCTTCTTTCTTACACAAAATCAAATTAAGAAACAGCCATCGGAACTTAGAAAATGCATATAAACTATAAATGGTTTCAAACATCCCAGCTACTATTGGACCCATTTAATATAAGCCAAAAGTCAGAGAACAACTGCATAAGAAGTGTGTGCCGATTGGTTGACAGCATACATTGTTGGTCCCTTACTATTGGTTTATCTTGAATAGCTGTCCTGTTAGGTGCAAGGTGAAAAGCTTCAATGGCATGTCTCTTTTTCGTAGAATCATAGAATCCCGACAGTGCTGAAAGAGGCCATTCGGCCCATCGGGTCTGCACCGACAACAATCCCATGCAGGCCGTATCCCCGTAACCCCACGTATTAACCCTACTAATCCCCCTGACACTAAAGGGACAATTGAGCATGGCCAATCAACCTAACCCGCACACCTTTGGACTGTGGGAGGAAACCGGAGCACCCGGAGGAAACCCACGCAGACACGGGGAGAATGTGCAAACTCCACACAGACAGTCACCCAAGGCTAGAATTGAACCCGGGTCCCTGGCGCTGTGAGGCAGCAGTGCTAACCCACTGTGCTGCCCTGATTGTTCCCTTACTGTTGGTTTATCTTGTGTAGCAAGAGTGCAAGATGAAAAGCTTTGCTAGCATGCATCCTTTCTCCCCAGCAATGTTCAGTTCTGTGCTCCCCAACGACTAACCATACTACAGTCAATAATTTTTACCACCCCCTGCTTTTGTTCCAACAAATTGCCTATGGAAACAACATTTTACAAGATTCATTCAGCTTTATACAAAGTAAGACAGGAGAAGTGTAACCCAGCTTAAGTGGGAAGGACATTAAAAGGTTCTGAGAATACCTGCTGGTTTTAATCTTGAATGTAAGAGAAGGTCATCAGAACCTGCTACACAGCAGATTGGGAAATGTCACATAAGTCAATGAGTCACACAGCGCTAAGCTCATAGTACAGGGATATAACCAAAAAAATTGAGCCACTCATTGTTTTTAAAAGCAAACTGCTATGTTAAGCCTGAATTGTCATTTGATTTTTGCCTTAATATTTTTAGGAGAATCTTGGGGGGGGTGGGGGAGTGGGGTGGAATTCGCTCTACCCGCCTGCCCCGGGAATCATAGCAGGTGGGAGACAGACCACGCAAATGTCCATTGACCTCAGGTGGGATTCTCCGGTTTAAAGAACCATAGAATCCCTACAGTGCAGAAGGAGGCCATTCGGCCCCTCGAGTCTGCACCGACCACAATCCGCCACCCCCCCCCCCCCCCCCCCCCCCGGCCAGGCCCTATCCCCATAACACCATGCATTTACCCTAGCTAGGCCCTATCCCCATAACACCATGCATTTACCCTAGCTAGTCCCCCCTGACACTAAGGGGCAATTTAGCACGGCCAGTCCACCTAACCCACACATCTTTGGAGTGTGGGAGGAAACCGGAAAACCTGGAGGAAACCCACGTAGACACTGGGAGAATGTGCACACTCCACACAGACAGTCACACAAGCCAGGAATCGAACCCGGATCCCTGGCACTGTGAGGCAGCAGTGCTAACCACTGTGCCGCCCCTAGGAATGAGTGCAGCTGGAGAATCCCATCCCTGGGTATTTTTGTTGGAACTTTAATCTGGGCCATTTTCTGACAGCAGCAAGGAAAACTGATAATATTGCTGCAACATGCTCAAGGTTAATGACTACATTCTATTCTGATAATGGGCAGTTGCCACTATTGGGGTATTACATTCATCTTGGGTACTAAACAATTAAAATCAATTCTCAGGGGGTGGCACAGTGGTTAGAACTGCTGCCTCACAGCGCCAGGGACCCAGGTTTGAATCCCGGCTTGTGTCACTGTCTGTACAGAGTCTGCACGTTCTCCCCGTGTCTGCATGGGTTTCCTCCGGGTGCTCCGGTTTCCTCCTACAGTCCGAAAGACGTGCTGCTTAGGTGCATTGGCCGTGCTAAATTCTCCCTCAGTGTACCCGAACAGGCATCAAAGTGTGACTTCCAGAGGATTTTCACAGTAACTTCATTGCGATGTTAATGTAAGCCTAGTTGCGACACTAATAAACATATAAACTTTCAGACCTGTGATGAAACTCATTTGAAATCTAGTCTGAAACAACTCAAAAGCATGTAAGTAAATATTCCATGGAACAACAGAATCCCTACTGTGCAGAAGGGGACCATTTGGCCCATCGATTCTGCACTGACTCTCTAACAGAGCATCTTACCCAGGACACCCCACCGCCATCCTGTACCCCGCACATTTATAGACCCTACAGTACAGGAGGAGGCCATTCAGCTCATTGTGTCTGCACGGTCTCTGCTAGAGCATCTTACCCAGACCCTATCCCCGTAACCCCATGTATTTACCCTGCTAATCCCCCTAACCTGCGCATCTCGGGACACTAAGGGGCAATTTAGCCTGGCCAATCTACCTAACCCACGCATCTTTGGACTGTGGGGAAACCGGAGCACCTGGAGGAAACCCACGCAGGCGCGGGGAGAACATGCAAACTCCACACAGACACCCAAGGCCGGAATCAAACCCGGGTCCCTGGCGCTGTGAAGATGGTAGCATGATGTGGAGATGCCGGCGTTGGACTGGGGTGAACACAGTAAGAAGTCTCACAACACCAGGTTAAAGTCCAACAGGTTTATTTGCTGGCAAATACCATAAGCTTTCGGAGCGCTGCTCCTTCGTCAGATGGAGTGGAAATGTGCTCTCAAACAGGGCACAGACACAAAATCAAGTTACAGAATACTGATTAGAATGCGAATCCCTAAAGCCAGCCAGGTCTTAAAGGTACAGACAATGTGGGTGGAGGGAGCATTAAACACAGGTTAAAGAGGTGTGTATTGTCTCCAGACAGAACAGCTAGTGAGATTCTGCAAGCCCAGGAGGCAAGCTATGGGGGTTACTGATAATGTGACATGAATCCAATATCCCGGTTTAGGCCGTCCTCATGTGTGCAGAACTTGGCTATCAGTTTCTGCTCAGTGACTCTGCGTTGTCGTGTGTTGTGAAGGCCACCTTGGAGAACGCTTACCTGAAGGTCAGCCATGGGCATTCAGCCTTGGATCTTCAGGTAAGCGTTCTCCAAGGCGGCCTTCATGACACACGACAGCGCAGAGTCGCTGAGCAGAAACTGATAGCCAAGTTCCGCACACATGAAGACGGCCTAAATCGGGATGTTGGATTTATGTCACATTATCAGTAACCCCCACAGCTTGCCTCCTGGGCTTGCAGAATCTCACCAGCTGTTCTGTCTGGAGACAATACACATCTCTTTAACCTGTGTTTAATGCTCCCTCCACCCACATTGTCTGTACCTTTAAGACCTGGCTGGCTTTAGGGATTCGCATTCTAATCAGTATTCTGTAACTTGATTTTGTGTCTGTGCCCTGTTTGAGAGCACATTTCCACGCCATCTGACGAAGGAGCAGCGCTCCGAAAGCTTATGGTATTTGCTACCAAATAAACCTGTTGGACTTTAACCTGGTGTTGTGAGACTTCTTGCTGTGAAGAAGCAGTGCTAACCACTGTTCTACCCAAAGACAACTCGTCTATTCCTGTTATTAGTCTAGTAATCCATCACTGAACTGCTTCTAATGCATTTACAACATTCATAGAATCGTAGAATCTCTACAATGCAGAAGAGACCATTCCGTCCATCGAGTCTCCACCCAACCTCTGACAGAGTATCTCACGCGGGCCCTCTCCCTCACCCCGCACAGACAGTCACCCAAGGCTGGAATCGAACCCAGGTCCCTGGCGCTGTGATGCAGCAGTGCTAACCATTGTGCCGCCGTGCCGCATGGTCAATCCACCAAACTTAATTTAGTGTGGCCCAAACCTGCACATCTTTGGAGTGTGGGTGCAACTAAACAGCCACACAGCATGGGAAATTTCTCTCATCCTGACTTGCATGTGCAAAGCAGGAGATTGCCTCACTTCCAAGGTCAACCTGACGTGTCATTTTAACTCCTGCAACACCATGTCTGCACCATAAGCAAAGCTCAAAAACGTACTAATGGAACAGCAGAGATAGAGACTCAAATTTTCAGAGATCTGATGTGTTGAATTTTGTGAATTCTTTGTTATTGGGTTACAAGAGAAAGGGGAGGGGAATATTCAGCCACATTTTGCTGCAAAATTAGGAGTTTTTATTTATTCATTCGTGAGACATGGTTGTCACCGGCTGGTCAGCATTTATTGCCCATCCCTAGTCACCCTTGGAGTGCAGTTGAGAATCAACCACATTGCTTTGGCTCTGGAGGCACATGTAGGCCAGACCAGGTAAGGATGGCAGATTTCCTTCCCTAAAAGGACATTAGTGAACCAGATGGGTTTTTCCGACAATGGTTTCATGGTCATCGGTAGATTTTTAGTTTCACATACTTTTTATTGAATTCAAATTTCACCATCTGCCGTGGTGGGATTTGAGCCCATGTCTCCAGAACATTAGCTGAGTTTCTGGATTAATAGTCTAGTGATAATACCATTCGGCTATTGCCTCCCCAGGACTTTCCTCATTAACTTCAATAATTTATTTTTCTAGTATCATAGAAATCATAGAAACCCTACAATACAGAAAGAGGCCATTCGGCCCATCGAGTCTGCACCGACCACAATCCCACCCAGGCCCTACTCCCATATCCCTACATATTTACCCAACTAATCCCTCTAACCTATGCATCTCAGGACACTAGGGGCAATTTTTAGCATGGCCAATCAACCTAACCCACACATCTTTGGACTGTGGGAGGAAACCGGAGCACCCGGAGGAAACCCACGCAGACAGTGACCCAAGCCGGGAATTGAACCCAGGTCCCTGGAGCTGTGAAGCAGCAGTGCTAACCACTGTGCTACCGTGCCGCCCAGAGATGCCAAGTATTTCCGCACCCAAATTCCATTGCACAACTTAAGTTTTCTGGCTATTACATTTTTTAAGTTTAAGTTTATTCATTAGTGTCACAAGTAGGCTTACATTAACACTGCAATGAAGTTACTGCGAAAAATCCCCTAGTCGCCTGTTCGGATACATTGAAGGAGAATTTAGCATGACCAAGGCACCTAACCAGCGCGTCTTTCAGACTGTGGGAGGAAACTGGAGGAAACCCACGCAGACACGGGGAGAACGTGCAGACTCCACACAGACAGTGACCCAAGCTGGGAATCGAACCCGGGTCCCTGGCACTGTGAAGCAGCAGTGCTAACCACGGTGCTACAGGTTAGATGGATTGGCCATGCTAAATTGCCCCTTAATGTCCCAAGATATGTAGATTAGGGGGATTAATGGGATAAATACATGGGGTTACGGGGATAGAGTGGGGCTGGGTGAGATGGTCTGTCAGAGAGTCGGTGCAGAACTGATGGGCCAAATGACTGCCTCCTGTACTATAGGGATTCTATAATTCTGCAGACCATCATGTTTTCTCTTTCCTGAAGGGAATTAATTGGCTATTAGGTTTTTTTTTTGTAACGCCAATCCCGGCCTACTTCCTGTGGAGGGAGAATGTTTTGTAACTCCCCTCGGGCCTTGATGACACTCAGTCAAAAAAAAACAGTGGGCGAGGAAGGCTGAAAGGAGACTGCCAGCAATCACTGATTCCATGACCACAACACATGCGCGGCACTGCACCGTAAGGGAGAGATAATTCCAACAGAGCACTGTTATGAAAAATTATCAGCTTTTAGCAGCCTTGCTGCATAAACAAACAAAATATTTTTGCAATATGTGTTCTGGTTTGAAGAGCAAGACCTGTGCTGCATTCAACCACAGCGCAAAGCCTATTAGCAACAACACAACAGTTGATCTAATCTGTACAACATATGTTGCGTGCAGCTTGCCAGCAGTTTCAAAGACGTTTTAGCAAAGAACCTTCTGTCATTATTCAGTAGGGAAATGATCCCAGCGCACAGCTTATTTCCTGGCACCAGACTTCTCCCTGAAACCTATTTCGATTCCACAGAGATACGGGTTACCTTCGTCATCACTAAGCATCAAGGCGTGGACGCGTCCACAAAATGCCAGCATGGGCTCATTTTTCTTATACCATTCGTCCTTGAGATGTGGCAGCATGGGCAAGGCAGCATTCATTGATCTTCCCCAGTTGCCCACAGGGATTGGGTGGCACCGTGGTTCGCATTGCTGCCTCTCAGCACCAGGGACTGGGGTTCGATGCCCAGCTTGGGTGATTGTCTGTTAGAAATGTTTTATAAGTTTATTTATTCATTCGTCCCAAGTGGGCTTACATCAACACCGTAATGAAGTTACCGTGAAAACTCCCTACACTCCGACACCTGTTCGGGTACACCGAGGGGGAATTTTAGCACGGCCAATGCACCCATAACCAGCACGTCTTCTGGACAGTGGGAGGAAACCCACGCAGACACGGGGAGAACGTGCAGACTCCGCACAGACAGTGACCCAAGCCAGAAATCGAACCCAGGTCCCTGGTGCTGTGAGGCAGCAGTGCTAACCACTGTGCCAGCGTGCAGTTTGCACGTTCTCCCCGTGTCTGCGTGGGTTTCCTCCCACACTCCAACAATGTGCAGTTAAGGTGGATTGACTATGCTAAATTGATCCTTAGTATCAGGGAGATTAGCAGGGTAAATAGGTTGACAGAGATAGGGCCTAGGTGAGATTGTTATTGGTGTAGGCCCAATGGCCTCCTTCTGCACTGTCAGGATTCTATGAATTTGGTTCTATGATTAAGGGTCAAGAATAGCACTTGGGACGAGATTGGGACAGCAAGTTTCCATTGCTAAAAATCTACCTTCACTGTCATTTTCAATCTGCAGATCTACCAGCAATAATTTCTATTTATTTAGTAGGTTTAACATAATGCCCCAAGGCACGACACAGGAGCGTTAAGTAAAGTTGGACAGAGTCACATAAGGCAATGTTGGAGAAGGTGGCGAAAAGTATAGTCAAAAAGGTAGGTTTAAAGGAGAGGCTGAAAAGGGGAGGCAGTAATGTTTGAGAAAGCTGTTTCAGGATCTGGAAAAGAACATAAGGACTAGGAGCAGGAGTAAGCCATCTGGCCCCTCGAGCCTGCTCCGCCATTCAATAAGATCATGGCTGATCTTTTTGTGGACTCAGCTCCACTTACCCGCCCGCTCACCATAACCCTTAATTCCTTTACTGTTCAATCTATCCTTGCCTTAAAAACATTCAATGAGGTAGCCTCAGCTGCTTCACTGGGCAGGGAATTCCAGATTCACAACCCTTTGTGTGAAGAAGTTCCTCCTCAACTCAGTCCTAAATCTGCTTCCCCTTATTTTGAGGCTATGCTCCCTAGTTCTAGTTTCACCCGCCAGTGGGAACAACCTTCCTGCTTCTATCTGATCTATTCCCTTCATAATCTTCTATAATTCCAATGAGTATAGTCCCAGTCTACTCAGTCTCTCCTCGTAAGCCATGAAAGATGAAGGCACAGCTGCCAACGATATAAAGATTTAAATCAGGGATGCTGGAGGTCAGAATTAGAATGGGCACAAATATCTTGTAGGGTTGTGGAGCTGGAGGAGATGAGGGAGATAGAAACTAGAAAGGGATGGGGGAGGCCATGGAGGGATTTGAAAAACAAAGGTGAGAATTTTACGATCAGGGTGTGGCTTGATCGAGAGCTGATGTCAGCCAGTGAGCATAGGGGTGAACTGTGCACAGGGGTGAACTGTGCACAGGGCTTGGTGCGAGTGAACATAAAGGCAGCAGAGTTTTGGATAAGCTCAAGATTGGGGGAAAGAATGTGGGCCAGCCAGAAATCCTTCAGAATTAAGTGTTTCACAATTTGCTATGATATGCTCGGATTTCTAATATGTACTGATGGAACTTCCAAGGAGCCCGATCTCCCACGTCATATTTTGGGGCAGCGCGGTGGCACAGTGGTGAGCACTGCTGCCTCAAAGCACCAGGGAGCTGGGCTCAATTCCCGGCTTGGGTCACTGTCGGTGTGGAGTTTGCACTTCCTCCCCGTGTCTGCGTGGGTTTCCTCCGGGTGCTCCGGTTTCCTCCCACAGTCCGTAAGACGTTAAAGTCAAAGTAAAGTTTATTTATTAAGGAAGGCTCACATTAACACTGCAATGAAGTTACTGTGAAATTCCCCGAGTCGCCACACTCCAGCACCTGTTCAGTTGCTGACATGCCGGTTAGGTGCATTGGCCGTGCGAAATTCTCCCTCAGCATACCCGATGCTAAAGGCAGCAAAAATATCAAAAATTGACAATCGTAGACACTGAATTGAACGTAGCCCATCCAAAAAGGACTCCAAAGATGTGCGGGTTAGGTGGATTGGCTATGCTAGATTGACTCTAGTGTCAGGGGGACTAGCTAGGGTAAATGCATGGGGTTACGGGGATAGAGCCTGGATGGGATTGTGGTTGATGCAGACTCGATGGGCCGAATGGCCTCCTTCTGCAGTGTATGATTCTATGATCTATGATTTCTGAGCTCCTGCAGCAGCACAAGAACTGGGATACTGTACCTGATAACAGAGTGGAGGAGTTTGGTCCACCAAACTGAAATCTCTTTCAGGCTAGGATTTCTTTGTCACTCACTTCCATTCCCTCCCACAGGACTCCACCCTTCCACGCCCGCAACTGCCCTGCCATTACCCCAAGCTCTCCCCGTGTGCCCGCCTGCAACCCCTCACTATGCACCCACCACCCCCACCTATGACACTCACCCCTACTCCTCCCCAACCCACCCTCCCTCTCACAACCCCACCAGCGACCCCTACCCTGCCACGACTCCCTTTCCCAGGCCCCCTACTGCGACCCCTCCCTGCCCACCCTGCTACAACCCCTCCTTCCCAAATTGAAAGCTCCTGCTGCCAGCTGACTCTACATGTGAAACAAATGTGAAAAATTATTTTTCAGACCCAGTCCATTAGATATTAAAACAATTTTAAAATTTACAACTTATCCATACTTTGATTGTAGAGTCATAGAATTCCTACAGTGCAGAATAAGGCCATCCGGGCCATCAACTGCCCCTTAATGTCAGGGTGATGAGGAGGGTAAATGTGTGGGGTTATGGGTATAGACAGGACCCAGCTGGGATTGTTGTCGGTGCAGGCTCGATGGGCCAAATGGCCTCCTTCTGCACTGTAGATTCTATGATTCTAAGTCTGCATTGACTCTCCGACAGAACATTTTACCCAGAGCTAACCCCTGCCCTATCCCCACACATATACCCCTTAACATCTTGGGACATTAAGGGGCAATTTACCATGGCCAAGCCACCTAACCTGCATATCTTTGGACTGTGGGGGGAAACTGGGGCACTCGGAAGAAACCCACGCAGACACGGGGAGAACGTGTAAAGTCCACAGTAACCCAAGTTGGGAACTGAACCCGGGTCCTTGGTGCTGTGAGGCAGCAGCGCTAACCACCGTGCAATGTTACTTTCCTTAAAGCATACATATCCAAAAAATGTCAATTTTCCCGCTGCCCCCATTTTATTTATGTGATCAAATCCAAAATAGATTTACAGCATCGCTGATAAATATGGGGTACAGCAATGTCATGGTTACACTATTAGAATAATAAGAGGACAAGTGTTCAATGGGAATTGAGTTTAATGTGAATAAAATTGCTCTCAACAAAAGCACAATAATTTCACTGCATTGTCATTGAAAACAAAATGAAATAAAAAACTACTTGCATTTACATACCACCTTTAATGATGTAAAACATTCAAGGCACGTCACAGGCACATTTGCAAACACAACCTTACACCAGGTTACATAGAGTCAGAAGTTTACAGCATGAAAACAGGCCCTTCGGCCCAACCTGTCCATGCCGTTCTTTTTTTTTAAAAAACCACTAAGCTCGTCCCAATTGCCCATATCCTTCGATACCCATCTTACCCATGTAACTGTCCAAATGCTTTTTAAAAGACAAAATTGTACCCGCCTCTACTACCACCTCCGGCAGCTCGTTCCATACACTCCACCCTCTGAAAAAAATTGCCCCTCCGGACCCTTTTGTATCTCTCCCATCTCACCTTAAACCTACGACCTCTAGTTTTAGACTCCCCCTACCTTTGGGAAAATATGTTAATTATCTATCTGATCTATGCCCCTCATTATTTTTACAGACCTCTATAAGATTACCCCAAGCCTCCTACGCTCCAGGGAAAAAGGTCCCAGTCTATCCAGCCTCTCCTTATAACTCAAACCATCAAGTCCTGGTAGCATCCTAGGTAAATCTTTTCTGCACTCTTAGTTTAATAATATCCTTTCTATAAGAGGATGACCAGAACTGTACACAGTATTCCAAGTGTGGCCTTACCAATGTCTTGTACAACTTCAACAAGATGTCCCATATACATAAGGATATATTAAGACAGCTGACAGAATAGTTTGGCCAAAAGAGGTGGGTTTTAGTGAGCATCTTAAAAGAGGGGGGTTTAGGGTCCATGCAGTCCAAGGCATGGCCAGAAATGGTGATTCAAGTGGGGTTGGGGCACATTGCTGAGTGCAGTGGCACAACGTGGTCATAATAGGAGCATGAAGACCATCGAACACTCAGCCTGCGCTGCCATTCAATGGCTAATTTTTGTCTTAAACCCACTCTCTTGTCTGCCCCCCTTCACCCCATCCCATAACCCTCGACTCCCTTGCAAGACCCTGAAAGAGGACAGCTGTAAGCAGTCAACCACATCGGTACATGGCTGGAGGCACATGCACACCGTACAGAGCAAGGATGGGAAATTTCCTTTCCCAAAGGGGCTTTAGTGCATCAGTTTTTTTTTTAGGTAACTTCATGATCCACATTTAGTGGTATTAGCTTTTTACTGGTCATCAGTTGATTCTTAATCCATGGGATGGGGTCGTTGCTGGCTAGGCCAGCATTTGTTGCACATCCTCCTGGCGCTGGAGAAGATTATGGTGCCATTCTCATTAGATACAACGGAATGGCTTTTTTTCTCTTCATTCGTGGGACATGGGCGTCGCTGGCTGGCCAGCATTTATTGCCCATCCCTAGTTGCCCTGAGGGGGCAATTGAGAGTCAACCACATTGCTGTGGCTCTGGAGTCACATGTGGGCCAGACCAGGTAAGGACGGCAGATTTCCTTCCCTAAAGGACTTTAGTGAACGTGAGTTTTTCCGACAATGGTTTCATGGTCGTCAGTAGATTCTTAATTCCAGACATTTTTTCCTGAATTCAAATTCCACCATCTGCCGTGGCAGGATTCGAACTCGGGTCCCCAGAACATTAGCTGAGTTTCAGGGTTAATAGTCTAGCGATAATACCACTAGGCCATTGCCTCCCCTCTCTATTTCAGAGGGCTGTCAACCACATCGGTGGGTGGCTGGAGTTACATGCACACCAGACAGAGCAAGGATGGGAAATTTCCTTTCCCAAAGGAGCTTTAGTGCATCAGTTTTTGGGTAGTTTCATGATCCACATTTAGTGGTATTAGCTTTTTACTCCACATTTACTTTAATGGAATGTAACTGCCCTCGCTGCGGTGGTGGGACTTGAATCGGGGTCTTCACATCATTAGCCCAGATTATCCTAGAATAGAACCATTGAATCCCTACAGTGCAGAAGGAGGCCGCTCGGTCTGCACCGACCACAATCCCACCCAGGCCCTATTCCCGTAACCCCACTATAATAAGTCCACGGAGGCAGAAGTCCGGTCAAAGTTCCTTTATTTACAAGATCCCACCATATCATACAGAGTACTGTATGCTCTCTGCATCAGGAGTCCAGAGGGTCTGACTCCTGTTTAAATACAGGACACGGGGCTCCGTGATTGAGAGCTAATTGATGACCCAATCAGGGACATCTTTTGATGGTCATCAAAAAATGACAATGGTCATCGGTAGATTCTTAATTCCAGATTTTAAAAAAAAATTCAATTCAATTCCACCATTTGCCATGGTGGGATTCGAACCTGGATCCCCAAAACATTAGCTGAGTTTCTGGATTAATAGTCCAGTGATAATACCACTAGGCCATCACCTCCCCCCAAGAATACTCAAGCAGGCCAACCTCAATTGCCTGATTAAAGTAATCACACCCACATATTTACCCTGCTAATCTCCCTGACACTAGAGTCAATTTAGCATGGCCAATCCACCTAACCCGCACGTCTTTACTAGACCAGTAATATAACCTGAATGGAGATACCCCGACCTGCAATCCGAAACTAATAACGCATAACGCAGTTAAAAAGCAAAAAGCAAACTCTAACTGTAGTGATTGGAAAGTAAATAAAAGCCAGAACAGAGTAAAAAAGTAAACATCACTGCAGAAGAGTGTGGAAACTTGGCCAACGTCATGGGATGACATTTTATATTGGTTCATTAACCTATAGACCATGAAACCAATTGCTTCACTCCTTTAATATTTAGAGCCTAGGACTTTAGACCCATACACTTAGACACTCAATGCTTTAAAAACTCTCATCTAATTAATTGCATGTATTTTAATCTTCAATATAATTACAATGCAGATTTTATTTTTTGCCATTTTCCTTCCCTTCTCTCCTAAAGTCAGAACAAAGAAAATAACAGCAGAGGAACAAGCCCGTTGGTCCTCCACTGGCCATGCTGCCCGTCTGAACTAAAACCTTTTATTCTTCCGGGGACCATATCCTGCTATTCCCATCCTATTCTTGTATTTGTCAAGACGCCCCTTAAAAGTCGCTATCGTACCTGCTTCCACTACCTCCCCCGGCAGCGAGTTCCAGGCACCCACCGCCCTCTGTGTAAAAAGACTTGCCTCGTACATCTTCTTTAAACCTTGTCCCTCACACCTTAAACCTGTGCCCCCTGGTAATTGACTCTTCCACCCTGGGAAAAAGCTTCTGACTATCTAAATCATCAGGTTTCACAACAGCGACAGAGCTCTGACATCTCACGCGAGCTTCTCATGCAGCCTGGACAGTGATTAGCAGCAGGCTGTTTGAGTTGTAGGATCTGATATTGTCTTCATTCAGTGTGCGTGCGCAGACACATCACTGCAGAGGGATACCAGATAGGAGGGTGAAATTCTAGCTTAATTGATACTGCAATATAACAGCTTACAAGTTCTTTGTCATGAATTCCAGCTTAAATGCTGGAAAACTACCTTGAAAGTCCATTCTGAATTTGCTTTGGACTAGTTATCTAATATCCTCTCCACCCGGGAGAGGGAGGAAACAGACAACAGAATGTCTTCCACATTCAGACAGTCTACTGGACCTCACCCATTGACAAGACAATGAATGCAGCCAGATCTGGCCCACTCACTTGACAATTGGGAAGAGACAAAGTTTTAAAAGTTTATTTATTATTGACTACTCAGGTGCCCCCAATGGGGTGAGTGAAGTGGGTATTCTACAGCAACAGTCTTTGTAATTGAACGATCTGATTCAATAAGCTGAAGGGAACCAAGAGTCAGCTACCTTGTTTGGTACTGCAGTCACAAATAGGCCAGGCAGGTTAAGGATGGCAAGTTGCCTTCCCAGAAGGACATTAATGAACCCATAAACGTCCAGCAACGCTCTTCCTGCGTTTTTTTGCACTGTTGGTCCACAAATGACTAAGTTTGTTGAATTACTTTTCAGAACCTAACCTTCACACTTGTTCACGCAGTTCCGCTACTTTGCTACCATGCAACGAGGAGAACTAGATTTCAATTTAAAGTTTTTAAAAAAATCAGTGTCACAAGTAGACTTACATTAACACTGCAATGAAATTACTGTGAAAATCCACACTCTGGCACCTGTTCGGGTACACTGAGGGAGAATTTAACACGGCCAATGCACCTAACCAGCACGTCTTTCAGATTGTGGGAGGAAACCCACGCAGGGGAGAATGTACAGACTCTGCACAGACAGTGACCCAAGCCGGGAATCGAACCCGGATCCCTGGCGCTGAGAGGCAGCGGTGCTAACCTCATGCACACTGGATGAAACATAAGATTGGCAACTCTCAAAATAAAAGTGAAGCTTTCAAATCAAGTCACATCAGCTGTGCTTTTCCAGAACTTCACACAAGATCAAGTTGCGAATGTACCTTCTCCTCCACGATCATCCCTGTCATTCTAAGCTACAGCCGTCCAGAGTGTATTTCTGAGCAGAAAGGGTCTACGTTTCTCCCATCCACAAACAAATAAGGTTGGAATAAGACTTGGGCAACAATTCAATCTCTGGTTGTACTTGAGCACCTGTAACCGGCTGTCTGCAGAGGCACGTCTGCAGAGTCTGGTGGTGTCCCACGAAGTCATTCCGGTTCTCTCCCCGGTTTGGAGTTCGGCAAGACTACAGACGGAGGGGATGGGAACAAGAGACGGCAGCACAATTCATTTTCCCCGCCTCCAAATCAAAACGTAACAGCCATTTAGAACTGGTCATATGGAATGGTTTATTTAATCTCATCCTGGGCAGCTAAAATGAGTGTAACGCATCGACAGAAATGAATGCCTCCCACACTACATGCAATGAGTTTGTCAAGTCTGTGCAACGTTACAGAATGTAAAAAAAAACTGAACACCCTTTTTTATTTTATAAAAAAAAACTACAAGTATTAAAAAAAATCAGGCTAAGCAAATTTAAGACTGGAAAGCAAAAAAAAACACACACACACACAACTGTGTTATGCCAGTTAAGAAAAATATCTCATCACCAAACCTTATTGTGAATTCCATTTTGGTAAAAACGAACACATTGCAGGGTATAGATAAGCAAATAAGCACCGTCTTTGTGGCTGGAGGCACTTGGCACAAATCAGCACAAGGACCGAGGGATTCGACAAAGGTGTTTAAGCATGCTTCTTTAACGGGGAATAAAGGGATACTTTGTCGCCTCACACTTAATTGGGGTGGGGGTGGGGAAAGGGGTGGAAATGAAACACAAGGCCATGATACGCAGTTCTTTTCTTTAAAGAAGATTGCTTTGTAAAAGTCTCAGCACTCTTGGTTTAATGTCGAGCAGTTTTTTTTTTAAAAATAAGAAGTTCCATGGCATTCCGGTGTCACAGATACATTTCCTTATTTCTGGCGTCCTGTAACTTCTCCCTCAACTGCTTGAACGTAGGCCTTCGACCGGGGTCAAGCTCCCAGCACCATTTCATCAACTCGTAGACAGCAGCCGGGCATCCATCGGGTGGATCCATTTTGTAACCCTTCTCAACACGAGGAACCACATCTTTCAGAGGCTGAGGGAATTTAAGAAGAAAAAGAGCAATTCATTCTTTTATCTCATTGTTTTAAGTCCCCCCCCCCCCACTCCTCGTCTCCCCAGACAAGAGACAGGTAACGTGCAATATAAACAGAAAATGTTGGAATTACTCAGGAGGTCTGGCAGCATCTGTGGAGAGAGAAACGCAGTTAACGCTTCAGGTCCAAGACCCTTCATCAGAACTCAGTTCATAGACTGATACTACGCATGTACCGACACAACGTGGACTGCTCAGTTCACCGAATGACACTGCCTGTACACCTGCACCACATGGACTGCTCAGAGTTCATAGACTGACACTGCGTGTGTGCCTGTATCACATGGATTGCAGCGGTTCAAGGAGGCAGCTCACCACCACCTTCTCAAAGGGGCAATTACGGATGGGTAATAAATGTTGGCCTAGCCGGCAACACACAGAATAAATACCTGAACTATTTACAGCTCAGAAAATTCAGTTAGTATCAGATATGGGGCGAATGGGATCAAAGGTTATGGGGAGAAAGCAGGATTAGGCTATTGAGTTGGACGATCAGCCATGATCGTAATGAACGGCGGAGCAGGCTCGAAGGGCTAAATGGCCTCCTCCCGCTCCTATCTTCTATGTTTCTATATTCAAAGTGTACACCCATCCACCCCCTTCTACAATAGTCATTCCATGCTCCCTCGCCCTACAAGTGATTCCAACATTTTGTTGACCGACAGTCCTTGACTTTCCAACATTCCAATGACAAAGAATGGTATTTAAATTGACACAATGTTTCAACATTATATCACCACACCAGTGAACGGTTAATCTTTACCAATTATGTCCCTATCTGTTCCACCTTTTACAACCTCAGGGGGGGCAAATTGCTTCTCAGACACAGTACAGTGTGGGCACCATTATATCATGGGAGATGCACTAACTGTAACGCAATTATACAGAAGCAAGATCTCACAAACCTTTCACTATTCAGTGATAATACAGTATATAATACGGACAAAGCGGCAATGCCCACTGGGCATCGGGCAGTGCCAAGGGGGCAGCGGGGCCAGAGCTTATGGGGTAGATTGGTGGGGGGTAGGGGGGGGATATCCCGCTGTCACTCTGCATAGGGGTCAATGGCAGAGGGAGGGAAGGGGCTGATCGGGTCTGGCCATCGGGACTGCCAGAGTGGGTGGTGTTGGGGAGATCGGGACTGCTAGGGAGAGGGTGTTGGCTGGCATGGAGATGTCCGGAAGGCCAGCGATTGTGGGGAGCTGGGGAGGAGGGGGGGTTTGGTAAGCCAGCAATGGGGGGGGGGGGGGGGGGGGGGGGGGGGCATTGCTGTGCTGGCCAGTGATTGGGAGGCTGGCAGTGCAGGGCTACTGTGCATGTGCCGATCTCTGCTCTGACAGTGGCCCGCTCAGCGCTATGCTGCCGGCCTCTCCAGCGAGAACAAGCCCTGCCTCTGGATTTTCAGCGCAAACCCCCGAGGCACTTTGCAGTGCATAGAGTGTGGGAGAATCATTTTGAAAATCCCACTGAAAAAGCCAGCAGGAGTTCTCCCAGTTTTAAAGCGAATTCGGCCTTTAGAATTTTTTTGGGAGAATCCCGGACATAATGTTTCAATTTGCGACACGGCTTTCAGGAACGAATTGTGTCGCAAGTCCGTGGACCATTATATTGCCGATTGTGAAGGTGTCAGCAGTGACCAGTCATGAACAAAATGCACACCGATAAACCACACAATGTACAGGCAGTTATGGTGCATTAAACTGTAGAAGAATGCAGCAGTCAGATCTTAATGGAAGTATAATGTTCGAAGATGCTTCACACCTTTGGTGGCACAGTGGGTTAGCGCTGCTGCCTCACGGCGTTGGGGACCCGTGTTCAATTCCTGGCTTGGGTCACTGTCTGTGCGGAGTTTGCACATTCTCCGTGGGTTTCCTCCGGGTGCTCCGGTTTCCTCCCACAGTCCGAAAGACGTGCCGGTTAGGGTGCATTGGCTGTGCTAAAGGCGTTTGATAAGGTCCCCCATGGTCGGCTTATGATGAAAGTGAGGAGGTGTGGGATAGAGGGAAAGTTGGCAGATTGGATAGGTAACTGGCTGTCTGATCGAAGACAGAGGGTGGTGGTCGATGGAAAATTTTCGGATTGGAGGCAGGTTGCTAGCGGAGTGCCACAGGGATCAGTGCTTGGTCCTCTGCTCTTTGTGATTTTTATTAATGACTTAGAGGAGGGGGCTGAAGGGTGGATCAGTAAATTTGCTGATGACACCAAGATTGGTGGAGTAGTGGATGAGGTGGAGGGCTGTTGTAGGCTGCAAAGAGACATAGATAGGATGCAAAGCTGGGCTGAAAAATGACAAATGGAGTTTAACCCTGATAAATGTCAGGTGATTCATTTTGGTAGGACTAATTTAAATGTGGATTACAGGGTCAAAGGTAGGGTTCTGAAGACTGTGGAGGAACAGAGAGATCTTGGGGTCCATATCCACAGATCTCTAAAGGTTGCCACTCAAGTGGATAGAGCTGTGAAGAAGGCCTATAGTGTGTTAGCTTTTATTAACAGGGGGTTGGAGTTTAAGAGCCGTGGGGTTATGCTGCAACTGTACAGGACCTTGGTGAGACCACATTTGGAATATTGTGTGCAGTTCTGGTCACCTCACTATAAGAAGGATGTGGAAGCGCTGGAAAGAGTGCAGAGGAGATTTACCAGGATGCTGCCTGGTTTGGAGGGTAGGTCTTATGAGGAAAGGTTGAGGGAGCTAGGGCTGTTCTCTCTGGAGCGGGGGAGGCTGAGGGGAGACTTAATAGAGGTTTATAAAATGATGGAGGGGATAGATAGAGTGAACGTTCAAAGACTATTTCCTCGGGTGGATGGAGCTATTACAAGGGGGCATAACTATAGGGTTCATGGTGGGAGATATAGGAAGGATATCAGAGGTAGGTTCTTTACGCAGAGTGTGGTTGGGGTGTGGAATGGACTGGCTGCAGTGATAGTGGAGTCAGACACTTTAGGAACATTTAAGCGCTTATTGGATAGGCACATGGAGCACACCAGGATGATAGGGAGTGGGATAGCTTGATCTTGGTTTCAGATAAAGCTCGGCACAACATCGTGGGCCGAAGGGCCTGTTCTGTGCTGTACTGTTCTATGTTCTAAATTCTCCCTCAGTGTACCCGAACAGGCGCCGGAGTGTGGCGACTGGGGGATTTTCACAGTCACTACATTGCAGTGTTAAGGTAAGCTGACTTATGACACTAATAAATAAGGAATGGTCAAAGTCATTACAACTTTATCTTGGGTATTGTTTTTCACTGTTCCAGTATTACAAAAGATGCTTGCATGCAGTACATGTTTTGTCCTACAGAGGGTACTAGTGGAGAGGGTGCTCCTGAATTTCATGACAGGATGGTCTGATGCATGATGTCCAATTTTTGCAGCACAATTTTAGGAGGTGCCAAACAGGAATATTTGGAGTGCCCTGAACTAAGGTCACTCAGAAGTGTACATACTGCAAATAAATCTGTAGAGAGTAACGCTAAGTAACTCAAAATGACTGAAGTAGCAGTGGACCATATACAAACCTCCCAAAATATGATTTTAAATTTGTTTTCAGAGCATGCCAAGAGGGAAAGGATATATGAATGTATCTATCCCCTTATTTAAAGGCCTGAAGTCACACTCCTATCCTTCTTAGGACGGCAAGGTAGCACAGCGGTTAGCGCTGCTGCCTCACAGCGCCAGGGACCCAGGTCAGATTCCGACCTTGGTCACTGTGTGTGTGGAGTTTGCACGTTCTCCCCGTGTCTGTGTGGGTTTCCTCCGGGTGCTCCGGTTTCCTCCCACAGTCCAAAGAAGTGCGGGTTAGGTTGATTGGCTGTGCTAAAATTGACCCGAGTGTCAGGGGAATTAGCAGGGTAAATGTGTGGGGTTTCCGGAATAGGATGGTGGTCGATACAGACTCGATGGGCTGAATGGCCTCCTTCTGGGCTGTAGGGATTCTATGATTGCCCTTGAGCCTGATCATGGGCGATACGGCACTATATAAATACTAGTTTGTTTGCTCTCATGTATCATTTCATGTGAACCGCTCCCCATCTTTTCTCACGTGAGCGTATGACACCCAGTGAGAGCAAGTAGCCCAGCAGGCAGTGAGAAACTGCAATCAGTTTCTGTATCCTACGATAAAAGATAAGCTAAACAAGCTTACGCTCACAAGGTAGTAAAACGTGAAGCTAGACTTTGATCTGAATCATTTTCCAGCGTAAAAGAGAAAAAGTATTCCCTGGGACATAACTTCCTCTAACCTACTTGCCAAAAATATAATTTGCCTGAAGCATTTGGATGATCTGTTTACATCTGCATACACCAGGAAAAATATTGCTCTACTGAGAAGGAGATAGAATCCCTACAGTGCAGAAGAGGCCATTCAGCCCATCGAATCTACACTCTGTCAGTATTTTACCCAGGTCATCTCCCTGCAAACCCACATATGCAAGAAGTCTCACAACACCAGGTTAAAGGCAAACAGGTTTATTTGGTGTGCAAAGCCACTAGCTTTCGGAGCGCTGCCCCTTACCTGACGAAGGGGCAGCGCGCTGAAAGCTAGTGGCTTTTGCTACCAAATAAACCTGTTGGGACTTTAACCTGGTGTTGTGAGACTTCTTACTGTGTTTACCCCAGTCCAACGCCGGCATCTCCACATCATAACCCACATATGTACCATGGCTAATCCCATCTAATCTTGCATGGGGTTATAGAACAGGGCATGGGTGGGATTGTGGTCAGTATAGACTCAATGGGCCGAATGGCCTCCTTTAACTAACATGAAGCAAAGAGTGGGGGTTAATGGGTGTTTTTCTGGTTGGCGATCAGTGACTAGTGGTGTGCCTCAGGGATCAGTGTTGGGACCCCAATTGTTTACGATTTACATAGATGATTTGGAGTTGGGGACCAAGTGTAGTGTGTCAAAATTCGCAGATGACACTAAGGTGAGTGGCAGAGCAGTGTGCAGAGGATGCTGAAAGTCTGCAAAGGGATATAGATAGTCTAAGTGAGTGGACGAGTGTCTGGCAGATGGAGTACAATGCTGGTAAATGTGAGGTCATCCATTTTGGTAGGAATAACAGCAAAATGGACTATTATTTAAATGGTAAAAAATTGCAGCATGCTGCTGTGCAGAGGGACCGGGGTGTCCTTGTGCATGAATCGCAAAGAGCTGGTTTGCAGGTGCAGCAGGTAATTAAGAAGGCAAATGGAATTTTGTCCTTCATTACTAGAGGGATGGTGTTTAAAAACAGCGAGGTTATGTTGCAGCCGTGTACGGTGCTGGTGAGGTCACACCTGGAGTACTGAGTACAGTTTTGGTCTCCTTACTTGAGAAAGGATATACTGACACTGGAGGGGGTGCAGAGGAGATTCACTAGGAGAATTCTGGAGTTGAGGGGGTTTGCTTATGAGGAGAGACTGAGTAGACTGGGGCTATACTCATTGGAATTCAGAAGAATGAGGGGAGACCTTATAGAAACATAAGATTATGAAGGGAATAGATAAGATAGAAGCAGGGAAGTTGTTTCCACTGGCGGGTGAAACTAGAACTAGGGGGCATGGCCTCAAAATAAGGGGGAGCAGATTTAGGACTGAGTTGAGGAGGAACTTCTTCACACAAAGGGATGTGAATCTGTGGAATTCCCTGCCCAGTGAAGCAGTTGAAGCTACCTCATTAAATGTTTTTAAGGCAAGGATAGATAAATTTTTAAACAGTAAAGGAATTAACGGTTATGGTGAGCGGGCGGGTAAGTGGAGCTGAGTCCACGAAAAGATCAGCTATGATCTTATTGAATGGCGGAGCAGGCTCGAGGGGTCTGATGGCCTATTCCTGCTCCTAGTTCTTATGTTCTGCACGCTATGATTCTATGATTTTATAAATCTACACATCTTTGGATACTAAGAGGCAATTTAGCATGGCCAATCCACCTAACCTGCATATCTTTGGACTGCAGGAAGAAACCGGAGCACCCGGGGGAAACTCACACAGGCATGGGGAGAAGTGCAAACTCCCCACAGACAGTGACCCAAGGCAGGAATTGAACCCAGGTCTCGCGCTGTGAGGCAGCAGTGCTAACCACTGTGCCACCATGCCGTTCTAAGTACATAAAGAAAGCTGTGGCAGCTTTATACACAGAGTTGACGTTCAACATACTTTCAGACCAGATCTTCCATTCATTAGTAATTGCACACTCAAATTTTAAAAATGCCTTTTAAATTTCAGTGTGAACTCAATGAATGTTTTGTTAAGAGCGAAGGTTAAAATATCCCAGCTTAATTTGAAGATGGCACAATGGTTAGCACGGCTGCCTCACACCCGCCAGGAACCCGGCCTCAGGTGACTGTGTGGAGTTTGCATGTTCTTCCCGTGTCTGCGTGGGTTTCCTCTGGATGCTCTGATTTCCTCCCTCAGTCCAAAGATGTGCGGGTTAGGTTGGTTGGCCATGCTAAATTGCCCCTTACTGTCAGGAGGATTAACAAGGTAAATACATGGGGTTACGGGAATAGGGCCTGGTTGGGATTGTGGTCGGTGAAGACTCGATGGGCCAAATGGCACTGCAGGGATTCTATGACTTTGCCCATCAGAATGAGAAAGATGGTACTCATTGTGCCATATCTGTGTAATACATTAACTTACCCCAACTCCCAGACAACTTACTGAGTGGAAGTACAGTTTGATGTGAGACTGCATGCAGGCCAGTAGATACTAGCGTCTAAGTCAGTAAATCGCACCCACTACAGTGCTTACAATATCACAAGTGATCACAATGCAATGAGTGATAGGAAAGGAGCGATGGCTGTTGGAAAAAGTGTCATGATATTGCACTGAGCTGCAATACTTTCCTGCTGCCTGCCAACATGACTGCATGAGCAGAGTACTGCACAAGCCAGCAGCGCTAACCTGTAATTATACACCTACCAGTATGCCAACAGTGCAAGCAGTAGGGATTAAAGGACAGTCAAAATATCAAAACTGGTAAGCACAGAGTTTCACAAAGCAAATCAAGAAAGTGCCATGAGCTTTGTTTTTCTGACTGTTGGTTAAAAATTAAATGCATTGAGAAAGGCGACATTTCTACAGAGGTACAAACTTAATTGACTCTGAAATGAGTCTGAGAGTACATGAGTCACCACTGTCCTTGATGGGGGTAGAGGAAAGTCATGTAATGATCAAAATAAAGCAAAATGATTGAGATGGTAAGAAAGTTTGGGAGCAATAGGCTTCATGTATCAAAGTACTGTCACAGATTCCGCCCCCACACCCCACAACAATTTAAATGAATCATTCATTTTAAGGTGAGCCGTGAGAAGCGTTGATGTTATTACCGAGTGCCTGGAATGACAACACACCCAGATTGCAGCACAAATAGATTCAAGGAGCAGAAGCTCTTTGGATATTCACCCAAAAATGCACCTCAACTTGAGAAAGCAAGCTTGCTGCACTACACAATATAGCTATCTTATGCAAGGCTGCCATTTTTACAGCAAAAACGCAAGGGAAGCTATGTTGGAGGTAGGAAGTTAATAGCGGATCGATCAATCATCATCAGGGAGTGCATCATTTAATAATGGAGTGAAAAGATAGCTACAAATCACAGAATTCATACACTGTAGGAGGCCGCCATTCGGCCCATCATGTCTGCACTGACTTTCATCAGAGCATCTTTCCCTACTCCAAGTTTTTAGGTGTCCAGATCACCAACAACCTATCCTGGTCCTCCCATGCCGACACTATAGTTAAGAAAGCCCACCCACGCCTCTACTTTCTCAGAAGACTTAGGAAATCTGGCACGTCCGCTACGACTCTCATCAACTTTTAGATGCACCATAGAAAGCATTCTTTCGGTGGTAAGATCAAAGTTTCTCATGGCTCACCTTAAAATAAACGATTCATTTAAATTGTTGTGCAGGGTGGGGATGGAATGGGGTGGGGATGCACTACTACTCTTATACAGGTAGTAGAAGCCGAATGCTCCCAAACTTGGTATGGCTCCTGCTCTGCCCAACACCGCAAGAAACTACAAGAGGTTGTGAATGTAGCCCAATCCATCACACAAACCAGCCTCCCATCCATTGACTCCGTCTACGCTTCCTGCTGCCTCAGAAAAGCAGCCAGCATAATTAAGGACCACACACACCCCAGACATACTTTCTTCCACCTTTTTTCCATCGGGAAAAAGATACAAAAGTCTGAGGTCACGTACCAACCGACTCAAGAACAGCTTCTTCCCTGCTGCTGCCAGACTTTTGAATGGACCTACCTTGCATTAAGCTGATCTTTCTCTACATCCTAGCTATGACTAACATTACATTCTGCATGCTCTCCTTTCCTTCTCCATGAACGGTATGCTTTGTCTACAAAGCGCGCAAGAAACAATACCTTCCACTGTATACTAATACATGTGACAATAATAAATCAAATGAAGCAGGGAAAACTGCTTCCATCGAACCTGCACCGACTTTCTGATAAAGTATCTTATCCATACCCCCTCCCCTGTCCTATCTCCATAAACCCACACATTTCCAATGGCCAATCCATCTAACCTACACATAACAAAGAACAATACAGCACAGGAACAGGCCCTTCGGCCCTCCAAGGCCGCGCCGCTCCCTGGTCCATCTTTGGACACTAAGGGGCAACTTAGCATGGCCTAGCCACAGAATGTAGACAAATATATGTGGGGTAAGATGGTTTCAGGATATTGAATTTGATGATCAGCCATGATCAAAATGAAAGACGGTGCAGGCTCAAAAGTCCGAATGGCTTACTCCTGCTTCTATTTTCAAAGTTTCTATACTCAAACCTATCTTCACACTAAAATTAGTGAGTTCTCTTCACCCCTTTCTATTGGATCAAAAATTCAAACATAACTCATACTCCCTGATAAGAGGAATTTTTAAAGCAAGTCGGCAACTGAGTGCACATTTATTTCCTTTTTACTGATAAATAATGCGTGAAAGGGACCCAACAGTGGAAAGCTTTGATACGGGTGGCACAGTGGTTAGCACTGCTGCTACAGCGCCAGGGAACCCGGGTTTGACTCCCGGCTTGGGTCACTGTCTACGTAGAGTCAGCACGTTCTCCCCGTGTCTGCGTGGGTTTCCTCCGGGTGTTCCGGTTTCCTCCCACGGTCCGAAAGACGTGCTGGTTAGGGTGCATTGGCCGTGCTAAATTCTACCTCAGTGTACCCCGAACAGGCGCCGGAGTGTGGCGACTAGGGGATTTTCACAGGAACTTCATTGCAGCGTTAATGTAAGCCTTACTTGCGACACTAATAAACAAACAAACTTTAAACAATAAAGTGGCTTAATGCTTGCATTAAAACCTGGTTATTAAGATCTGTTGGGTATGATGCAACCCAACACTCGTATTGGTTTTCAACTAACACAAATAATGTAACAGGAATGAAAAGTAGGCGGCAATTTAAGCGGAATATCAAATTGAGTTTCATAAGTTAGGCTCGCAATGCTGTGAAGCAATAAAAATGATGATGATGGTCTGAATGAACCCTGGTGGGCTCAAATTACAGGAAGACGACACATACTAGACATCCAACAAATGAATCCAAGACCAAATGCACGATTTAGCTGCTGCTTTGTTATTGCAACATGGGCCACGGCCTTTTGTAGACTAGGATCTGATCAACCAAATAAACACCAAATCCTTGAACAGGGCCCAGACAGGGCCCCTTTATTGCATCAACAAACTTTGGGGGGGAAACAAAAAGGCATTTTCGGATTTCTGGACCCTATACGGACCCAATGCAGTTTCAAACAAATTAACACAGTGTCTTCATTCTTTTACGCAAATAGCTAGGTTCTGAAAAATTTAGAACCATAGAAAAGAACTTCATGAATAAAGTATGATTAGCACCGTTGCCTCACCACGCCAGGGACCTGCGTTCAATTCCGGCCCCGGGTCATTGTCTGTGTGGAGTTTGCACATTCTCCCCGTGTCTGCGTGGGTTTCCTCCAAGTGCTCCGGTATTCTCTCTCAGTCCAAAGATGTGCAGGTTAGGTGGATTGGTCATGCTAAATTGCCCCTTAGTGGCAGGGGGACTAGCAGGGCAAATACATGGGATTATGGGGATAGGGCCTGGGTGGGATTGTGGTGGGTGCAGTCCCAATGGGCCAAATGGCCTCCTTCTGCACTGTAGAGATTCTATGATTACACTTCTGATGAATAAATTACATCGTCTCCCACGCTTGTAGCTTTATAAACCAAAAGAATCCCTGCATATGCAGCTTTACCTTTAACCGAGTGTGTATCTTTACCTACCATTCTGGGATAAGGCACTCGCCCAAAAGAGTAAATTTCCCATAGAAGAATCCCAAAGCTCCAAACATCTGACTTCGTAGAAAAATTCTGCAATGAAATAAAAAAAAATGGGTATCATTCTGCGGAATTATTCTATCGCCTCTTAGTGCTTGCACGCATTAACTTCTGTGTCAAGCGAGCCAATATATTCAAGAACGTACCAATGGACGAAAGACAGATGCTTCATTAATCCAAGATAAAAGGAAAATACTGCAGATGCTGGAATCCGAAACAAAAACAGAAAAATGCAGGAAAATCTCAGCAGGTCTGACAGCATCTGTGGAGAGAGAATAGAGCCAACGTTTCGAGTCGAGATGACCCTTCGTCAGAGCTGGATGCTCTCTGACGAAGGGTCATCTCGACTCGAAACGTTGGCTCTATTCTCTCTCCACAGATGCTGTCAGACCTGCTGAGATTTTCCAGCACTTATCTGCTTTTTTTCAGGAATCCAAACCTGGTCCTTGTTGGGGTTTTGGACCAGAGCCTCAAAGCTAATTTTCTTTTGGTCTAGTTTACCTCCTGCCAGTCCTTTCAAAATATAATTTAGTGAATTCAACAGTGTTTGAAGAACATTATCTTTGGTGTGACAGCGCGATGTCCACACTTTTCCTGAATTGGATTCAGGCGGCATGGTGGTTAGCACTGCTGCCTCACAGCGCCAGGGACCCGGGTTCAATTCCCGGCTTGGGTCAATTGTCTGTGCGGAGTCTGCACGTTCCCCCCGTGGGTTTCCTCCGGGTGCTCCGGTTTCCTCCCACAATCCAAAAGACGTGCTGGTTGGGTGCATTGGCCATGCTAAATCCTCCCTCTGTGTACCCGAACAGGCGCCGGCCTGAGTGTGGCAGCTAGGGGATTTTCCCAGTAACTCCATTGCAGTGTTAAGGTAAGCCGACTTGTGACACTAATAAATGAACCAAAATAAAGAGGCATTCAAGAGTGTTCCCCATGACCTAAACCTGTTGCAGCGACCTCGGTGAAACAGCAAGTGCGTATAGGGGTGGAATTTCAGGTGAACACGGTCTAGAAAAACAGTTCCACAATCTCATTACTTTAAAACAATACTGTAGTTATAGGGACAGCTACAGTAGCCCAGAACCCCGGGAGAAATGAATGCCGGGTTAAAGCATCAATAAGAGATGGGGGTCAAACATATTTTGTCAAGGAATTGCAGAGAGTCACAACTTTCCAGTCATGAATGGCAGATACCACAAGGGAGAAGATACCACAAATTTAGCGTTAAGACTTTGGACTTAACCGAATTAAATGATACATCTTTTTCCTTCAGCCTAACACAAAGGACTATATCATTGCCGATGGTATAATTGAACAGCTATACTTTGCTTTGGAAGGTGGGGTGCATGAGGCTATAGCACCGCTTCGACTTGCCGTCAGCAGTTTCAGTTTGATTTATTCATGACCATCGCACATCCGTGGACAGCCAGTCTCTACTTGACACAGACGGAGAACTAAGGACATTGGAGAAAACTGAAGCAGGTTCCCTGAGTGGACGAACATTGGATTGCTCAACAACTGTTTTTTCTTTGAAAATAGAAAAGCATGGGCGGGGCGGCAGAGGAAGAGACAGAAAATAAGCGTTCTTCAATATAAGGAGGGGCTGGATAGACTGGGACTTTTTTCTCTGCAGCGTAGGAGGCTGAGGGGTGATCTTATAGAGGTCTATAAAATAATGAGGGGCATAGATCAGCTAGATAGTCAATATTTTTTCCCCAAAGGTAGGGGAGTCTAAAACTAGAGGGCATAGGCTTAAGGCGAGAGACACAAAAGGGTCCAGAAGTGCAATTTTTTCACTCAGAGGATGGTGAGTGTCTGGAACAAACTGACAGAGGTAGTCATAGAGGCGGGTGCAATTTTGTCTTTTAAAAAGCGTTTATACAGTTACATGAGTAAGATGGCTATCGAAGACCAAGTGCGAGTAATTGGGGCTAGCTTAGTCGTTAAAAAAAAAAAGGGCGGCATGGAGAAGTTGGACTGAACAGCCGGTTTCCATGCTGTAAACCTCTGACTCTATAAAACCTACATACAGTACAGGAATTGAAACCCAGCTTTCAGGCACTTATAGAGCCTCTGTGCAACATCATGAAACTCCTATTTTTGGAGAGAACATAACAGCTTTCATAAAACAGCCACATGACGTCAGGAGAGTGTGGGCCAAAACCCAAGAAAAATCCTGTTACACCTATAATCCACTGATCATTTTTACCTTTTCTTTAAGAGCTTCAGGTGCAGTCCATTTTACAGGAAGCTTCCCGGTGTCTTGCATTGAGGAAGCTTCTTTTGTAAGACCAAAATCACTAACTTTAGCTATGTTATCTTCAGAGACCAGGACATTACGAGCAGCTAAATCTCTATGTACAAAATTATTAGCCTCCAAGTATTCCATTGCTTCACAGACGTCGCTAGAAAAAGGGGGGGAAAAAAAACAACTTATCATTAATATGGCATTAGCATAGGCAGAATTCTTCAACATAAACTTCAAACTAGGTTTTAAGAATTTAGGTGGGGCAGCACAGTGGTTAGCACTGCTGCCTCTCAGCGCCAGGGACCCGGGTTCAATTCCGGGTTTGGTCACCGTCTGTGCGGAGCCTGTACATTCTCTTTGCGTCTGCGTGGGTTTCTCTGGGTGCTCCGGTTTCCTCCCACAGTCCGAAAGATCTGCTGGTTGGGTGCATTGGCCATGCTAAATTCTCCCTCAGTGTACCCGAACAGGCACCGGAGTGTGGCGACTGGGGGATTTTCACAGTAACTTCATTGCAGTGTAAGCCCACTTGTGATACTAATAAATAAACTTAAATGACTTCAAACTTGCAAAAAAAGAGTTCTCTTCATGCTGGATATCCTACTACCTTGTTTATTCGTGTACAAGTAGCTTAAATTTCTCTAATGTGGGGCTCTGCCTTTTTCAGCAAATTTCCAAAATAGGACTTGGAACTCTGAAGAGGTTGATTAGGGAATTCCTGATGGCGGCATAAAGATTTCTGTACGTGCTAACTTATTACGAACAGTACACACAAATGTTTCTGCAATGGTGACATTGGCTTTCTTTGGATCATTAGTCATCTATTGAAAGTTAGGATAGGGTGCAAATATTAAGTTTGTAAACCATTGCCAAAACCAATAGTTTGGACATACTAACCACAGTTGTGGGGTTCCAGCTGTTGGATATTCAAATGATCAAGACAAAAGAGGGGGAAGGAGGCAGGCATGGAACGAGAATAAGGTGCTGTAATCCATTATATAATCATAGGGCAGTATGGTGGCACAGTGGTTAGCATTGCTCTCTCTCAGCGCCAGGGACCCGGGTTTGACTTCCGGCTTGTATCACTGTATGGAGTCTGCACATTCTCCCCGTGTCTGCGTGGGTTTCCTCTGGGTGCTCTGGTTTTCTCCCACAGTCCGAAAGACGTGCTGGTTAGGTGCATTGGCCGTGCTAAATTCTCCCTCAGTGTCCCCGAACAGGCGCCGGAGTGTGGCGACTAGGGGATTTTCACAGTGACTTCATTGTAGTGTTAATGTAAGCCTTACTTGTGACACTAAATAAATAAACTTAAATTTAGCAACTGGTGGCCGGTGATACTGGCAGACACCTAAAAGCAATTACTAGCCTGTTCCCAATAACAAGCCAAAAGATCAAAGAGGTCACCAAAAAGAAACAAAAAAATGAATGAGAAAACTAACCAATCTGCTGATTACAGGTCTCTGTGTACAAGAAATGCATCTTGCAGATTGGACATGAATTTACATTTAATAAAACAATTTAAGTGTTGGAAATCAAACAGAACATGTGGGAAAATAGGGCAGGCTCCTATTACTTGAGGTGCAACTCCAGAATGGTGCCGGAGTGTGGCGACTTCTTGTGAGCTGTCCCCTAATTCTTTGATTTGATTTATTATTGTATTGGGATACAGTGAAAAGTAGTGTTTCTTGCGCGCTATACAGACAAAGCATACCGTTCATAGAGAAGGGAAGGAGAGAGTGCAGAACGTAGTGTTACAGTCATAGCTAGGGTGTAGAGAAAGATCAGCTTAATGTGAGGTCGGTCCATTCTATCTTTTACCCTCACTCTGTGCTTTTAAACCTCTACATCTTATAAACTACACCCTAGCTGTGACTGTATCGCTACATTCTGCACCCTCTCCTTTTCTTCTCTATGAACAGTATGCTTTGTCTGTACAATGCGCAAGAAACAATACTTTTCACTGTATACCAATACATGTGACAATAATAAATCAAATCAAAGACCCATCAGCTGTAGTGTAAAGTCTCCATCCATTTACCTATTTCAGACAAGGCTTGCCCCTTTAATGTCTAGAGGTTTCACGCAGATTGTGCAACATAATACTCACACGGAAAACTTAAGTAAACAATCGCCACCAAGGACAGACCTTCCTCTTGATCTCAGGTAATCCACCAAACTGCCCTGGGAATGAACACAAACGTAATTCTTTTCAAACAGCATTTATACAGCACCTTTGGTTCACGACATTCCTTGGCTCTTCTCACGGATTGAGTTTTTGGGGGTGCAGTGATCATTCATTGAACCCGTCCAGTGCAGGAGGCCGCCATTTGGCCCATCGAGTCTGCACTGACAAAAATCCCACCCAGGCCCCATCCCACGTATTTACCCTGTTAATCCCCGACATGAAGGGGCAATTTGGCACAGCCAATCAATCTAACCCGCACACCTTTGGAGTGTGGGAGGAAACCCACCCAGACATGGGGAGAATGTGCAGACTCCACACAGACAGTGACCCGAGGCTGGAATTGCACCCGGGTCCCTGCCGCTGTGAGGCAGCAGCACTAACCACTGTGCCAGCGTGCCCTCCTGGCAAACGCTTTGCATGTTGGACAAACTGTCTTGCCATGATCAATGTGTACACGATGCTAGTTAATCACACTAAAGAAATGTTTTGCATTGATATGGTCAGGGGCTGTTGGCTTAGTTGGTTAAACGATCAGCCTGCAAGTTCAGAATAATGCCAATTGCATGGGTTTGATTCCCATTCAGCCTGAGGTAGACTTGGGGCTTGGCCGTCCTTGAGAATGGAAGGCAGCGAGTGGCAAACCGCCACTGACAAAACAGCCAAGAGAAACAGCTAAGCATGAAGCATTAGCAAGGAATGAGCCAAGGACCCGTCTTTCAGGGAGAGCATACATAAATGAATGGGAAGTGTCCTTTTGTGACTCTCAGGATATTTCAAAGCTCCTTGCAGCTAACTGTAGTCTAGGCAGAGATTTGGCATACAGGGTTGATACATAAAACAATAAAATAAATGACCAACTGATGTGTTAGAAAGGACAACAATAAGCCTGAACGCTCATTACTAGTGTCAGCAGATGTTTAACGTCTAACTGGAAGGGTGGTCTAACAGCTTACCCAGAGATAACACAAATCGCAACTTGAAAGAGAAAGATGACTAAGTGGTCTACAGCAACAGAATTAATTGGTATTTCCAGTCTAAGGATGCAGTAAATTTCTAGGATTATTCTTTCAATGTAATTTCCACATGTAAGTAGTTAACTTTGTATAGTCACCCAGGTCAAAAATAAAGCCCGGATTTAGCATTAGTGGTGAAGGTGAAACTGTTAGCGTGTGTCACCATTACTCTTCTGAAATTGAAAATAACTTCCGGACTACACACATGCAATTAAATGCAGAAATCCAGAAGAAGCTGTCTGCAATCCCATGCTTCTCCATTGAGTGCACAGTTGAAGTATCCCCAGATTGCAATCGATTATAAATCACTGCAGGAACAAGAACATGTCCTTTTGTGTTACTAGTCCAGCCCTGATAAAAGTTATACCTTGCTGAACGAGGTATAACTGGGTTTTCAGACAGCTTACTGGGGCATAATGGTGGCCATGATGTGGAGGTGCCGGCGTTGACTGGGGTAAACACAGTAAGTCTCACAACACCAGGTTAAAGTCCAACAGGTTTATTTGGTAGCAAATGGCACCAAATTTGCTACCAAATAAACCTGTTGGACTTTAACCTGGGTGTTGTGAGACTTCTTACTGCATAATAGTGGCACAGTGGTTAGCACTGCTGTCTCTCAGCGCCAGCGACCCGGGTTCGATTCCCAGCTTGGGTGGCTGTGCGGAGTCTGCATGTTCTCCCCGTGTCTGCGTGGGTTTCTCTGGGTGCTCCGGTTTCCTCCCACAGTCTGAAAGACCTGCTGGTTGGGTGCATTGGCCATGCTAAATTCTCCCTCAGTGTACCCGAACAGGCGCCGGAGTGTGGCGACTAGGGGATTTTCACAGTAACTTTATTGCAGTGTTAATGTAAGCCTACTTGTGACAAAAAATAAACTAAAAACTAAACAAAGTTAATAATTCGTGACAAAAAAACTTCATGGTTCTGAAAAACTGACTTTACATTTTTCAAAATCTCCATTTTGATAAACTTTAAGAAGCATTTTTAAAGCATTCCAGTTTCCACTCTAACCCCATATCAGCCTGAATCAATACTTAATTCAAATGAAGCTCATCGAGTCCATTTTATTTCCTGGTTTGCTGACTGAGAGAGTACTTCAATGCGGTTGACAGCTCACCTAGCAGGATACCATCACTGTTTCGGGACACCGGGTGACCTCCCCGGCTTGGTGTCAGATTCAAACAGAGATCAGGAAAGGGGAAATCCACGCCACAGAGGACATTAGATCTCGGAGGTCAGCAGCGAGCTTCGTCACTGCGCTGCTAAATCTGAGCCAAAAATAAAACCAAGATCTGCAGAAAAATGCAGCTTAAAAAACCTTCTGACTCAAAGAGTAACAGCTTTATTTTGGGTTAGCATAAGTGATTGAAAAACCACACTGATCCAGTGCAGTTGTTCAAGATTTTAAAATTGTTATCTATTGGCAACTCTGTATTAAGTGAATTAGCTGCATTCCTCATGCAATCCAAAAATCATATTTCTAAGCAGCTACATAAAAAAGCACCAAAACCAAAACATGGCTTTCTCAAAAAGGGATAATATTTTGAGACCTTGCATCATGAGATATTTCTGCACCTTTCAAAAACCAGAACCTCTATAAATATATATCCTTTAAACTACTTCTGACAATCTTGCTCAGGAAATCATCTAAGCAAATTTTAAATTTTTCAGGGAAATGGTACGTCATTCGTGAAAAATATATAGGGGTGGCACAGTGGTTAGCACTGCTGCCTCACAGCGCCAGGGACTCGGGTTCAATTCCCAGCTTGGGTCATTGTCTGTGTGGAGTTTGCACGTTCTCCCCGTGTCTGCGTGGGTTTCCTCCCACAGTCCAAAGAAGTGCAGGTTAGGCGAATTGGCCGTGCTGAATTGCCCCCTTAGTGTCAGGGAGATTAACACGGTAAATGTGTGGGGTTACACGGATAGGGTTTAAGTGGGATCTTTGTCAGTTTTGGCTCGATGGGCTGAATGGCCTCTTTCTGCACTGGAGGAATTCTATGAACCTAGTTGTTGAGCAAAACGGGTGAAATGTGACGGATGGCAGAGTGGTCAGCACTACTGCCTCTCAGCGCCAGGGAGCTGGGTTCAATTCCCAGCTTGAGCCACTGTCTGTGTGGAGTTTGCACATTCTCCCCGTGTCTGCGTGGGTTTCCTCCGGGTGCTCCGGTTTCCTCCCACATGAAAGGCGTGCTGGTTAGGTGCATTGACCCGAACAGGTGCTGGAGTGTGGTGGCTAGGGGAATTTCGCAGTAGCTTCATTGCAGTGTTAATGTAAGCCTTGTATGTGATTAATAAATAAACTTTAAAACTTTTAAAATATTCAGTGCAGAGGAAAAGGGAACTTTTTTTGTGTGCCTAAAGGTTCCAATTTGGAAAAGCAATGACTCCGATGTCACTTAGTTCATGTTTATCCGACATCTCATGGGTTCTTCGTCACCAAGTATTATTGTGCAACTTCAGGAAACCAGATTTTTTTTTGCCATTTCAGGAATATTGTGAAAGCTGAGTTAAATATCGAGTTACAGCATGCAAATAGGCCATTCTGCCCAACGATGCGCCAATTTCTACCCTCCACGTGAGAGAATAGTTCTAAATCATTGCAGCCCACCCAGTTTCCACAACCTTCCAATCCCCGCTTTCTTTCATCCAGCTGCCCGATCAAACCTCAAATGCTCATGTCGTTCCCAGACAAGTCCCGATAAACAATGCGGTCTCCTCTATTTCGGAGACACCAAACGTAGACTGGGTGATCGCTTTGCTGAGCACCTTCGGTCTGTGCGCAGTCAGGACCCTGACCTGCCCGTTTGCTTGCCATTTTAAACACACAATCCTGCTCCCATGTCCGCCCTTGGTTTGCTGCAATGTTCGCCTGGTTATAATTAACTTAGAGTTGTTAAACTTCTTACTGTGTTGCTGCAATGTTCCAGGGAAGCTCAACGCAAACTGGAGTATCAGCATCTCATCTTCCGACTAGACACTTTACAGCCTTCTCGTCTCAACATCAAATTCAACAACTTCAGATGATTCGCTCTACCCCACCTCGACCCCTTTGTTTCCATTTTATTTAATTTTTAAACCGTTCTCTACCTTTTATTTCTTTATTGTCTTTCTTCATTTTTCTCCCCCCCCCTCCCCTATTTTATCCCCACTTTCCTTACCTTTTCTCTCCCTTTGCTTCCCTTTTCTCAATGTTATCCCTCTCCCACCACATCTTCATCAGTCACAGCTTATCCTCCGATTTCAGCTTCTCTGCCGTTTGGCCATTCACACCTTCTATTCTCTCTATGGGCTGCCATTAGCAGCCTTTCCCCTTGGTTTCTGTGGCTATGACTCATCTTTCATTCCCTCCCTTTGCAGTATCAATATCTCCCACTTTCTCTGCCTTTCAGCTTTGACAAAGGGTCATCTGGACTCGAAACGTCAGCTCTTTTATCTCCTTACAGATGCTGCCAGACCTGCTGAGATTTTCCAGCATTTTCTCTTCTGGTTAGGGAAAAGAGAGCTAGTTCATTGTCTTGAGAAGCACATTCAAAGGACCTGAACGCTGCAAGGTGTTACGTACAGGATTGCAGCATTCTAAGATTATACAATAAAAAGAACCGACCCATGCATTAGCAACCCACGGTCAGTGCCAGCATCACTAATTAGGTACTTACTTTGGCCATATATTCTGTGACAATGTATAGTGACCCGCCTTCTTCCACAATGACACCCAAAAGCTGAACTAAGTTTTTGTGTCGGAGTTGCCTGTAACAAAGAAAGTTTGTTATTCCACTGTTTGGCACTGCACCAAATTTACAAAAACCGATAATGTTCAGGTGATAACATTCAAGACTGAGGGCGCTCTAACCAGCTCGGCAAGCCAGTTGCGGCGTGGCAAGCCAGTAAAATCAGGAGAGTCGCGGGAAAAAAAACAGGTTCACGCCCAGTTTATTGACTCTTGCGGTGTAACCGGCCCCATTCTGCTGGCAGAATCAGGCACAAAGCCGATTTCAGGAGTTAATCTAAATATAATTAGAGTGTCCCGGATGTTATCACCTTCGGTTGAGGAACTCATCAGCGAGGATCACACATGGTCCACACCAACAGGGAGCTGACGTGATGGCTTCGCTGGTGGGACTGGAGGCCTTTGAAGCCTCCCAGGTGGTCGGTGCAAGGCCAGGCAATGCCCCTTGGGCATTGCCAGCCTGGCACTGGGCAATGTCAAGAGGGCGGGCATACAGGGCGGCACAGTGGCACTATGGTTAGCACTGCTGCCCGGTTTGATTCCTGGCTTGGGTCACTGTCTGTGTGAAGTTTGCACGTTCTCCTTGTGACTGCGTGGGTTTCCTCCCACACTCCGAAAGACGTGCTGGTTGGGTGCATTGGCCCCAACAGGCACCGGACAGTGGCAACTAGGGGAATTTCACAGTAACTTCATTGCAGTGTTAATGTAAGCCTACTTGTGACTAATAAACAAACTTTACTCTGCAACGAGGATGGGGAGAATCGGTCAGAGTGGTGATCAGTGGGAGGAGGCGGTTTGGGGAGTGACAAATCTTCCAGTGCGCACACTGTACGCAGTGCAATGGGAGATTGCGGCGCCTGCGCAATGGCACCTCCAGAGCTCAGCAGCCAGCTTCCTGGCGTGAATAGGCTGCGCCCACTCTACCTGCTGGCGAGAATCACATTTGGGCTCTTTTTTTTCCCCCTCCTAAGTGCCTTACGATTGTGTCTGGGATTCTCTCCCGTTTTCACGCTTGTTTGGCGCTTGAATTTTTTGGTAAGATTGCCCCATTGTGCTTTTTATTAAATGAACAAAGTTGCATTGAAATAGAAAATCAAAACATTGGCCTTTCAGCTTCGTTCTCAACGTTGGCGATGCTGAACAGACCATATTTGTTGACTACTCAGATGCCCCCGAGGTGGTGTGAAGTGGGTATTCTACACAACAGTCTTTGTAATTGAACGATACGATTCAATAAGCTGAAGGGAACCAAGAGTCCGCTACCTTGTTCAGTACTGCAATCACAAATCACAGATATCAGACGGGCATATTTTACACAGAGGGTGGTGGGGGCCTGGAATGCGCTGCTAGGCAAAGTGGTGGAGGCGGACACACTGGGAACGTTTAAGACTTATCTAGACAGCCATATGAACGGAGTGGGAATGGAGGGATACAAAAGAATGGTCTAGTTTGGACCAGGGAGCGGCGCGGGCTTGGAGGGCCGAAGGGCCTGTTCCTGTGCTGTATTGTTCTTTGTTCTAGGCCAGGCAGGTTAAGGATGGCAAGTTCATTTCCCTGAAGGACATTAATGAACCTGTAAACATGCAGCAATGCACTGGCTGCAGTTTTTTTTCTACTGTTGGCCCACAAATTACTAAGTTTGTTGAATTAATTTTCAGAACTTAAGCTTCACATTTGTTCCACTACTTTGCTACCGTGGAACGAGGAGAACAAGATTTCGTTTAAAGTATTATTTTTTAGTGTCACAAGCAGGCTTGCATTAACACTGCAATGAAGTTACCGTGAAAATCCCCTAGTCGCCGCACTCCGGCGCCTGTTCGGGTACACTGAGGGAGAATTTAGCACGGCCAATGCACCTAACCAGCACCAGTCTTTCGGACTGAGGGGGGAAACCGGAGCACCATGCAGAAACAGGGGGAACGTGCAGACTCCGTACAGACAGTGACCCAAACCAGGAATCAAACCTGGGTCCTTGGCGCTGAGAGACAGCAGTGCTAACCGCTGTGCCACCATGCCGCCCAAATAAAAGCTGGAATCAAAGCACAAATTAAGCCATTCATCCTCAAGAATTTGATCAATCTACATTTAAAACATTTATAATATAAAATGACACCTCGCAGCCTCCTTTAAATGTGTCACGTCCCCAATAAGTTAATATTGGAGGAGAGGTTTCTACATGAAGTTTCTTAGAATCAGAATAAACTTATTCATTTGGAACCAAGTGGCCCTTATGAACTGACAGAGATAAAGGTAACAGTAGTGGAAAGGGCTATGAAGCTTTTAAAGGCAGCAGACACATGAAGTAAAATAAAGCCACCCAGCTTTTGACACAATGATACATGATACCAGAGCAAAACCTACTTTTGCGCAAAGTGAAAGGGTTTTAATTTCTAATGCGCGACACAATGACCATTTCAAGCTTTCTTTCGCATACAAGACACCACAGGATTAATGCTAAAACTTACGTCATCACCGAGGCTTCAGCAATGAAGGCTTGCGCTGTCGCATCATGTTTAATACATTTGACTGCTACTTTGTTGCCTCTATATTCACCCAACATCACATCTACCAAAAAACAAATTGATGAGTCAACAAGAGATGGAGTACAAAGACCAAAACCTGAGAACATGCAAAACAGGAGGGTTTTAGTTTTGAAACTCTAGTTACACGTTCAATGGAGATTAACACCACGGCTGAATGAAATAAGATAGCAAGGAGAAAACGTGACAGATCGTTAAGTCTGTCAAACCACTGCAGGGCACTTCGAATGATAGAATAATGAATCACAGATTAATTTCAGCCCACTTGAAATACCCCCCTTATCTGGGGTACCAGAAATTCTTCATCCCCCTCACCCCCATTGTTTATTCCACTTTGTAAAACCTCCCCCCCCATCCCCCTTTCATTGGTGGTTGTATAGAGGCTGTTATGGCTGAGCTGGAGGATACCTGGGTGAATGGTTACGTCCCAAATTGTTTCAGGTCAGGAGGACAAGCTAAGAGGCGAGGAGAAGGAACAATCGATCAGATGCTGGCCAAAGAGAGAACTTACCCAAGGAGAATGGTGAAAATTCTGTTGCCTAGAGTCAGCAAGAGTGGGAAATGGACAGGAGGTGGCCATTCGGCCCATCGTGTTGGATCCAGCCCTCTGAAGGAGCAATTCACCGAGTGTCACTCCCGTTGCTTTTACTTTTTCCTTTTCAGATAACAATCCAATTCCCTTTTGAGAACTTTAACTGTCCTGTCTCCACCACACACTCAGACAGTACATTCCAGATCCTAACAATTCACTGTGTGAATCTGTCTCCACCACACTCTCAGGCAGTGCATTCCAGATCCTAACTACTCATTGCATTAAAAACCTTTCCATATGTTGGCTTTGCATCTATTCCTATGCAGTAATGATTCCACTTCAAGTGAGCCAAGATCTGTCACCTGTAGAGACATCAGTCTTGGTTCAGATTGCCCCTTGAAAATTAAAACACCAGTCCAGAGACTTGAGCACAGGGTGAGGCAGTGACATTGTCCTTGGACTAGTATTTCAGAGACCCAGGGTAATGATTTGGGGACCTGGGTTCGAATCACACCACAGCAGGTGGTGAACTTTGAATTCAATACAAAGTTTGGAATTAAAAGTCTACTGATGACCACGAAGCCACTGTCGATTGTTGGGAAAAACCCATCTGGTTCATGAATGTCCTTTAGGAAGGAAATCTGCCGTCTTTACCTGGTCTGACCTACTTGCGACTCCTGAGCCACAGTAATGTGGTTGACTCGTAAATGCCCTCTGAAATGCCCGAGCAAACCATTCAGTTTAAGGGCAATTAGGGATGGACTATAAATGCTGGTCCAGCCAGCGACACCCATATTCCATGGCTGAATGAAACAAAGGTCAAGGCTGACGTGTCAGTGCAGTACTAACAGGAATGCTGCACTGTCAGGGGTGTGATTGTTTCAATGAGATAGTAAACATCTGCCCTCTGGGGGGACGGGTGCAAAAAAAGGTTTCATGGCAGTATCTGCAGAAGGGCAAGGCAGTTCTTCTGAGATTCAGGCCAACACTTATCCCTCCAGAGTCAAGCACATTATCTGATCATTATCCCATTGGTAATTACAGGGCCTTGATGGGCAAAAGTAATAGGTTGTCGCAATCTCTTCAGATTAAATTACATAATAGGGCTGCCAGAGGTCATACAACACGAGGATTCTTTCTATGTTTACTGCACAAATATTTGAATGCTTGCCATATCGACAGAATCAGAAAGCAAGGGCAATTTCTATCTGATCACTCTCAGCAAAATGCATTTAGAATCATAGAATCTCTACAGTGCAGGAGGCAACCATTCGGCCCATCGAGTCTGTACCGACCACAAGCCCACCCAGGCCCTATTCCCGTAACCCCACACATTGCCTGCTAATCCCCGACACTAGGGTCAATTTAGCATGGCCAATCAACCTAACTCGCACATCTTTGGAGCGAGAGGAAACCGGAACACCCAGAGGAAACCCACGCAGACACGGGAAGAATGTGCAAACTCCGCACAGTGACCTGAGGCTGGAATCGAACCCAGGTCCCTGGCGCTGTGAGGCAACAGTGCTAACCACTGTGCCACCGTGTCGTTATTTAATGAATCTATTATTAATATTTTACTAAACAACGTAAAGTTTTCATTTTTAAAGGATAAAAGACAATAGTTGTCAACAAAATGAACGTACAAACACGGAAGCATCAAACGCCATTTACAGTAAACTTGCATCTGCCCCCCCAAAGCCTGGCACGTGAAGTTGCCACTTACCTCCAAATTCTCCTTTGCCTATTGTTTGTAACAGTTTGAGATCTCTCATGTTTAGTGCCCAGCCACCTACAAAACAAAAAATAAACTTTGTATTGAAGAGAAATGTAATAAAGAAACTCCCATGACTCGGTAGCCTCTGGTGAAAATTCACTTTTCAAAGGCTTTCAATAAGCTTAGATCTTTGAAGCCCATCTTTGATACTTTTTCTTCAAAAAGCTTAGTTTATTTATTAGTGTCACAAGTAGGCTTACATTAACACTGCAATGAAGTTACTGTGAAAATCCCCTAGTCGCCACACTCCGGCGCCTGTTCGGGTATACGGAGGGAGAATTTAGCACGATCAATGCACCCAACCAGCACGTCTTTCGGACTGTGGGAGGAAACCCACACAGACACGAGGGATAACGTGCAGACTCCGCACACACTGTGGGAGGAAACCGGAGGAAACCCACGCAGACACGGGGAGAATGTGCAGACTCTGCACAGACAGACAGTCACCCAAGCCGGGAATCGAACCTGGGTCCTTGGCGCTGTGAGGCAGCAGTGCTAACCATCATGCTGCCTCAATCCAATCCAGGAAGAGTGTTGACATTGTACTGTCACACCAAAGATAATGTTCTTCAAACACTGCTGAATTCACTAAATTGTATTTTGAAAGGACTGGCAGGGGGTAAACTAGACCAAAAAAAAAGATCAGCTTAAGTTTCAACTTTCCCACTCACTTCTAGAGAACTCATCCTGTGCAGCCACCGTCCCTTCCATATGCTTGGGAGTAATGAGACGCGTACACAACCCATCGGCATCCGTGGTATAATGCTAAACATGGAAGAAACAAAGAAACAATGAGAACAGTTTACAGTGCATAAATAAATATATTAAAATATGCAGGTCACTTCAGATCATGTATCATCTGTAGCTAGCCGCTCACGGTGTTGTAGATCTCAAATGGGCTGACGGAAATCAGGCAGCAACAACTAGGTGACTACTTACTGCGATTTCACCCCCTTGAGGGATAGCAGTTGTCCTCCAATTGGAAACTCCCCATAATATTGTTCGCTTAGAAATTCAACAGTGATAGCAATGAAACCCTTCCACCTTCCAATTCTCCTTTGCCACCTCCCCACTCCAACCTCATGATTTAGACTAATGCTCCACTATCCTCTCCTTTTATCCTGGACATACTCTCTTCCATCACTCAAACCAGCCTCCTGCCCCTTGACACCGTCCACACTTCCCGCTGCCTCGGCAAAGCAGCCAGCATAATTAAGGACCCCACGCACCCCGGGCATTCTCTCTTCCATCTTCTTCCGTCGGGAAAAAGATACAAAAGTCTGATGTCACGTACCAACCGACTCAAGAACAGCTTCTTCCCTGCTGCCGTCAGACTTCTGAATGGACTTACCTTATGTTACATTGATCTGTCTCTACACCCTAGCTATGACTGTAACACTATATTCTGCTCCCTCTCCAGTCCTTCTCCCCTATGTATTCTATGAACAGTATGCTTCATCTGTATAGCGCACAAGAAACAATAGTTTTCACTGTATCTCAATACACGTGACAATAATAAATCAAATTAAATTATAAAAAATGCTTGCTTCCAAATAGGAAAAGGACGTACAAAAGTGTTAGCCAATTATGCCAGTAGTAAATACCATTAACGCCCATGAAGATCAAATTACAATTCAAAAATATTGCAAATGCCTCAGTGAACAGTGCAAATCTTAATTTGGAAAAATGCCAGTTAATCTAACAATTCCTCCCCCAATTCCAGGTTGTCCACATCCAAGGAATGACTGAAAAAATTAAATAGGCAGTGAGCAACTAAACAAAGAATTATGCAGATTATTGTTGCAGTCCATGCCAGATTGTCTACAGATTGTCTCCCTTGTCGACATCAATGGGGACGAAATAGAAATGGTCGAGAGCTTCAAGTTTTTAGGTGTCCAGATCACCAACTTGTCCTGGTCCCTCCATGCTGACACTATAGTTAAGAAAGCTCACCGACGCCTCTACTTTCTCAAAAGACTAAGGAAATTTAGCATGTCTGCTACAACTCTCACCAACTCCTACAGATGCATCATAGAAAGCATTCTTCTTGGTTGTATCACAGCTTGGTATGGCTCCTGCTCTGACCAAGACTGCAAGAAACTACAGAGGGTGAACGAAGCCCAGTCCATCACTCAAACCAGCCTCCCACCCATTGACACTGTCTACACTTGCTGCCTCGGATGAGCAGCCAGCATAATTAAGGACCCCTCGTACCCCAGACATTCTCTCTTCCACCTTCTTCTGTCGAAAAAAAGATACAAAAGTTTGAGGACTCGTGCCAATTGACTCAAAACAGCTTCTTCCCTGCTGCCATCAGACTTTTTGAATGGACCTACCTTGCATTAAGTTGATCTTTCTCTACACCCTAGCTATGACTGTAACGTTACATTCTGTACTCTCTCTCTTCCTTCTCGAAGTACGGTATGTAGCACGCAAGAAACAATACTTTTCACGGTATCGCAATACATATGACAATAATAAATCAAATTGAAGATTCTAACGAGGTAACGATTTTCACAGTAACTTCAGTGCAGTGTTAACGTAAGCCTACTTGTGACCAATAAATAAACTTTCAACTTGTGAAGAGTGTCAGCCATAGCCACAATAAGTTTAAAACCTGGTAACTTAGTGGGAACATGTGGTGCGTCACCCCTGCTCCTTGGGGTAGCTTCCTACATGGGTGGCCTGAGAATACTGCATTCAAGAGAACCAGCAGCCCATTCAACTACACTGAACAGAAAAATTAGACTTCCACACAAAAAGGAAACAAGGTGAAAGGATTGGTGCATGTTTAAGGTTACGTGCTAATAAAAATATCACTTCATTCAGATCTTTGCTAATTTACCTTGATTATACATTTGCAGGAAATCACTATAAAAGCATTTTTAAAGACTTCTGTAATCTCTTTGGACCACGTTAAATGAGCCAGCTGACATCCCCTATATCTTTCACTGTTTAACTTTACGATCCCACCCAAGGGATGCACTGCCTAAGGTTTATGAGTGGAATACATACACCTGTTAGTTCTGCGCTGAGCTATATTTTATCTGTTGCAGCGATGTGTACCTTTCTTTGCAGTTTTATTCCATGAAAAGTTTCAGGTTTAAGGGTTGGATGGGGCTAATTTAGTTACTTGGCAGAAGTTGCAACTTAATCGACAACCACACTGAACTTGCACCACCCAGTTTCCACTTTAAATGTCAAAAGGAAACAAAAATAGTCTGGTGGAAGTAAAGGGAAGAGTTGCATTCTTAATGCACGTTGAAAACCATTCAGCCTTTTGATATCTCCTTTTGAATGGACCTATCTCGCATTAAGTTGATCTTTCTCTACACCCTAGCTATGACTGTAACACTACATTCTGTACTCTCTCTCTTCCTTCTCGAAGTACGGTATGGAGAGATATCTCCATTGGTGCATTGGGATGTGAGTAGGAAACGCAATGCAACTGATACTTCATGTGTTTTTGTATCCCATCTTTTTTATTGGTTTTATGAATTAATGATGCCTTCAAGCATTAATCATTTAGATTATTAAACATCCATTGAGAGCCGGAGGAGAAAATCAAAAATGAATGAGTTAAATGAAAAAAACGCCTAAAATTCATAACGTTACTTAAGGCACCGGCTAAACTTGCAGCATGGTGGCACAGTCATTAGCACTGCTGCCTCTCAGCACCAGGGATCGGGTTCAATTCCGGCCTTGGGTGTCCATCTGTGTGGAGTTTGCACGTTCTCCCCGTGTCTGCGTGGGTTTCCTCCCGCAGTCCAGGTTAGGTGGATTGGCCATGGTAAATTGCTCCTTAGTGAACAAAGAACAGTACAGCACAGGAAACAGACCCTTCGGCCCTCCAAGCCTGTGCCGCTCCTTGGTCCAACTAGACCAATCATTTGTATCCCTCCATTCCCAGGCTGCTCATGTGACTATCCAGGTAAGTCTTAAACAATGTCAGCGTGTCTGCCTCCACCACCCTACTTGGCAGCGCATTCCAGGCCCCCACCACCCTCTGTGTAAAAAAACATCCCTCTAATATCGGAGTTATACTTCGCCCCTCTCACCTTGAGCCCGTGACCCTTTCGATGTAGTGTAGGGGGACTAGCAGGGTAAATATATGGGGCTACGGGGATAGGACCTGGGTGGGATTGTCGTCGGTGTAGGCTCGATGGGCCAAATGGCCTCCTTTTACACTGCAGCGATTCTATGATTCTAATTCTTCAGCCATCAAAATCTGCTAGCTGCCCTTAATCCACCCGAATTCAACTGACGAAAGTAGCCAGTATCACTGATACTGCATAGTTCAACATTCTTGGGACTTTGAATCTAACATACTTGTTGTTATTTATTCTTTAAGCCTCGTTCCCCAAATATCATAGAAATAGGATTTGGGGTCAGTTAATTTCAGATAGAGATGTTCATTATGACTGGGCTGAGGATGCCAAATTGGATACCAGAGACATGAGCTTTAATTAAAAGTATATTTTTAGACTGGGAGCAACAAACAAAATTGCATCGCCACTTTGCTCTACAATGTTCCAACTCATTGTTAGGTGCCTCTGTGCAGGCCAACTGCTTATGTAAATGCAATAATCCTGCTTAGGAATTAGTCAACAGATATTCAAGAATGGGTAGAGGGAATTCTGCTTGGAATTTCCCTTTCATCACACTAGCATCTCTCCCAATGGCAGGTCACCAGATAAGGCATTACATTTCTCAAGGCGCACACAGCAGCATATTAAGGAGGAACATTAAACTTCCTTTCCAGACACAAACCATCTCCTGCCATCTCATGTGGAGGCAGAAGGGGAACAACTGTCAGCTGTAGATTGATAGAGATAGTCAACCAGGTTACCTTCCCTCCCCCCACCCCATCCACAGGGGAAATGCCTGATCAGTATCGCTCCACTGCAATGGAATGGAGAGGAGGAACTCAACAGCACGCAAGTCCCAAAACTACATGTACCAAGCTACATGAAGTTTTTTTTAAAAAAAGTAATTCGTGGGACATGGGTGTTACTGGCTGGCCAGTATTTATTGCCCCATCCCTAATCGCTTTTGAACCGAGTGGCTTGCTAGGCCATTTCCCAGGGCAGTGGAGAGTCAACCACATTGCTGTGGTTCTGGAGTCACATGTAGCCCAGACCAGGTAAGGACGGCAAATTTCCTTCCCTAAAGGACATTAGTGACCCAGATGGGTTTTTCCGACAATCGACAATGGTTTCATGGTCATCAGTAGATTTTTAAATTTGAATTCACATTCCACCTCCTACCATGGCGGGATTCGAACCCAGGTCCCCAGAACATTAGCTGAGTTTCTGGATTAAGGATTATAACACTGGGCCATTGCCCCCCCTCAAGTAATGCCATTCCAGACATTCTCACCATGCACAGCATTCTTAAGATTGAACGGTGCAGATTGTAAAGTCTCTGTAGTTGTGGCCATTTCAAACTGCATTTCATCAAACAAACTAAACCGGTACCAGGGCACCAGCCTCCCATCCATTGACTCTGTCTACCTTTCGCGCTGCCTCAGCAGAGCAACCAGCATAATCAAGGACCCCACACACCCCAGACATTCTCTCTTCCACCTTCTTCTGTCAGGGAAAAGATACAAAAGTCTGAGGTCACGTACCAACCAACTCAAGAACAGCTTCTTTCCTGCTGCCGTCAGACTTTTGAATGGACCTACTTCGCATTAATTTGATCTTTCTCTGCACCCTAGCTATGACTGTAACACTATATTTGGCACTCTCGTTTCCTTCTCTATAAACGGTATGCTCTGTCTGTAAAGCGCACAAGAAACAATACTTTTCACTATGTTAATACATGTGACAATAACAAATCAAATCAAAATCTGTGTATAAAAACAAATATTATTTCTGCCCCTTTTTTTGGGCCATACTGCCTCCTATCCTGGCTTTTTAAAAAAAAATTGTCTAATTTATCTTCACCTTTTCTCCACTATGACTTATGCTTCACATGCATTTCACGCTATTTCTGATTCATTGCAAGTGCAATCCTTGGACTCTCTCTCCTCCATATCCTGATCACGGCCAACATTATTTACCAGGCCCATGTGTATTTGAACCTGCGGCCCAAGCTGATGAGACAATTTGAACGTGTCAAAAAGTGAACTTGTATTTCCAAGTCAGAATTTAAAGTCCTGTAGCTATTAGCTTGGACTGAAAATCTGAGATTGCTACATTATTTATGATGAAGCACAGTCCTTCCAAACACAATCATGTCCCAATTCTAGGGTGACAATTGAGAAAATAAATACCTAGGTTCATAAGCCAGGAGTGCGATGGAATACTCCCCACTTGCCTGGTTGGATGCAGCTCCAATAACACTCAAGCTTGACACCATCCAGCCCGCCTAATTGGCACCACAGCGACAAACATTCAATCCCTCCACCACCGACGCTCAGTAGCAGCAGTGTGTACTATCTACAAGATGCACTGCAGCAATTCACCAAAGATCCGTAGACAGCACCTTCCAAACTCATGACCACTTCCATCTAGAAGGACAAGGGCAGCAGATACATGGGAACACCACCACCGGCAAATTCCCCTACAAGCCACTCACCATCCTGACTTGGAAATAGGTTGCCGTTCCTTCATTGTCGCTGGGTCAAAATCCTGGAATTCCCTCCCTAACTGCATTGTGGACCAACCCACAGCACGTGGACTGCAGTGTTCCAAGGCAGTAGCTCACCACCACCTTCTCAACAGCAACTAGGGATGGGTAATAAATGCTGGCCAGCGAGCAACACCCGTGTCCCACGATTGAAAAAAACAAAATGAAGTTAAATCACTATAGTTAGCAATGATTACCTACATGGGCAACAAACAACAAAATTCACAGAACCTTCGATGTTTGTGCACTTGCAAAAAGATTACAAATTATACTGTAAATGTCAGGTTAGCACCACTGTGCCTCTGCGCCAAGGATCTGGGTCAATTCCTGGCTTGGGTCACTGTGCTGAGTCTGCATGTTCTCCCCGTGTCTGCGTGGGTTTCCTCCGGGTGCTCCGGTTTCTTCCCATAGTCTGAAAGAATGCTGGTTAGGTGCATTGGCTGTGCTAAATTCTCCCACAGTGTACCCGAACAGGCGTCGGAGTGTGGTGACTAGGGGATTTGCGCAGTAACTTCATTGCAGTGTTAATGTAAGCCTACTTGTGACTAAATAAACAAACTTTTACTTTAGCTAAACACAGGATATGCCAGAAGCACATACTTCATGTGCATTAATGCCAAACTAAAGTTAAAGTTTAAAGTTAATTTATTAGTCACAAGTAGACTTACATTAACACTGCAATGAAGTTACTGTGAAAATCCCCTAGCTGCCACACTCCAGCCTGTTCGGATACACCGAGGGAGAATTTAGCATGGGCAATGCACCTAACCAGCACGTGTTTCAGACTGTAGGAAGAAACCGGAGCACCCGGAGGAAACCCATGCAGACGCAGGGAGAATGTGCAGGCTGCGCAGACAGTGACCCAAGCTGGAATCGAACCTGGGTCCATGGAGCTGTGGGGCAGCAGTGCTAACCACTGTGCCACCGTGCCGCCCCCGGCATGGCAACTTCTTGTAGGAGGGAATGAGAAGATCAAAAGGTGTGGTCTTGGTAGGGCCAATCTTCCACACTGCGAAAGCCGACATGCTGACTTGCTGATATTTTCAGAGGGTGGATGAAGAGATACGTCCCACGCATTTCCACTGAGTTCTCAATATCAAGAAACCAGTTACACCTGTTTGCACGGTTGACATGAGCTATTTTTTCACATTCTGCACAAAGGTTAATCTGAATGCACAAGAGGCTGAAACGACAAGGCAAAAGGGCAGGTCCCTTTCAGTTGCTGTACTAAATGTTCAACTCTTTCAATGACAGAGGTCAATAAGCATTCACACTAGTGCAGCTTTCGGAACATTACAGTGTAAAGTGAAATGTTACATTCCTAGCAAACCACCATCTAAGCATCTGCTTGGGTCCATACAGTGAGTAAAACTTCAAAGAGTCTTTGTGCATTGTCAAAGAACCAGGAGTTAAAAAGTAGCCCTTTATAATGAGACTGAATTGTAGTGAGCAGGAAGACATCCATTGTTACTGTAACAATCAGCTCTCAAAATTGCTGCTATGTCACTGGAAAAGGTGAAGACTTGACACAATGGAGGGGTAAGGAAGCAATCATAGAGTCATAAAGGTTTACAGCATGGAAACAGGCCCTTTGGCCCAACTTGTCCATGCCGCCCCTTTTAAAAAAAAAACCCGTGAGCTCATCCCAATTGCCCACATTTGGTCCATATCCCTCTATACCCATCTTATCCATGTAACTGTCTAAACGCTTTTTAAAGATAAAATTGTATCCGCCTCTACTACTGCCTCTGGCAGCTTATTCCAGACACTCACCACCCTGTGTGTGAAAAAACTGCCCCTTATCTCTCCCCTCTCACCTTAAACCTATGCCCTCTAGTTTTAGACTCCCCTACCTTTGGGAAAAGATATTGATTATCTAGCTGATCTATGCCCCTCATTATTTTATACACCTCTATAAGATCACCCCTCAGCCTCCTACGCTCCAGAGAAAAAAGTCCCAGTCTATCCAGCCTCTCCTTATAACTCAAACCATCAAGTCCCGGTAGCATCCTAGTAAATCCCTTCTGCACTCTTTCTAGTTTAATAACATTCTTTCTATTAAAGGGTGACCAGAACTGTACACAGTATTCCAAGTGTGGCCTTACCAATGTCTTGTACAACTTCAACAAGACATCCCAACTCCTATATTCAATGTTCTGACCAATGAAAACAAGCATACTGAATGCCTTCTTCACCACTCTGTCCACCTGTGACTCCACTTTCAAGGAGCTATGAACCTGTATCTCAAGAACCTCTTTGTTCTATAACTCTCCCCAACGCCCAACACTAACTGAGTAAGTCCTGCCCTGGTTCGATTGACCAAAATGCATCACCTCGCATTTATCCAAATTAAACACCATCTGCCACTCATCAGCCCACGGTCCAATTGATCAAGATCCCATTGCAATCTGACATAACCTTCTTCACTGTCCACTATGCCACCAATCTTGGTGTCATCTACAAACTTACTGACAATGTGTACTAAATTCTCATCCAAATCATTAATATAAATGACAAATAACAGTGAATCCAGCACTGATCCCTCAGGCACACCGCTGGTCACAGGTCTCCAGTTTGAAAAACAACCCTCTACAACCACCTTCTGGCTTCTGTCATCAAGCCAATTTTGTATCCATTTAGTTACCTGGATCCTGTGGGATTTAACCTTATACAACAACCTACCAGGCGGTACTTTGTTGAAGGCCTTGCTAAAGTCTATGTAGACAACGTCAACTGCACTGCCCTCATCTGCCTTCTTGGTTACCCCTTCAAAAAGCTCAATCAAATTTGAGACACATGATTTTCCATTTACAAAGCCATGCTGACTGTCCCTAATCAGTCCTAGTCTCTAAATGCCTCTAGATCCTCTCTCTCAAAATGCCCACCACAGATGTGAAATTCACTGGCCTGTCGTTCCCAGGCTTTTCCCTGCAGTCCTTTTTGAACAAAGGCACAACATTTGCCACTCTCCGATCTTCAGGCACCTCACCTGAGACTATCGATGATTCAAATATCTCTGCTAGGGGACCCGCAATTTCCTCCCCAGCCTCCCACAATGTCCTGGGATACACTTCATCAGGTCCCAGGGAATTATCTACGTTGATCCGCTTTAAGACTTCCAGCACCTCCTCTGTTATATGTGCACTCCTCAAGACATCACTATTTATTTCCCCAAGTTCCCTAACATCCATGCTTTTCTCAACAGTAATTACTGGTGAGAAGTATTCATTTAGGATCTCACCCATCTCTTGTGGATCTGCACATAGATGACCTTGTTGATCCTTAAGAGGCCCTACTCTCTCTCCAGTCCCTCTTCTGGCTTTTATGTATTTGTAGAAGATTTTTAAATTCTCCTTTGCCGTATCTGCCAAACAATCTCGTGTCCCCTTTTTGTCCTCCTGATTTCCCTCTTAACTCTACTCCTACACCCCCTATACTCTTCAAGGGATTCACTTGATCCCAGCTGCCTATGCATGTCACGTGCCGCCTTCTTCTTCTTGACCGGGTCTGCAATGTCCCGAGTCATCCAGGGTTCCCTACTTATACCAGCCTTGCCCTTCACTCTGAGGGGAACGTGCTTACCCTGAACACTGGTTAACACACTTTTGAAAGCCTCCCACTTACCAGATGTCCATTTGCCTTCCCACAGACTCCCCAAATTAACTTCTGAAAGTTCCTGCCTGGTACCATCAAAATTGGCTTGGCCCCAATTTAGAATTTTAACTTTTGGGCCAGACCTATCAATCTCCATAGCTATCTTAAAACTAATAGAATTATAGTCACTGGTCCCAAAGTGATCCCTCACTTACACTTCTGTAACCTGCCCTTCCTTATTTCTCAAGAGGTCAAGTTTTGCCCCCTCTCTGGTTGGGCCATCCACATACTGAATGAGAAATTCCTCCTGTATACACTCAACAAATTTCTCTCCATCCAACCCTCTAATACTATGGCTGTCCCAGTCAATGTTGGGAAAGTTAAAATCCCCTACTATTACCACCCTATTTTTCTTGGATCTATCTGTAACCTCCTTACATATTTCCTCCTCAATTTCCTGCTGACTATTTGGGGGCCTATAGTAAAACCCTATCAAAGTGAATTCCCCCTTCTTATTTCTCAGTTCTATCCATATAGACTCAGTGGCCGAACCCTCGGATATATCCCCTCTCAGTACTGCAGTGATGTTTTCCCTCATCAAAAGTACAATTCCCCCTCCTCTCTTACCTCTGGTTCTATCTTTCCTATAGCATCTGTACCTTGGAACATTGAGCTGCCAGTCCTGTCCCTCCCTTAGCCATGTTTCAGTAATTGCTATAATATCCCAGTCCCATGTACCCATCCATGCCCTGAGTTCATCTGCTTTGCCCGCTAGGCCTGTTGCATAGAAATAAATGCAGTTTAATCTGGACTTCCCTTGCTCTCTGCTTTTGCCTGATCTGTCTGGTACTAGGATTACTGACACTGCTTTTACTACTTAGTGTGCTCTCTTTAGCTTCTGTGCTGTCCTCAACCTTCTCTTCTGTCTCCGTACTGCTTTGGGTCCCATTCCCCTGCCAAACGAATTTAAACCCTCCTGAGTGGCTCTAGCAAATCTCCCCGCCAGGATATTAGTCCCCCTCCAGTTCAGGTGTAACCCGTCCCTCTTGAACAACAGAAGAGGTCCCAATGATCCAAAAATCTAAATCCCTGCCCCGTTCACCAGCTCTCAAGCCACACATTCATCTGCCTCATCTTCCTATTCTCATTGGCACGTGCCACCAGTAGTAGTCCAGAAAGTACTACCTTTGAGGTCCCGCACTTTTCTGCCTAACTCTCTATATTCACACTTCAGGACCTCATCCCTACCTATGTCGTTGGTACCAATATGTACAATGACCTCTGGCTGTTCACCCTCCCCCACATCCTGGGGAGTCTCAGAACAATCTGGTACGGTGGTTCCGTGCGAAATTTTGCAGTGGATTGGCAGAGGTGGGCTGGCCAGTGGTGTTTTCCAGTTGGTCTCACTGGAATAACATTGGAGACATTCAGACTCATTTTGTATTTAAATACAAATTTGTGGAGCGACTGAGTGGGTTCAAGCCCCCAAGGGGGGTGACCTGCCCCCAAATGAGCTGGCTCCAACTGGAGACCAATGTCCCAGGGCTGAGCTGGGGTGACCAGTGGCTGTGACGTGTGTCTCGATGAAGGACTCTTGTGAGACTCCTGCAGTTGGGGTTTGAAAGCAGCCTGACACTGGCACCAGTCAACATGGACACCTCCGAACCAGCTGGTGCCAGGGAGGACTCTATCAATTCCTGGGAGTCATAGAAAAAGTTGGTGCTGAGGTTTCATCCAATGGTGTGAAGTGAATTGTAAATGACCCCTCCCTGCTACATTTCTGCCTTCATTCTTGTAAATCTTCTCTGCAGCCTCTCCAGACCCTCGATATCCTTTTTATAATATGCTGAATAAAACTGCCCGCTGTGATCTAAGTGTGGTCTAACCAAAGATCATTGCTGGTTTGGTGTAACTCCCCTATTTTCAATTCCTTGTTGAAATGAAGCCTAGTGTTTGGATCACTTTTTCCCTGGCCATGCCAAGCTGCGGCACAAATTTCATTGATCGATTGGGGTTTGAAAGCATTTATCATATCCTGGGAGTCAACTGATTGGTGCATTCCCAAACATCAACTTATTACACCCCAAGCAAAGTGCAAGGATTTTTGCAACCTTCTGCCCGATCAAGGATGGCTCCCTGGATGGGTCACACGGGGACATCACAGAGCAAGTCCGCCCCCCCCCCACCCCCCCCCACATCACAGAGAGGCCCGACATCGCAACAAGAGAGTGAATTGGAGGCAGGAGGCTGTAGGATAGAACAGTCAGTGAGTAGAGAGCGAGTTGAAGACAACATTTCCAGTCCTGCGCTTCATCTTGTTCCTGGTTCTGACTGAAAGGGAGAACAGCTGCAAGTAGTTTCAAATACTGCGTCTGGAATTAATTTTATAACCAAGCTACTACAGCTTTCCAGGGATCTGCAAGGTAATATCGGTTGATCTCCACTGGCACTGTGCGTTAGGAGTCAAGACAGTGTCGTTTCAGGTCACGTATGACAAGGGACAGAGATAGCTGGAGTACGGCGTACAGGTGTAACTGAATCACCATTCTCACATTGTGGGTATCCCAATTTTCGTATCGTTTCTCGAATTTATATTAAAATTAAAACAGCCAAACTAAGTAGAGTTAGTTGGTCTCAGAGTTTGTCTGCAGAGGAAGATGGAAAGCAAGGAGATGCAGCACCAAGGTGTGATAATGACAATGCTGCATAGTGGGTTATAACTGTCCTTCGACAAACTCACAGATGAAGTTTCCTTGTAAATGTGCACCTCAAAACTTGTAACGGACATCCTCCACTTCATAATGTGTGACAAAAACATGACAGTGGGACTAAAAGTTTGCCACACCAGAAGTGTGAGCAAAGATCAGTTTCCTCAAACAGAGAGTCAGAGATATATATATACAGAAACAGGCCCTCCGGCCCAACTCCTCCATGCCAACCAGGTTTCCTAAACTGAACTAGCCCCATTTGCCTGCGTTTGGTCCAAATCTCTCTCAACCTTTCCCATCCATGTACCTGTCCAAATGTCTTTTAAATGATGCAATTGTACCCGCCTCTACCACCTCCTCTGGCAGCTCATTCCATATACACACTACCCTCTGCTTGAAAAAGTTGCCCCTCCGGTCCCTTTTATGCTTAGGTAGGGGGGGGGAATTAGTGGGGTGGATGTGTGGGGTTACAGGGGTAGAGCCTGGGTGGGATTGTTGTCGGTGCAGACTCGATGGGCCGAATGGCCTCCATCTGCACTGTGGGGATTCTATGCTTAACTGAAAATTCTGTTGCCAATGTAGCAGGGTCCCTCCTTAGTTAGCCTTTCAATTTAACCATTTTGCTTGTAGGTTCACTTGACTGATTCCTTGGATGAAGGGGTTATCTTATGAGAGACGTTTGGACAGGCTGGGCCTGTATCCATTGCAGTTAAGAATGAGAGATGATCTTACTGAAACGGACAAGCACTGTGCTTGATAGGTGAAATTTTAACTTTGCTGCAGATAAATGCTGGAAGCATTTTCTCAACAAAAAAAGTACCAATTTGGTTCTTTTTAAAAAATTGTTGCCACTCGGTTTGGAAAGTTAAAGTTTCGAAAGGAACTGAAATTCCAACAAACCCACTCATTTCCTTCAAAGCTTTAGGCATGTTATTAAGTTATAAATAATTTCCCAAAAAATAAATACATGAATGTGATCTAAAGAACAAAGAACAGTACAGCACAGGAACAGGCCCTTTGGCCCACCAAGCCTGTGCTGATCACGTTGTCCTATCTAGGCTAACCGCCTGTATCTCTCTAATCACCGCCTGGTATAGAGTCAAAGAGGTTTACAGCATGGAAACAGGTCCTTTGGCCCAGATTGTCCAAGCTGCTCCCCTTTTTTTTTTAAACCCCTAAACTAGTCCCAATTGCCCGCCTTTGGCCCATATCCCTCTATACCCATCTTACCCGTGTAACTGTCTAAACGCTTTTTAAAAGACAAAATTGTACCCACCTCTACGACTACCTCTGGCAGCTTGTTTCAGACACAAACTTCATATGCCTATCCAGATAAGTCTTAAATGTGGCTAACGTGTCTGCCTCAACCACCTCACTTGGCAGTGCATTCCAGGCCCCCGTCAGCCTCTGTGTAAAAAAAAAACTTTCCCCGCACATCTCCACTGAACCTTTCCCCCTTACTTTGAATTTGTGCCCCCTTGTAATTGTCATTTCTGCCCTGGGAAAAAGCTTCCTTATATATGCCCCTCAATTTTATAAACTTCTATCAAGTCGCCCCTCAGCCAAAGGCAACAATTTATAATCGGAATACTACAAGTATTGATCTCAATTTAGCCACTACTTTGACACACCAGTACACACACATGCTTTGATTGGATGCCTACAAGTCAGCAAGTTGCCACCCATTGCAACAACCTACAACCGAGCACATGCTACTTGCCACAAAAACAATGCATTCCTGCAGTTCAATTTTTGGAGCCCAAAGTGCACAAAATGTATACAATGGACCTATAGAGCGTGATCGAGACATGAACTGAAGCACAACTAGTATGAATCAAAGATGTTATATGTTTAAGCTTCCTGTACAAAGCTGCAGTTGCTTATTTCTTTTTATTCATTCGTGGGACATGGTCGTCGCTGGCTGGCCAGCATTTATTGCCCATCCTTAGTTGCCCTTGCAGAACAGTTAAGAGTCAACCACATTGTTGTGGTAGGCCAGATCAGGTAAGGGTGGCAGATTTCCTTCCCTGAAGGACATTAGTGAACCAGATGGGTCTTTCCGACAATTTACAAGAGTTTCACGATCAGTAGATACTTAACTCCAGATATTTTTTATTGAATTCAAATCCCCCCCATCTGCCGTGGCAGGATTCGAACCCGGGTCCCCAGAACATTAGCTGAGTTTCTGGATTAATAGTCTCGCGATAATACCACTAGGCCATTGCCTTCCCGTCTATTTTCCTCACACATGCACTTCAAGACCCAGTTCTGCAATAGAGCCCCACTGCACAAGGATTTACAGCTCAATTGCCCTAAATTTGCTACTATTTTTAATCACTGCCTAAGCACTTAGATAAATGTTGACATAATGGAAAATATGAAAAGTTCAACTCTGGGCTCACTGACTAATATCACAAAAAACACAACTTTTTACAGCAAGTAAAAAATAAAACACTGCTACTCAACTGGAATTTCACCAAAAAAACCTTACTATTTCCTTGAATTAGGCACAGACGTCCTGACTTAGCTACATATATATTCACACCGCCTGCTCTGTATTAATAATGAAACCAGACACTTTTTTTTCAAAGGCCTGACTTGATTCAATTTGCAGAATAGAAACAATGCATCTTTAAAACAACTGGAACTAAATGCTTGTTAATTGTGAGGCAATTAATGCCCGCTTAGCCGCTGCCAATATGCATCTATACCATCATCAGTAGCATGTTAGCATATTATTTAGAGAGAAAGATTGCAAAACCCCGAGAGATCTCGGTGACCTGGTATGCGAACCACAAATGGTTGGCATGCAGGTACATTATGAAGTCAATAGCAAGGCAAATGGAATGTTGGTGTTTATTGCAAGAGAATTCTTTTTAATTCATTCGTGGGGCAGGGGCATCGCTGGCTGGCCAGCATGTATTGCCCATCTCTAGTTGCACTTGAAACCGCATTTATGCTTTTTGCAATTCTACATTGGCCACTGTAGTGAACTAACATTCCTAGCTCAACATATCATCTCAGGTACCCTCCGATCAACTCAATTCCCTGACTCCAGGCCCTGAGAAATATCCCAACCCCTTACACAAGGAGGGAGATTGCAACAAAAAAATTCCTGGAGCAGGTCCACATCAATCCAAGCATGCCGCTACACAAGGGCCTTACCAATCCACCTGCTGTTCACCTCCCATCACTACAGTCTGTATGACTGAGACCACTGTGCCCAGGAATCATAGAACCCCCACGGTACAGAAGGAGGCCATTCAGCCCATCGAGTCTGCATTGACCATAATCCCACCCAAGTCCTATTCCCATAACCCTACTTACTTACCCTACTAACCCCCTGACACTAAGAGGCAATTTAGCATGACCAATCAACCAAGACGTGAATTTGGGACTGTGGGAGGAAACCGGAGCACCTGGAGGAAACCCACGCAGACATGGGGAGAACGCGCAGACTCCGCACAGTGACTCAAGACGGGAATCAAACCCGGGTCCCTGGCGCTATGAGGCAGCAGTGCTAACCACTGCTAATAACAACAAAGGCCCTGCAGCAGCAGGGATGGAACCAATATGCCACCATTAAAAATCACACTCAAAATTGGGCAATCCTCAACGCAAGGCCTTTGAGATGAAAATTGGCACTAGTGATGCCTTGCAAGGAACCATGGACTGCCGCTGTGGTGCACCTCAATCAATGGCTCACAGCACTGAACACTGCCCCCAATCCCAGCAGAAGGCACAGATATTTAGCCACTGAAAAGCGATTGCCTGGCTTAGTGATTACAGGCCATGATGTGGAGATGCCGGCATTGGACTGGGGTGGGCACGGTAAGAAGTCTCTCAACACCAGGTTAAAGTCCAACAGGTTTATTTGGTAGCACAAGCTTTCAGAGCATTGCTCCTTCTTCAGGAGAAGAAGCCTGTTGGACTTTAACCTGGTGCTGTGAGACTTCTTATTGGTGATTACAGCACATACTGAAAAAAAAATTAAAGTTGTAAAAGCACATTTCAAGTTATCAGTACTACAAATCAATGCACAACTTCCTTCCACTTTGAATGTCTGAATGTTTTGACATCACTGATCAGCAACATTTGCACACTTCATTGCAAAAACAGGTGAAAGACAGGCAGAGGCAGAGCACATGAGACAGAAATGAGAACAGCTACCCTGGCTTCCGTGTAAAGCGATGCATTTGAAATTCTCAGTCCCTAAGTGACAACGAACATATCCAGAATGGAAATAACTATTTAGTCGAGATAAAAAGTCACACAGCTATCAGAGACTTGTGCTAATTTAGTAGCATAGACTGCGCGTCACTTTAAAACTTGAAAACACTTTTCAACCCCCCATAGGCTGCTCAATGGAATTCCACGACTGCATCATTGTTTTGGGTGGTGAAATGCCAGGAGGGAAAGGGCAGCAGTATGCTTTTTTCATTGCCAATTACTGAAGAAGTGACACAGGGGGGTGGGAGCACATTATTTGGCTGCTCCCTTAGCCCTTATAATATTTCTTCTGCCACTGAGGGGTTTTTCTTTACCCCAAGTGGTATGGACAGGGCGAGTACAGAGCAGCTGTTCCTCTTGAGGGGGCAATCATGAGGGGGCATAGTTTTAGGGTGAGGGGTAGGAGATTTGAGAAAAAAGGCATGAACACTGCAATGAAGTTACTGTGAAAATCCCCCAAGAGTCAACCACATTGCTGTAGGTCTGGAGTCTCATGTAGGCCAGACCAGGTGAAGGATGGCAGATTTCCTTTCCTAAAGGACGTCAGTGAACCAGATGGGTTTTTCTGACAATCGAGAATGGTTGCGTGGTCATTTTTTAATTCCAGATTTTTAGTCAATTCAAATTTCACCATCTGCTGTGATGGGATTCTAACCCGGGTCCCCAGAGGATTACCCTGGGTCACGAGTCCAATACCACTACGCCACTGCCTTCCCAAATGAGCACAGTAAGAAGTCTCACAACACCAGATTAAAGTCCAACAGGTTTATTTGGAATCACGAGCTTTCGGAGCACTGCTCCTTCACCAGATGAGTGGACAGGTAGGTTTCACAAACTCGGCATATCATAGAATCCCTGCAGTACAGAAGGAGGCCATTTGGCCCATCGAGCCTGCACCCACAGCAATCCTACCCTATCCCTGTAACCCCATAAATTTACCCTGCTAATCCCCCCCGACACTAAGGGTCAATTTAGCACAGCCAATCCACTTAACCCACACATCTTTGCACAGAGAGGAAATGGGAGCACCCGGAGGAAACCTACGCAGACACGGGGAGAATGTGCAAACTCCACACAGACAGTGACCCAAGCCAGGAATCAAACCTGGGTCCCTGGTGCTGAGGGGCAACAGTGCCAACCACTGCCACCATGCCACCCAACGTATATAGAAAAAGACACAATTGCAAGATAATGGTTGGAATGCGAGTTATTCAAGTCTTCACAGGTACAGACAGTGCAAGTGGTGAGAGGGATATTAACAGGTTAAAGAGGTGTGAATTGTCTCAAGCCAAGACCAAATGAAAAAGACATCACTGAGCATTTAGGCTACATTGGCACTTGGCCACAGGCTCACTGGAAGATGTACTGGATTGTAAATGCCAATGTAGTCTACAGTCATAGACCCGTAAGCACGTCCATCCAACATGCTGTAATTACTTGGAAAAGGTTTTTACATATACTAGAGCTTTCATGGGCCATTGGCTCTTGTGCATCACAACCGGCAAGTTTCAGTCACCACACACTAAATTAACACTAATTCCTCCATCAAAAACTATGAAGTTACTAAAAAAGAACACACATGGGACCAAGTACTCTATGCAACATGGCTCACAGCTGTCATGACTCAGCCTGAGAAAAGCAGTTTGCTTCCTTCCATTATTTTGCATAAGGCAAAAGGTCCCAAATCAATCTCGAGCTGCATCAGTATAGTGCGCCATTCTGCTCTTCCCTTTTAAAAATATACATCATCCAAAACGACCCTGTGGCTTTGCGATTACAGACAGCTGTATTGAAAATGTAATCACAATTCCCCAATCTGTTCAACCTCCCCGTAAAAATGAATCAGGATCACTGCAGTGCAGAAAGGAACTAAGAGTTAAGACCCTAACGCAGGTTTCACCAGAGCCACATCAATCCACTTGTCACCTTAAATTGAACATTAGGATAAGGGGCACACACCAGCAGTGCTCTTCCAACTTTGTGCCGAAGTTGCCAACATACTGAACCAGAGATAACTATTACAAGAAAACTTGACACTGACAGCTCACAGAAGAAAATGGCCAGCCAAGATCCTGAACTTCTGCAAGGGGGTGGGCACGGTGACACATTGGTCAGCACTGCTGCTTCACAGTGCCAGGGTTCGATTCCCGGCTTGGGTCACTGTCTGTGTGGAGTCTGCACATTCTCCCAGTGTCTGTGTGGGTTTCCTCCGGGTGCTCCGGTTTCCTCTCACATTCTGAAAGGCGTGCTGGCTAGGTGCATTGACCCGAACAGGACTGTGGTGACCAGGAGAATTTCACAGTAACTTGTGTTAATGTAAGCCTTACTTGCGATTAATAAATAAACTTTTTTAAAAAAGTTTCCCTTCTACCCAATTTGCATGCTTTCCCAAATTGGAACTTTATCGCTGTTCTTTCATTCTTGTTGAGTCAGAGTCTTGGAACACTCTGCGTAACAAAACTAAGGTGCAACTTCTCCATATAGACTGCAGTGACCTAAGTTCACCACTACCGCTTCAAGGATGATTAGGGGTAATCTAGGTACTGGGTTTGCTAGTGGCATCCAACATCCCTTGAATAAATAAAAAGCTAACTGAAAGGGTTCGTAAGATTAGTTTACAAGAGTCAGGATCATTCAGCCTCAACTCTTGAAGGCATGTTCTGCTGGAAGAGAATAATTTTCTTACGAGGCTTTATTGCTGTGAGACACAAGTGATGGAACAAATTGCTTACAGGTCCAGCTTATCCATTTAGGAGCCGAAGAAAAATTAACAAAGCAGCATTTCTTTTCAGTGGAAAAAACAGTGAAGAATTTCACCACCAATACTTCCCGGAAATGGAACTTAGGGTTAGTTTTAAATAAAAAATGACGCATGCAGCATCGTGACCATACAACAGGCCAAGCAAGATGAACTGCAAATGTCAAAGCATGAAGTTCACGACACATTTCACCATGTGTGGATAATGTGACAAGTGCAAGGGGTTTCAAAATCACAGATACTTGCAGTTTTCACAGTAGTTAACAAGGCTGAAAACATCCAACAGAATGCACTCAAATGATCTCATTTTCACAAGCCCGGCAGTACAGAGTGTTAGAAATAAAATTCCTACCAACAGCTACGACTGCAACACTACATTCTGCACCCTCTCCTTTCCTTTTCCCCCCATGTACTCTTTGAATGGTATGCTTTGTCTGCAAAGCACGCAAGAAACAATACTTTATACTGTATCCCAATGCATGTAACAAATAATAAATCAAATGATGGTTCATATGGCCTGTTATTCACTGAACAAGTTTAGTAAATGACCCCAATTAATAGCACTCGAGAGATTAGCCAGAATATGACACTTCGGGGTGGGTACAAACATAGTATTAGTACAAACAGATAAACCTTTCAATTTATTAAAGGCTTTTAAAAGGTGGAAGTCTGCCGATGTGAGCCCAGTTGCATCAAGGAAAATTAGGCTGATTTGTTTGGATCCAGGATGTCAAATGCAGAATCTAAGCTTCATTACAACTGGTGGAGCTCTCCAGCCACAGAAGTCAATCCTTGGATCAAAAAGGCCAGTTTTTTAAGTTTATTTTTTATTAGTGTCACAAGTAGGCTCACATTAACACTGCAATGAAGTTACCGTGAAAATCCCCCAGCACCTGTTCGGGTACACTGAGGGAGAATTTAGCATGGCCAATGCACTAACCAGCACGTCTTTCAGGCAGAGGGGAAACCGGAGCACCTGGAGGAAACCCACACGGGGAGAACGTGCAGACTTCGCACAGAGTGACTCAAGCCGGGAATCGAACCCAGGTCCCTGGCGCTGTGAGGCAGCAGTGCCCACCACTGTGCTGCCCGTGAGGTGTGGGCGATAGCTGAGTTTCTATCAGTCTTTTGCTTGGGAAAGGATGATGACACTGGTCCCTTTCACAGCTGGTCTCGTAAATGATTCTGGGCATGAGGAAACAGAAGGCTTCCTCTTCCAGTAGAACATGCCTTTAAGAGTTAAGGCTGAATGATCCTTGCTCTTGTAAAATAATCTTACCAACCCTTTCAGTTAGCTTTTTATTTATTCATGGGATGTCAGTGCCACAGACAAACATAGTACCTAGCTCATCCCTAATTACCCTTGAGGCGAAAATGGTAAACTGTCATAGATCACTGAAGTCTATATGGTGAAGTTGCTCTTTAGTTTTGTTTCGCAGAGTGTTCCAAGACTCTGACCCAACAACACTGAAAGAACAACGATAAAGTTCCAAGTTACAATTGCATGCAAATTGGGTAAAGTTAAAAGTAAAGTTTTATTTATTGGTCACATTAACACTGCAATGAAGTTACTGTGAAAATCCCCTAGTCACCACACTCCTGCACCTGTTCGGGTACAACTGAGGGAGAATTTAGCATGGCCATTGCACCTATAACCAGCACGTCTTTCGGACTGTGGGAGGAAAATCAGAGCCCCCAGAGGAAACCAATGCAGATATGAGGAGAACGTGCAGACTCCGCACAGACAGTGACCCAAATGGGGAATCGAATCCGGGTCCCTGGTGCTGTGAGGCAGCAGTGTTAACCACTGTGCTACCGTGCCGCCCCGTAGGCGGGTAGGAGGGAAACCTGCAGATTCAGGAACTTGGGTGGCCTTTTTCTTCGATGCCAGGGGTCAATCTTTGCATTTATTTGTACGTGGATGCTGAATAAAAGAACAGAACATTTCCCCACATTTTAAATTCAATCAACCCTACAATGCTGTGAAACAGAGGAATGGGCCAAAACTGACCCATACTTGCCAGTGAAGAACTTTGCAAAAACATTTTATTGTACATTCTTCATCTGCTATAGCGTCATAAAACCAGGTGGGAAGAAAGTTTCAATGTAAAATATTAAAAACGCACTCTCACGAGTTGGAAGAATATTTTAAGAAAACTTAACCGTCTGTCTGAGACATTCATTTCCTCCCGACAACTGAAGCATGAATTAGTCCGTGCACAGAAGTTTTAAAGTTGTTTATTTATTAGTGTCACAAGTCTGCTTAACATTAACACTGCAATGAAGCTACTGTGAAAATCCCTGGTCGCCACACTCCGGCGCCTGTTCGGGTACAACTGAGGGAGAATTTAGCATGGCCAATCCACCTAATCCACACATCTTTGGACTGTGGGAGGAAACCGGAGCACCCAGAGGAAACCCACGCAGACACAGGGAGAACGTGCAAACTCCGCACAGACAGTGACCCAAGGCCGGGAATTGAACCCAGTCCTCGGCGCTGTGAGGCAGCAGTGCTAACCACTGAGGGCGGCACGGTAGCACAGTGGTTAGCACTGCTGCTTCACAGCTCCAGGGACCTGGGTTCGATTCCCGGCTTGGGTCACTGTCTGTGTGGAGTTTGCACATTCTCCTCGTGTCTGCGTGGGTTTCCTCCGGGTGCTCCGGTTTCCTCCCACAGTCCAAAGATGTGCGGGTTAGGTTGATTGGCCATGCTAAAATTGCCCCTTAGTGTCCTGGGATGCGTAGATTAGAGGGATTAGCGGGTAAAATATGTAGGGATATGGGGGTAAGGCCTGGGTGGGATTGTGGTCGGTGCAGACTCGATGGGCCGAATGGCCTCTTTCTGTACTGTAGGGTTTCTATGATTTTCTATGATTTCACTGCGTCACTGTGCTGCCCATAATGGTCCATATTACAGGACTATTTTTTAACTTGCCCATGACATTCAATACTTGAATGTCCAAAGGTGTGAGAGACCATAAGACAGGAGCAGAATTAGGCCACTCGGCCCATTGAGTCCACCTGCCAATCAAGGCTGATATTTTTCTCATCCCCATTCTCCTGCCTTTTCCCCCATAACCCCTGATCCCCTTATTAATCAAGAGTGTGTTAGGTTGATTGGCCACGCTCAATTGCCCCTCAGTGTCAGGGGGATTAGCAGGGTAAATATGTGGGGTTAGAGATGAGTCCTGGGTGGGATTGTTGTTGGTGCAGGCTTGATGGGCTGAATGAACTCTCTGCATTGTAGGGATTCTATGATTGTGTTGGAGTGGTGCTAAAATTATATTCTAAAAAGCAGACTGGGCCCATATTTACATAAAAGAAAAATGTATACACAACATCTTTATAATGGCAACCTTCCCTTGTGCTTTGTCAGCACCTCAACCTCTAATCTGTGTAGAATTTCACCTTTCCACCTTCTAAATTGATGTAGATAAAGCATAACAATTATTAATACACAAAATCACCAGTACTGCAACACGTGATAGAATTCTTACCCATGGGTGTATCTGAACATTAGAACCCAGGGTCCCACAAGCATGGAGCTTAAAAAAAAACTGAACACGAGAGTTGTTAAAAATCAAGCTAACCTCTACTAATTGCATCAGGTTGTCAAAGTAGGCTTCCTCGTCAATGCTGAGTTTGCTGGAAGAATAAATGATTCTGTAATGTTCCACCTTCCCACTACAGCTCACACACAGTGTGTAGTCCCCAGGGTAGTTGGTACTTTCTCGTACCAAATATAAACCGTCTTCAGGAGGATACAGTAGCCGCTCTGCTTGCTCGCGAGTAATTTTTCCGTGAAACCAGCTGCAATAGATAAACAACATTCATCAAAAACCCATAATAAAAGAGAGAAGATGATGGGCAGCAAAAAAAAGAACACAAACTATTTTCACCACAGACTTCTAAGCTCGCCAGAAGCTATTCAGAGACAGCTCGAGAAGGGAAAAAGCATCATCCTTGTATGGTTCTATTCTTGAGGGTTGAAGTAAGGTGGTCACCAAATTATTTTTGTTTAATGCAGACTTTTAGAATGCCTGCTCCCTTTTCCACACCATCCCTGCATCTGATTTGTTCCAACACGGTGGCACGGTGGTTAGCGCTGCTGCCTCACAGCGCCAGGGACCCGAGTTCGATTCCAGTCTTGGGTGTCTCCTCTGTGTGGAGTTTGCACGTTCTCCCAGTTCTGGGTGGGTTTCCTCCGGGTGCTCCGGTTTCCTCCAACTGTCTAACGATGTGCAGGTTAGGTGGATTGGCCATGCTAACTTGCCCCTTAGTGGTTCAAAGATGTGCAGATTAGGGGGATTAGCGGGGCAAATGTGTGGGGTTATGGGGTATGGCAGGGGGTGGGCCTGGGTAGTATGCTCTGTCGGAGAGTAGGTGCAGACTACATGGGCCAAATGGGCTCCTTCTGCACCGTAGGGATTCTATGAACAACCAGAGGCTGCTTAAACTCTGGAGTGGGAGGTAATAACTATTCTATTTATTTTCCCTTTCACAAGTTAATGACTAGAGTGAAATATGCTATTTATCCAAGTCCCAACTTCCTGCAATTCAAAGAGATTCCGTTTTATGAAGCTCATTTACTGATGTCCGATATTTCACAAACAGCAAAATATGGGGTGATTCAAGTATCGTTGTGGCAATTTTGCAGCGTGATAGTCAAGCTACAGAAATCGACAATGAAATCTCCCATGATTATATAGATTAACCAAAGAATGCACTTATTGTTGAATCAAATAAAAAATAAATTGCACTAAGGTGCTGAGCCTGAGCCTAGTGGCCTCAGCTTTACAGCGCCCAGAGGGGCTATTTGTTTGGAGTACCTCAACAGGGAGTAGAATTCTTTGTTTCTGTTCACTCATATTAAGTGCCTTGGACGTTTTACCATGTTAAATACATTATATAAATCTAGGTTGTTGCAGAGCAATATCTTTTTATTTCAAGTCTGATCATGTACTCAACTATTGGTGTTTAAATTTCTGTACTATTAAATTCTCAAGAAAAACAACAAAATCTGTCCCCGATGGCTCCCTCTCCTTCTCCATCCTTCTCCCAGCCAACAGCCTAACTTCCTTTCCTCATCATCACGCCAGCTGACAGTGGAAATGTTTCCTTCCCAGTCAAAACCATCACTCCCCTCCTTTAAAATTAAACATCTCCAACTCATCAATCCTTGCAAACTATCATTCCGTCTCACAATCCTCTCCTAGGCCCCCTCAAGCATTGGAGTTTGCCAAATCGGTGTCTGTGCTTCCCTCAACTCCATGTTTAAATCTCCCCAACCTGGCTTCCGCCCCTGCAGCAACAGCTGAACAGCCCTAACCACAATTTAAACATTGCATGCTTTTTGACTATGATCTTGGTTGTGATGTAATTTCCTTCCTCAACTCTGTGCAGCCTTTGAGACAATCGACCAACAATCCTCGAGTTATTCTCCTTTCTTTGTTCCACTTTAACCAAACCCATTATGGCAAGAGCTTTGAGCATTGGTTTCTCGAACCACTTCTACATTTGTAGCCTTGGAGTCCAAGGATTAAATTTAGATCCCCTACTATTCTTCTTTCACAAGCTGTGCCCCAGCAACATCATCTGTATACAAAGGGGCAACGTCCAGATGCGCCTGGACAGCATCCAAGGCCACCGCTTGACCATCTAGCATGATGTCTCCGCTAACTGTGTTGTCAGGCTCCTTACCCAACATTCAGGCTTGGATGAACCATTATTTCCTTCAGTTAAGTATTCCAAAAGACAAAAAAAAAACCTCACTATTCTCAGCCACTGCCATGCCATTGGTTCCAAATTCATCTCTGGTAACTGTTTCAGGTTGCACCATGCTGTTAATCACTTCAGTTCCCCAAGTGACTTCTTTCCAATCACAAAATGTACCTACTTCCCACTCCACAGCGTCAACTACCTCCACCCTTACTTCGGCAACTGAAACCTGTATCACACTAGGCTCAACTAGCCCAATATTCTTCAGGCCAAAGCATGCAAGTGTACAAAGCTAATGCCAGCCAAGGCACTTAACATGAACTGAAATATCAGAAGATAGTCATATAGGCTCACAGCATGGAAACAGGCCCTTTGACCCAACTTGTCCATGCTGCCTTTTATACCACTAAGCTAGTTCCAATTGCCCACATTTGGCCCATATCCCTCTATACCCCTCTTACCCATGTAACTGTCTAAATGCTTTTTAAAAGACAAAATTGTACCCACCTCTACTACTACCACCTCTGGCAGCTCGTTCCAGACACCCTTATAGAGGGATAGGGGCCAAATGCGGGCAATTGGGATTAGCTTAGGTGTTTTTTTTAAAAAAAGGGCGGCATGGACAAGTTGGACCGAAGGGCCTGTTTCCATGCTGTAAACCTCTATGACTCTATGAGCCACACCCTCTGCGTGAAAGAACTGCCCCTCCGGGCCCCCATATATCCACCTCCCCCTTCACCCCAAACCCACGCCCTCCAGTTCCAGACTCCCCCCACCTCTGGGGAAAAAAAGTGCCGACCATCCACCCCATCCAGGATGTCAGACACTTGACATTGCAAGAACAGAAGAATATTTAAATAGGACATATTCCTTTGCAAATCAGCCTCTCCGACTTAAAATCGCTATCAGCAGCTTGGAATTTACACCCAGCTAATGTATTTTGTGACACCAGTGTCAAAAGATGATAATCGGTTTCCTGCATATTTATTTGACACATGCAATTCTTGAGTACACTTCGGGGATTGGAGGCAGGGAAAATAATTCTGTGCATTAGCAAGGGAGCTAATAACTGGTGTTCAGTTGTTGCAGCAATTTGCATCAGAAGGATAATGTCATGCAAAAAATGTAAGGAATTACTCAATTATGCGCATACGCTAAAAGCAAATGCCTTTTGTGAAGCTGGTTAAGAATATCGTGCTGCTTTCACCTTTAATATTTTAAGCCGAGTTAGGAACGCAACTTTACGTTTAGGTGAGGCTTTGTCCCTTCATCAAAAAGAATCCGTTCAAAAATTCCCTTTCTTGGAAATCACATATTGTAAGCACTCCATCTAAAATGGCAACTGACCGAGATGGGATTTGCACTTTTGAAATTAAAAGGCAATAAATGTTTCAGAATGCAGTTAACCAATTTTTCCCTCTCCGAAATGGAATGAATGCTATTATATCACACTATTCACAAAAAAACAAGAGTGTGTTCATGGAAGATCTTTTGGGTACGGTGTCACATTACATAAAGAGCACATGAATCCGAGATTGAATCCATTAAAAACCAGCACACAAGGCAAGCAAAAGATATCATGTTTCCCCTTCAAAACTGCAGTCTGTGCTAGGCAAAAGCCAGGGAAAAAAAAAATCAATTGCAACATCTCACTCAGAGTAGCTATTACAACAGAAAGGATCTGGCCCCGCAGCCTAGTAATTAGTTTTATGGTATATTTATCAGCTTAATGGCACTATTTGGTCTCTTAAAAGCTAGCTGAATGAAAACAATAGTGCCCCATCCCCAAAATCAATTCTGGCTGTCCTTCTGACAAGGGGAGAATAATAGATGGATGGCCTGGACTACATTATCAATACTCAGTGAACCACACGCTTAACAAATTTTCCCTACATCTCAAACCTTCTTGCCCCCGCCCAACCCCCCCCCGGAGATTCCTTCTTACTTAGGAGTGAACCATTCTTCCTTGTCCCAAAAACAAGACTGAATGGCCATTAAGAGGCAAATCTAAAGTACAATTTCAAAAGCATACCAACATCACACCACGTTAACGTTTCAGTCATTCTAAGACAACAGAATAATTGATAGTAATTCGTAAAAATAAGTCCAAGACTCGTGCACGAAAAACTGTGGTAATGGCCATTTATGTTTCAACACACTGAGAATGTTGTTTTCATTTCCACTACAGTTAATAAGCTGATAATAGAACTGCAACTGCTGCGTGTGAATCATAGCGACAGTCGGGCCGGCCAAACATCAATCGGTAGGAAAACTACAGCTGTCCATCAACAAGCACAAAGCTGAAGACAAATAATGTCAGCTGCCCCGAGAGAGAGACTGCACCTCTTGCTCCCCACCACCATGAAAATTAGCCTCATCGTCAGTACAGTTGCAACACCCCTTCTGCATCAATGCCATGCATTTTCACATGCAGGCCTTGGCAGCATAGGTTTGGAGGGGCAGAGCAGCAAACAGTTAAGTTTATTTATTGTCACAAGTACAGTGACATTAACACTGCAATGAAGTTACTGTGAAAATCCCCTAGTCGCCACACTCCAGAGCCTGTTCGGGTACACGGAGAGAGAACTTAGCATGACCAATGCATCTAACCAGCACGTCTTCCGGACTGTGAGGGGGGGGGGGGGAGAGAGAGGAGGAAAGAGAGAGAGAGAGAGAGAGAGAGAGAACCGGAGCACCCGGAGGAAACCCACACAGACACGGGGAGAACGTGCAGACGCCACACAGAGCGACCCAAGCCAGGAATCGAACCCGGGTCCCTGGCGCTGTGAGGCAGCTAACCACCGTGTTACCCACGGACACCCACTCTGCAATGCATACCAATAAATTGGTATGTCCTGTGCCTGTTTTAATCGCAGATGAAATCCCTACTAATTTCTACTGGAGGTCTCCAAATAACTTTTAAATTTGGCCAGCATCAGACCCACTATATGAATTGAGTTTGCCAGTTGCAGTATCAATTGACTGATTCAAGCACACTCAATCAGGCCACAGAATGCTCCTGGAATTAAAGATGATTGCACGTTTAAACATTTCCAGTAATATCTGGTGAGAATTCTCCCCTGGCTTCTTGGGAAGTAACAGGAACGATAAATGGTGTCAGTTTCATATCAGCAGCATTTTTGTTTTCCATGCTCAGCGCTTTTAACACCAAAGCAATGACTTACGGCATAAGGCTAAGCTTTGCACCAGATTTGACTCCTTCTCTCTTCTGAACATAGTTTGCAGGGATGATACCTTCTTTGCCAACTTTGCTCTTTGCTTTGTACCAGTTTGGATCCTAAAAAACGGCAAAGCAGAATTAGAAAATGAACCGGAAGTGCTCTGCGACAGCGATGGATATGAATAAAAAGGTGCAAGTTTTGGCAAATTAATATAATTAACTTCCCTTACACATTGTATCATAAATACTTGGGAATAATTCTGAAAACAAATAAGTCTATATATGACAAAGAAATGAGCAAACCCATTTAACAAATTGGTACTTAAAGATATATTTATAGGATGTGGGTGTCGCTAGCTGGACCAGCATTTATTGCCCATCCCTAGTTGCCCTTGAGGTGGTGGTGGTGACCTACCTTCTTGAACCGCTGCAGTTCTTGAGGTGTAGGTACACCCACTGTGCTGTTAGGGAGGAAACCTCCAGCGATGTGCAGGTTGGGTGGATTGGCCATGCTAAATTGCCTCTTAGTGCCCCAAGATGCGTTGGTTAGGGGGATTAGCGGGGTAAATACTTGGGGTTACAGGGAACAGGTCTGGGTGGGATTTCCCCTTAGTGTCAAGGGGATTATGTGGTGTTACAAGGATAGGGACTGGGTGGGATTATGTTGGTGCAGACTTGATGGGCCGAATGGCCTCCTTCTGCACTGTCGGGATTCTATGATTTTGACTCAGCAATAGTGAGAGAATGCCGTGAACAGGACGGTGAGTGACTTGGAGAGGAACCTCCAGGTGGTGTTCCCAGATCTGTGGTATCTGCTGCTTTTGTCCTTCTAGATGGTAGCAGTCATGGGGTTGAAAGGTACTGCCTAAGGAACTTTGTTGCGTTCCAGCAATGCATCTTGTAGATGATGCACACAGGGAATCAGTTCAGGGTCCAAAGTCACAATAATAGTGTTCAAAACCGAAGTGCTATACCAAGGGGACAATGAATTAATTTTACATGAGAATTAAAGAACCTGGAAATGACGACTGTATGTTAACCAAATCCTCAGAAATGGGTTTGGATGAGAAATCATGCACAATGCACTTGTTCAGTTGCTCATTATAGTTTGCCTTTCCTGCACATCCTTTGTGGAAGGAGCAGATTCATTAAGTACATGAATGTGGCAGTAAATCAAGCAGACACTGTACTGTATAATGCAAACTTGATCATGTTTTTTTATTCATAGAAAGAAATCATAGAAACCCGACAGTGCAGAAGGAGGCCATTCGGCCCATCGAGTCTGCACCGACCACAATCCCACCCAGGCCCTACCCCCACATATTTACCCGCTAATCCCGCTAACCTACGCATCTCAGAACTCTAAGGGGCAATTTTTAACCTGGCCAATCAACCTAACCCGCACATCTTTGGACTGTGGGAGGAAACCGGAGCACCCGGAGGAAACCCATGCAGACACGAGGAGAATGTGCAAACTCCACACAGACAGTGACCCGAGCCGGGAATCGAACCCGAGACCCTGGAGCTGTGAAGCAGCAGTGCTGACCACTGTGCTACCGTGCCGCCCCCTTTGGAGTGTGGGAGGAAACCCACAACAGACACGGGGAGAATGCACAGACTCCGCACAGTGACCCAAGCCAGGAATCGAACCCGGGTCCCTGGTGCTACAAGGCAGCAGTGCTAACCACTGTGCCATGGTTCAGATCCTATAATCCCTACACGACAGGAGGAGGCCATTCAGCCCATTGAGTCTGTACTGACCACAGTCTCACCAGGCCCGGTTCCTGCAACCCCACACATTTAGTCCCCTGACACCAAGGGGCAATTAATTTCAATGAAATTAATTCATTGTCCCCTTGGTATAGCACTTCGCTTTTGAACACTATTATTGTGACTTTGGACCCTGAACTGATTCCCTGTGTGCATCATCTACAAGATGCACTGCTGGAACGCAACAAAGTTCCTTAGGCAGTACCTTTCAACCCCATGACTGCTACCATCTAGAAGGACAATAATAAATAATTATTCATTATTTATTAGTCACAAGTAGGCTTACATTAACAATGCAATGAAGTTACTTTGAAAATCCCCCTACTCGGCACCTGTTCGGTACACTGAGGGAGAATTTAGCACGGCCAAAGCACCTAACCAGCACGCCTTTGGAGTGTGGGAGGAAACAGGAGCACCCGGAGGAAACCCACACCAGACACGGGGAGAATGCACAGACTCCGCACAGTGACCCAAGCCAGGAATCGAACCCGGGTCCCTGGTGCTACGAGGCAGCAGTGCTAACCACTGTGCCATGGTTCAGATCCTATAATCCCTACACGACAGGAGGAGGCCATTCGGCCCATTGAGTCCGTACTGACCACAATCTCACCAGGCCCTGTTCCACACATTTAGTCCCCTGACACCAAGGGGCAATTTGGCGCGGCCAATCAACCGAACCTGCGCATCTCTGGACTGCGGGAGGAAACCGGAGCACCCGGAGGAAACCCACGCAGACACGGAGAGAAATGTGCAGACTCCACACAGACAGTGACCCAAGACGGGAATCGAACTCGGGTCCCTGGCATTTAGCTTCCAAGGGAACACCGATAAACATTTTTACCTTGGTCACTGAGACAATGGTGAGAACGTCGCCTTTGTTAAAGGGAAGGTCTTGTTCTGCACTGCCATTGAAATTGTATTTGGCTATACATTCGGTGCCTGATGTCCATACTGTCTGCAAGAGAAAAAGGCATTAGTTATCATAAAGACTAGGATTTTAGTGCTTGAAATTTCTCCATGAAACGTGCAAATCAATCTACCTGAACAACAAAAGCATTATATAATAAAGTCAGGTTTAATTACTGGATGTGGCAAAATGATTTTCCTTGCCAATATTAATTGGGCTGAACTTCGTCAGTCTTGATTTCCACACCAGCTAATGTGGTTTTGCCATGCCACTTTGAAAATGCAACCTGACACAATCAGATTGTATCCAGGCGTGTCACTCCCACACTTCCGTGAGGGCAATGAATTAAGGGCAAGCTCATGAATATGTATCAGAAAACATGTTTAAAAATTAAACGCCATCTGTTTCGGGGCTCAAGGATTTTGAGAATCAGGAATCCAAATCAACTTAATTACTTCAATTTATTGGTGAAGCCAGAATGAAGTGCTCATAACAACCACCCTGTTTAAATATTGTTCAATACAACTGAGTCACTCTCGCCGACTTCCCTACAACAAAATCAAAATTTAGACTGCAAACCTGCACTTGTACCTTTTTTGGAAAATGTTTGAACCACTTTAATGTTTAACGCAGTATGATGGGGTCAGCCCTTGTACATGAACTAACTCTGGACTGTCGGCAGTACGTTTAGGAGCAGGGAGAGGATAAGGACAACAAAACAGTAAATACACGCACAAGAAAAAGCAAATGTAAAACCAGAAATGGCTCTATAATTTAAATTGTTAATCCAGAATATAAAACAGACCATGTCTAATCAACATCAACCCATTTTGCACAAAGCTTTCTACTGCAATTGTATAGGGCGTTGGTGAGGCCACATCTGGAGTATTGGGTGCAGTTTTGGTGTCCTTATCCGAGGAAGGATGTTCTTGCTATAGAGGGAGCGCAGCAAAGGTTTACCAGGCTGATTCCTGGGATGACCGTCTTCCCTTAGAAGACAGACCCAAGTCAGTTAGGATTATATTCATTGGAGTTTGGAAGAGTGAGGGGGGGGGGGATCTCATAGAAACTTATAAAATTCTAACAGGCTTAGACAGGGTGGATTCAGAAAGAATGTTCCCTCTGGTGGGGGGAGTCCAGAACTAGGGGTCATAGTTTGAGGATAAGGGGCAAACCTGTTAGAACTGAGGTGATGGAGAAATTTCTTCACCCAGAGAGGGGTGAATGTGTGGAATTCACTATCACAGAAAGTAGTTAAGACCAAAACGTTGTGTGATTTCAAGGAGGAATTAGATATAGCTCTTGGGGCTAATGGGATCAAGGGATTATGGTGGTGGTGGGTTTTTGGGGGGGGGGGGGGGGGGGGGGGGGTGCAGGATCAGGATATTGAATTTGATGATCAGCCATGATCAAAATGAATGGCAGAGCAGGCTTGAAGGGCCGAAAGGCCTATTCCTGCTTCTATTTGCTATGTTTCTATGTTTACAGAGCTTTGTGACCCTTCAATGTTTTCATATTCAAATTACTATGTAATAGGAAGCACTATTGCCATAGTGGTATGTAAATTAAGACAATCCAGTATTACCACTTTCTATTCACTTTCCTGTACGCCTCAGAAACTTGGGGGCTGGGGGGGGGGGGGGGGGGGGGGGGGGAGGTAAAACTCCATATGCAGACTATAAGACGGGTGTTTGAAATTGCAAGATGAAAAGAATTCTAAAAATTGACATCCATAAAAGAAAATGCCAGCATTCTGGCCATTTGATCAGAGCTGAAAAACTACAAAGATCTCTTCTAGAGGGCAAAGTGGAGGACAACAGAAAGAGGGGTAGAACGAGGCACACTTGGATGACGACATCGCAGAGCGGTTGCAGGCAAGCCACAGTGGATGAGCGAGGATGGAGCAAGACATGCCAAGAGAGCAGATTGCCTGGTAGGAGTAACTACGATGTGGAGGTGCCGGCGTTGGACTGGGGTAAACACAGTAAGAAGTTTCACAGCACCAGGTTAAAGTCCAACAGGTTTATTTGGTAGAAACTACAAGCAGCATTACTACTGACAAGGCGCTAAAACATTGAGAGAATCTGAATTTTTAAAATCAGCATTCAAAATGACAAACAACTTGTGTTGTGGCAATGCATCACAATGTTTGAACTCTGTTTACATGCCAGCTACACACAGGAGACATTTTTTTCCTCTGATGTTGCGTAATTTTCTCACATCACATCCAACACGAGTGATCTGTTCAAGCCCAAATTGTAAACTTTGTCTCACTATATATGACCCATTGAGTCTTCCAATGGTTCAACTGAAGTTGGTAGAAGGTAAATAAACTTTAAACACTAGGTACGTCTGTCCTTTTTGATTTCCACTGCCTTTAAGCACGTCTACTTTTTGCCTTCCAATATTTTTCCAAAACCTCTCTCTGCTTTGCTTCACCTTCCAATATATTGTCTCGATAGGAGAAACGTTAAGACAAAAACAAACCCTTTCAGCTTCCAAAGTGTGATTTTCAGACAATGTAAAAAGGCCCAAACACTGATGATTAGCAAACGCATGGCCACCAATACATAACATCGACAAACAGGATAGGCGATTGGTGAGCATGCCCAGACAAGTATTCGTGCTGCTAAAAGTTATCAGCACAGCATTCAAGCATGGCTTAACACTGCACAGGGAAATTTCCATGACACAATGCTTTATGGAAAACCTATGTAAAAAAGCAAAGTGGAGCTTCATTACCAACCAGAGCTTTAGAATTCAAACCTTTATGGATGTGGCCCACTCAATGTGGCACTACATTGAGCACAAGCAGGCATCAAGGAATTACAATTGTGAGTTGGGTATAAGGAAGCTTAGCAGTTGCATCCAGCAGAGACAATGCTACGGAAGAACCAGCCATAAACAATGTATTTGGAAAAGTCCATCACTTGTGCTATCCTGTCTGAAATTGTCCATACTTTGCGCTACTTTTTAAAGTTTATTTATTAGAGTCACAAGTAGGCTTACATTAACATTGCAATGAAGTTACTGTACAAATCCCCTAGTCGCCCACACTCCGGCGCCTGTTCGGGTACACTGAGGGAGAATTTAGCATGGCCAATCCATCTAACCAGCACGTCTTTCGGACTGTGGGAGGAAACCGGAGCACCTGGAGGAAACCCACACAGACACGGGGAGAACGTGCAGACTCCGCACAGACAGTGACCCAAGTCGGGAATTGAACCCGGGTCCCTGGTGCTGTGAGGCAGCAGTGCTAACCACTGTGTCACCGCACCGCTACTCTTCATATACTCTCGTACTCTCCAAATCCTCCATCCCCCCTCCATAATTCATCTGAATTGGTGAATTAAAAATAAGAGTCGGTGTTGTGAAGTTCAGTTTGTGAAGTGTGGTCCCTTGAAAAGCTGGTTTTGTGTCAGGGCTTGGATGTTTAAAATGCAGGCACACGGTATGCAGATTGCAACACTTGTAACAAGGGCCAAGCATCAGCATTGCCTTGGTAACAGGCTTTGCAGGCTTTTGAATTCAGCAGCCTATCAGTTTAAAGACGACACGCAGCGATCAGGAACCTATCAAATTTGAATTTGCTGCTGTTGACGTCAAACCAATCCTGGTGTAGGAAAATTGATAGGTTATTACAGTTATATAAAGAGGAACTCAATTGCCAGTCTAGAGTTCAACTGAAGGGTTGCCACCTCTCAACACCTAGAGGGGGAAGAGCAAGTCCCTGCCAGCTAAAGAATATCTCTTAAGAGAACTCTCCATCTATCTAACAAAAGGGTACCAAATCAGAAAGCGCTTACAGACAGCGGAATCACCAGAAGAAGTCCAAAGGTTTTGCCAAAGCCACAAAACCTGTTTGTACATTTTTTGAGTTGACTAAATTATTATTTTTTGGGATAATTAATGGTCCTTGTATTTATTTGACCAGCGTTTCAGTAGAACCTGATTTTAATTGATATGTTACTTGTTTAGTTAAAGTTCCCGGTCGGTTAAATAACTAACTTGTTAATTATTCACTTAAAGTGAGTGTCAGGTCTTTCTGTTAATGAACCTCTGAACTTGAATCAAGAACAGTTAGCACCTTCCCAAAAACTTTTAGCAGATTACGAAGTGAGCTAGTCCGCTTTGGGGGATTCGGCGTGGCTTCTCAAAAGGGGATCAACCTCTGCATTGTAACATAGGGAAGGTCAGAGAGCAGGAAGAGAGCTTCTAGAACCCAAAGCAAACACTAATAATGTCATTGCAGTCCCATTAACAGTGCAAAACTGCAACATTAAAAGGAAAACATTCCAATTATTCTAAACTCCCTGTATGCATTCTTTTATTCAATGGTGGGACACTGGCGTCGCTGGCTGGCCAGCATTTATTGCCCATCCCTGGTTGCCCTTGGGAAGGCCATTTTGCAATTAACCTGGTTGCAATTTTGTGAATAGTAAAGACTGCTTGCATTATATTGTTCTCTACACACCTTAACCCCTTAAAAATGCCAGGCCAGTTCATCCATATTAATCTGCTACGGCCACAAGAAAATATTTTTAAACAATCTGTCTGTTTCCAATATTTCCCTCAATTGGATTTTGCTGTATATAAATGAAAGTACAAACTGCCACATGACAACTTGCATCTCATCAACTACAAATAGATTTCTATCATTATTCGTCTCCACCTTTCTGCCGTGTACAATCAGTATCCGGATACTAAAAATATTTTTAAAGTTTATTTAGTTAGTGTCACAAGTAGGCTTACATTCACACTGCAATGAAGTTACTGTGAAAATCCCCTGGTTGCCACACTCCGGCGGCGCCTGTTCGGGTACACTGAGGGAGAATTTAGCACGGCCAATCCACCTAACCAGCACGTCTTTCGGACTGTGGGAGGAAACCGGAGCACCCGGAGGAAACCCACGCAGACATGGGAGAACGTGCAGACTCCACGCAAACAGTGACCCAAGCTGGGAATTAAATCCGGGTCCCTGGCGCTGTGAGGCAGCAGTGCTAACCCACTGTGCCACCAACTACAATGAGTGCATTTAACTGGGAATGGACATCCATTTACCTGCGACTGTGACATGTTGCACTGCTGTAAATGTTGCTGTGGGTGGGAAGCCTCACGGCAGTTCAATGGTTGCTTGGTACCATCAGACCTGCAATACAGAAGCAAAAGAAGTGGTTATAAACAATGCCTGTAGATTAAATTTCAGTCAATTTGAACCAGCATGTCAATATCGCCTTTGAAGCAAGAGCTGTTTTTGGGATTGAGGCGCAAGAACAGGTTTTGGTCCAATTTGTGCTACTCTGTTTTGAAGACTTACGTCCAGTACTTTGTTAGCATAGTTCAGTGACAGCACACTTGCCTCTGAATCACAAGGTACCAGGTTCAAGCTCGAGGTCTTGAGTGGGAGTGCTCTACTGCTGGAAGTCCCGTCCTACAGATGTGACGTTAAACCAAGGACCTATCCAACTCGGGTGGATGCAAGAAATCACATGGCACTATTTTGAAGTCATGATGTGGAGATGCCGGCGTTGGACTGGGGTAAACACAGTAAGAGTTTTAACAACACCAGTTAAAGTCCAACAGGTTTATTTGGTAGCAAATGCCATTAGCTTTCGGAGCGCTGCTCCTTCGTCAGATGGAATGGATATCTGCTCTCAAACAGGGTGCAGAGACACAAAATCAAGTTACAGAATACGGATTAGAATACGAAGCTTAACCCCACAGCTTGCCTCCTGGACTTGCAGAATCTCACTGGCTGGAGACAATACACATCTCTTTAACCTGTGCTTAATGGTCCCTCCACTCACATTGTCTGTATCTTTAAGACCTGGTTGGCTGTAGAGACTCGCATTCTAATCAGTATTCTGTAACTTGATTTTGTGTCTCTGTGCCCTGTTTGAGAGCAGATTTCCTCTCCATCTGACCAAGGAGCAGCGCTCTGAAAGCTAATGGCATTTGCTATCAAATAAACCTGTTGGACTCTAACCTGGTGTTGTTAAAACTCTTACTATTTCGAAGAACAGGGGAGTTATCCACGGGTCGATATTTCTGGTCGATATTTATCCCTCAATTAACATTACAAAAACAGAATATTGGGTAATTATCAGACTGCTGTCTGTGGAAGCTTGCTGTGCATGTATGGCCTGTCAAGCTTGCCTACATTACAACAGCACCTACACTTCAAGTAGTCCTTTGTTGGCCACAAGGCACTTTGAGACATCCGATGGTTGGTTGTGAAAAGCACTCTACAAATGCAAGACTTTTCACTTTCACCATTTCGGAATTACTTAACCATTCAGTTATGCCGACTTCGGTTGGTCAAATTCCTGGCGGTTTTTAATCAAATAACCCACTCACCCCTCCTCTCCATCCAAACAGATTTCTCCTCGCCAATATCAGCTCCCACCATCAATATTTTTAAAATATGTTGAAAGGTTGAAAAATCTTTTTTTAAAAAATTAAAACACACACATTTTTTCTCCTAGATTACGCATGGCAATGTCCAAGAAGTTAAACTCAAATTCCTGGAAACAGCAAGGCAATCCTTGTGGGTTTTGAACCCGGGGCCCACTAACCCAATTATGTGGAAAATAATTAGAGCTATTCAAAGATCTAGCCTTGGCGGAGTGCCCAGTATATGAAGCAGGAACAAGAAGCTAGAATTCTGAAGGAAAGGTTCTGTTTGATAAAGTGACACGCTGAACAATGTCGATAGTGAAACTCAGTTCCAGGGGGAAAGAAAGACTTAATTAAAACGACAAGTCATAGCAATCAAGAGTGGATACAGGTCTAGATAGTAAATACACAGAATTACATAGAGTATATAGTGCAGGAACAGACCATTTAACCCAATCAGTTCATTCCAGTATTTGTGTGCCACACGATCCTTTGCCCTTCATTCCTGATCTAACCATCAGAATAATGTTCCATTCACTTTGTATCTACTTACCCAAATTCTACTAAAATAGAGTTGAGTCATACAACAGACAAGAATGCCATGTTTTTCAAATTAAGTCATAGGATGTGGACGTCATTGGCTAGACCAGCATTTATTGCCCATCCCTAATTGCCCTTGAGAAGTTAGTTTTGAGCTGCCTTCTTGATCTGCTGCAGTTCATGATGTTGGTACATCCACAGTGCTGTTAGGGAGGTACAGGTTGTTGACCCTGCAACAACGAAGGAACGGCTATATATTTCCAAGTCTGGATGGCGTGTGGCTTGGAGAGAAACTTCCAGGTGGTGTTCCCATGTGCCTGCTACCCTTGTCCTTCGAGATAGTTTTGATTGTGGGTTTGGAAGGTACTGTCTAAGGAGCCTTGGTGAGTTCCTGCAATGCATCTACTGGATGGTGTACACAGCTGCCACTGTTTGTTGGTGATGGAGAGAGAGAGATTAAATATTTGTGAACAGAGTACAAATTAAGCGGGTTGCTTTGCTCTGGATGCTATTGAGCCTCGTGAGTGTTGGAGCTGCACTCATCCAAACAAGTGGAGGTTATCCCATCACACTCCTGACTCACGGCCTGGCAGGTGGTGGACAGGTTGTGGTGTTTCGGGAGGCGAGTTATTTACTACAGGGTCATTCAGCCCATCGACTCCAAACCAGCGCTCTATTGACCAATCCATCAGTCCCCCTCCCCCGCTCTATCGTCATAGTTTTGTATGTTTATTATCCTCATGCCCATCCAATTTTCTTTTGAAATCACTGATCATATCTCTTCTACCACCCATGTGGCAGCAAGTTCCAGGTTATTACCATTTGGTTCATTAAGTTCTTCCAACAGTCCTTCTACATCTTTCATCCAAAACCTTAAATGCATGTCCCCTGGACTCTATACCATCGGCTAATGGGAACAACTTTTTTGTCTGTCTTATCGAAACCTGTCAATCCTGCATTTCGCCATCAAATCTCCTTTGCTCCAAGGAAAACAACCCAGACTTCATCAATCAAACCTCTCAGCTGGAACCATTCAGATAAATCTCCTCTGCATCCTCTCAAGGACACACACACAAAAGGACCCTCACATCTATATTAGCTAAACTTTAGACTAAAGTTTATTTATTAGTGTCACAAGTAGGCTCACTTCAACACTGCAATGAAGTTACTGTGAAAATCCCCTCGTCGCCACACTACGGCGCCTGTTCGACACTAAGATGAGTGGCAGAGCAAAGTGTGCAGAGGATGCTGAAAGTCTGTAAAGGGATATAGAGTGTGTAAGTGAGTGGACGAGGGTCTGGCAGATGGAGTACAACGTTGGTAAACGCGAGGTCATCCATTTTGGTAGGAATAATGGCAAAATGGACTATTATTTAAATGGTAAAAAATTGCAGCATGCTGCTGTGCAGAGGGACCTGGGTGTCCTTGTGCAAGAATCTCAAGGAGTTGGATTGCAGGTGCAGCAGGTAATTAAGGTGTCAAATGGAACTTTGTCCTTCATTGCGATAGGGATGGAGTTTAAAAACAGCAAGGTTATGTTGCAGCTGTATAGGGTGCTGGTGAGGCCACACCTGGAGTACTGTGTACAGTTTTGGGCTCCTTACTTGAGAAAGGATATACTGGCACTGGAGGGGATGCAGAGGAGATTCACTAGGTTGATTCTGGAGTTGAGGGGGTTAGCTTATGAGAGACTCAGTAGACCGGGGCTATACTCATTGGAATTCAGGAGAATGAGGGGAGGTCTTATAGAAACATATAAGATTATGAAGGGAATAGATAAGATAGAAGCAGGGAAGTTTATTTCCACTGGCAGGTGAAACTAGAACTAGGGGGCATAGCCTCAAAAAAAAGGGGAAGCAGATTTAGGACTGAGTTGAGGAGGAACTTCTTCACACAAAGGGTTGTGAATCTGTGAAATTCCCTGCCCAGTGAAGCAGTTGAGGTTACCTCATTGAATGTTTTTAAGGCAAGGATAGATAATTCCCTTACTGTTCAAAAATTTAAGGGTTATGGTGAGTGGGTGGGTAAGTGGAGCTGAGTCCACGAAAAGATCAGCCGTGATCTTATTGAATGACGGAGCAGACTCGAGGGACCAGATGGCCTACTCCTGCTCCTAGTTCTTATGTGAGGCAGCAGTACTAACCACTGTGCCACCGTGCTGGCGGTTAGAGGGTGCTGCCTCAGAAACTGCTCTGTGTGACAGAGTTCCACATTCCCATCACTGGGTAAAGTTACTTCTGAATTCTCTATCCGGTCGCTTTCTGAAATTATGATGATTTCTAGTTTGGCATTACCCCACAAGTGAAAACAAAATACAAAAAAAAAAAGGGCATTTTACACCAGCACTTGCTTAGTTCTGATGACAGGGAAGCAGCATCCGAAGGTCAACTCTTGAAGTAACATGGTTGAAATCAGTCCTCTTACGCCAGCCACACACACAGACCAACTTGGTGGAATTTCTGATTAACAAAGCTCTGTACATGAGTTGTCCAGGTTGCAAAACCCATCCCCCCTTCTATTACATTTACAAAAGCAATTGTGACATCGCCAACCAATAATGCCGCCTCTCTGACCAGCTTCAAGTCTACCTTCACTGCAAGAATCCCAATATTCTTTCAAACCTGGGCTGCCTGTTCTGATTTCAGAAAATATTCCACGGCGATGTTTGCAACCAATTTTTATTCACTACTGCGCGCCATTTTTACAACGTGTCCAGTGAGACTGACCATGCCAAATCCTCTATAACAGAAAATAGCATTAACATTTTTGAGTGCAAAACTGTACAAATATAAGTCATAGAATCCTACAGTTCAGAAGGAGGCCATTCGGCCCATCGAGTCTGCACCGACCACAATCCCACCCAGGACCTATCCCCATAACACCATGCATTTACCCTAGATAATCCCCACTGACACTAAGGGGCAATTTAGCATGGCCAATCCACCTAATCCACACATCTTTGGACTGTGGGAGGGAACTCACGCAGACAGCGAACCGAGCTGGGAATTGAACCCAGGTCCCCGGCGCTGTGAGGCAGCAGTGCTAACCACTGTGCCACCGTGCTGTACAAGTGCCAAGGTATGAAACCAACATGGAAAAACTATCGATACACCAAATGAAATCAAGCTCCTATTGAATGAAGACTCATTTTTAATCTAATCATGGGGGATTTTCACTGCAATTAGAAAGGGAATGGACGTACTGACATTTGGTGGTGGCTGAAATAGGAATCAAAAGATGGACCAAGGCTGCAAGTCTTCCTGAAACAAGTTACAACAGGATCAGATAGAAATCCAGCTCGAAAATTAGGACAGGTAGCTTTACAGAACTTTGTTTCCTGGCATCGACCATTGTCGTGATCATTAGTGCTGTTGTGGAAAAACAATTATTACAGACTGAAAGTTACAAATCTCACAACTTAAAATTCTTGGCAGCCTGAAGGGAATGCCTGAACACGTTTGATGGAATGTTCTTGATACTCAGGGTTAAATTAGGAGATGACAAACAGATTTATTTCTGAAGTCCACATGAGAACCAAGCGGCAACGAGTATCGGCATACTGTGCTAGCATCAACTGAGCTTGAACCCTATACAGACCAGTGACCGACTCGGATTGCTTTCCCACATTACAACAGCGACTACACTTCAAACACATTTTATTAGCTGTGAAGTGCTTTGCACTGTCCTGTTGTCGTGAAAAGCACTACACAAATGCAACCATTTTTCTTTCTTTGCTGATCCAGGGGTCATGCAGTAAAATACACTGAATAAACTAAAACCACTTCCTTGTGGGAGTCACCACAAACCAGCACCCTTGGACCACTGAAATATCCAGGAAGGAAAAAAACTCAGCAGTGCAAAACTCAGTAAGCTTTTCCTCAGGGGAGATGGATTTTTTGTTTTAAACATCATCTTTAAAAGTCACAAAGCCAATGCTCAGAATGGACAGGGCAAACTCAATGATGCAATTAGCATGAGTTAATTCCCGACATACATGTTGATTTGATTTTAAACATTTCTCATTCCTTTCAACAAGAAATCCAGCTCCTTCAGACAAGACATAAAATTAAAGGCAACATTAAAGTTTTGCGTATGTGCTTTGTTGTCTGTATTAAAGGCAAGGGAGGTTGGCACTTGAAAGTTTAGACAATTTTCTATTGCAATTTGCATGGCCTTTACCGTTTGGATGTAGCATAGTTGCATGCATAGTAAATTTCTATCTTTGTCTTGGCCTTTTGGCTAAGTTCAAGCATCAAATCAAGCCCAAGATGAGATGCAATACTTGTCAGCTTGGACCCTGTTTGTCTCTCTTGTGGGGGCCTTGAATTGGATTCAATTGGATTTCGAATTTGTTTTTGGAGCAAGCAAGGAATGAAGACTGATTTTTAATCTAATCATGGGGATTTCCACTGCAATTAGAAAGGGAATGGGCGTACTGACTTTTGCTAGTGGCTGAAATAGGAATAAGAGCAGCAGATACCTGGGAACACCACCACCTGGAAGTTCCCCTCCAAATCACTTATCCTGATTTGGAATTAGATCGCCATTCCTTTACTGCTGCAGGGTCAAAATCCTGGAACTCCCTCCCTCCCTTACACTGTAGGTGTACCTACACCGAGGGCTGAAGTTCAAGGAGGCATCTCCATCACCTCCTTAAGGGCAATTTTAATTAATTTAAAAAACCCACCCCCAAGAAAATGTAGAATGGAAGTCAGCTCTTTAGCAAAAATTAATTGCTTCCAATAATGGTAACCAATCTATTTTGAAATGCATTTGCCTGAGGTCCTTCCATTCCTCCCTGACATAATTTTGATTCCAGTAAGTTTGCTCTGTTTCATATTATGTCCAAACCATTTGTCTACTTCGTTAACAGCTTGCCTCAACTCTCACAGTAGCTTCAACAGCTCGGCCCAAGTAGCTCAATTTGGCAGAGTTAATAGAACGTCACTCAACACTTAATGATATTCTGCTTAATAAATCTTCGCTGGGGAAAAAGTGGGTTATTCAAGCTGTAGAACACATTTATTAAGATAATCATAATGGAGGAAGAAGCAAAAGTGAGGGCAGAAGAAGAGGGAATGAGAGAATGAATGCACTCCACTGGAGCTAATAGTTAACTATTTGGGCTTTGAACCCAACTCTAGACTTGAAACGTTGGCTCTGTTCTCTCCTCACAGATGCTGTCAGACATGTTGAGATTTTCCAGCATTTTGTTTTTGTTCCAGCTTCCTCATTCCTGCTTGTTTGCTGGGCATGTATCCCATTTCCTGGATTATACTGAAGAGCAGCCAGGAAATTCCGTGTTTTCATTCTACCTAGACCCAAGTTTCTCTCCTACATCGTTTAAACATCCATAGCCACCTTTCCCTACAATAACCAAACCCCCTATTCCTTCTCTCCAGACTTCACCAACCCCAGCCCAGCCATCCCTGCCCTTCTATGATGAAGGGGATAGATAGAGTGAACGTTCAAAGACTATTTCCTCGGGTGGATGGAGCTATTACAAGGGGGCATAACTATAGGGTTCGTGGTGGGAGATACAGGAAGGATATCAGAGGTAGGTTCTTTACACAGAGTGGTTGGGGTGTGGAATGGACTGCCTGCAGTGATAGTGGAGTCAGACACTTTAGGAACATTTAAGCGGTTATTGGATAGGCACATGGAGCACACCAGGATGAGAGGGAGTGGGATAGCTTGATCTTGGTTTCAGATAAAGCTCGGCACAACATCGTGGGCCGAAGGGCCTGTTCTGTGCTGTACTGTTCTATGTTCTAAGAGACAGGTAAAGAAGGTAGGAGGGAAATTAGACTCCAGCCTTGAATCTGCGGCACGGTGGCTAGCACTGCTGCCTCTCAGAACCAGGTTCGATGCCGGGCTTGGGTCATTGTCTGTGTGGCGTTGGCACATTCTCCCCGTGTCTGCATGGGTTTCCTCCGGGTGCTCCAGTTTCCTCCCACAGTCCAAAGATGTGTGGGTTATGTGGATTGGTCATGCTAAATTGCCCCTTAGTGTCACGGGGACTAGCTAGGGTAAATGCATGGGGTTATGGGGATAGGGGCTGGGTGGGATTGTGATCAGTGCAGACTCAATGGGCCGAATGGCCTCCTTCTACACTGTAGCATTCTATGATCCTTTCAGCCATGCCTAGAGACTGGACATTTTAAGGGGAGCATATCCTCACTTCTTCCACACAAGAGTAATCCCATTCCCAAATGCTGCTTGCTCACCAGATGGCTGCAGGAACCCTGACAGTCATTTGACAATGAAGAGGTTACAATCATGTTATGCAGCCATTTGCTGGACAGACTTTGTAATCAGAAAAATATTGCCCATATTTACACTGAGTTACCAGAAACTAACTACTTACTAATTAAGGTGCACGCTATTCCAAAAATTATGAAAAATTCAGAGTTGAACCCATTTTACACAGACAGAAAATAAAAACTGACTGGGCTATCATCGAAACGGTGAAGGTAGTGATAAACTATTTTTATGAAGTGTTGAAAGGAATAGATTACAGATCAAGTATTTAAAGTTCATTAATGCAGTTTATTAATACACTGATGAAGTGCTACCATCTGGTGAATGCAATAACGCTGTTTGAGGTTTAACCCCTCAGCCATGGATGTTCAGTTTTTGACATGTACTTCAATTAAACATGAAAGCAACAAGAGTGTCCACGAATATCAATAGGATGTATATTTGAAAAGTATCCTCCTTGCGCCCCAGCTCCCCATCACCAGTGGACAATGCAAGAGGAAAAATGTAAATTAGATGTTCCTCTCCATGCCCTTGACGGTGGTTTTAGGTTTCTGCACAGCTGGGAACGCATTTTGTGGACATCAATAATAAAAAAACAAAATCAGAAAGCAGACTAGCATTGGGCACGAGTCCAGAATACTGAGAGGCACCCTACATGTGAAAGCACAGCAGTTTGGAAATGCGTTGGTTAAAATATGGGTGGAATGAAATGATCCGCTTTTCTCCATCCTCCTCATTCCCACCTGTGCCAAAACCCAGAAAATCTCAAATTTGCACATGAAATATTTTCGACCTGCATGCAAGATTACACAAAATGCGCAACAGGAATTTTAAAGTCCGTATCAAGCCAAAATGTGAGATCCAAAGGTCTGCTGGATGACAATGAGGGATGGGGGAGGGGGGAGGAGGGAATTCTCTGGCCTCCCTGTGGTGTCATTCTCATGATGTGGAGATGCCGGCGTTGGACTGGGGTAAGCACAGTAAGACGTCTCAACACCAGGTTAAAGTCCAACAAGTTTAATTGGTAGCACAAGCTTTCGGAGTATTGCTCCCCCTCCTTCAGGTGAGTGAAAAGTTGTGCTCACAAACAGGGCATACATAGACACAGATTCAATTTACAGGACAATGGTTAGAATGCCAGTCTTTACAGGTAATCAAGTCTTGACAGGTACAGATAGTGTGAATGGAGAGAGGGTTAAGCACAGGTTAAAGAGGTGTGAATTGTCTCCAGCCAGGAACTTGCATGCCAACCATTATCCTGTAAATTGAGTCTGTGTCTATATATATGCCCTGTTTGTGAACCCAACTCCCACTCACTTGAGGAAGGAGCAACACTCCGAAAGCTCGTGCTACCAAATAAACCTGTTGGACTTTAACCTGGCGTCATTCTCATGGCAGGAGATGGTGCACCATTCATCAGTGGCAAGATCTTCTGGTCCCGCCACTGCCAATGGGATTTCCCATTCACTGCATCCCAAGTTGCCGGGAAATAAGAGGCACGGTAGCACAATGGTTAGCACTGCTGCTTCACAGCTCCAAGGACCTGGGTTCGAATCCCGGCTTGGGTCACTGTCTGTGTGGAGTTTGCACATTCTCCTCGTGTCTGTGTGGGTTTCCTCCAGGTGCTCTGGTTTCCTCCCACAGTCCAAAGATGTGCAGGTTAGGTTGATTGGCCATGCTAAAAATTGCCCCTTAGTGTCCTGAGATGTGTAGGTTAGAGGGATTAGCGGGTAAAATATGTAGGGATATAGGGGTAGGGCCTGGGTGGGATTGTGGTCGGTGCAGACTCGATGGGCCGAATGGCCTCTTTCTGCACTGTAGGGTTTCTATGTATTCAGAGGTGCCTCGTTGGCGGGACCAGAATATCCCACTGACATGAACAGCTGGAAAATTCTGGTCGACATTTACTTGGAAACTTCGAGCTGCCTATGCTAACCAAAATATTATAGCTAACAGATCAATACCACAATGCTTTGATGTATACAATCCAGTCAGCGCAGTTCTATTACTTTGGAAAACTTTTCCATAGAATCCATAGAAATCCATAGAAACCCTACAGTACAGAAAGAGGCCATTCGGCCCTTCGAGTCTGCACCGAGCACAATCCCACCCAGGCCCTACCCCCATATTCCTACACATTTATCCACTAATCCCTCTAACCTACGCATCTCAGGACACTAGGGGCAATTTTAGCATGGCCAATCAACCTAACCTGCACATCTTTGGACTGTGGGAGGAAACCGGAGCACCCGGAGGAAACCCACGCAGACACGAGGAGAATGTGCAAACTCCACACAGACAGTGACCCAAGCCGGGAATCGAACCCAGGTCCCTGGAGCTGTAAAGCAGCAGTGCTAACCACTGTGCTACCGTGCCGCTGTTTTCTTCTTTTGCAAAGTTCAAAGAGGAGCAAAGGGTTTTCACTGAAAATTATGATGATGACAGGTTACAATTTAATGCACAAGTAACATCGATGCAGCAGCATCTAATGGTAAAAAATAGGTCATGGGACCTGCATCAATAAGATCATGGCTGATCTGATCTTGGCCTCAATTACACTTTCCTCCCTGTCCCCCATAACCTGTCTTCCTGTAGAGTACAATAATGCTGGCACAACAGGGAAAAGACCAATTTAACCAGAATACTAGCTCATTGAACGGCATTAGAACCTTGCCAGAGGGTACATTATTTTCATCAAAATGACATCTCGTGAAAAGCCATGACATTTGAACGAAAGTGAATTTAATGTTTATCATCACCTTCTTGAAACTTCTCATCCCAAAATCTCCCTCCAAGCTTGTCCAGTTCTACAACCCTTCATAGAATCCCTACAGTGCAGGAGGCCACCAGTCTGCCCATCGAGTCTGCACCGACGACAATCCCACCCAGGCCCTATCCCCTTAACCCCATGTATTTGCCCTGCTAGTCCCCACAACAATAAAGGGTCAATTTAGCATGGCCAAACAACCTAACCCGCACGTTTTTGGACTGTGGGAGGAAACCGGAGCACCCGGAGGAAACCCATGCAGACACGGGGAGAATGTGCAAACTCCACACAGACAGTGACCGAAGCCGGGAATCGAACCCGGCGCTGTGAGGCAGCAGTGCTAACCACTGTGCCACCATGCCGCCCATGGAATTCTGAAGTGTCCAGCTCTGACTTCTTGGGCATCCTCACATGCTTCAATCCCATCATTCGCATCCATGCCTTCAGCAGTCTCGCCTCCAAGCTCTGCTGGTGCCCTCCCCGTACACCTCGCTCCTCCTTGAAGACCCTCGCGAAATGCTATCTCTGATCAGCTTTTCAACCATCCCCAATATCTCCTCCTTTGTTTGGATCGGTGAAACCTCTTTGTCCATTTACGCACCCACAAAGCACAGATATTTTAAAGCACATAATAAATAGCAAGTTGATGAACTCTGAACTCTTCCAGTCTAACATCAGTTCATTATCTTCACTCCCTGGGTCTTGTCGGGTACAAAAAAAAGCAGCCACTATAACGAAGGTTGCTAGGAAACCTTGGAAAAATAAACAATAAAAACTCCAAAATAAATTAAAGATCAAGATAAAAATAGCTATATATGTATTCAAAGTCAGGGATTACAAAACTCTATGTGGCTCATAGCATCTGGATGTCATTTTTCTTCCCAAAAATATACTTGATTTATAAGATTTATAAAAGTACATCACAAAATATTGGCTTGTAAACTACAGAAAGCGTACTAAAATTCAACTGGTCTCCATACAGCATGCTCAATCTGACATACCTCAATACAATTATAATATTCTTGCCATTCACAATATGCATTCCATGTAAGACTTAGAGCCCGAAGCTAACAGAAAGTGCAATATAATTCAACTTTTCTCCAAGCAGCATGTTCAAATCTTGGCCACCTCAATACAATTTCAATATTCTTACTATTCACAATGTACATTCTATGACAGATCCCAGCCTCTCCGGGTATTAAGACTTAGTCAGCGACCTTTCCCTATGGTGCCTCTGCAGCACCTACCCCAAGCTTCAGTGCATCCCTCAGCACACGGTCTTGTACCTTGGAAGGTGACAGTCTGCAACACTGGATTGAGGACAATTCTTTGCATTGGAAAACCAACGAGTTGTAGGGAGGCCATAGAGTGTCTTTGGTAGCTGATGTTTCTCTTGGTGCATGTCCCTGGGAACAGTCCGTGGGAACCGTTCCGGGAACAGAATCCTGCATCATGCAGCAGCTCAGATGAACCTTGACAAAAACCCTGCACCTCTCTCCAGATCTTCTTTGCAAAAACGTTTCACAAGGGCAGAAACCGGGCAGAAACATTAATTAACTTTTTCATGAGCAGCATGGTGACACAGTGGTTAGCACTGCTGCCTCTCAGCGCCAGGGACCCGGGTTCAATTCCAGCCTGAGTGGAGTTTGCATGTTCTCCCCGTGTCTGAGTTGCCCCTTATTGTTGTGGGGACTAGCAGAGTAAATACACGGGGTTAAGGGGATAAGGCCTGGGTGGGATTGTTGTCAGTGCAGACTCGATGAGCCAAATGGCCTCCTTTTGCACTGTAGGGATTCTATGGATGGAGGTCCCGACAGCCAGTTATTCACTATAAAACTGGCCAAACATTTGTTCCATCCTCTGCCATATTTAATTATGCAGCATTTCATCAAGATAGCTGTAGAACAGCATAAAAGCCAAGAGGAAATACTCAAGACAACCACAATTTGATGACCTACAAATCATTCATGAACTATAGAATTCATGGATTACTTCATTCACCCAGATCAGTTATGAATAAATACTGTTTATACTGCACTGTGTCAGAGTTAGAAACAAAAGCTCCATTAGAGTAAAGTTTACAATTGCAATAGATTCACATTTTTGAATACAAATCCCAGCTCAGGCAGTTTTAAATAAGCACTGTTTATGAGTGGAATCAGGGTAGGCCAAGTGTGAAAAAAATTGCAGTCAAATATCTGCAAGCGGGTAATTTGTATCAGAAAGACCATAAGAAATAGGAACAGTAGTAGGCCCTTCGAACCTTCAAGCCTGCTCCACTATTCCATAAGATCGTGGCTGATCCGACATTCCTCATGTCCACTTTCCTGCCCATTCCCCGTAACCCTTGATTCCCTTACTGATCAAAAATCTAGCTATCTCGGCCTTAAATGACTCTGCCCCACACAACTCTCTGTGGCAAGGAGTTCCAAAGACTCTCAACCCTCAGAAGAAATTCCTCCTCATCTCAGTCTTTATTCAGAGTATGCCCTCTGGTCTAGACTCTCACCTGAGGGCAAACATCCTCTTAGCATTTACCCTCAAGACCCTTAAGAATCCCATATGTTTCAATGAGATCGCCTCTCATTGTTGTAAATTACAATGAGTAAAGTCCCAACCCCCTGTTGAACTTTTCCTCATTAAGATAATCCCTCTGTGCCGGGCATCACCCGAGTGAATCAACTCTGAGCTACCGTCAATGAATTAATAACATTTCTTAAATAAGAGGGCCAAAACTGCTCTCAGTACTCCAGATGTGGTCTCATCAGTACCTTGTACAGTTGCAGCAAGACTTCCCTACTCTAATACTCCATCCAAACCCCTTGAAATAAGGGCCAACATTCAACTGGCCTTCCTGATTATCTGTTGCACCTGTGTGCTGGCTTTGTGTTTCATGCACAAGTACCCTCGAGTCCCTTTGTGTTGCAGCTTTCTGCAGTTTTTCTCCAAGTAATACTATTCTTCTGTTCATCCTTCCAAAATGAACAGCTTCATATTTTCCCACATTATACTCCATTTGCCAACTTACTTAACCTATCAATATCTCTTTGTAACCTGTTTATATTCCTCTCATCGGGTCTTCATGCATATACCAAGATCTGGGAAGCTTTTAGCATTATACCCAAACACATGAAATGATCCAACAGGTTTTTGTTAAAAATAAAACCACAGCAACATTAGGGAGCAAATGCTGTTGAAGTTCAGAATCCAAACCGAGAGAATGTGCAGGAGTAAGAACGACCAAAACAGAGATAAATAGAATAAGAGAATCCCTACAATGCAGAAGGAGGCCATTCTGCCCATCGAGCCTGCACCGACAGTAATCCCACCCAGGCCCTATCCCCATATATTTATTTACCCTGCTAATCTCCCTGACATGAAGGGCCAATTTAGCATGGCAAATCCACCTAACCTGCACATCTCTGGAGGAAACGGAGCACTCGGAGGAAACCCACGCAGACACGGGGAGAATGTGTAAACTCCACATAGACAGTGACCCAAGCCAGGAATCGGACCCAGGTCCCTGGTGCTTTGAGGCAGCAGTGCTAACCACTGTGCCACCTCAGGCATGAAAGGCCATCTTTTAGCTTTCAATGGATACACTTCTTGTCTATCACGGGTTCATGGTGGAAAATTGCTTCATACTTTCCCAAGATAGTCAGAGGACACTGGACAAACATTAGGCTTAATTCATGCGCTGCACTGCCAAATAAAATAAATTGGTCAGTCATGTCACTGATGTTTCTGCAAAATGTTGCCACAGAGCAGTGATCTGTACCCAGTTAATCACTAAAATTCATTGAGCGAAGTACTTTTTAATGAGTGTTTGATTTGAGATGACACTGTAAAATTACACAATGATTATCTAAGTTGCAGGGTGTCCTGCATGTAACTCGAAGTACCCCTGTTGATCTGCATTGGAAATCTAACTGGCAATGTGGGTGCCAATTCAAACCTAGACCAACAAAGAGTCTTCTTGATCAGTCTGGACATTCAGTTAGGAGTCATATTCCAAAACCCAGTAACTCTAAGTTAACACTTGTGGTTGATCCAAACATGCAGGGAGGTGATGGCCGAGGGGCATTATTGCTAGACTATTAATCCAGAAACTCAGCTAATGTTCTGGGGACCCGGGTTCGAATCCCGCCACGGCAGGTGATGAAATTCAAATTCAATAAAAAATATCTGGAATTAAGAATCGACTGATGACCATGAAACCACTGTTGATTTTCGGAAGATAATCTGGTTCACTAATGCCCTTTAGGGAGAAGGAAATCTGCCACCCTTACCTGCTCTGGCCAACATGTGACTCCAGATCCACAACAATGTGGTTGACTTTCGACTGCCCTCTGAAATGGCCGAGCAAGCCATTCAGTTCAAGGGAAACTAGGGACGGGCAATAATGCTGGCCAGCCAGCGATGCCCATATCCAATGAAAAAAAAAATGACTGGAGCCAATTCTAGGATAAGCTGCACTGATGTAGCTGCTAGTGCATGCTCAGAGTTTCTGAAAGTAATCAATTGGCTTTGAAGCACTAAGTAGGAAAGAAAATTGGCCCAGTCTAAGGTCCGCATGATCATGTGGATACTGCCCGAGCAAGAAACATCCTCTTAAAAAAGAGAAGAAATTGGAGCAGTCTCTCTAAGAAATGATGGACAGCATGGAAATTTCCCTCCATTCTCTTCATGCTTTTTGAGCTTCAAGACACTCTTACCACGAAAAGGCAATCCTACTCGACATTAATAAGCCAGTTGAAGGAGGATACAACGAGAACCAATCTTTGCACATTTGTACAAGCATCAATTTACCGAGTTGCACATTAAGCACACAACTCCAAACCCAATAGTTTCCGTCTGTCTCTACGCATAAAGGGTACAAATTAACCCTCGATTCACTTGGAAGTTCTCCTTACAAGTCACTCACCATACTGATTTGGAAACATATTGCTGCTCCTTCACTGTAGTTGGGTCAATATTCAATTACAGGATGTGGGCATCGCTGGTTAGGCCAGCTTTTATTGCCCATCCCTACTTGCCCTCGAGAAGGTGGTAGTGACCTGCCGTCTTGAAGACTGCAGTCCCAAGGTGTAGGTACACCACAGTACTTTTAAGGGGGGGAATTCCAGGAAAAGAATATTTTCAAATCAGGATGGTGAGCGGCTTGGAGGGGAACCTCTAGGTGGAGGTGTCCCCAGATATCTGTTGCTCTTGTCCTTCTTGATGATAGTGGTTGTGGGTTTAGAAGGTGCTGCCCAAGGAACCTTGGTGAGTTCCTGCAATGCATCTTGCAGATAGTAGTCACAGCTGCCATTGTTTGTCAGTGGTGGAGAGATTGAATGTTTGTGGAAGGGGTATTAATCAAGTGAGCTGCTTTGTCCTGATGGTGTCGAGCTTCTTGAGTGTTGTTGGAGCTGTACTCATGTGGCAAGTGGAGTGTATTCCTGGAGTTATTTGCCACAGGATTCCTAGCCTTTGACCTGCTCTGGTCGTCACAGTATTTCTATGGCTCATCCAGGTCAGTTTCTGGTCAATGGTAATCCCCAGGATGTTGATAGAGCACCCTCCTGGAACTCCCTCCCTAATAGCACTGTGGGAGTACCCGCACCACTAGGGTCTGCCGCAGTTCAAGAAGGCAGCTCACCACCACCTTAAGGGCAATTAGGGATTAAATGCTGGCCAGCGACACCCACATAAAATGTCTGAATAAAATTAGTGCACATCAACTGCATAAAATTAGTGCGCAATGAACACTGGAATTTGAAGAACAAACAAGCTTAATCAAGAAAATACTCAACGTGAATTTTCTTCCATAGTTTTTTTATACCACTATCCATCAAGAAACCTCAAATATGATCATTTGGTCCATGCCATATTCTGCAGAACATGAATATACTGAGGTGCGAACTTTTTATTTTACGTGTCTCTCAATTAAATGAGTTTGAAAGTTTAAATATTTGAAACACTAATCTTACTTACAACAGCATATTTTGGCCCTCTATTTTTTTTAAAGAATTCTTTCCGGCATACATTAAATTCAGCTGGTAAGGCTTGCAACGGCCAGACATGGTCTGTGTCAAAAATGTAACAGTGTAATGCCCAAAAGCAGTCTTTGCTAACCAACCCTTTACAATTGCTCATTGTTCCATATGGGGAGGCACCCCTTCTATACGCAGCAATGGCTTAAACCGGCTGGCTGAAATCTGGAATATACCACTTCGGAAGAAGCACTCATCCTGCCCATTTGTGAAGCAGTTCTACCTGCCAGCCCATCTCGATAACAGACTGGGACAAAAATTGGCCAAGTTCACGCTATTAAGTATTTGCTGCATACCTCTTCAAATCTCAAGGTAGCAAGCTCAGCTGGTGCCCGTGCACTACGAGATGCACAAAGAAATGAGTAAAGCCCCTTGAGCAGCCAAGCAAGGAGACTGGGATGGTGATTCAATTCCCCTGTATCGTTAAGGGCCGCAACCTGAGGAGAGCTGCTAGACATTTTGCACCTACACCAATATGAAAACATATTGAGTGCGTGAGGTTAGGTCTCCTCACGGGCAATTCAAGCCCAGCATTGAAGGAACCTCGAAGCAGCAAGCTACGTTTACAAGGGGTGGAGTCACTGAGGGCTAGAAAAAGAGCACATAGCAATTTCATACTTCCAAAAAAGCCAAGATTTATAGTCTCCGTGCTGGTACTATAATACAGCTTGAATAATCAAATTAGTGCACTCTTGTCTGTTTCTTTCCCAGATGTCTATCCAGTGTGGAAGTTAGCAAGTCACTTCATAGAATCCCTACAAGGCGGCCATTCAGCCCATCAAGACAACATCGACGACTATCCCACCCAGGCCCTATCCCCACATATTTACCCTGTTAATCCCCCTGACACTATGAGGCAATTTAGCATGGCCAATCCACCTAACCCGCACATCTTTGGACTGTGGGAGGAAACCGGAGCACCCGGAGGAAATCCACGGGTAGTACGTGCAAACTCCAGACAGATAGCCACCCGAGGCCGGAATTGTCCCCGGCACTGCGAGGCAGCAGTGCTAACCACTGTGCCTCCCACTTTCCTCAATAAACCGTACAGCAAAGTCCAACTTTCAAAAGGCAGCAAATATTTGACAGGGCAGGAGAATTAACATACATTGTTTTCCCATTTAAGATAAACCGCTAACTGTGTTAGCAGGGCACAAGTGGCATGTAAAAAGCTGCTTTTGATCAAGTGGTTTAATACAAAGATGCTAAATTAGTTTTTTATTATCTGCAATATTAGTGGCTCAACTAAGAAATTCCTCGCGGTATAAACAGTGTCAGCTTTCAAAGTAGAGAAGCACACAGCAGAGTGCTAATTAGCAGAACACCAACAATACGTCAATGCAAAAAATGATAGCTGCTGATCGCATTACAGCTTGCTCCAGTGCACAATTTTACCACAGGCAGTTGGGCTGGCCTATTCTGCAGACTGATGCAGTATTGAGGGCATGCACTGGCTCCTTCAAATAGATCTGCAGTCACAGCAACAAAATACGGGAGGGAATTAATGCTTTGTAGTCATTTTTCCTGATCAAAAAAAAAAGGACCATCTTTCTGCCCTGATGATCTTACACAGGCAGCACCACCTCCGAGGCCCATCGTTGCAGATCATGCTAATTCCTTACTCACCAGCGAGGTTAATAAAAGGACCAGGCTGCAACCTCACATTTCCCCATTTGCGTGATTAAATTTTCTGCCCCCCCCCCCTCCCCCTCACCCCAAACGACAGAATAGTAACTATGAGGACACCCATGGGTCAATACGTTACGGCAGCACTGTGCACTGAAGTTAAATTACTAAGAACACATAAAAGACCATCACTTTCACCACCAACACACTCACTGAATCATTTATGAGACGTATCTGGCTTGAGCACTACAGAATATCAGTACTTACATGGTTACGCAAATATGAATAAAATTGACAGCAAATCCCTCGCTGCCTTGCAAGTTTTATACTGCAACGGGCACATGGTTAAACAAAAAGGGATGCTGGAAAAGGGAGAGAGAGAGAAGTACACCTGGCAGAGATTTTCAGAGCCAATACTTGCCTGTAAATCCTTGTAGCTGGCTGCCTGTCAGAGCACAGGCAAGTTCCACACTTCAGCTGTCACAAAGGAAGATCAAGAATGGACCAAACAACCAAATCCCGGCCTCAATGTCACGTCAACAGACCGACAAGTCTCTGGAATTTTGCATGCGCTCCTTCAGCTGCCAAGTGTTTCCAAGATATACTGTCCAGTCTGATAGTTTCTCCAGCACGGGCACCATGAACAAAGTGCAATGCAGATTTTGCACATAGATCAGTGGACGGATTCTGATGCAGCCACCAAGCACTCTGTCTTCCAGTTAAATTCCTAGACCAATAACAATCCAGTTTCTCCCCACAACTGATAACCATTTGGCCAATGAGAAAGGATCAACCGAAATCATTAACATTTTCTATCTGCAGCTGAACATACAAAAATTGTTTCACGCATTCTAATCCCATTTTACAATGCAACTTTAAATTGCCATCATTCTGAACGTCTTGACTTACGCCAACTAAAAATAGAAATCTCCAACGGTATAATTGAATTACGAATGATTCATCAAAACACTAGCAAGATTGGCTAGATGCTGAACTGGGATACAAATTGCTTTCGAAGCATATAAAGGAAATAAATGTGAGCAAGGGTGGGGCCTGATAATTAAATGTCAGTTTGATCCAAATATGAACAAGTCATGGCTTTCATTTTGGCTATTTCTTTCTTTAATATTAACTCCTCTGCAAAATTGGAAGCAACTTCAAATTAAATTATAGTATTCATTGAAACTACAATATTGTATCAGTATTAATTGGCTGCAAGTGTGCAAGATCAAAATTATTGGACAAACAACATGCTTTTATCCAGTGCATCACTACAACAAATTTATCAGTAGATCAAATTATATCCCAAATAGTGCAACAGCAGCAACTGCCCATCTCCCAAATTAACAATCTTGCCAGCAAATTTGTTAACCAATTGTGTAACAAGGGCAAATAATTAGCATTAAAATATGAGTAATGGAAATAGGGGGAGGCAATGGCGTAATGATATTCTCGCTAGATTATTAATCCAGAAACACAGCTAATGTTCTGGGACCCGGATTCGAATCCCGCCACGGCAGATGGTGGAATTTGAATTCGATAAAAAATATCTGGAAGAGTCTATTGATGATCATGAAACCATTGCCGGAAAAATCCATCTGGTTCACTGATGTCCTTTAGGGAAGGAAATCTGCCGTCCTTACCTGGTCAGAGCTATATGTGACTCCAAATCCACAACAATGTGGTTGACTCTCAACTGCTCTCTAAAATGGCCTAGCAAGACCACAAGACATAGGAGCAGAATTAGGCCACTCGGCCCATCGAGTCTGCTCCGCCATTCAATCATGGCTGATAATTTTTCTCATCCCCGTTCTCCTGCCTTTTCTCCATAACCCTTGATCCCCTTATTAATCAAGAACCTACCTATCTCTGTCTTAAAGACACTCAATGACCTGGCCTCCACAGCCTTCTGCGGCAAAGAGTTCCACAGATTCACCACTCTCTGGCTGAAGAAATTCCTCCTCATCTCTGTTTTAAAGGATTGTCCCTTTAGCCTGAGGTTGTGCCCTCTGGTTCTAGCGTTTACTACTTTCCCACATCCACTCTATCCAGACCTCGCAGTATCCTGTAAGTTTCAATAAGTTCCCCCCCTCATCCTTCTAAACTCTAACGAGTACAGACCCAGAGTCTTCAGCCGTTTCTCCTATGACAAGCTCTTCATTCCAGGGATCACTCAGTTTCAAGGGGCAAAATAGGAATGGGCAATTAATGCTGGCCAGCCAGCGACACTTATGTCCCACAAATTAATTAAATAGACTAGAAAACACCAAAAATTTGACAGCAGCATTTCCCCTACACAAAGTATCTTAGAAAAATGTTACCACCAGATTCCAAATAAAAAAATTATCAGATAAAATATTTGTTTCTCAGTTCTAACTATATGAAGTTATGGCACTGTGGAATTTGCCTGCTCAGACTGCGTTACATAGCTCCTCTAGAATAGGGTCCTTGAATCGTCAGCAAGTCAGCAACTTACATTCATATAGTGCCTATAGTGTAGTAAAACATCCAAAGCCATTTCATAGGAGCATTATCAAACAAAATTTGACAGCAAGGCAATACAAGGATATATCAGGAGATACTCAAAAGCTTGTAAAGGAAATAGGTTTATGAAGTGGCTTTGGCGGGAGAGAGAGATGCAGAGAGGTTTATCAGTGCAGTTTGTTGCAGCTCACCTCTCAAATTCTGGTAAGGTTTGAGAGAGACCACCAGCTATCTTTCTGGGATGTACAAGTGCTGGGAACCGATCGCATAAACTGGCAGCCAAAACAGAGGCTTTAGCTCTGCCTACGCAAGAGTGCTTACGTTTCCAAATAATTCACTCTCGGGATAATCCAAGGACGCAACATGGTGCAATACGAGTTCTACTTTACTTCTTGGCAGCCTAGCACGTGTTCAGGGGTACTCACCAGGAAGAATTTTTGATCGCACGCACACCTCGAGCAGGAACAACCATTCAAACAGATCGTGGCTGCTCTGTACTTCATCTCATGTACTTGCCTTCGATTCAGATTCCTTAATACCCTTAACTAATACAAATCTGCCGATCCCAAGTCCTGAAAATTTTCATTCCAGCATTGTCTTTTGAGGGGACAGAATTCCCAGTTTCCACGGCTCATTTTTATCAAGTGATTCCAGATATCACTCAATTTTACTTGTGCTCCCTTACTTTGGATCTCAGCACAGTAACATGTACTCTCTCCTCACTGTATCAAAATATTAAATATTTTTAAATTTTTTTACTCCAAACCTTAAAGTGACAAAGAATGGACCGGGCAAACCCAAATCCATTCCTTGCTTGCTCCAAAAAACAAATTCAAACTGAATTCAGTTCATTGGTGCCCACAGAGAGAAACAAGGATCCAAGCTGAAAAGATAAGGCATTGCACCCCATCTTAATCGTAGGATAGAATCACAGAAACCCTACAGTGCAGAAGGTGGCCATTCGGCCCATCGAGTCTATACCAACTCTCTGACATAGTATCTTACACAGGCACTCGAACCCACCCTATCCCCATAATCCCACACATTCATCATAGCTAATCTATCTAACCTACACATCTTGGGACATAAGGGAGCAATTTAGCATGGCCAGTCTATCTAACCTGCATATCTTTGGTGCGTGGGAGGAAACCGGAGCACCTGGAGGAAACCCAGGCAGACACGGGGAGAATGTGCAAACTCCAAATAGTCACCCAAATCTGGAATTGAACCCGGGTCCATGAGGCAGCAATGCTAACCACTGTGCCACCGTGCTGCCCATCTTGGGCTTGATGTGATGCTAAATCTTACCCAAAAGGCTGAGAAATGTTAAACACTTCAATGAGATCACCTCTCAGTATAAACTCAAGGGAATACAAGCCAAGCTCTTGCAACCTGTCCTCTTTAATCCTTTCTGGTGAGTCTGTGCTATCCCCTTAAGGGCTTCCTGAGGTGCAGTGTCAGATGTGACCAAGCTTCTGTACAAGTACAATTTCATTCCCTTAATATATTTAAACCCTCATTTACATCCATGCCAATATTCAATATCCATCTTGTCTAATTATATACATATTTTATTCACTATAATAATCAATAGAGTATTCATGTCAAAAGTCTTCCTTTGCACTCAATGCACTGTCATTAGGACACCGAATTATATTTTGATGTGGAATCAATTGTGTAGATAAATGAAAGCCCAAAGTCCCAGAAACAAGCAAGATAATCATTTAGAACAACATAGGAAGAATTAGCCTTTTTAAAAAAATATATACCTGAACAGGCAGATGGATCACAACATCTCACACACTGCAATACATCATTTGTACAGTACTCATGTCAGCCTGTCTACATATTGAAGTGCAGACTGTTAAATTGTTAGATTTAAAACCTTCCTCTATATATTCAAACAGTTGCAGCAATTAAAGAGTTGGTCCAGACAGACCTGTAGTATTATACAGCACTGTTGCAATTACATTCAAACTGGGTTTTCCCTCATTCAGCTCCCACTAACCTTGCAAACCCCTACCTGAACTGGTAGGGTGATTGTAACTAGACAACCAATAAGATGCTTATTACAGTGTGTACACGATTTAAGTTGCATGCACCTAGTTGGATAAATGCCGGCAGCATCCTGTGCAAATTTGCACATGCCCACAATGTGGCTTATGCTAACCTGTGCCAAATTTGACTGGGTTTAGGTAATGTGATACGCTGCCCATATGGAAATCTAGTGCACACCATTTGAAAAACAGAAGCTGAATCTCTCAGTAATGTGATATTCTGAAGCACGGGTAAGCTCCTGTAGACACATATTCATGAATCAATTTAGATCATTTGCACAGCCATATCAAGGTAATATCATGCATTTAAGAATGAAGGACCCAATCATGAAGTGCCTTCATATTAACACATCTTCACAGACTCCATTCATCACCGCATGACAGGAGAGTCATTATGGGAAGATCAAAATTAAAAATCCATTTCATGAATCATCCTTTGTTTCCATCCCAATACCAAAAGTGAATGGTGGTTCTGTGCAAGATTCAGTCCTTATTGGTGCAGTATGACCTCCGTTATCTGCTGGTGGGAAGAATACAAGTCAAGCATCTCCTAAATATTGAAGTGAATGGGGAGGAGGAGGCGGGTGAATTGGTGGAGGAGAAGGGAGGAGGCTCAAGCGTTTCCATCATAGAATCATGGAATCCCTACAGTGCAGGAGGCGGCCATTCGGCCCATTATGTCTGCACCAACCATATTCCCACTCAAGCCCTGTCCCCCATGCATTTACCCTAGCTAGCCTCCCTGACACTAAGGGACGATTTAGCATGGCCAATCCACCCAAGCCGCACATCTTTGGACTGTGGGAGGAAACCAGAGCACCCGGAGGAAACCCACACAGACACGTGGGAGAACGTGCAGACTCCGCCCAGACAGTGACCTAAGCCAGGAATCGAACCCGGGTCCCTGGCGCTGAGAGGCAGCAGTGCTAATCACTGTGCCACCGTGCCGGTTCTCTTCTTTCTCGCCCTCGGCCAACTTAAATCTTGGTGAAATTCAAATCGGAGATCCAAGTTACCAAAGCAACTGTAAAAACTTAAAGTTAGCCACCTTTAATAGTTCTACAATGATGGTATAGATTATGACGAAGCAGCATAAATTAAAGGTGTTTTGCCATTTTAAGTTAATGCTGAAAGAATGCTGAAACTATTATTTTACCCATGGGGAATTATTTAGGTTTCCAAAAGGAAAATGTACAACACACAAGAAACCTGTAACTGAACAGGAATTATTTCTGTCCACTGCTTCATAAGGGTCTATTTTTTAAAAAAGGTGGAAATTGGCAAAATATAGGCTTACAAATGACAAAGTTAGTATGGAACTCGGTCGTTTATAGAGCAAGCAAGTTTTTTCTTCACATCAGTGGAACATTAACCCTTTCCTCAGGCACAGCATGAGCAATGCACTTCCAGGAATGCGCATTTTCCTTCGATTTCCAATCGCTTCATAGAATCCTTACAGTACAGGAGGAGGCATTCGGCCCATCAAGTCTGTACCAACCACAATATCACCAGGCCCTATCCCCATAACCACACACATTTATCCTGCTAATCCCCCTGACACTAGGGTCAATTTTAGCATGGCCAATCAACCTAACCCGCACATCTTTGGAGTGTGGGAGGAAACTGGAGCACCCGGAGGAAACCCACGCAGACACGGGGAGAAAGTGCAGACTCCACACAGACAGTGACCCGAGACCGAAATCGAACCTGGGTCCCTGGCGCTGAGAGGCAGCAGTGCTAACCACTATGGCGCTCCATTCTTCCTTACCTGCATCCCCCCCCCACCAATTTCCAATACTTTCCGATAAGGGTAATCAGCAACTGCCTTGGGGAATCACTATACAATTTTGTCAGACTTTTCCGGAGCAAGATTCTCCAAGATGTGAAAGACGCATTTGACACGGTAGCTCAGCTGCCACTTGGAAGTTGTGTCTTTTTGCCAACACATGGATGTGCAGTGAAGCCAATGAAAGGCACAACATTACTGCCAATCCACCTATTATCAACCTAAAAGCATTGATCATAATGTGTGCTGGCAGAATACTATTCTGCACCATTTAACGAGAATGTATGTACACTTGGATGTCCACCGTACTATGCTTTTTGACAATTCTGTTTCCCCAAGTTAATAACATTGAAACACTCAATGTCTGGCTCATGAGCAAAAACATCCTCAGATACTATTAAAGAGATCTAACGGGCTTTGACCAGAAACCAGCACGCAGACAAACATTGAATCTCATCTCCCAAATTGTTCCAACCTAGTACAGGTAATTTCAAAAAAGCTACCTTGTGTGCCAAAAGCAAGATAAACTGTAGGAGGGATTTACAGTTGCTGGCTCCTTGTGAGAAATGAGAATAATTGGATGTTAATGTATTCAACTGTGGGTGAAAAAATGTTCCATATTTACCCTATTATTACAGACTCTTGCAATTTTTTTCACCTTTCAATTAGAAACTCCAAGTATCAAATCACATTACTCCCATCGTGATACATAAACGTCAGATTTTTGCAACGTAATCATCCACCTGACATGCAGTTATCAGGTATTTAAAGCAAAACTGAAGGCAACTAACCATTACTTCTCAATTTATCTGCTCTCCGGTTACTCTCAAGTTTCCAGCGTCCAGATCACCAACAACCTGTCCTGGTCCCTCTATGCCAAGGCTATAGTTAAGAAAGCCCACCATTGCCCCCACTTTCCTCAGGAAGGTAAGGAAATTCAGCATGTCCAATTTTTACAAATGCACCATAGAAAGCATTCTTCTTGGACTGGACGTATCACAGCTTCTGCGTTGACCAAGACAGCAAGAAACTACAAAGGGTTGTGAACGTAGCCCAGTCCATCACTCAAACCAGCCTCCCATCCATTCACTCTGTCTACACTTCCCACTGCCTTGGAAAAGCAGCCAGCATAATTAAAGAAGCCAGGCACCCCGGACATTCTCTCTTCCACCTTCTTCCGTCGGGAAAAAGATATAAAAGTCTGAGAGCACGTACCAACCAACTCAAGAACAGCTTCTTCCCTGCTGCTGTCAGACTTTTGAATGGACCTACCTTATATTAAGTTGATCTTTCTCCACACCCTAGCTATGACGTTAACACCATCTTCTGCACCCTCTCCTTTCCTTCTCTATGAACGGTATGTTTTGTCTGTATACCGCATAAGAAACAATACCTTTCACTGTATACTAATACATGTGACAATAATACAAATCTTCAACTATTGTTGTCCCTTTCACAATGGACCCAGGCATTTCCCAATAGAAAAACCTAATACTATGCACTGTAAATCATATTGTGTACTGCAACTGTAGAGTTATCATTCCTTCAGTCAGAGATTTTTCCCTATTTTCAATACCTCTTGTATTTTAGCCTATCAATTTTGAAACAAATTTGCCAATGTATTAATTTCTCGTAGTAAAATAGGATTATGACAACACAGCAAGAATATTTTCTTCATTAAAACCACCATCACGACAAACAGAATCACAGAATACTACAGTGCAGAAGAGGCCCTTCGGCCCATCGAGTCTGCACTGAGGCATGAAATGCCCTGACCTACCCACCGAATCCCACTTGCCAGCACTTGGCCCATAACCTTGAATGTAATGACGTGCCAAGTACTCATCCAGGTACTTTTTAAAGGATGTGAGGCATCCCGCCTCCACCTCCCTCCCAGGCAGCGCATTCCAGGCCATCAACACCCTCTGGGTAAAAAGGCTTTTCCTCAAATTCCCCCTAAACCTCCCATCCCTCACTTTTAACTTGTGTCCCCTCATGACTGACCCTTCAACTAAGTGGACCAGCTGCTCCCTATCCACCCTGTCAATGCCCCTCAATCCTGAGCGCCTCCATCAGGTCACCCCTCAGTCTTCCCTGCTCCAAAGAAAACAACCCAAGCCTATCCAAAAGAGAAAACGCTGGAAAATCTCAGCAGGTCTGGCAGCATCTGAGAGAGAGAAAAGAGCTGACGTTGAGACCAGATGACCCTTTGTCAAAGCTTTGACAAAGGGGCATCTGGACTTGAAACATCAGCTCTTTTCTCTCCGACAGATGCTGCCAGACCTGCTGAGATTTTCCAGCGTTTTCTCTTTTGGTTTCAGATTCCAGCATCCGCAGTATTTTGCTTTTTCCAAGCCTATCCAACCTCTCTTCATAGATGTTCCACATCAGCCATGATTAAATGGCGGAGCAGACACGATGGGCCCACTGGCCTAATTCTGCTTCTATGTCTGATGGTCTATCCCAGGCAGCATCTTGGTAAATCTCCAAACCCAGCATATCAAAGCCAATAAAGTTCCCATTGTGTCAAACTTGAAAAGTCTGCCCATTTCAAACCAACTGCTGTTGCTTAATTCTCATTTCTCTTCTGAAACGGATTCCTTTTGTTTACAAAAATGACCGTCATTCTGGATTCAATTTCCATTAGAAAAGTGGCTGCAACTACATTCAAACGAGTGACTTTGACAACACCTTGAGCTTCACTCATGATTTATATGATACCCCAACCTCTGCATATTTATCACAATAGATTGTCAGCCACAAGTTTCAAAACAGTGCGTCACGGCGAATCAAATATTTAGCCATGCTTCTGTGCTTCCCGTTAACAAAACAGCCAATACGATCCCCAGTTGCAAAATGAAAATGCAGCTTTCAAGAAAAGTATGAGCTATAGAATAAAATGGCCTGAAATGGAATAACTGGCATTCCCAATATTGCCTTGCTTCATTACTGGGTGGCACAGTGGTTAGCACTGCCAGGGACCGGGTTCAATTCCTGGCTTGGGTCACTGTCTGGGCGGAGCCTGCACGTTCTCCCCAGTGTCTGCGTGGGTTTCCTCTGGATGCTCCGGTTTCCTCCCACAGTCAGAAAGACGTGCTGGCTTGGTGCATTGGCCATGCTAAATTCACCCACAGGCGCCAGAGCGTGGCGACTAGGGGATTTGCACACTAACTTCATTGCGGTGTTAATGCAAGTCTATCTGTGACACTAGTAAATAAACTTTAAACTGGTTACATTTGTTGCCCCGTTTACTATGACCCTCAATGGTCTTTTAAAAACCATGACACATATTCTGTTATTTCCCAGGCTGGGCAGTAGCCCAGGGTTAAAGCAAGTTACAGGATCACATTTGTAATAACAGAGTCACTGGCAGAAGATGGACTATGCCATCAAGTTGGTATAGGATAAGCTTTGCGTGGTACAGGCCCAGAATACAACATCCTGAGGAAGACCCTCAACTGATGATGTGCTTACCCTCAGGAGAAATAGTTTTGATCTTTCACGTAAACATGTTTTGCAGATTCAGCTGGAATCCAGGGCTAAATTCTTTGAATGCCAATCAGTGCCTGGAGAATTCGGCACACATGACCATTCAAAACACCTCCACATCGAACAAGATGGTCAGCTAAGGCCCAATCCCTTGTAATCAAAATTAAAGTTTTAAACTTTATTAGTGTCTCAAGTAGGCTTACATTAACACTGCAATGAAGTTACTGTGAAAATCCCCTAGTCGCCCCACTCCGGTGCCCGAGGGAGAATTTAGCATGGCCAATGCACCTAACCAGCACGTCTTTCGGACTGTGGGAGGAAACCGGAGCACCCGGAGGAAAGCCACGCAGACACGGTAGGGAGCGTACAAACTCCACACAGTGACCCAAGCCGGGAATTGAACCCCAAGTGAAGCGAAGATCTGCCGGCAATTGCCCTGGCATTTCTTCATTTGGTTTTTATAAAGCGGTGAATAATAACCACTGTTTGCTTTATTTCCATAAATCCAATTTGATTAGTGTTGACTTTATTTGTGTGGACCTAGACCCATTGCGTCAGCAATGCTCCAATAACATGTCCTAAGTGCTAGTTCTTCATGAATTAGGTAAAGTCATTGAGTAATAACAGTTATTCAGCTACTGCAGGGGGCAGAAACTAATGCCCATCTTGTCCAGACCCAAGATCCTACTGATCGACTGATAGATTGTCTACATTCAAAAGGACTCTTGTACACACCCCTTCCCACCCTGCCTAAATTAGGTCCGAAACTTGCATCTCAAATCTGAAGCCAGAATGAGAAAGGATTTTTAAAAATCCATTTACTGTAGGCAAATAAAGCAGGAAACATGAGCAATTTGGCAGTCTACTGCATGCGAGCTGATAGCTGTAAAGTTGCAAACGCAAAATGGAATAAATATAACATTTTCCCCCCTCATGACACTGAATACGGTACGTTATAGTACATGGCTAACTGCAAATTAATGTGCGCATATTAATCATTTTGCTCAAAGGGGCCATAACAAAAAGCAGAGCACAAATTACATAATGCCACATACTACAGAACATAGACCACGATTGAAGCAGGGAATACTTTCGCTAACGTGGCCAATGACCCAGCTAATTGCATGAGTGCAGTATGGGGCATTTCACAGTAGCTTCTTCCCTTCCCCCAAAGCAATTACAGCCAGCACTTTTATATGAATACTCTGTTCCACACGGTGCAGTACCCAATAAGTGCAGACCAATTGTAGAGCAATTTGAAAAAGTGCAAGGCAGGCTCAATAAATCTTGACTGGCTGTGGCGGGATGAAGTAAAGGATAGATCCATTTTATCCCTCAAAATATAAACGTCGTGGACAGTTTATCAAATGGATTAATTATTCAAACACAGACAAGTTACATCTAAAATGCGTTCTGACAATGTTGAAGCTTCAAGTCCCATTCAAGGAACAATTTTGCTTGGGGTTTGTGGAAAGGGAAGAATGATGTTGGTGGCTCCATGTCGCAATAATGCATATTAAAAAACACCTCAATTTCATCATAACCCCACAAGTTACTTATTCCCCTGTGCTTGACATAATTTTAAGTCTCAGACACCCTCTCATCAAGGGAATGATGGATCAGTAATCCAGAGGCCAAAGGGCTGGTGTAAGAATGCAAACATGAGCTAAATTTCTACCATATGTAGGATTCAAACTCAGCTAATAATTTAAATCGAATTTGAAATTAAAGAACTAGTATTAGGAATGGTGACCAGATAACTGCCAACTTGTCATAAAATTCACCACTTGCAATATCGCTAGACAATTAATCCAGAAACTCACCTAATGTTCTGGGGACCTGGGTTCAAATCCCGCCACGGCAGCTGATGGAATTTAAATTCAACAAAAAATAGCTGGAATTAAGAATCTACTGATGACCATGAAACCATTGTCGATTGTCGGAAAAACCCATCTGGTTCACTAATGCCCCTTTAGGGAAGGAAATCTGCCATCCTTACCTGGTCTGGCCTACATCTGAATCCAGAGCCACAGCAATGTGGTTGACTCTCAACTGCCCTCGGGCAACTAGGGATGGACAATAAATGCTGGCCAGCCAGCGACGCCCATGTCCCACGAATGAATTTTTTAAAAAACTGTTTCACAAGTATCTTTCAGGGAAAGAAACCCACCATCCATACCTAATCTGCTTTATAAGAGACTTCATACGCACTGTAACCTTGCTGGCTCTTCGCTGCATTCTGAATTAGCCTAGCAACCTGCTTCGTTAGGGGAAATTAGCAATGGCAATGATATGCCAGCCAAGCCCACTTACCATGAATTAATTTTACGCTATATTCTCAATTAGGACCATAAGAAACAGGTTATTCAGCCCAAGAGCTTGCTCCACTATTCAATAAGATCACAACTGATCTCCTCCACTGCGGCTACATCACCCAAGCAAAATAACAAGTTTAAAATAATAGGTTTAAAGTGGAGTGCCTGCTAAGTCACATTTAAATAGCACCTTTAACCTTAAAAAGCCACAAGGTGCCTCACAAAAGCGTTATCATGGAAAATTGTGCTAAGCAAAATAAGATGTTTGGACAGGTAACCAAAGGCTTGATCAAAGAGTTTGGTTTCAAGCCAAATTAATGCAGCGATCCAATCATCTTTTTGACTGAAATTGCACAACATTGAATCACTCAGCACTCCATTCTGATCATTCTTAACCATCTTTGCTGTATTTCGTAGAATTGCTTGATGTTCCAGAAATCAACATCAATGCAAAATAATTCTGGTGATTTGCTGAGGTCATTCTTCAATGAAATCAGAACCTCCATTACAGAGTATTGTATGAATGGGTGCATAGTGTAGGGGCAGCACGGTGGTTAATACTGCTGTCTCTCAGTACCAGGGACCCGGGTTCAATTCCGGCCTCGGGTAACTGTGGAGTTTGCATGTTCCCCCTGTGTCTGCATGGGTTTCCTCCAGGTGCTCCGGTTTCCTCCCACAGTCCAAAATGTGCAGGTTAGGTGGATTTCACATGCCCTTAGTTTTCCAATATGTTAGAAGGATGAATGGGGTAAAAATACATCTGGTTATAGGGATAGCGAGTTGGTGCAGACTCAATGGGCCAAATAGCCTCCTTCTGCACTGCAGGTATAAGAACATGAGAACTAGGAGTTGGAGTAGGCTCCTTGAGCCTGCTCCGCTATTCAATAAGATCATGGCTGATCTTTTCATGGACTCAGCTCCACTTACCCACCCGCTCACCATAACCCTTAATTCTTTTACTGTTCAAAAATTTATCTTTGCCTTAAAACATTCAATGAGGTAGCCTCAACTGTTTCACTAGACAGGGAATTCCACACATTCACTACCCTTTGGGTGAAGAAGTTCCTCCTCAACTCAGTCCTAAATCTGCTCCCCCTTGTTTTGAGACTATGCCCCTTAGTGGGCATAATGTTCATCCGCCAATGAAAACAATTTCCCTGCTTCTATCTTATCTATTCCCTTCATAATTTTATAGGTTTCTATAAGATTCCCCCCCCTCCCCATTCTTCTAAATTCCACTGAGCATGGTCCCAGTCTACTCAGTCTCTCCTCATAGGGCTGAATTTGCCTACTTCCGCTCCTAATTTCTATGTTCCCATGAAAACAGGCCAGTTGTATTAATTCTGTGATCTCTATATTATGTTGCAAAAACACTTCATTTATAGTGCTGACAAAAGCTGAAATTTCTTGGTAATGAAGCAGCTTTCTAAACTAAAAAGATTTGGATCCCCATTAATTCATAATTCATGGGAATTATGAATTAAGTTTGAAATTCTCTTCATACGAACTCTTCGTTCAAGTGGGGTAACTACATGAGTAGTGACTACTTAAAAGGAAATACAATTTAATGGCCAACAAACAACGCCAATGGCTCGCTTTTCAAGCAAGTGGCAAACACAAGATTGATGGAGTCTCATTTGTCAAACCGAGACTGCTTTCCACATCAAACTGGAAGAGCTAAATTAATCATGAAGCAACTGCAGGATTACAAACTAAATGAACAGCCTGTGGCATTTTTAATGCTAGCACACCGTCTCAATCTGTTGGGTAAAATCTGATTTGGGGTTTGAAATGTTAAATGATAAAGTCATTTGTACCAGACCTACAAAGGGAACCGGGCTTCACGCAAGGCATTGAGAATGACTCATCTGCTGAACAGCTATTGAAATATACTTGAATATAATTAAATTACAATAATTAGTCACCATCCATAAAACAGAAGCTACAGCTGTATGTTTGTGCTAAAAATACACTGACAAGGAGGAACTGAAAAAAACATTTAAAAATGCTTTTTTTGCTCAGTTTCTAATAACCCAATAGCATGTGTACATGAGGTTGCATTTTGTCCTACAAACTTAGCATGAATGAGAAATCTCTTGAATAATCTATTGAATCTGATCGATAGAATACTTGACAGTCACGGACAAAAAGAAAAATGGGAGAAATCACTTTTACATCACCTGAGCCAGTTCTGAAGATGTTGCAGGACCAAGGCTAGAAAAGTTCTGCTTGGTTTGTGCTGAACTTTCTTTTTTGGTCAACAGTTCAGGTGTGATCAAACCACCCAATACAGAAAGGGGAGTGAGTGCGTGTGAGCTTTGTTTAAAAAAAAATTAGAATCTATTTCCTAAATGCAACAAGGCTAGCAAAAACACAAGCAGTTGTCTGTACGAGATGGAATTGTCATAGTAAAATGATCTTGACAAACCCACTTTTGTCCTGGTTTCCTATACTTTAATAAGCTAGACCACCATATTTGAAATTCATTTACAATTTGAGAAATAAAAGGAACATGTTAAAACGAACAAGTGAAGTAGTTGTGTGGAACCAGGTCATGTAGTGTTAACCACAATTGTTCATCAGGAAATAATTAAAATAAATTCAAACAAGGCAGTTAATTTATAACTTAATTAACAATCTATAGAGCAGCATGGTGGCACAGCGACTAGGGGGTTAGCACTGCTGCCGCGCAGCGCCAGGGACCCGGGTTCGATTCCCGGCTTGGTCACTGTCTGTGCGGAGTCTGCATGCTCTGCGTGGGTTTCCTCCGAGTGCTCTGGTTTCTTCCCACAGTCCAAAAGACATGCTAGTGAGGTGCATTGGCCGTGCTAAATTCTCCTTCAGTGCACCCGAGCAGCCGGAGTGTGTGGCGACTCAAGGATGTTCACAGGAACTTCATTGCAGTGTTGATGTAAGCCTACTTGTGACACTAATGAATAAACTTTAAATCCTTTCAAAACAGATTTTTAAAATTCTCCCTCAAAATCTACAACACTGATGAAGGAGTCTGTGAAACTTATTTTTTAGTTAGGTTGCTTGTGGAAATATATCACTATAATATATTTCAAGTGGAAATTCTGCCAGTAAGTGCACTATGCACCCATTCACCAGCAGCACTCCAATGGAAGTTCTAATTTCATTGAAGAATCACTTCAGCAAATCACCAGAATTATTTTGCATGAGATGTTGATTTCTGGAACAACAAGCAATTCTACAAAATACAGCAAACAGCAAAGATGGTTAAGAATGATCAGAATGGAGTGCTGAGTGATGATTCAACATTGTGCAATTTTAGTCAAAAAGCTGATTGGATTGCTGCATTAATTGGATTTGAAACTGACCTCTTTGATTGAGCCTTTGGTCACCTGACCAAACATCTTATCTGGCTCAGTGCCAAATTGTGCATGGTAACACTTGAGGCTTCTTGTGGCTTTTTAATGTTAAAGGTGCCAGTTAAATGTGACTGAACATACATTCCACTTTTAACCTATTAAGCAACCGGGTCACAGGATCTAAACAATTCAATCTTACAACCAACTCCGTTCTCTGATATTGGGTGGCACAGTGGTTGGCACTGCTGCATCACAGCACCAGGGACCCAGGTTCGATACCAGCCTTAGGTGACTGTGTGGAGTTTGCACATTCTCCCCGTGTCTGCGTCTCCCCTCCGGGTGCTCCGTTTTCCTTCCACAGTCCAAAGATGTGTAGGTTAGGTGGATTGGCTATGCTAAATGGCCCCTTAGTGTCCCAAGATGTGCAGGTTAAGGGGATTAGCAGGATAAATGCGTAGGGTTCTGGGGATAGGCTGGGGTGTGGGCCTGGGTAATGTACTCTGAGGTAATATACTCTTCCTCATCTGAGGAAGGAGCAACACTCCGAAAGCTTGTGCTACCGAATAAACCTGTTGGACTTGAATCTGATGTCGTGAGACATCTTACTGTGCCCACCCCAGTCCAATGCCGGCATCACCACATCATGGCTACCATCAATTCTGGCCTCAGGTAACTGTGTGGAGTTTGCACGTTCTCCCCGTGTCTGCGTGGGTTTCCTCTGGGTGCTCCGGTTTTCTTCCACAGTCCAAAGATGTGCGGGTTAGGTGGATTGGCCATGCTAAATTGCCCCTTAATGTCCAAAAATGCATAGGTTAGCGGGATTGTCAGGGTACATAGGGTTAAGGGAGTTGAGCGAAGGCAAGATGCTCTGTCAGAGAGTCAGTGCAGACTTGATAGGTCAAATGGCCTCCATTGGCACTATAGGGATTCTATGACCTAGGCCTTAATTTTAGTTCCAACCTTTTCAGTCATGTTACAGTACAACAATAATTATGTCATTTAGTTATCTTCCTTAGTGCGGACGAGATCCAAACTATATAACACCTGCGGCAATCTCCCTCAATTCTCAAACCACTCCTCTCAAAATCAATTGACTTTCTCTCCGGGCCTCAAAACTATGGAATTCTTCACCTCTCTTGCCGTGGTAGTGTCAAACCTCAAATTCAGCTCCAAGGGGGAACCCAAGACAACTTGGAAGCAAGAGTCAGCGCATTTATAAATAGAATTGACTGAATTCTACAGACAGACTGTTACATGCTGTTGCCTCAAGATTCACATGGCTGACTGATGGGCCTGAAGTTCAAAAGGCTTCCTGCCACCGTACTGTAATTCAATTTGCCTCAAACAGAAACTAAATTTTACCAGTTCACCCGCCTCCTGTTTGCCACTGTAAAAAAAAAAATCGCCATTTGTCTCAGTTTCAAAAAGTCAGAAGCAACTGTATCTTCGGATGAGACCAAGACTTGAGGTTGGGGCGGGGAGGCAGAGGGAGGCGGTGGGGGTGGATGCAGAACACATCTTTGTAATAGCTCAGGTTGCCTTTGCATAATTAAACAAGTATGACCTTCACATGAACAGGAATTTGCCACTGTTTTACTGATGATTGCCATCTTCTAACAAGAACAATACAAGCAACAGCAGGCATAAGCAGTGCATGTCAGCATGAAAAAAAAAACCACAAAAAATTTGAAACATGTCCATATAAAGTAACTTGCTTCAAACAAACTGAGGCTAAGACAAGATAAAATGTGTTAGTGATTTCTTGAAACCACACAACAGGAGGAAATGATGTTACTTAGGTTTACAATGTGAACTGGATGCACTGCTCGGTCAAGTGCGTGTTCCAATTCACCAGCCATCCAGAAAACACCTGCTTCCACAAAATCTAGTGATTATGATCGATGCCCCGTGCTCATTAAACCATTTCATCCTCAAGTTAATAAAGTGACTGGAGAAACAGAACTGCAAAGCAGTACCACGGCGGCACAGTGGTTAGCACTGCTGCCTCACAGCACCAGGGACCCGGGTTCGATTCCCAGCTTGGATCACTGTCTGAGTGGAGTCTGCACGTTCTCCCCGTGTCCACATGGGTTTCCTCCAGGTGCTCTGACAGTCCGAAAGGTGTGGTTAGGTGCATTGGCCATGCTAAATTCTCCCTCATTGTATCCGAACAGGCGCTGGAGCGTGGCGACTGGGGGATTTTCACAGTAACTTCATTGCAGTGTTAATGTAAGCCTACTTGTGACACTAATAAATAAACTTTAAAACAATGCGTAGTACACCGAAGTAGGACCCCAGAGCCTGCTCTGCTGTTCAAATAGGTGACTGACCTGCATCCTCATTCCTGTTTTGATTTTTCTTAAACCCTGAACATCCGTGCCTCAGAAATCAAGATTTGCAGAACTCAAACTGATTTAATTCTCAGTTTACTCTAAGGATATCACACCAACATAAGCAAAGACATTTTGGTACAACTTATCATTGCCAACACCACTTTGTTTTGCAAAACAATAAAATTAAATTATACATGCACAGTAAATGTCCTTGTTTAGGTAGCCCGTCTCAACAGCAATCATGTCTTGGATATTTTATTTCCTTTGTCCCCAGACATGCACTGGCACATATCTTTAAAATAGCTCCACACAAATCCACTATCACTTGAAGACATCCTTATTTACTCCTACTTTCAGCCTCAATCATCTACAGGATGATGCACAAACATGAATAATTACAATTAAAACATAGAAACGAGGCACAGATGTGCAAATCGAGTTATTGGAAACAGTGCAACTCGATATGGGGGGGAATTTTAAGAGAACACAGAATAACAGCTTAAAAACTCAAATGCGAAGGAAGTGCCAGAGATTTTGCTTCGAACTGAAGCCAAAACAGACTAGCTGCTGGTCCCCATCTGTGGTTGTGTTCAGGGAAAGCATCAAAGTACAGTTGTTGCCTGGACAACTCGCGCTTACAGCCTGGAGACAGCATCCAGTCATTGTTGCAACGAGGGTTGGCAACACTGGTTGGATGTATTCCTGGAGGCTTGGTCACCCGATTGCTTGATGGCGGTTTGCAAATGTTGAGTTTACATCAGAAAGACCAAGAGTCCTTGGTAGTTTTTGTTCTCTGAATTCACAACATGTTCTTGCTCACCAGCAGGTATGGACTTGTTTCCTGCGGAGGACAAAGAGGCTGGAATTTTCTGGAGTCCTCTTGAATTATTTTCCCACCTGTCACACACACTGCCGGAAAAAGCTGTGCTCTCCGATCTTCCACCATTACTTCCAAGAAAGCCAAGTGGGCAATTGCTTACAACCTCTCAATTCTGGCAACACTCTGCAAGTCTGTAATCCTGGACAGCTGGTAGCTATACTGCCGATTTATCTGGTATGGCACCTACCCCTTAACCCAGCACCAGCATATTCAACAAGCATCTCCTTGGCAAGTACCTGAAAATTGAGGGCTCTGGGCATTGGTGTGCCTGGCACGAAGGTTGCTCGTCAGCCCAAGCCTGGATGTTGTCCAGGTCTTGCCGCATTTCAACATGGACTCTTTCAGTATTTGAGGAGTTGCAACTGGTGATGAACATTCCTCACATCTGACCTGGAAGGAAGTTCATTGATGAAGCAACTGAAGATGGTTGGGCCTAGGATACTACCCTGAGGAACTCCTGCTGTTATGCCTTGGAGCTGAGATGACTGATGTCCAACAATCACCTTCCATCATGCTACGTACGATTCCAACCAGGGGAGAGTTTTCCTCGATTCCCGTTGATTCTAGGGCTCCTTGATGTCACACTGTGAAAAAATGGCCTTTATGTCAAGGCAGTCACTCTCGCCTCATCTATGGTACTCAGCTCTTTTGTCCATGTTTGAACCAAGGCTGTAATGAGGTCAAGAGTTGAGTGGCCCCAACAGAATCCAAACTGAGTATCAGTGAGGTTATTGCTAAGCAAGTGCCACATTGATGATCGAAAGTAAACTGATGGGGTTTGGTTGAAGTTGTCCTCCTTTTTGTGTACAGGACATACTTTTTTTTTTAAATGAAATTCGTGGGACATAGACGTCGTTGGCTGGCCAGCATTCATTGCCCATCCATAGAACCATAGAAAATTACAGCTCAGAAACAGGCCTTTTGGCCCTTCTTGTCTGTGCCGAACCATTTCATGCCTAGTCCCACTGACCTGCACTTGGACCATATCCCTCCACACCCCTCTCATCCATGAACCCGTCCAAGTTTTTCTTAAATGCATTTACCACTTTATCTGGCAGCTCATTCCACACCCCCACCACTCTCTGCGTGAAGAAGCCCCCCCTAGTTGCCCTCGAGGTGGTGGTGGTGAGCTGCCTTCTTCAATCGCTGCAGTCCATGTTCTGTGGGTTGACCCACAATGCCGTTAGGGAGGGAATTCCAGGATTGCGAAGGAACAGCGATATATTTCCAAGTCAGGATGGTAAGTGGCTTGGAAGGGAACTTGTAGGTGGTGGTGCTCCCATTTATCTGCTGTCCTGTACAAGTTTGCACAACGCTGGGTAGATGCCAGTGTTGTAGCTGTACTGGAACAGTTTGGCTAGGGACATGGCAAGTTCTGGAGCACAAGTCTTCAGTACTACTGCCAGAATTTTGTCAGGGCCTTATCCTTTGAAGTACGCAGTGCCTTCAGCTGTTTCTTGATATCACGTGGAGTGAATCAAATTAGCAGAAGACAGACATCTGAGTTGCTAAAGCCGTCCAGAGGAGGAGGCCGAGATCAATCTCAGCACTTCTAGCTGTTTAGCACTTCGAGATTGTCGCAAATGTTTCTGCGTTATTTGTTTGCACTGACATACTGGACACTCCTCTATCATTGAGGATGGAAATATTTGTGCAGCCTCCTCCTACAGCGAGTGGTTTAATTATCCACCACTATACACAGCTGTATGCAGCAGAGCTGCAGAGCATAGATCTGATCCATTGTGGAATTCCTTAGTTCTATCAATTGCTGCGTATGCTGTTTGGCACAAAGGCAGTCCTGTATTGTAGCTTCACCAGATGGACACCTCATTTTCAGGTATACGCAAATTACTGCAGATGCTGGAAACTGAAACAACAGAAAATGTTGGAAAATCTCAGCACGTCTGACAACATCTGTGGAGAGAGAATCTAAATTTCATCCAGACTCGATACGTCAGCTCTATTCTCTCTCCACAGATGCTATCAGACCTGCTGAGATTTTCCAGCGTTTTCTGTTTTTGTTTCATTTTTAGGTAGACCAGGTGATGCTTCTGGTATGCCCTCCGGCACACTTCATCACCCAGCATATTGCCCACTCTACCATGACCACCCCTGGCCTGGTAGTAATGGTAGAGTGGGGAAATATGTTGGGCGATAAGGTTACATACTGTGGTTGGAGTACAATTTTGCTACTGTTGACCGCCCACAGTGCCTCATGGTTGCCCAGTCCAGAGTTGATAGATCTGATCAAATTTTGGCACAGTGGTAGTGCCACACAACGCAGTGGAGGGGGTCAAAATGAAGACAGGACTTCATCTCCTCAATGACTGTCTTGTGGTCAGCCCTCGTGATACAGTTGTGGACAGATGCATATGCGGTCGTCAGCTTGGTGAGGATAAGTGTGTTTTTCCCTCTTGCTGGTTCCTTTACCACTTGCCAAAAGACCCAGTCTAGCACTTATGCCCTTTAGGATTCAAACAGCTTGATCAGTAGTTGTGCTATCGAGCCACTCTTGGTTAAGTCCCTCACCCAGAGCATGTTCTGGGCCCTTGCCACCTTCAGTGTTTCTTCCAATTGATGTACAACATGGAGAAGTACTGATTCAATTCCTTTGAGACTTTTTAAATGGGTTGGTACAACTGAATGGCTTGCCAGGCCATTTCAGAGAGCTTTTAAGAGTCAACCACATTGCTGTAGGGCTGGAGTCGCATGACAAGGTAAGGATAGCAGATTTGGACAGACCAAAAAAAAAGAGATTTCTTTCCTGAAAAGACACTGTGAAAAAGAAGAGTTTTTATGACTATGGTTTCATGATCAACATGTGATTTTTTAAATTCTGGACTTTTAAAAAATCAAATTCCATAACCTAGTGTGGTGGGATTTGAACCCGTGGTGGGATTTGAACCCGGTCGCCAAAGCATTACCCTGGATTACCAGTCCAGCAACAATACCGTTATGCCACCGCTTGGTTGCAGTCTGATCAATGTGCAGTACAGATGAAAATCGCTTGCTTTCAAGTTTTCATCTCTCTAAAACGATTGGTTCACATATCCAAAATTTACAAATAGCAGCACACCAATCATAGAACTTTGGAAAATTCTGCACTCGCTCACGAGGGGAATCCTTTATATGTGTCACATTCCGAAAGAACCAATCACCAGGTGTTGGAATGCGTTAAATCTACTTCATGAAGATGGATGAAACTTTCAAAAGCTGTACTGCATGGGCCGGAGTAGGAACTGATCAGGGGCTGAGAAATACCACCTTTTAATTAAATCCAAAAAAATATATTTGCAGTCATTAGATGATAACTCATCCTAAAAGTGTTCTCATTAAAATGCAATTTCATGCAACTTCTGATTCAGTTAATCAGTTCCTTATCAAAGCACCTCACATTCTGTTGACTCCCAAATAAAATGCAACAATCTTCAACAATTTAAAAATTGTGGCAATTTCCATGCTTCTTTTCAGAGGCTCATTATTTTAATCAGTACACAAAATAAAAGATTAGATCTTCTTCCTACGCGTGTTAAAGTCAAACAGCTCAAAATTGCAAAAACGCTATGTTCTATAGCCTTTTCTCAGTGGTAGTTTTTGCCTCAGTCAGTTCATGGGTTCTAGCTCGATCTTAGAAGAGTGCATAACCAAGGCTGACTCTTCAGTCCAATAGGACGGCATGGTAGCACAGTGGGTTAGCACCGGTGCCTCACAGCTCCTGGGACCCAGGTTCAATTCCAGCCTCGAGTGACTGTGTGGAGTTTGCACGTTCTCCCCGTCTGCGTGGGTTTCCTCCCACAGTCCAAGAGATGTGCTAGTTAGGTACATTGGCCATGCTAAATTCTCCCTCAGTGTATCCGAACAGTTGCCGGAGTGTGGCGACTAGAGGATTCTCACAGTAACTTCATTACAATGTAAATGTAAGCTTACTTGTGACTAATAAGTAAATAAACTATAAAGATGTGTAGGTTAGATGGATTAGCCATGGGAAATGTGCAGGGTTACGGGGATAGGGCAGGGAAAAGGGCCTGGATAAGATACTGTCAGAAAGTCAGTGCTTACTTGATGGACCTAATGGCTTCTGCACTGTAGGGATTCTATGAACACAGTAAGAGTTTTAGCAACACCAGGTTAAAGTCCAACAGTTTTATTTGGTAGCAAATACCATAAGCTTTCGGAGCGCTGCTCCTTCGTCAGATGGAGTGGAAATTTCCACTCCATCTGACGAAGGAGCAGCGCTCCGAAAGCTTATGGTATTTGCTACCAAATAAAACTGTTGGACTTTAACCTGGTGTTGCTAAAACTCTTACTGTGTTCACCCCAGTCCAACGCCGGCATCTCCACATCGGGATTCTATGATGCAGAGGAAGTATTTCATCATAAACCTGCATTATAAAGTGCATTTAGCATAGTCAAAAGTTGCATGGCATTTTACAGGAACATTTGATACCAGGTCATATAAAATACCAGTGTGGGTCAAAGTCCCAAACTTTCAGAGGCTGAAGAAGGGCATTTCTGAACATAGCGCCAAAGCATTGAGGCACAGCCATAATTGGATGCACAAAGGAAATCAGGATGCTCAAAAAACTAGAGTCAGGGGTGGCACGGTGGCAAAATGGTTAGCACTGCTGCCTCTTAACACCAGGGACCCGGGTTCGATTCTAACCTCGGGTCACTGTCTGTGCGGAGTCTGCACATTATCCCATTGTCTGCGTGGGTTTCCTCCGGGTGCTCCGGTTTCCTCCCACAGTCCAAAGATGTGCGGGTTAGGTGGATTGGCCATACTAAATTGCCCCTTAGTGTTGGGTGATCAGCAAGGGTAAATACATGTGGTTACAGGAATAGGGCCTGGGTGGGATTGTGGTCGGTGCAGACTCGATGGTCCGAATTGGTTCCTTCTGCACTGTAGGGATTCTATGATAGAACACCACAAACTTCTCAGCCGGGAGAGAAAGAATGTAGGGATGAGGAGGTTACAAAGATGATAAGTAGTAAATATGGAGGGATTTGCAAATAAGGATGTGGTTTCCAAATTGAACCACGTGAGGGGAAAAACGTATGTCAGTGAGTACAGGTGCAATGGATGAACGCAGCTTGGTATGAAACAGCAGAGCTGCACAGTCAGAGATGTCATCTTTCAGATGAGACTTTAAACTGAGGCCCCATCGGCCCTAGCAAGTTGTTAAAAAATACTCGAGGGACCTTTTGAATGAGAGCAGGATGTATTGGGAATATTCATTGAATCCCTACATTGCAGGAGGCGGCCATTCGGCCCATCGAGTCTGCACTGACCACAATCCCCACCAGGGCCTATCCCCACAACCCCATGCAATACACTTAAGTAGCACATCGTTGGATTGTGGGAGGAAACCGGAGCACCCGGAGGAAACCCACGCAGACACGGGGAGAACGTGCAAGCTCCGCACAGATAGTGACCCAAGCTGGGAATTGAACCCGGGTCCCTGGCGCTGTGATGCAGCAGTGTTAACCACTGTTACATTTACATTATTCTCTGAACAAGAGTGCTAAACCCGATTATTTGATCACTTATCTCATTGCTGTTGTGACTTTGCTACGTGCAACTTGTCGGTTCGGTTTTCTCCCTCACCATAGTGGCTACACTTGAAAAGTACTTTCCATTTACTGTGAGGCACTTTGGGATATCCTACAGGCAGTGATGTTAGTGACCATGCAACTTGTTTCAGGGTTGTGTGGTCATGGTTACACTTCCTCCGTGCAACGTACCGGCCTGGCCTCTGCTGTTCCATGCTTGGAGTCAAATAGATAAATCAACATGTGGGTTCAGGGAGGGGTACAGAAAAATAAATTGTACCACTTTATGGTCTAGCAGGCTGCGTCAGTGAACTTTAATATGACAACTCTGCCCCCAGGATTAATCTAGAATGTGGAATATAGTATAAAAACTTGCAACTATAGAACAAGATACCCAAACCCACAATTTCATCAAGTGGGTAAATGTAACTCTGTCTTAATGCTTCTATTAAAATTCCACTCTAAAATGTCACAATACCTCTTCCCAGAGTATATTACTGACATATAATTTTCCAATTCATGGAATATTACAGCAACAAGGTAATAATAGAACACGCAATGTTAACGGCATTACATTTTGCATAAATTGAAAGCTGTCTGCGGCAGCTTCTTTGAGAACCTGTCAACCCATCAGACTCGGTGTATTCCCTCAGCCACTTAACTGCACACATCCTGAGCATTGTCTTGATGCACCATTATCAAACAAACTGCCGCTGCAACTGCAAAACTAACTGTGCAAAAAAAAAAAATGCCCGCAAACATTAATCAGCCAGTTCCCTGACTTGCAATTAAAATCCTGCCTGTCTTTCATTTTCTTTGTGCCAATTAGTTGGCAACTGAAATGAAAATTTTTTTAAAATTTGCTTTCTCCGCATGAAATCGTGCATCACTTCCAATTACTATTTGGTACCACGGAAGCTAACACATCAACACAGTCAGGACGCCTTAAAATATTTGAATTACTTTGAAGAACCAAAAATCCTACAATCTTATTCAAGCTGTTTTGATCAAAATACTGGAGAATTCCATTTATTTCTATACATTATTAAAATAAAACCTTGATTCAGTTGTTGGCTGTAATAATAATATAGATGTTTCGGCATCAATACTGAAACTAAAGTGTTTAAGCACAATATTTCAGTTTAATGCCTTAGATCAGCATTGTCTGAATTGGGCTCAACCAATGAGTTTACACATTGACAAGACCGTAGCTGAATCTGCCTCCTCCATCATGGATTCTGCAAAATTCGGCCTCCCCTAATAATTCAGAATTGCTCCAGTCCTGAAACTGCCTCACACCCTGCGTACTGCAAGCAGGAATCCCTTATTTCATATTTGTTCTGAAAGATCAGGAATTCATACCCACCCCACGTCCTTGCTTGCCTTCCAAAGCTTTCTGTAGAGTTTGCATCTGCCCTCCCACATTCCCACTTTTGCCCTTCTTGACGACGTCTGTTCCTTGGCCACTACCTCGGGAGCCAACCTGAGGACAGTTATGTGAACACAGATTGTAAGTGCTCCTGATATGTTTAGATATATCAGGACATATATTGCAGCATCCGTACATTAAATATATTTCACTTGACATATACTTCCTGTTCACAGACTGTTTGATGTGGAGATGCCAGCATTGGACTGGGGTAAGCACAGTAAGAAGTCTCACAACACCAGGTTAAAGTCAACAGGTTTCTTTGGCAGTACAAGCTTTCGGAGTCTCGCTCCTTCTTCAGGTGAGTGAGGAGTTGTGTTCACAAACAGGGCATATACAGACACAAACTCACTTTACAAGATAATGGTTGGAATGCGAGTCTTTACAGGTACAGACAATGTGAGTGGAGAGAGGGTTAAGCACAGGTTAAAGAGATGTGTAATGTCTCCAGCCAGGACAGTGAGATTTTGCAAGATCCGATTGAGGCACAGTTTCCCTGACATTTTGTTCATGCTTTATCAATATTGCTCATAATTGATGTTACAGCAATGGTAGTGATTTAGTTGCAGGCTCAGAATCTGTACAGTGCAGAAGGAGACCATTCGGCCCATCAAGTCTGTACTGACCACAATCCCACCCAGGCCCTATTCCCATAACCCCACATATTTACCCTGCTAATCCCCTTAAGACTAGGGTCAATTTAGCATGGCCAATCAACCTAACCTGCACATCTTTGGACTGTAGGAGGAAACCGGAGTACCCGGAGGAAACCCACACAGATGTGGGGAGAAAGTGCAAACTCCACACAGACAGTGACCAGAGGCCGGAATTGAACACGGGAGTCTGGTGCTGTGAGGCAGCAGTGCTAACCACTGTGCCACCGTGCCGCTCTAGAGACTACTTACCTTGGCGGAGTTTCTGAAGTTTCCCTCCCTGCTCAGCTATCATCTGGCCATGGGCAACATAGAGAGCAATTCACTAGCTATCTGAACAGTGCGTATACACTAAAATTCACGAATAACAATTTCCTTTCATCGCTTTATATCCCATATAAGCAATTACTGGTCTGATGGAATCACATTTTCTTCCCAAAATATGCATACAATGCATAGAAATAATTTTATAATTTTTCTCCAATGTTCATTTTTCACAATCCATCTTATAATTATGTAAATCTTTGCAAAAAGCATCTTACTTCAAAAGGAACTTCAAAAAATGAATTCCAAATGTATTTCTTCACATATCACCACCCTGACAATTTATCTGTGCTATTCTGCACAATATATATACATAATCCGGAGGCTATTTCCTCATATTCACCAGAAATTCAAGTAGTCAGACAGCCTCTTGCTATCGTCACCACCTGCAGTTTTATCATAGAATGAAGACAGACAGCTAAATCTACATCTCAAAAGGAAAAGGATAATGAGAATTGGCTGGTCATGCATCTACTGGATTAAATATATAGTTCACTATGTCCAATCTGAACCAATGCATGAGAGAAAATTATGCTGCATAAATGGCTATCAAAATGGGAGGGGACAGATGATGCACTGCAACTGAACGGTCAGCAGGGAGCCAACAGGGAAGGAGAGCGGCTGGAGAGTGTTTGTGATGGTCAGAGAAATTCTGCAGATCCAACGGCCTCATAGAAGACTCAAGCACGCCAAGCATTTCTGAAATCACAAAGACAAGACTTCTCCTACCTCAAAAGTAGCTAGCACTGTCCTTATAGCTTTTGCCAGTTGAATTGCATGGTGGTGTTGGTGAATTGGGCGGCGCGGTGGCACAGTGGTTAGCGCTGCTGCTTCACAGCTCCAGGGACCTGGGTTCGAATCCCGGCTCGGGTCGCTGTCTGTGTGGAGTTTGCACATTCTCCCGGTGTCTGCGTGAGTTTCCTCCGGGTGCTCCGGTTTCCTCCCACAGTCCAAAGATGTGCGGGTTAGGTTGATTGGCCATGCTAAATTGCCCCTTAGTGTCCCGGGATGCATAGGTTAGAGGGGTTAGTGGGTAAAATATGTAGGGATATGTGGATAGGACCTGGGTGGGATTGTGGTCGGTGCAGACTCGATGGGCCAAATGGCCTCTTTCTGCACTGTAGGATTCTATGATTCTATGGGTGCAGTGAGGTAGCATTGCTACCTCTCAGTGTCAGGGGCCCGGGTTCAATTCCGGCCTTGGGTGACTGTGTGTGGAGTTTGCACATTTTCCCCTTGTCCACATGGGTTTCCTCCGGTTTCCTCGCACACTCAAAAGATGTGCAGGTTAGGTGCATTGGCCATGCTAAATTGCCCCTTAGTGTCCCAAGATACACGTAGGTTAGGGGGATTAGCGAGGTAAATACGTATGGTTATGGCAATAGGGTTACAGGGATAGGACCCGAGTAAGTGTTGGTGTAGACTCGATGGGTTGAATATGCAACCTCTGCACTGTAGGGATTCTATTCTATGAATTGTTGAGAGAAAAAGTGGTACCATCTGGAATTAAGACTTTTAAATTAGATAATTTACCACATAACTTTGAACTTAAGTTTTGAAATAGATGTTATTAGACTGCTGCAATTTTAATTTTTTTTTTCAAGGCTTGCATGCATGTTATTTTGCAGATTTAATATTTTCCACAATGATGGCATCTTATATAAAATGGGACAAAGGTGAGACTATCTGGAAGGGGCATCTCCCTCACTGAGCAGAACTCTATTAAAATAAACTTCAACAGACCAATTCTGCGAATAACATCAACAGGTAGCAACACCTGCAGCCTGCAAATTAATGCTTGCTCATAATAGCAACCTATTTTAACATCATTGAAGCATAAACAAGGAATGAAATTGCATGTTTTTAATTTTAAAAGCTGTACATGCATGGGATTCTAAAGAACCTGTCACCAGATCAATGAAGTTTAACGACTAAACATGCTCATTAATGGAAATTAGTTGTTTGTTAATTTCTACATTCAGAATAGTGAATTACAGAAAGCCTTGCTAAGAATTTGATCTTCAGTCTCATTTTCCAAGCACACTTCCCAATTATCTTGAACCCCACTTACACAATGCCTTTGTACTCGTGTCAAGCAGACCTTAATAAATACTTCATGCCTTAACTTACACATTTCAACTGAAGAGTTGGTGTAACAGTCTGCCCCGAAATGCAGTTTCAAATATTTGAGGTGACAGAGAACACTGGAGAACTTTCTATGATACCAGATTTCTATGAACTAGATACCTTCCAGTTAATTACAGTCATTATGTTTCTTAGTTCATGTGGCAGCGTAATTGCTAGCAAATGTAATTTCTCACAGTGCAATTGTTAAAGGGGTCGGGCATTTTTGTAACTTACTGACATCCATTTTGACACTTGTGCTATATCTAGCCGAGGCAAATAAAGAGGAATTGTTGTTAGAAACCCAGTTGCAGTGGCACTGAAGAGAGACCGTGCAACAGTCCCTTTTTTAAAATTCCTACATTGGAGATTGGTTTTTCCTCTGACCTTCAAGTCGAACCTGCAACAGTGCAATATATAGCATCACACAAGCTAGATCATCACTTCACCCATAAACTTAGGAATATTTTTGGCAGAAGTCAATGGACAGTAAAATAGCAGGAATTCAGGCCTTCTGATGCTACTACCACTAGGGGTCAGCTACCTCAGTACAAAAGCACGATTGAAGCAGAGGTCTTGCTCAATAGTATAGCATTGCAGTCTGTGTCAGAGTCATCACAGAGGTACTTCAGAACATTTTCACTGAAGCCCTACAATGCCGAAGGAGGCCATTCAACCCATCAAGCCTGCACCAACAAAATTCCACCAAGGCCCTTTCCCCATGTATTTACCCCACTAATCTCCCTGACACAAAGAGGCAACTTAGCATGGCCAATCAATGTAACCCACACATCTTCAGACCGAGGGGGGAAAATCAGAGCACCCAGAAGAAACCCACGCAGATACGGGGAGAACCTGCAGACTCCACAAGACAAGTCACCAAAGGCTGGAACTGAACTAAAAGTTTATTTATTAGTCACAAGTAAGGCTGACATTAACACTGCAATGAAGTTACTGTGAAATTCCCCTAGTTGCCACAGTCCAGCGCCTGTTCGGGTCAATGCACCTAACCAGCACACCTTTCAGAATGTGGGAGGAAACCGGAGCACTCGGAGGAAACCCACGCAGACATGAGGAGAACATGCAAACTCCGCACAGTGACCCAAGCCAGGAATCGAACCCAGGGCCCTGATGCTGTGAAGCAACAGTGCTAACCACTGTGCTACCGTGCCGCTTAAGACATCAATTGCTGCTCTTGCATTTGAAGAGCTTTGTGTAGGTCTGAAGGTTTTATTTTTCTTATTGTAATCGTACCACTATGGAAAACACTCGAGCAGAAGCCTAGTGGTGTCCTAAAAGAAGGGAAGTCAAATTCAACTTTCCTATGCGCCACTGGTGGTCAAAAAGGCAGTAAGAAGTCTACCCCAGTGTGTTTACCCCAGTCCAACGCCGGCATCTCCACATCATGACTACGGTCAAAAAGGCACGAGTGAAGCCCTCAAAGCAAATTCTGAACTCTTCGGTGGAGAGAGAACAGAACCAACGTTGAGTCTGGATGATCCTAATCAGAACGTTAGCTCTGTTCTCTCCACAGATGCTATCAGACCTGCTGAGATTTCTGTTTTTGTTTCAGATTCTCGCATCTGCAGTATTTTGCCTTAATCTGAACTCTTCTCTTCACACAAAGGGAGGCAATAGATTGAACAGTGAGTGGGAGTGGCGGAGAATGCAAATAAACCTATTCACATGGCGCCACATTCAATTTCCAACTGCCTTCACATCACTCATAATAAGTAGTCTCACAACACCAGGTTAAAGTCCAACAGGAGTGCTGCTCCTTCACCTGATGAAGGGGCAGCGCTCCGAAAGCTCGCGATTCCAAATAAACCTGTTGGGCCTTAACCTGGTGTTGTGAGACTTCTTACTGTGCCCACCCCAGTCTCAACGCCAGCATCTCCACGTCATCACTCATAATATTCAGATTTGAACACGCTCCGCTGAGTGATCTGGCCAGATTGTGGTTGGTGCAGACTCGATGGGCCGAAGGGTCTCTTTCTGTACTGTAGGGTTTCTATGATCGCAGTCAGTCAGGCGAAGCAACACAGACTACCCGAAGAAAACATTCTCAATATTCAGCAAGTTAACTGCAGTCATTGCTGTCTGAAAAATTTCACCAACTTCCATAACACGAGTGAAAATCGTTGGTTTAAAAGATTGCAGTGAACAATCCAAAATTCAGATTCAGTTATGCTCCAGCTGAAAGCTTACTCAATTCCAGGTTTCACAAAATTAAAAAAACATCACACTTTAATCCAGCCCAGTTGCAACAATTAAAATACAGAGACAGGAAATACACTAAGATATGGAATTGTGGTCCAAGTTTAATTGCTGAAGGAATTCACTCCACACGCCTACGTCATTCTTAATATAGCTTCTCATTATATTATTCAATGCTACTGGTTGAATTCATGACTAGAAGTGGGTAGAAAATTAAAATAATTAACACACAATGATTATAAAAATCAACTCGAGGACTCATGATATGCTAAAGGCAGCAAAAAGAAATATCAGAAGTTGACAATCATAGATGCTGATTTGAACGCAGCCCATCCAAAAAGGACTCCAAAGATGGCGCGGGTTAGGTGGAATGGCCATGCTAATTTGCCCCTTAGTGTCAGGGGAACTAGCTAGGGTAAATGCATGGGGTTATGGGGATAGGGTCTTGGTGGGATTGTAGTCAGTGCAGACTCGATGGGCTAAATGGCCTCCTTCTGTACTGTAGGATTCTATGACTCTAAAATTCTGCAGTCAGCAGTCTCAGCAACAGATTACAACATCACTAAAATACAAATGGAAAAAAACAAGCTTGGTGGGGTGGGGGAGAAGAATTTATGTCACACCCAAGTCAAATAGAGGATTGTGTATAATAGGCTGCATGAAGTGATCACAAAACGTCATGAAATGGCCTTGGGGACATTCCATTTGCAGTGCATAGCATTCCAAATATTCAGTAAGCACCACAAGCTTGATCGGATCACAAATAGTCATAAGCTTCTATATTATTGCCAGGTTATAACTATATTATAATCCTCATCTCTTTCAACAAATTGGCGTAGATGACATGGCTTTGCCCCAGAATTTATTAACAATCAAAGCTCAAAGAAAAATCAAAAGGAACCACTGAAATGTAAACCAGATCAAAACTGAATAAGATACATTAAACTTTTATGACGAAAGATCACAAAGAAATGTTTATCCCTCAAGAGTTTCTAGTTAATCTGACTGGCTTTATGAAAAGACGGTGTAGCGGTTCTCAACAGCTCTCTGAGCAGCCAAAGATACAAAGATGATCAGAGATTCAATGCTAGGTCATGCTGAGTGACATAATCTTGGCAGCGGAAAAGTTAGTCACAACACACTTGGCAAGAGCCGAGATGGGGAAAAAAGTTGCCCCACACCAAGATACATACACCCTCTTTGGGAAGGGTGCATCATCTATGACTAAATAAGGAAGTTTAGGATAGCATCAAATTGAAAGAAACATTGTACAAATCCAGTGGTCAGATGTTGGTCAAATTGTAAGAACTAGCAAAGAATGACTAAAGAATAAAGAGGGAAAAAGAAACGTTTGAGAGAAAAGGCTAGCTAGTAATATAAAAGCAGATGCTAAAGAGTTCCAACAAGCATTGAAACAGAAAACTAAGACGAGTGTTGGTCCTCTAGTGAGAGCATGGGAAATTGATGGAAAACATGGAAGCGGCAGAGGCAGTGAATAGGTATCTTGTGTCTGTCTTCATTATAAAAGACTTTGAAAACTTGCAGGAAAAAACTTGAAAATCGAAGAGTGAATGGGAGGGAGGAACTTAAAACCATCACCATGGAAAACGTACAAGGAAACGTATTAGACCGAATGACTGTCAAGCCCACAGAGCCAGATGGCCTGTATCCTCAGGTCTTAAAATAACTGGCTGCAGAGGTAGTAGATGCATAGGTTAAAATCTAAAATTCTTTAGATTCTGAAAGAATCTCAGTGGATTGGAAAATAGCTACGGCAAGATCTTTATTCAAGAAAGGAGAGAGACAGAAAGCAGGAAACCTCAGGTAAGTTAACCAAACATCTGTTATAGGGAATGTGCTTGAATCTATTATTGAGGTTAGAGCGGGATACTTAGAAAATTGTAATTTGATCAGGCAGAGCCAACATGTGTTTGCGAAAGGGAAACTGCATTTAACTAACTTAAGTTTTTTTGAGCAAGTAACAAGGTGGATAAAGGGTAACCTGTAAATCTGGTGTACTTAGATTTCAAGAAGGCATTTTCGATAAAGTGCTACATCAAAGGTTACATACAACACAAGATTACATTACTGCAGGTGGGATAGCATGAATAGATGATTGGTTAGCTAATAGGAAGCAGAGAGCAAGGATAAATAGGTTTTTTTCAGGTTGGCAAGCTGTAACTAGTGGAGTGCCACAGCATTCAGTGCTGGGGCTTCAATGATTTACAATCTATTTTAATGATCTGGGTGAAAGGACCAAATGTATGGTGGCTAAATTTGCCAAAGGCATCAAGATAGGTAGGAAATTAAGTAGTTGAACTAGAGAGACTGCAAAGGAATATAGATAGGTTAAGTGAGTAGGCAAAATTTGGGAGTATCATGTGGGAAAATGAAGAGTTGAGCTGACAGCTGGGGCGAGGTTTTACAGCCACGCTCGAGTGAGACCAGAAATTCCCGCCCGAGGTCAACGGACATTTCCATTTTCCGCCCCTCGCCCGCTCCAATTCCGTGGCGGGCGAGGCTGTAGCATTCTGGCGCCGGTCATTCTCTTCTTTCCCCCAGTCTGATTAAACAGCCATCAGTCCACAAACCTATTTCCTAATACTGATAGGCACAGATCAAGTCAAACTCAATATTTATAGTTTTTTTTAAAAAAAGTTGGTAATTTTAAATAACTATATAAGCACAGAAGAAAATAAAGGGAAGTGGGAAAAGACAGATTTTGTTAAGCCTTCAAATTAGGGAGCTGCTTTTTAAAAAAAACGTGTGGCCAGTATTATCTATTATGGAAGTCTTGTGGGACAGTGGAGTGGCTAGCATCCTTGCCCGAGTCAGAAGCTCTGGGTTCAAGTGCCACCCTGGAACTTGATGGCCAAGGAAGGTGTGCTCATAATTCAGCAAATTGGGTCGATTATCGGCCTGCAAATCCTTCCTATATACGCCTCAACAGCAATAAAGAACAAAGAACAAAGAACAAGATTACAGCACAGGAACAGGCCCTTTGGCCCTCCAAGCCTGCACCAACCATGCTGCCCGACTCAACTAAAACCCCCTACTCTTCCAGGGACCATAGCACTCCATTCCCATCCTATTCATGCATTTGTCAAGATGCCCCTTAAAAGTCACTATCGTTTCTGCTTAAAAGGCACTATCATATCATAGAGCAGGAGAGATTCCCAATCAGCCACGTGGTGGAAAGCCTTAACCATTACCATCCATCGCTCCAGACTACAACATGCAAAGTGGCATGTTGCTACAGCAACTGGAACTCTGACCTGAAGTAATGGAGATATTTGTAACAAGATAATACTCATGGGTTGTGTGTTTAAGAGATTTTTCATCAGCATACAAACTGTTGCTAAAAAGAATTTTTGACTAGCAAAATATCCTTTGATTTAAGGGTGGAAGAGAAGCTAGTGGATGGATCAATGTTTCTGATACTGTTTCATTCAGTTGCTGGAAACCAGGTTAGAGAAAGTTTGAGGGGTGAGACAGGAGAAAGTTAAAGGTGGATCTGTAATTATCATTTAAGATTCCCTTCTCATTTTGAAGAAAACTAACTGCCTGGCAAGAAAATGCTGGGTTGTCTGTATTGCTGTCATTTATATCTCTACAAACATACCATGGGACTAGCTGTGCTGCTCTTGCAGAGAGCCAGCATCATGCACCATAGAAAGCATCCTTTCTGGTTATATCACAGCTTGGTTTGGTTTTTGCTCTGCCCAAGACCGCAAGAAACTACAAAGGGATGTGAACGAAGCCCAAACCATCACTCAAACCAGCCTCCCACCCATTGACTCTGTCTACACTTCCCACTGCCTCGGAAAAGCAGCCAGCATAATCAAGGATCCCACGCACCCGGACATTCTCTCTTCCACCTTCTTCCATCGGGAATGATCTGAAATCATGTACCAACCAACTCAAGAACAGCTTCTTCTCTGCTGCCAGATTTTTGAACGGACCTCTCTTATATTAATTTGATCTTTCTCTACACCCTATGACTGTAACACTATTCCGCACTCCTTTCCTTCTCCCCAATGTACTCTCTGAACAGTATGCTTTGTCTGTATAGCGCGCAAGAAACAATACTTTTCACCGTTTACCAATACATGTGACAATAATAAATCAAAATCAAATCAGCATGGATGATGGGTCAAACAGCCTCCTGTGCTGTACCATTCTCCTATTCAACTGGGCTCTGGTTATATGCGGAGTGGAATTAATAAAAGCCCAGCCCAAACAGATGATTACTTATAGCATTACAACGCCAAGGTTAAACATGCAGCATGAAAGAATCCCAATACTTAAACCAAATCTGCACTAAAACTCAATACTCCAAAATGCTGTCCCACGCAATGAAACAATAGAAAAAGGATATTTTCCCTCTTAATTCATCATTTCTTTCACCGACCCAAGAAACCTGATGAGATATAGTATCATTTTAATTCATCCTTGTGAAAACTGTTCCTATTATTCATAAGCATTCTGTCCCAAGAAACGTACAATTTCACTGCTTTCACTGAACCACTTCTCTGCACAGGTGGTTAGCACTGCTGCTTCTCAGCGCCAGGGCCCGGGTTCGATTCCCGGCTCGGGTCACTGTCTGTGTGGAGTTTGCATGTGCTCCCCGTGGGTTTCCTCCGGGTCCTCCGGTTTCCTCCCACAGTCCGAAAGATGTGCTGGTTAGGTGCATTGTCCTGGACAGCCACTGGAGTGTGACGACTAGAGGAATTTCACAGTAACTTCATTGCAGTGTTAATGTAAGCTTTATTTGTGACTAATAAACAAACTTGAACTTTTTATTCAGGTTCCGCATCAAAGGCAGCAATCCAGGGCTTCAGAAGGAAGATTGCAGGTAAAATTTATTTTCATCATTCTCTAGATGATTGTTTGAGGTTGAACAAATCTGAGTTTCATGCAGCTTTTACTTCTTTTGGGCTGAACAAAATGGACTTAGAATCGGGAAGTACAAATCCTTTTACTGGTTTTGGTGGTCATTGCCACAGTACTCAAGAAATTATTAGCTCACATTTGCTAATTACCGATCAAAACAATCCTGTAAATGACAAAACTGGTTTGATCAATTCACAACTCTTACTTTTCACACAGATAATTAAAGCTGTCCTACCTGTAATATTTCCAACTAACTCAGCAGATGCATCTGTTCAATGCGAAGGCCTGACGAGCAATAGTAAGAACTGGTAGGACGCTGGTTCAGTCTCAGCTCCACTGAAGCGCACAGATGAGGCTGTGCTAGGTTCTGAATGAATAAAAAGAAAATGGTGTCACCAGATTGTTTTTACATGCCTAGCACACAGATGGAACTGTGGAGCTGGGCACCACCAGTGCTTTTAACTTCAATATGAGCTGAGAGAAGAAACACTCGTTCCACACTACACTGGAGCTTCAGGATGTTGTGTTACCAATAACCATCGGCGGATTAATTCTAATGCAAACTATATTCAAATAAGGTACCTCGGGCAAACCAGCCACTTTCACACAAACAGAACCCAGCCAAAACTGACAACAACAGCTCAGGTGTGCAACCTAACTACTCCATCACACAGGATTCTGCACTCGCCAGTGGCACAGTGGTTAGCACTGCTGCCTCACAGCACCAAAGACCCAGGTTCGATTCCCGGCTTGGGTCACTGTCTGTGTGGAGTCTGCACATTCTCCCTGTGTCTGCGTGGGTTTCCTCCCACAGTCTGAAAGACGGGCTGGTTAGGTGCATTGACCCGAACAGGTGCCGAAGTGTGGCGTCTAGGGGAATTTCACAGTAACTTACTTGTGACTAATAAATAAACTTTACTTGAACTTTATTTTTTTTTACTTTTCTCTGAGCTGTGCCCAGGGGAACACACCCAGACAGACCTGAACTGCTGTTGGTGGACCATCAACTCTAGTGAAAGATGCTCTTTGGCCTGTCCAAACTTGCTGACCTTTCAGTGCAAAGAGCTGTCCACCGTCAGGGGATGCATTCAAATGTCTAGGAGGGATGGACTAATGCTCGGGATGGAGTGGGGGAGGGGGGGTGGATTTGGTCGAGAAGGTGCCAGCAAGACGCAGTAGGGAAAAGCCACAAGCCAAGGCCCTCCTACCATAGCACACTAGGGCTAGAACACGTGCAAAATCCCTCAGGCGGAATGCACCGCAGAATGATTGATGAACTGTAAATATAAATACAACCTCTAACAGCAAGTGCAGTGAAGCAGTAACATATTGTGTTGAAAGAAATGGAACTACATTGCATGTTATTAATGTCAAACTTGAACAGTTATGTTCTTTTAAAATTTTATGACTAAAGTAAATATTTTGAAAATAATCTAGGTTCCTATCTGCATTTTACCATTTGATTCACCTTGACAAGTAGTTTTTCAAGAAATAGTGAAAGGAATACCTTAATTTCGGGTGCCAGAGTAATTCAATGGAAATGACTCAATGTAAAATTGATCCTTCCCTTAATTCCATGCCAGTATTTTAATCCTAAGCTCAAAGATATCACACATCATACCAATTCGATCGCTGCCAACAAACATTAAAGGAACTCAATTTATGGGAAAATTGCATGCTGAGAAATTGGGTGGACTTTATTTTGTGCATGTCTTCAGAGACATTTGTGTGATGGACTGGGCTTCATTCACATCCCTTTGTAGTTTCTTGTGGTCTTGGTAGGTGAAAGTAATTGATTTATTTATTTGGAAGGGGTTATTTGCTAAGCAGGACAACAAAGACCAAGTTCTCCCCGTGTTTGTGTGGGTTTCCCCCAGGTGCTCCCACACTCCAAAGATGTGCGGGTTAGGTGGATTGGACATTCTAAGTTGCCCCTTAGTGTCCCGGGATGCGCAGGTTAGAGGGATTAGCAGGGTAAATATGTGGGGTGACTCCACTGGGTGGTGGTTGTCGGTGCAGACTCGATGGGCTGAATGGCCTCCTTCTGCACTGTAGGGTTTCTATACTCTTCAACTTCCGAGGGTAAAGTGCTGCAACCCCAGCTTGGACTCGGGCTCCACCTCCGCAGAACGCGAATTTGGACTCGCGTTCAACTGCCGCTCCACTCTCTCAGCCCCACACTCCACCACTGCTCAAAGTTCCTGAACTCGCGATATACACCGTGCATCACACTCTGCTGTGCTACCATAGCTGCCTTTTTTTATGAATCAGTGTTAATCTGAACTCATCCCTAAAACCAAATCTGCATGTCACTCATAGCCTGCAGGCCATATCCGTCCATCCAAGGCAACCTGTTTCCAGCTTGCTGGTTTGCCAAGTCTAAGCTGACGCCCAATGGGTGGACAACTCAAAATCAGAACATCTAGATCATTTGGAACCAGAACGTCAAGCATAGGAAAAGTTACAAGAACGTAGGCATGCTTTGAACATGACCTTCAAAACCTCTTGTGTACCCAAGGAGTCCGTCAAAACAAGGCATTTAGACATTCCTGCTCCATTAATGACTCAAAGCGTGATGGGCTTGATCCAAACAAATGGGTTCAAGTAGCATACATGCTGTAAATAATAGGTTGTTTCATTACAAAGTCTTTAATATAGAATTAAACTATCCCATTGCTGGTCTCATCTGTTTTACCAATTTTGACCACAAAAAAAAATCTGTTACTAAGTGGATTATGCACAATACTCAGTTTATTCGCATTGTAAAAAGATGCCACCCAAACTTTCAATATTTCTGGTTTACCTAAACTTTTGATTTTTTTTCATTGCTCACATTCATTAACGCTGGTCGGAACTTGTAGTGTTTAGTGCTGTAAAAGCTCCAAGGTGCTTAATGGGAGTGTTATCAAACAAAATTTGACAGTCATACAAGGAGATAGCAGGACAACTGACCAAAAGCTTGGACAAAGAGGTTTTAAATGGACATCTTGAAGGGCAAAGAGAGCAGTTGCGGTCTAGGGAAGGAATTCTGGAGCTTAGGGCTGAGGGAACTGAACTCAGTCACCAGAAAGCGACTAAAATCAGTGATACATCATAATTGGATGAATGCAGGAAGGTAAATGGGACTGAGAGATTGGAGGAGATTAAAAATTAGGGAGGGGCAAAATCATGTGTGCAAGGAGAGAGTGCAGACAAGGTTTACCAGGGTGTTGCGTGGTATGGAGGGTATTAGCTATAAGGAATAAACTGGGATTGTTCTCCCTGGAAAGATGGAGGCTGAGGGACAACCTGATAGAAGTTTATAAAATTATGAAAAGGTACAGATTGGGTGAAGAGTTGGAAGCTTTTTCCTAGGGCAGAAATGACAATTACAAGGGGACACAAGTTCAAGATAAGGGGGGAAAGATTCAGTGGAGATGTGCAGTGGAAGTTTTGTTTTTACACAGAGGAAGGTGGGGCCCTGGACTGCACTTCCAAGTGAGGTGGTTGAGGCAGATACGTTAGTCACATTTAAGACTTATCTTGATAGGCATATGAACAAACGGGGAATAGAAGGATATAAAGTGGTTGGTATAGATAAGTAAACGTGATTGGCACAGGCTTGTTCGATCATGGAGGAATTTGAAAATATGGTGGAGAAAATCACTGTTGTCCAAAAAGAAGCCAATGTTGGAAGTTATAGAGCAGACCATAACTTAACCCAAATTTAAATGAGATAATTTTGATCCTTGTCACATCCCAGCAAACAAGTGCTTTACAATAACACAATAAAAAGATTATAGACTTTACAATCCCCTCCATCTGTTTGCGGCCTAACGGCGAAAAAGCTAAGATTACAAAGTATTGACAGTGCAGAAACAGGCCATTCAGCCCAACAGGTCGATGTCAATTTTCGTGCTCCCGCCCTTCATTTAACTCCATTAATATACTCTTCGATTCCTTGCTCACTGAAGCTCATCTAGCTTCCCCATAACACATCTTTATTCAATTCAACTACTCCATGTGTTAACCAGGTGTGTATTATAACCATTTGCTGGGTAAAACAAATCACTTTAATTTCCCAAGAGTTATTAGGAAGGGTTTTTAAGTTGGTTGTTATTCAGTCTCCTCTCTTGTACAGTAAAGAGCCCTGGTCTGCACAGTCTTTCCTTATAGGTTCACAAGTTCTGACTTAACTTACTGTTGAGGCTCCCAAGTTTTACAAGTGCTACAGTTGGCTGGCTTTAATTTCCGAAAGCTCAGGGGAATCCTGGCAGATCTGAGAAGGAGCAAAAGGTTGGCGATTCTGTGTTGCATTGTTTGCCTCCCATTGGGGCAAAGGCAACCGTTTGGCGCAGCAGTAGTGTTCTGCCCAGTGTGGCCGATGAGCTGGCTGTGTTTGTGAGTTGCTGCTGGAGTACAAACTCAGGAACTTGGAGAAAGTCTCGGGAGACAAGTTTGAGACTCTACAAAGGTGAGCTGTAGTTGAGACGGTTCAAGTTGAGACACTTTTGGAGAGAATTCCAAGGCGAAACCTTTGAAGGCAAAAACTGGAATCCCTTGCGAGAGACACAGTTCCTATGCGATTGGTTGACTCGGTGCTTATTGACACTTGGAGGGGATGCTAAAAATCCATGGGATCAGTCTTGTTCACATCTGTTATTTATTGTGTAGTGTATTTGACCACAGTACGCCTGTTAATCCTGAATGGTAGAGTACAAGATAGGTATTGCAAGTTTTATCTTTCTGATCATGTACAGTAAAGTTTTTGTTTGTTCAAAAGTAATGGAATAAGAACATAACTAGGAGCAGGAGTAGGCCATCTGGCCTCTTGAGTCTGCTCCGCCATTCAATAAGATCATGGCTGATCTCGTGGACTCAGCTCCACTTATCCGCCCGCTCACCACAAACAACCCTGATTGCCATTACTGTTCAAAAATCTACCTTTGCCTTAAAAACATTTAACAAGGTAACCTCAACTGTTTCACTGGGCAGGGAATTCCACAGATTTACAAGCCTTTGGATGAGGGAGTTCCTCCTCAACTCAGTCCTAAACTTGCTCCCCCTTATTTTGAGGCCATGCCCCCTTGTTCTAGTTTCACCCGCCAGTGGGAACAACTTCCCGGCTTCTATCTTATCTATTCCCTTCATAATCTGAGATGTTTCGATAAGATCCCTCCTCATTCTTCTGAATTCCAATGAGTATAGTCCCAGTCTACTCAGTCTCTCCTCATAAGCCAACCCTCTCAACTCCGGAATCAACCTAATGAATCTCCTCTGCACCCCCTCCAATGCCTGTATATCCTTTCTCAAGTAAGGAGACCTAAACTGTACACAGTACTCCAGGTGTATCCTCACCAGCACCTTATACAGCTGCAACATAACCTCCCTGTTTTTAAACTCCATCCCTCGAGTAATGGACAAAATTTCATTTGCCTTCTTAATTACCTGCTGCACCTACAAACCACGTTTTTGCGATTCATGCACAAGGACATCCAGGTCCCTCTGCACAGCAGCATGCTACAATTTTAAATAATCGTCCATTTTGCTGTTATTCCTACCAAAATGGATGACCTCACATTCACCAACATTGTATCCATCTGCCAGACCCTTGCCCACTCACTTAGACTATCTACATCCCTTTACAAACTTTCAGCATCCTCTGCACTTTGCTCTGCCACTCATCTTAGTGTCTTCTGCAAACTTTGACACACTACACTTGGTCCCCAACTCCAAATCATCTATAAATTACGGTCCCAACACTGATCCGAGGCACACCACTAGTCACTGATCACCAAGCAGAAAACAACCATTTATCCCCATCCTTTGCTCTCTGTTAATTAACCAATCCTCTATCCATGCTAATGCATTACCCGTAACACCATGCACCTTTACCTTATGCAGCAGTCTTTTGTGCAGCACCTTGTCGAATACCTTCTGGAAATCCAGATACACCACATCCACTGGTTCCCCATTGTCCACCGCACTCGTAAGTAATGTCCTCAAAGAGTTCCAGTAAATTAGTTAAACATGACCTGCCTTTCATGAACCCATGCAATGGGACAATTTCTATCCAGATGTCTCACTATTTCTTCCTTGATGATAGATTCAAGCATTTTCCCCACTATAGAAGCTAAGCTAACTGGCCTATAGTTACCCACCTTTTGCCTACCTCCTTTTTTAAAGATTGTGGCCTTATTCTCTTAGTAAATAAATACCTTGCCTCTCAACCTTTGTCAACTTTAAAAAGGTGACTGATCCCTAACCAGATGTCAGATCATGGATAAGTTCTGGATTGGTAAGGGCATCAAAGTTTACAGGGAAAATGCAGGAGAATGGGATTGAGAAACATATCAGCCATGATTGAATGGCAGGACAGACTTGATGAGCCAAATGGCCTAATTCTGCTCCTATACCTTATAGTCTTATCGCACCTTTCAGTTAAAGTGTCATTATATTATCATATATTTCACCCTCGCCAGCGTCCCAAAATCCATTTTATAGTAGAAGTCAAAACAGTTCGAAGTGTTGGGACCATGGTGACTTAAAGAATGGGTAACGGCAAGATTCTAAAATAGTAGGTGGTCTTACTTACCTGGAGACATGTCTACACTGCTTGCTAAGCACTCCAGAGAGTGTTGTGTTATGGGAATTAAAAGCTAAATTAGTTTAAGCATTCAGTGAATGCTGAAAGCTAATGCTGTTATCGAAATGGGCAGAGCTCATGAAAGTTCCCTGGTTTCAACTGCTCTGAAATAATGCTGCTGTTAGCAGGCTCAGGAAAATCCCAGTAGCCAGTGTAGCCGAGAGCTGAAGTTTGGATCTCACGAGGTTTGCAGTTCACAGAGTAGCCCCGGCTGGAGGCAGTTAGGACTCAGAATTTCTGGGGAGTTGAGAAGTAGTAGAAGGTCACTTCGTCCATGCTGGAGACAATGAGGGCTCAGAGAAGCTCCAGGAGCCACTGACAGTTCAATGCAGCTGGGAGATTGAATGAATCATAGAATCCCTACAGTGCAGGAAGCGGCCATTTGGCCCATCGGGTCTGCACCGACCACAATCCCACCCAAACTCTATCCTCATAACCTCTTGCATTTTATCCTAGCTAGTCCCACTGACACTAAGGGGCAATTTAGCATGACTAATCCACCTAACCCGCACATTTTTGGACTGTGGGAGGAAACCAAAGCACCCAGAGGAAACCCATGCAGACACGAGGAGAATGTGCAAACTTTACATAGACAGTGACCCAAGCCGGGAATCGAACCCGGGTCCCTGGCGCTGTGAGGCAGCAGTGCTAACCAATGTGCCACCCCAAGTTGGAGTTCTGAGAAACCTAGAGGCAGGGCCAGGTTAGTGAAGCTAGTGGTCTGCAAAAGAATTGGAAGTGTGCTGATAATTGGAGGCAGACTGCAGCTTTGGAATCGCATATAATGTGACCGTAGGAAAAGAGATTGAACTATTGCGAGACGAGTAGTCATTGAGGCAGCATTGGTCACAGCAGCTTTCAAGCGAATTCAGACAGTAGCACTTAAAAAAAAAGTGAAGAACTGAAATTCCTGTTGAGGTAGACAGAGCTTTAACAAGATTTATTGACTTCTAGTGTCACTGTCATCTGGGTGGGTTGCTGAGAAATCAGAGGAATCTGCCTTGGTCGCATTTGCCATCTTAGAAACCCTACAGCACAGAAAGAGGCCATTCGGCCCATCGAGTCTGCACCGACCACAATCCCACCCAGGCCCTACCCCCATATCCTTACATATTTACCCAATAATCCCTCTAATCTACGCATCCCAGGACACTAAGGGCAATTTTAGCATGGCCAATCAACCTAACCAGCACCTCTTTGGACTGTGGGAGGAAACCGGAGCACCCGGAGGAAACCCATGCAGACACGAGGAGAATGTGCAAACTCCACACAGACAGTGACCCAAGCCGGGAATCGAACCCATGTTTGACCACAGTTTGACTGTTGATTCAGATTTATATCATGTTAATTCTGAATGTTAGAGGAGAGACAGATTCTGTAAATGGTTTTACTTTGTATAGTTTATTTTATTTACTTAAACCCATGAAATCTTGTGGCTTTATTTTCCTAGTGTAACAGATTTCAAACTTTTATGCTACGCTAAAGAAAAGGTTACTGGTCTGTAACAAGTCAAACCAGTAAACTTCATGAGGGCTGTTCTGCAGTGACAAGAACCTGCATTACATGCCCCTGTTGAGAAGCAGCCAAAGTATAGGTTCATAAATTCAGATAATTATTAGTTCCTTTTCCTACAGGTAATTGGATCGAGACACAAAACTACAGATCATCTGGGTGGATTCTAAACCAGCTTGAAATTCTAAGAATCTAATTGTGACTACAAAATATCAACTTTAAAACACAACTCTTGTAACTCAAGGGTTTTGTTCTAGATGCAAAAGATTAATTTCTTCCATAGAATATTGACAGAATGATCTTTGAGCCAGATATAACTTATTGGTAATTGCAACACTATATTCTGCACCCTATCCTTTCCTTCCCCCCTAGGTGCGTTATGAACGGTATGTTTTGTCTGTATAGGTCGCAAGTAATAATACTTGGGGGAGGCGATGGCCTAGTGGTATTATCGCTAGACCATTAACCCAGAAACTCAGCTAATGTTCTGGGGACCCAGAATCCCACCACGGCAGATGGTGGAATTTAAATTCAATAAAAAATATCTGGAATTAAGAATCTACTGATGACCATGAAACCATTGTCGATTGTCGGAAAAATCCATCTGGTTCGCTAATGTTCTTTAGGGAAGGAAATCTGCCGCCCTTACCTGGTCTGGCCTACATGTAACTCCAGAGCCACAGCAATGTGGTTGACTGTCGACTGCCCTCGGGCAACTAGGGTTGGGCAATAAATGCTGGGCCCGGCCAGCGACACCCAAGTCTCACGAATAAATAAATAAAAATTTCACTGTAGCCCAATATATGTGACAATAAGTCAAATCAAAACATATACTGGTGGAGTTACTCAAAGACAACAGGGAAGGCGAGCATATAACTGAAATGAATATGGATGCATCTGACTATAAACTGGAAATTGGTGACCAACCAGTTGATTGTGAAAACAATGTCTATACAAGCATCATGATAAGCGAAATCAGATTACGTCAATGGCTTTCAACTTCCTTCACATTCTTAATCACCCATATTGTGCACAGATACTAAAGACTACTTTATCTCACCTCACTACTAGAGGTTATATGGATGACATGACCTTGAGGCACAGTTTGCTGTAATCTCTCAGAACTTGAATGGTTAAAAGACACACACAACACTTAAATCAGACATCTTAACTGCTTTGGCAACAATGTACAGTTTATAGTACACACTTTTCAGCATTCAATGTCATTTGGAACAATAACACACTTCTGTGGATTTGGTTTATTTTCCTCCCACTCCCGTCATTTATAGAAGTTTAGAAAGCCTCCACTTTGAAAGGATCATTTCCTTACCACTAGCTCCTGAAATAATTCAAGTCAACAAGAATATCTCAGGAAAATGTTTTAAAAATTGACACCATACTCTGTACTTTTCCTCTACGTAGCTCAGAGCAGAATTAATTCTCACTCACTTCAGATGAGCAACAGCCAAAGTTGGAGCAGGAGTTGGCCATCGATTCCTTGAGCCATTCAATAAGATCATGGCTGATTTGATTGTAATCTCAACTCCACATTCCCACCTACCCCCAAGAACCTTTCACCCCCCCTTGCTTATCAAGGATCTTTCTAGCTCTGCCTTAGGAATATTCAAAGACCCTATTTCCACTACCTTTTGAGAAAGGGGGTTCCAAAGATTTATGCCCCTCAGAGAAATAATTTCTCCTCATCTCAGTATTAAACGGGCGACTCCTTATTTTTAAACAGTGACTCCAAGTTCTAGATTTTAACACAAGAGGAAACATCCCCTCCATATCCACCCCATCAAGAGCCCCCAGAATCGATTTTAATCAAGTCACCTCTTACTCTTCTAAACTCCAGTGGATACAAGCCAACCTTTCCTCACAAGACAAGCCATCCATTCCGGGTATTACTTCTCTGAACTGCTTCCAAAGCATTTACATCCATCCTTAAGTGAGGGGACCAATACTGTAGTCATGATGTGGAGATGCCGGCGTTGGACTGGGGTAAACACAGTAAGAAGTTTAACACCACCAGGTTAAAGTCCAACAGGTTTATTTGGTAGCAAAAGCCACCAAAGAGCTTTAGCTTTTGGCTTTTGCTACCAAATAAACCTGTTGGACTTTAACCTGGTGTTGTTAAACTTCTTACCAATACTGTACACAGTACTCCAGATGTGGTCTCCACAATGCCCCGCATAACTGAAGCGTAACCTCTCCACTTTTGTATTCAATTCCCCTCGCAATAAATTAAATTACCTACTACAATGATTTTCTGTGATTCGTGCACTACAGCACCCAGATCTCCCTCTGCATCTCGGAGCTCTGCAATCTCTCACCATTTAGATAATACACAAACAGAATCCATGTTGGTCTTACGTAACTAATTAAGTTTGTGCAGCAGTTCGAACCTCTCAGCCTTTGGCTAAGATCAAATATCAGATCAAGCCCAAGAAGGGGTGGAATGCTTCATCTCATCAGCTTGGATCTTGTTTGTCCATTTTATGGGGACCATTATTGGATTTTGAATTTGGTTTTTGGAGAAAGCAAGGAATGGATTTGGTTTGCCCAGTCCAATCTGAGCATTGGCTTTGTAACTTTAAGAATGGAGTAAGAAATTTAAAATGTTTACCTGAGGTCATTCAGCTCAGACATTGCCTCAATTTCTATAACCATCAAATCACAATATCTGTATTTACAAATTAACATTTTGGTGCATTTTGCAAAATAGCAACTGAGTTTCATTCTCGCAATTTAGAATGGTGTCTTTTCATATTCTTAGACGTTGTTGAGTAACACATTACTCCAAGTCAGCCCTCCTTCAACCTCTGCCTTACAGCTTTGGTCCCCATGATTAAAACCAAACAGATTTTTGACAGTGCCCTCAACTAACTCTCTGAACTTGACCACTGTTCAGTCCATCACCTGCGAAATGCTTGGGGACATTACATTATATTGAAAACCATATACAAATGCAAATTGCTGTTATCCCCAAAACCCACATTGTAAACTGTCCACTTGTGGATTATACTTCCAGAATCACAATGTCAAAGCTTATTTATTCGTCACAAGTAAGGGTTACATTAACACTGCAATGAAGTTACTGTGAAATTCCCCTAGCCACCACACTCCGGCGCCTGTTCGGGTCAATGCACCTAACCGGCGCATCTTTCAGACGGTGGGAGGAAACCGGAGCACCCGGAGGAAACCTGCACAGACACGGGGAAAACATGCAGACTCCGTACAGTGATCCAAGCCAGGAATCGAACCCCGGTCCCTGGCACTGTGAGACAGCAGTGCTAACCAGTGCCATCATGCCGCACTAGAAGCAAAACTGTAGAAAATGTGTAGCCACATTAAGCTTTTAAAATAATTGCCACTTGTAATTCAATATTGCACATTTTAGAAAAAAAACAATTAAACAAGTTTCTCTTGGCACAATGATTAAAGATTCCACATTCCCACAAAACTCATGGTATCGTAATGAAGTAAAACTTTGAGCAAAATGTAATCGTTTAAGTCATCCAAACTTAAACATTACATCCTCTAATTAACTGCCAACTCATCTGCCAATTTGAATGAATTCGCACATATCCTCCGAAATAAATTTCTCCTCCCTGAACCTTACCCCACACATTGAACTGCTTAATCTTCTTGAGAATACAGCCTGCGATTGATGTATGCGACCAAGACCCACTGTTAGGTTTACAGAATATCAAATTTACAAAGTAACCTTTGATAAAAGTATATTATTAAACTAGAAAAGAGTGCACAAAAGACTTAAGAGGATGCTACTGGGACTTGATGGTTTGAATTATAAGGAGAGGCTGGATAGACTGGGACTTTTTTCCCTAGAGCGTAGGAGGCTTAGGGGTGATCTTATAGAGGTCTATAAAATAATGAGGGACATAGATGAGGTAGATAGTCAACTTCTTTTCCCAAAGGTAGGGGAGTCTAATACTAGAGAAATGCAGACTAATACTGCATTTCTAATACTAGAGAAATTTAGACAAATGCGAGGTGATGCATTTTGGTAGATTGAACCAGGGCAGGACTTACTCAGTTAATGGTAGGGTGTTGGGGAGAATTACAGAACAAAGAGATCTAGGGGTACATGTTCATTGCTCCTTGAAAGTGGAGGCACAGGTGGACAGAGTGGTGAAGAAGGCATTCGGCATGCTTGGTTTCATCGGTCAGAACATTGAATACAGGAGTTGGGACGTCTTGTTAAAGTTGTACAAGACATTGGTAAGGCCACACTTGGAATACTGTGTGCAATTCTGGTCACCCTATTATAGAAAGGATATTACTAAACTAGAAAGAGTGCAGAAAAGATTTACTAAGATGCTACCGGGACTTGATGGATTGAGTTATAAGGAGAGGCTGAATAGACTGGGGCTTTTTTCTCTGGAGCGTAGGAGGCTGAGGGGTGACCTTATAGAGGTCTATAAAATAATGAGGGGCATAGACAAGATAGATAGTCAATATCTTTTCCCAAAGGTAGGGGAGTCTAAAACTAGAGGGCATAGGTTTAAGGTGAGAGGGGAGAGATACAAAAGTGTCCAGCGGGGCAATTTTTTCACACAGAGGGTGGTGAGTGTCTGGAACAAGCTGCCAGAGGTAGTAGTAGAGGCGGATACAATTTTATCTTTTAAAAAGCATTTAGATAGTTACATGGGTACAATGGGTATAGAGGGATATGGGCCAAATGCAGGCAATTGGGATTAGCTTAGGGGTTTTAAAGAAAAAGGGCGGCATGGACAAGTTGGGCCGAAGGGCCAGTTTTTTCCATGCTGTAAACCTCTAGGACTCTATAGGGCATAGGTTTAAGATGAGAAGGGAGATACACAAATGGGTCCAGAGGGGCAATTTTTTCATAGAGGGTGGTGAGTGTCTGGAATGAGCTTCCAAAGGTAGTAGTAGAGGCAGGTACAATTTTGTCTTTTAAAAAGCATTTAGACAGTTACATGGGTAAGATGGGTATAGAGGGATAGGGGCCAAATGCGGGTAATTGGGATTAGCTTACTGGTAAAAACTGGGCAGCATGGACAAGTTGGGCCGAAGGGCCTGTTACCATGCTGTAAACCTCTATGATTCTATAAGTGCAAGGTTGAAGGAACAGCTGAAAAATCCTGTACTGGGGTATACCATTTGCAAAATCTGTACAATTAGTTACTTCCACTTCAGTGAAAAGCTTATCTTTGTGGATAGACTTTTTTTTATTGGAAAGGTAAAGGAGGAACAGAAAATTTTTACTATAAATAGAGATGGCCAAATTGTGTAAATGTTAGAAAAGCAGTACTGATTGGGATGATAAATATTTCAACTAGGAAGTTGGACTTCAAATTAAATTCTTTAAAAAAAACAGTAGCCCCAAATCCTCAAACCAAAGTATGGTAAAATGTCATTAAAATTAGAGATTTTAAAGAACAAAAAGACTTGCATATATATATATATATATATATATAAAACTATATTTATGCAGCATCTTGCACACCCACAGAACATTCCAATGCACTTTACAGTCCAAGCATTTCTGAAGTGCAGTGTTGTCATGTAGGAAACATGGCAGGCAATCTGCATACAGCAAGTTCCCACAATGTGATAATGACCACATCATCTCATTGAGCAGACCTGGGCAGGTTACAGTTTTTAATCCACCCCCAGCAGCACCAGGGAAAGTACACAGTGCACGCTGAATGTGCGTGTTTCCGGTGCTTATCCGATCCCCGTCATTTGTTTGTAGCTAATGTTGATTTAATTTTTTTTATTCATTCCTGGAACACAGGCATCGCCGTTTGGCCAGCATTCATTGCCCATCCCGAGAATCCCTACAGTGCAGGTGGCCACCATTCGGCTCATCGAGCCTGCACCGACAACAATCCCACCCATGCCCGACCCCCTTAACCTCATGTATTTACCTTGCCAGTCCCCACAACAATAAGGGACAATTTAGCATGGCCAATGCACCTAACCAGGACATCTTTCGGACTGTGGGAGGAAACTGGAACACCCGGAGGAAACCCACGTAGACACGGGGAGAACGTGCAAACTCCACACAGACAGTGACCCGAGGCTGGGAATTAAACCCGGGTCCCTGGCGCTGTGCCGCCTTCAGTTAAGTGGGGAGATGAGGAAAACTGGGCTAGCTGTTCTTTGAGCACAGAAAGTTAATAGCAGATTGAACAGAGGTGTTCAAAAAAGGAGAAACCGTTTCAGGTGACAGAAGGGCCAATAACCAGAGGGCACAGATTTAACGTAACTGGCAAAAGAAGCAAAGGGAAGTAAGTTTGTAGACCTGGTAAAAAGACGACCTACCATTCTGCTAGTGCAAAAGGGATCAAAATATCAAAGCACAAAAGGTGCTACTTGCAACATGCCCCAAGAAATGTATGACTGAAGGCAACTTTAAAAACAGGAAGTGCTGGAAAAACTCAAGTGGCAAGGATTTTCCAGTCCGCCCACCACCAGGATCTTCCAGACCCGCCGAAGGTCAATTAACTTTTGGCTGGCACAGCAGGGCCAGAAAATCTCAGCCAGAAGGTCTGGCAACATCTGCGGAGAGAGAAACACAAGTCTCCACTACAATGAGTTTAATATTTTGAGATGGACATTTCATTGATTAGCTGTTCATACGCCTCTGGAAGCCAACAGCTGAAAAAGCATCTTCTGTTCCTTCCAGCAGTGCAGCTGGCTCAGAGTTTGAGGATAATGATAGAAAGTGAAGAGCGTGTGGTTCTCAGTTTGGATTTTGCGTTCAAAGAAAATTGGAGATTAGGAATGGGTTTCCCCAACAGGTTTGGAACAGATGCATTCAGATAGCTCCTCTTTTAGAATGTGCCCAAGTTACTACCAGGAAATCCAAGCTCTAGGTGGTGGTGAACTGCCTTCCTGAACCGCTGCACCCCATGAGGTGTATGTCCACTAATAGTGCTGTGGGGATTCCACCATTTTGACCCTGCAACAGTGAAGGAATGGTAATATATTTCCAAATAAAGATGGTGGGTACCTTGGAGGGGAACCTCCAGGTGGGGATGTTCCCAGGTATCTGCTCATCTTGTCATTCAAGATGACAAGTGGTCACAGGTTTGGAAGGTGCTACCTAAGAAATCTTGGTGAGTTCTTGTAGTGCACTTTGTAGATGGTACACATGGCTATTGCTGTTCATCGCTGGTGGAGGGATTGAATGCTTGTGTAAGGGGTAGCGATCAAGTGAGCTGCTTTGTCCTTGATGGTGTTCAGCTTCTTGAATGTTGTTGGAGCTGCACACATCCAGGCAAGTGGAGACTATTCCGTCTCACTCCTTGTGCCTTGTAGTTAGTGGTCAGGCTTTGGCGAGTTACTGGCTGCAGATTTCCTAGCCTTTGACCTGCTCTTGTAGCCACAGTATTTATATGGCTTCTCCAGTTCAGTTTCTGGTCAATGGTAACCCCCAGTAAGCTGATAGTGGTGCCTTGATGCCATACTCATTCAAATGCTGCCTTGATGTCAAGGACAGTCACTTTCACCTCACCTCTGGCATTCAGCTCATTTGTCCATGTTTGAACCAAAGTCAGGAATTGAGTGACCTTGGCAGAACTCAAACTAAGCATCCTTGAGCAGGTTATTGCTAAGTGCCACTTGATGACCCTTTCCAGTTACTTTACTGATGGAATGCATTATGATGGTACAATTACCATAACAATAAAGGTTATGCTGATTACAATTGTTTCTGTTTATGTCCAGCCCACTATACAATTTCCATATCCAGATGCTACACTCCAACCAAGATGTTTGCCCATCCTCTCCAAGGGATAAACACTAGCCAAGACACCGCAACGATATCCCTCCCTCCCTCAAAATAGTGCCAATGAATCTTTTATATCCACCTGAAAGGACAAAAGTGGCCGCAGGTTAATCATCCAAAATACACCACGCCCAACAGTGCCGCTTCCTCTGTGCTGCACTGGAACGTCAGTCGCAATTTGTTTGTGCTCGAGTTTAATGGAATACTGCGAGAAAAACAGCATGAAGACTTCCACTCAGATCAAAGCTCTAAATTACTCAAAGGCGTTGCAAAAACAGAAAGCAGAAATAAACTTTATTCTTTAGAAGATTGTTAACTAAGCTTAGTTACAGGAAGCCTATAATAAATCAGTCAACTTTCTCCAAATTGGCATTTGGAGGATGGTATAGCCGTTTCTCTATGATAAATATAAACACCATCTTCTTAATTGCCTAGCTGCACTTACTTCACTTCAAACAATTCTGATATATTGCAAGTTGCAAAGGACAAAACCATGCTGAAATAGAAAGGAGACAAACAACAGATGACAGGAAATGTAAAAGCTAATAACCCATTTACGCTGCCTTCTCCCAAACATTTTCCACCAATCATTTGTAGTACAGAAGACATGCCAAAATTTAGTGCATTGACTTGCCTTCTGAGTATTGAGCAGCACACTTTAGTTTATTCGTTCATGGTGTGCAGGCACCACTGGCTGGACCAGCATTCATTTCCCTACTGGATAAAAGCAAATTACTGCTGAAATTCTGAAGCCAAAAGAGTAAATGCTGGAAAATCTCAGCAGGTCTGGCAGTATCTGTGAGGGGGGTAAAAAGAGCTGACGTTTCGAGCCCAGATGACAGGAAATGTAAATGTGACAAAAGGTCATCTGGAATCGAAACGTCAGCTCTTTTCTCTCCTTACAGATGCTGCCAGACCTGCTGAGCTTTTCCAGCATTTTCTCATTTGGTTTCATTCATTGCCCATCCCTGAAGCCATCTGAGAGTCAACCACATTGTTGTGGATCTGGAGTCACATGTAGGCCAGACCAGGTAAGGACGACAGATTCCCTTCCCTAAAGGACATTAGAAAACCAGATGGGTTTTTACGATAATCGGCATTAGAAGTCTAATGATGCCCATGAAACATGAAAAGTCTAATGATGCCCATGAGTAGGCAATGAAGTGTAAATCTCCCACTGCATCCCCAATATTATTCAGCAGCACACCGATACGGAGAGAACAAGAAACTCGTCCGATAAACAGCAGCACGCTCAGTCTATCTACAAAGGACGACGACAGATAAGTTGTGGCTGTTGAATGACTCATTTACAATTCCATTGAAAGACTATTCACAGGAAAGGCACAAAAAAACCTTTGGTCAAAGACACTAGCTCCTTTGACTAAGCGACAGGGAACACAGCTGAAGAAAGACATTCATCCTTCAAACGTCAAGTTTCTAAAGGACTCTTTCCAAAACATGAACACAAAATAATGATCATAAACAAAATATTTCAACATACAGGATTTTGATTTGAAAAGGGAACAGAACCGTCACAGATTTTGAAAACTATTTCATAGATCTACTTTTTGATAGTGTGGGGTTGCATCAGTAATTTATTACCATAGATTAAAAATCACACTAAACAATGAAAACAAACTAACTCATTGGGTAGAAAACATTTTAGTATAATGCAATACTTGTCATTACGTCCTGAAATAAAAAAGTTAAAATGGCCCCAAGTCAAAATGGAGATTTTGCACAGTTATTTGAGAATTCGAGTTTCATAATAATATTGTCACAGATGAGTAAATATAATGGAAAAAAAGAACAAATAATCCTCATTTGGGGATTATTACTCTCAAAGGGGCAGCATGGTGGCACAGTGGTTAGCACTGCTGCCTCTCAGCGCGCCAGGGACCTGGGTTTGATTCCCGGCTTGAGTCACTGTCTGTGTGAAGCTTGCACGTTCTCCCCGTGTCTGCATGGGTTTCCTCCGGTTTCTTCCCACAATCTGAAAGACCTACTGGTTGGGTGCATTGACCTGAACAGGCACCGGAGTGTGGCGGCTAAGGGAATTTCACAGTAACTTCATTGCAGTGTTAATGTAAGCCTTACCTGCGACTAAATAAACTTTTAAAATTTTTTTGTTTATAAAATTACTACTGGAAGATTATCTGAATTGGTCATTCAATTAAAATAGAACAAATACCCATCATTAATAGGAACCAAAATATGCTTATGGAACCACATACACATGGATAAAGAGGCATTTTCTGATATTTTAAAAAAATTATCTTTAAATCCAGTGAGATGGTGTTTGACTGCTTTTCAATGGGTCAACAGTGAAATTTCAAATGTATTCTCAGATTTTAGTAAATATACAGGCCTCAAGAACACAAACTAGTACACAATGTTAGAAAGTTATAGTACTAAATGCCACTCAAGAGACTGACATTCTTCTTATTTCACTATGCCACCGGTCCATTCAGAATTTCAAACCCATTAGTTTAAATTTGCATGATGAGAGAGAGGGGAAGATTGTGAATAACAGAACAGCCAAATGGCCCATTTGTGTTGTCGACCTGATGATGAATTGATGTATACTGAGATCTTCAAAATCAAGAGTTTCTTTTCATCTAGCTGATCTCATCCAAGGCAGGAGTGGGACATCTCTAAGCTAGCGTGGTGGGAAAGAAAATAGGATGGAAGTAACCAAAATTCTCCTGTTGTAGTGCCTGCAATAACTTCTTTTGGAAGATGTGCATGCATGGTTCAATCAGTGGTATAGTGAAGTAATAAGAACGTCAGTCTCGAGTGGTATTTAGTATGAGAACTTTCTAATATGGTGTACTAGCTTGGGTTCTCGGAGACCTGCATATCATTGGGAATGCATTTGTGATTTCACCGCTGATCTATTAGTGTATCAAAATCCAATCTTTAGGGCATGCATGAACAATGTCCGTATGTGGAGCACAGCAGAGCCTCTACAGTCCATGTTGGTGGGCCAGACTTCATTCTTTGAAAGATCACAATAGTGCTTTTTGCCTGATTCTTCGAAAACAGCATTTCTCCACTTGGCATACAAGTGATGGCTAAAAACAATTTAAACTTAAACATCAGGCATACTAGACACTTGCCTTCATCAGTCATGGCATAGATAAAAACAAAGATGGGGCGGCACGGTGGCTAGCACTGCTACCTCACGCTCCAGGGACCTGGATTCGATTCCCAGCTTGGGTGACTGTGGGGAGTTTGCATGTTCCCCCCGTGGCTGCGTGGGTTTTCTCCGGGTGCTGCAGTTTCCTCCCACAGTCCAAAGATGTGCAGGTTAGGTTGATTGGCCGTGCTAAATTGCCCCCAAGTGTCCCGGGATGTGCAAGTTAGAGGGATTAGCAGGTTAAACGTGTGGGGTTTCAGGGATAGGGCCTGAGTGGGATTGCTGTTGGTGCAGACACGATGGGCCAAATGGCCTCCTGCACTGTCGGCTTTCTATGTAACAGGGAGGTTATGTTGGAGCTGTACAAAACTTTAGTAAGACCACAGCTGGAGTACTGTATGCAGTTCTGGGTGCATTATAGCAAGGATATGATTTCATTGGAAAGGGTGCAGAGGAGATTCACCAGATGTTGCCTGGGATAGGCTGAGGTTTTCTTTAAAGCAGATGAGGCTGAGGGGGGCAATCTGATTGGGGTGTATAAGATTATGAGGGGTATGGACAGGGTGGGTAGGAAACAGCTGTTCCCCTTCGTTCAAGGGTCAATAACGAGGGGGACATAATTTTAAGGTGAGGGGCAGGAGGTTTAGAGGGGGGCTTTTTCCCTGCCAGAGGGTGGTGGGAGTCTGGAATGCGCCGCCTGGGAGGGTAGTGGAGGCCATAAATCTCTCAACCTTTCAAAGGTACCTGAATGAACACTTGAAACGTCATAAAATTCAAGGCCATGGGCCAAGTGCTGAAATTGGGATTAGTGTCGATTTAGTGCAGTTTTGTTGGTGCAGACTCGATGGGCCAAAGGGCCTCTTCGGTACTGTATGACTCAATCCAATTAAGATGCTTTAACTTTACTCGCTTGGACACAACAATGTTGAAACCAAATTAATATGCAAGTCATAGCCTAGTCTTTTCAAAGGTAAATTAGACCGAAAATAGAGAATTAAAAAGTGGAGTCGCCTCTGTAAGCCAAAGTATAATTGTTACCAGACAATACTTACACAGCCGACAAAAGTAAACAGCAATAATGCAAAATTAATCAACTTAATTCAGTTAATGGGTTTAACTGACTTGAAAAATTTGATCCGACTACAAAAATTGACTTCAGGTTTCAGCAGGCACAAAACACACTGGGAACCTCGAGGGTAAATCGAAGTAATCTTATCCAGTAATTGGGCCAAATTCTGTTGAAAAGCAATCTTTCCATTTAGACATAAATTGTGCAATATGTTCAAGCTGGACACTCATTATCTAACAGTTGGGGAAACACCCTTCTATAAATACTTCCAGATAATCTGTTCATAAGAACCTTAGAAATAGCAGCCCCTCAAATCCGCCATTCAATATCATAGCTGACACATCTCGACTACACATTTCCACAGCATCCTCATATCCTTCAAGTCATTTTGCATCCAACGGTCTGCTGATCTTTGACTCAAACATACTCAACTTTAACTTAATTGCAGTGCAGTGTTAATGTTCCTGTGAAAATCCCCTAGTCGCCACACTGGCGCCTGTCCGGGTACACTGAGGGAGAATTTGCCCCTAATGCACCTAACCAACACATTTTCTGACTGTGGGAGGAAACTGGAGCACCCGGAGAAAACCCACGCTGACACGGGGAGAACGTGCAGACTCTGCACAGTGACCCAAGCTGAGAATCGAACCAGAGTCCCTGGCTTCTAAGAACTATTATGCAAAGAAGCTTCCCTTCATCTCAGTTCTAGATGCAGATAGTTTCAACAAGACTAGTAAATCACATGATTTGGGTTGGTTAATTAGTTTTGCTATTAAGCATAAATTACTGCAGTAAGTTGGCTTTCCAACTTATATTACACTTTCTCAAAATGAGTGTATGATTAAATAACATTAAAATGTGAAACAGCAATATCGAGAAAGATCTGGAATTCTCAACCAAAAAACAGAAAAGGCAAAGCCATAAAAACATTGACTTATAAGGCCAAAACAGCATCATGTCAGTCAACTTACAGATGCACCATTTTTTCTGGTTGTATCACAGCCTGGTATGGCTCCTGCTCTGCCCAAGACCGCAAGGAACTACAAAAGGTCATGAATGTAACCCAATCCATCACGCAAACCAGCCTCCCATCCATTGACTGTCTACACTTTCCACTGCCTCGGAAAAGAAGCCAGCATAATTAAGGACCCCACGCATCCCGGACATTCTCTCTTCCACCTTCTTCCGTCAAGAAAAAGTTACAAAAGTCTGAGGTCGCGTACCGACCGACTCAAGAACAGCTTCTTCCCTGCTACACCATCAGACTTTTGAATGGACCTACCTTGCATTAAGTTGATCTTTCTCTACACCCTAGCTATGACTGTAACACTACATTCTGCTCTCTCGCGTTTCCTTCTCGATGAATGGTATGCTTTCACTGTGTACCAATACATGTGACAATAATAAACCAAATCAAAAAAAATTGTCCAATCAACAGCACAATTTAATTTAAAATGATATACAGATATACAAAATAGGACAAGTAGGCTATTCAGCCCCTCACAGCTGCTTCACCATTCAATATTATGGCTGATCTGTGTTTTGAATTCCACATTGCCATCTCCCCCCAAAAACCTTCAATTCCCTTGCCCAAAAATAATTCACCTACCACTGCCTTAAAAAGTTTATTAGTGTCACAAGTAAGGCTGACATTAACACTGCAATGAAGTTACTGTGAAATTCCCCTAGTCGCCACACTCTGGTGCCTACACGGGTCAATGCACCTAACCTAAAAATATTCAGTGACCCCTCCTCTATCACCTTCTGAGGCAGACAGTTCCAAAGTCACACAGCATCCGAGAAAGAAATTCGCACCTGTCCCAAAAGGGCAACGCCCTAATTTTAGAACAGTGCCCCCAGCTCTGGACTCACCCACAAGACTTTGCCACGTCCATCTTGTCAAGACATTCAGGTTCTTGCATAGTTCCATTACATCACCCTCACTCTTTTAAACTTCAGCAAAAACAAGCCCAGTCTCATAAGACAACTCACTAATTTCAGGTATCCATCTAGTAAACTTCCTCTGAGTAGCCTCCAACGTATTTCCATCCTTCCTGAAATAAGGAGATCAAAACTGCACATGGTATTCAAGATGTGGTCTCACCAATGCCCTGTATAATTGAAGTGTAACATCCATACTTCAAATTCCTCTGATTAAAGGGTAGCATTCCATTTACCTTCTTAATTACATGCCGTACCAGCATACTAACCTTGTGACTCATGAACTGGAACACCTGATCGCTCTGCACCTCAGAATAATGCAGTCATTCTCCATTTAATACATTGTTTGTATTCTTCCTGCCAAAGTAAAACGTCTTCATATTTTCCCACATTATACTCCATCTGTCAGATTTTTGCAAACACTCAATCTATCCATATCTGCCTGCAAGTCCTTATCTCCTCTTCACAACATACTTTCCTACCTATATTTGTGTCATCCATAAATTTAGCTACCATGCCTTCGCTCCCTTCATCTAAGTCATTGAAATAACTTGTTAAAAAGTTGAGGCCTCAGCACAGACCCTGTCGGACGCCACTCATATTCTGCCAATCAGAAAAAGACCCATTTATTCATATTCTTTTCTGTCAGCTGACCAGAGTTTTACTTAACCAATGTCCTTGTCCATGCTTTACCCCCTACACCATGACCTTTTATTTTCTGTAATAACCTTTGATGTGGCACCTTATCAAATGCCTTCTGGAAATCTAAATACAGTACCTTTGCAGGCTCCCCTTTATCCGCAGTGCATGTTACCCCTTCAAACAAAGTCCAATAAAATTGATTAAACATGATTTCCCTTTCACAAACCCATGTCAACTCTTCCTGATGAACTCCAGTTTTTTTTTTAAAGAGTGTTCAGCTAGGACCTCCTTAATGATCGAATCTAGCATCCATCTTCTCCATGACAGATGTCACGCTAACTGGCGCAGAGTTTCTTCCCTCACTTCTTGAAGACGAGTTATATTTGCTACTTTCCAGTCTGATGGAACCTTTCGAGAGTCTGTTGACTTTTGGAAAATTAACACCAATATTACCTCATTTGCCACCTCTTTCAAGGCCCGAGGTGAAGTCCAGCAAGGCTCGGAGGCTTGTCAGCTCACAACGATTGCAATTTCACCAATTTCCTCTCTCCCTTCCGCCTCCTGATTTGCAGCTATTACTGGAATATTTTTGGTATCGTCCATCATGAAGAAATATTTGTTCATTTCATTTGCCATTTCCTTATTAATTCATCATTGTCACTCTCTGGAGGACCACTACCCACTTTACTTACTCTTTTCCTTCTTAAGTGCGCTTGCTATCCATTTTTACACTTCTAGCTAAGTTCCTCTCATACTCTAATTTCTTTCTCCTGATTAACCTTTTATTCATCTGCCAGACTTTATATTCTGACCAACCATCTGACCCCTACTCCTCAATGCAAAGTGATACATGTTTTTGATGGTTTTCTCAACTTCTTTAGCTAACTATGAACGGTGGTTCCTCCCTGAGAATAAGTATATTCCCTCTATAAAGAAAAGGTCTGAGCATTCAGAAATATCCCCTTAAGTGTCTGCCACTGCTTTTCCATTAATCTATCCTCTAGCCTAGTATCCAAGTTCATTTCAGCTTACTCAGCTTGTATGCCCACATAGTTGCCGTTAAGTTAAAAAGTTTTAGATCAACTCTTCTCCCTTTCAAATAGGATGTAAAATTCAATCATATTGTGGTCACTACTATAGCCTGAAGTTATTAATTCTGTCACGTTACACAATACCAAGTATAATATAACCAGCTATCTGATACGTTATTCTAAGAAACTCTCTCAAAAGCATTCTACAAACTCCTCATCCAAGGTTAGTGCCAATCTGATTTTTCCAATTTATATGTAGATTAAAGTCATCCATGATTATTGCCACCCCTTTATATTTCTTCTTGTATACCCTGTCCTACACTAAGGTTACTCTAAGGGGGACTGTTGACCGCTCCCACTAACGATTTCTTTCCCCTACTATTCCTCATCTCCACTCAAATGGATTCTACATTCTGATCTCCTGAACCAAGGTTCTCTCTAACTGCTGCACTGTCATCCTTGATTAACAACGCTACCTCTCTATCTTCACCAGTTTCCAATTAGTCTTGGTCACATATCCCTCAATACTCAGTACTCAATCCTAGTTGTTCTGTAGCCATATCTCCATAATGGCTATCAGATCAAATGTATTTACGCCAATGTGAGCTACCAATTCATTTACTTTGTTATAAATGCCAAGCATATTTAGATATAGAGCCTTAGTTTTGTCTCACCTTTGTAATATCTAGTCTTAACTGTTGGTGCATTCTGAGGTTTTTTTCTCTATTCCTTTCTGCCATTCCTTGACCCTTATTTACCATATTGTTATTTTGCTCTCCTGCCTGGACTCTACCCCTTGATATGCTATATCTACTCAAGCTTGATCCCTCACCTCCCTTGTTCAGTTTAAAGCCCCCTCTATTTCTCCAATCGTGTAGCTTACTAGAACACCGGTCCCAGCAAGATTCAGGTGTACACTGCCCCATCAGTCTGGTCCCCACTTTCCCCATTACTGATAGAATCCCTATAGTGCAGAAAGTGGCCAATTGGCCCATCGAATCTACACCGACAACAATCCCACTCAGGTCCTATCCCTGTAACCCCATGTATTTATCCTGCTAGTCCCCCAACACTAAGGGGCAATTTACCATGGCCAATCAACCTAACCTGTGCATCTTTGGACTGTAGGAGGAAACCAGAGCACCCAGAGGAAACCCACACAGACAAGGGCAGAACATGCAAACTCCACACAGATAAACAGTCACCTGACACTGGAATTGAACCCGGGTCCCTGGTGCTGTGAGGCAGCAGTGCTCACCACTGTGCCATGCCACCCAATGCCCCACAAATCCAGTTCTCCCACACCAATCTTTAAACCACACATTCATTTCTCTAATCTTACTCACCCTATGCCAATTTGCCCGAGGTTTAGATAATCTAGTAATCCGAAGTTTTGCAATCCTGCTCAATTTGATGCCTTGCTTCTCATACTGACTATGCAAAACCTCCTCCTTCATCCTGCTTACACGTTTGGGACCTATATGGACCACAACAACTAGATCCTCCCCCTCCCATTCTCCAGCGCTGAGCAAATACCTCGAACACTGGCACCAGGCAAGCAACACAAATGTCTGGGTGCTCACTCTTTGCGACAGAGAACACTGTCAATCCCCCTCACCATATGGTCCACTAATACCACTACATTCCTTTTCGCTCCGCTCACATGAATGGCTTCCTGTACCAGAGTGCTATGACCAGTCAGCTCAGCCGACTTGCAGTCCCCTCTCATCTAAATAAGCTGAAAAACCCTCAACCGTGCTGGACAATTGCTGAGGCCGAAACTCCTGCCTTCGGAGATCCTTACCTATCTCAACTGCAGCTACACCATCCTGCCCCTCACCACCTTCCAAATCAGAAGACCCTATCCAAAGGGGGTGTGACTGCCTCCTGGTAAAAATGTCCACGTAACTTTCCCTCACCAATGTTTTGCAGAGCTGTAGCTCCCCAAGCTGCAGAAACACACTGCAGACATGTTTGCCCTGGATCACTGTTTTCCAGGAATTCTCAAATGCTATAGCCAGGATGCACACCTGTTCTGTCATCCGTGTGTTTTAATTTGCTGCTTAATGATCTTATTCAATGATTATATTTTAGGCATTCTAATCTTACCACAAATTCCTGTACTATTTTAGATCCATAAAATCCCTACAGTGCAGGAGGCACCATTTGGCCCAGCAAGTTGTCAGCATCGCTCCCAAAGAGCATCTTACCCAGGTCCACACCCCAACCCTATCCCTGCACATTTAGCATGGTCAATCCACCTAACCCACACATCTTTGAATACTAAAGGTAATTTAGCATGGCCAATCCATCTAATCTGCACACCTTTGGACTAGAATCACAGAATCCGACAGTGCAGAAGGAGGCCATTCGGCCCATCAAGCCTGCAAAGACCACAATCCCACCCAGGCCTTATTCCCATGCATTTACCCTAGCTAGTCCCCCTGACACCAAGGGGCAATTTAGCATGGTCAATCCACCTGACCTACACACCTTTAGACTGTGGGAGGAAACCGGAGCACCCCGAAGGAAACCCACGCAGACACATGGAGAATGTGAAAACTCCACACAGACAGTGACCTGAGCCTGCACCGACCACAATCCCACCCAGGCCCTATCCCCAAAACCCCATGCATTTACCCTAGCTAGTCCTCCTGACACTAAGGGGCAATTTAGCATTGGCCAATCCACCTAACCTGCACATCTTTGGACTGTGGGAGGAAACCGGAGCACCCGGAGGAAACCTACATGGACACGGGGAGAACGTGCAAACTCCACACAGACATGCCCCGAGGCTGGAATTGAACCCAGGTCCCTGGCGCTGAGAGGCAGCAGTGTAATTACTGTGCCATCGTGTCTGCAGTTTGGGGAACTTTGGCTCAGAGGCCAAGTTGCAGCTATTGCAGAACATCAGAGAGGGAAAGTTATCTGGACGCATTCAGGGTCATGAGACTGTTCACAGCAACTATGAACTTTGCAGATTAAAAGCCCAGGTGCATCGGGTTTAACAAGGGCATTTCCAGCAAGTTTTGAGAGTGTAAAGCAGAATGATTTTTTCAGTTCTGTGATTTGTGCTTCTAACTTCTCAGAGAACCTTTTAGGGAAGCGTAGAATCACTGACTGCAACTTCTGGATTTCCGCACTTAACTGCACATGAGCAGACACCATAAGCCAGAGGAGTAATGATGGCAAGCACTGATAATTTCACCATCATTACTACAGCAAACTCTGGGCAATGGAATCAACTCCAAAATAGAGATATATTTTTACAAGAGGAAATATACTGCCTCAGCAGCAACATAGCTCTGTAATCCTAGTTCATTCACAGACCAGGCACAGTCATATTAAGTTTATTTATTAGTGTCACAAGTAGACTTTTATTAACACTGCAATGAAGTTACTGTGAAAGTCCGCTAGTCGCCACACTCCGGCGCCTGTTTGGGTACACGGAGGGAGAACTTAGCATGGCCAATGCTCCGAATCAGCACATCTTTTGGGCTGTGGGAGGAAACCGGAGCACCCAGAGGAAACCCACACAGACACGGGGAGAACGTGCAGACTCTGCATAGTCAGTGACCCAAGCCAGGAATCGAACGCGGGTCCCCAGTGATGTGAGGCAGCAGCGCTAACCACTGTGCCACCCATTTTACAGTTTGTAAAGTCTATTTATTAGCATCACAAGTAGGCTTACATTAACACTGCAATGAAGTTCCTGTGAAAATCCCCTAGTCGCCACACTCCGACGCCTGTTCGGGTACACTGAGGGAGAATTTAGCATAGCCAATGCACCTAACCAGCACGTCTTTCGGAATGTGGGAGGAAACTGGAGCACCCGAAGGAAACCCACACAGACACGGGGAGAACGTGCAAACTCCACACAGACAGTGACCCAAGCCGGGAATCGAACGCGGGTCCCTGGTGCTGTGAGACAGTAGTGCTAACCCACTGTGCTGCCACTTTTATATCAAAGTGCAAAATTCTTTCCTTCAAAAAGAAACTAATTTTTCACTCAATTTACTCAAAAAGACAAAAATGCGCGAATAATTATTTTAAATAATATATTTTATCAGGTGAAAACTAGATAAACATTAAAAGTTACAAGCCCAAAATCAGAGAAAATGTTTAGGAGCAGAGCCAAGAAAATCATTATGACTATCATTTTCAGTTGCAACATTTAAATTGGTTTCAGAATGCTCAGCTCAAAATTTCCCCAGACCTAATTTTTCTCTTAAATTTCAACCAAGTAACTGCTTACCCTTGAGGAAGAGAGTGTCAAGATATATAGCAAGGCAATAACATTTGCTGAACGATGGCAGATTTGAGTCAGTAAATTTTTAAACTTGCTGGTGCTGGAATTTAGATTGCTTATATATATATATATATATATATATATATATATATATATATATATATATATATATATAGTTTTTCTGTTTTTAAATAGAACTAAATTTGGCTTTAACGTGAAGACATTAATCGATATCACTACAGCCTGCAGATTGAGTTTATTGAAGTGCTGATAAGTGTGGAAGATCTATCAAATAATTCAACCCTCTAATTACTGTGCACCAGTTAAAACATTATGTAGGTCAGGTGTTTGCTGCAAAGCATTCTAGGGCTGACTTGCAAATAACTTACACAAGTGCACAAGAAATAATTTCACAAAGTACATTTCATATCTACCTCCATTACTTAATGCAACTGGAGATGCAACTAAACACCAATAGTTTAACTTTTTCCTTAAACAAGAGTTGATAGTTTTGAACTCTTACCAGTTTCTAAGGCCAACTCACTGAAGATCTTGCACACTTTCCGTGATGATTGAACAGGAACGGAGAACGTTAGAGGAACTTGCACTTCCCCAGCTTTAAAAAAAAGCAGGACAACCAGTTTCCATGTCTACCCCTGCCCTGGGCCGGAACTACTAAACAGTTAAACTCAAAAAATTGTTGACCGGGATTCAAGTACACAAATACACACTGGGAACCAAATATTATTCTGGTCCATGCATAGAATTCCAAACAACCAAATCACTTCCTATTCACTCCCTTGATATACATACTTGATGAAGCAGAAGGGATAATCATGCTGCCTGCACATTTTCTACACAGATTCAACTTCCCAGTGCATCGCATGTTATTAAACCAAAAGCCTAATTTCACTGAGATAAAAGCACGTACTGTTACACACTTTTAAACTTTTTCTGCAAATACAAGTTCCCTAACTTTTTTTCAATTTTAAAATCACGCTAATCACCTTTCCACTATTCCATCCAGCCAACCCAGACTGTGGTAAAAAGCAAATTATATTTTACAAGGCAAATGGATTAAGAAATGATTGGCACTGGCACTCACCTTGAATTTTTATCAGCAAGGTTATGCATTCTATGTTTCTACAACATAAATGTATTCAAGAGGCGGCTGGATACAGCACTTGGGGTGAACGGGATCAAAGGTTATGGGGAGAAAGCAGGATTAGGCTTTTGAGTTGGACGATCAGCCTTTATCGTGATGAATGGCACAGCAGGCTCGAAGGGCCAAATGGCCTCCTCCTACCTTCTATGTTTCTATACCTTTAACATAATAAAAAGGTGCGAGGGACAAGGTTTAAAGATGTGCAAGGCAAGTTTTTTTTTAAACAGAGGTTGGTGGGTGCCTGGAACTCGCTGCCAGGGGAGGGAGCGGAAGCAGATACGATAGTGACTTTTAAAGGGGCGTCTTGACAAATACATGAATAGGATGAGAATAGAGGTTTACAGTCCCCAGAAGGGGAGTGGGTTTTAGTTCAGTTGGGCAGCATGGTCGGTGCAGGCTTGAAGGGCCGAATTGTCTGTTTCTGTGCTGTAATTTTCTTTCTCCTTTGTTTGTTTGTTAAAACGTCTTAAGACACCTTACAAACATCAAAATTTGACACCAAACCATAAAGGAAGATAGTTGCACAAGTGACCAAAATATTTTAAAAGAGTGTCAAGGAGGAAGGAAAGGTAGAGAGGTTCTGAAGTATAAGGAGGAAATCCCAGAGCTTAGGGCCTTGGCAGCTGAGGGCACGGCCAAAGGTGGAGCGATTAAAATCAGGAATACTTAAAAGATCAGAATTGATAAGAGTGCGGAGATCTCAGAGGGCTGTAATACCCGGAGAGACCAGGGAGGAAGAGGGTTTGAAAACAATGATCAAGAATTTTATTTAAGTCAATCTAGGTCATTGAATACAGGGGAGGTGGGTGAATAGGGCTTGGGCGCAAGTTAGGACACAGGCAGCAGAGATTTGATTCAGTATCCAAGCCTTCGACTTAGCCAGTTAAAATGTTTGGTTTAAGTGCTGATAATTTAGCCCGCACAGCCACTCTACTGCCAGCCCTTTTCAACCCATGGAAATCACGAGCTCAGTCGGCCAACATGTATGAAACAGTTACCCACTCAAAAAAATTAAAATCTGCCAGACAAAGAGAACCAGCTCCCTTGTTTCAAGACTCTCTCTCACCAGTCATTCCCCCTTGCGTTGCAGTGCAGCACAGGCCTGCATTTCACAGCTCCCACAGGACAGCTAACAAAGGAGTCAAACAGAACGAGAGACATCTGGACACTAATAGTTCATAGTGCGTGGCAGATGTAAATGTGGCCCAGGAAAATTAGGTCCACGGAAGGGGCCTTTGATTGATCAATACTGGGGCTCAGCTCAAATGAAACGATGGGAGTTGAAGGGACAGAAGTAACTACTGTACATCCTTTCACACTTGCAGGATACTGCAGATTGTATTAGGTTCTTTGCACGAGGTCTTCTGCAAGTAGCTTGCACAACTCCAATTTTAGGAAGTTGCGACCAAGAATGGTAGCAGGACACTTTAACTAGGGGTTTCAAGTCTACAGATAACTATAGACAGGAAAGTGTTCACTGTCGCTCACAGCACAAGTACAACTCTTGCTAAACCAAAACTATCAACGTTATTTAAATGTTAAGATTGTAGTGTAATGTTGAAGGTGGTTCAGTGTGATTCTACCACTCTGGGTTGCAGCAAAGTCTTGGATTACAACCATGAAATTTTAAATAGCGACCTCCCGGTATAAACAAACAATTGTAAATGATAGTTCAAACACAAATTAAAATGGCAGCAATTTAAACCAGGCTATACGCAGCCGTGTTACAAACAACTTCAAGGAAAGACACAATGCACTCTCAATTGAAGACGGTCATTGGTTTAATTTAATAAAACCATTATACATGGTTCAAAAGAATGACAGTAAGAAGTTTAACAACACCAGGTTAAAGTCCAACAGGTGTATTTGGTAGCAAAAGCCACACAAGCTTTCGAAGCTCTAAGCCCCTTCTTCAGGTGAGTGGGAATTCTGTTCACAAACAGAGCTTATAAAGACACAGACTCAATTTACATGAATAATGGTTGGAATGCGAATACTTACAACTAATCAAGTCTTTAAGAAACAAAACAATGGGAGTGGAGAGAGCATCAAGACAGGCTAAAAAGATGTGTATTGTCTCCAGACAAGACAGCCAGTGAAACTCTGCAGGTCCACGCAACTGTGGGAGTTACAAATAGTGTGACATGAACCCAATATCCCGGTTGAGGCCGTCCTCGTGTGTGCAGAACTTGGCTATCAGTTTCTGCTCAGCGACTCTGCGCTGCCGTGTGTCGCGAAGGCCGCCTTGGAGAACGCTTACCCGAATATCAGAGGCCGAATGCCCGTGACCGCTGAAGTGCTCCCCAACAGGAAGAGAACAGTCTTGCCTGGTGATTGTCGAGCGGCAGGCAAGACTGTTCTCTTCCTGTTGGGGAGCACTTCAGCGGTCACGGGCATTCGGCCTCTGATATTCGGGTAAGCGTTCTCCAAGGCGGCCTTCGCGACACACGACAGCGCAGAATCGCTGAGCAGAAACTGATAGCCAAGTTCCGCACACACGAGGACGGCCTCAACCGGGATATTGGGTTCATGTCACACTATTTGTAACTCCCACAGTTGCGTGGACCTGCAGAGTTTCACTGGCTGTCTTGTCTGGAGACAATACACATCTTTTTAGCCTGTCTTGATGCTCTCTCCACTCCCATTGTTTTGTTTCTTAAAGACTTGATTAGTTGTAAGTATTCGCATTCCAACCATTATTCATGTAAATTGAGTCTGTGTCTTTATAAGCTGTTTGTGAACAGAATTCCCACTCACCTGAAGAAGGGGCTTAGAGCTTCGAAAGCTTGTGTGGCTTTTGCTACCAAATAAACCTGTTGGACTTTAACCTGGTGTTGTTAAACTTCTTACTGTGTTTACCCCAGTCCAACGCCGGCATCTCCACATCAAAAGAATGAAACATGGCAGTAAGCTAGCAACAAATGACCCTGGAAGAAAGCAACATTCAGTTTGGCTCTGAGAGCATTTAGACTGAACAGCCAGAGGATGAGAATCAGATTTTGCTTCAATCTTTATGGACTATTTTCTGAATCCTAAATCAAGAACTCGCGATGCAAAACAAACTCTGTTTAAAGTGTGCATGGCAGGTACTTTATAACTTAATTGTACAAAGGGAAACTGCACCCACGTATTTCATGTCAAGTGGGAAGCTCATCACTTTAAGCACCAATAACTTTCCCTGTCCTCTTCCTTTACGCTTCGCACCACACAACTCCAACAGGAGCAGAGAAATTACATCTTTTGCCAAAATCAAGGCAACGTGCTGGCACGCTAGTGAACCGTGTCGCATCATATCCTGCTCCTGAACCAAAAAATTCCTACTCTAGTGCTTTCCCATCAGGAATCATTAGATAGCTCGCGGAAGTGCAAATCTGGCTGTTTACCCTCTACAGTCATGATGTGGAGATGCCGGCGTTGGACTGGGGTAAGCACAGTAAGAAGTCTCACAACACCAGGTTAAAGTCCAACAGGTTTATTTGGTAGCAAATACCATAAGCTTTCGGAGCGCTGCCCCTTCGTCAGATTTTCACTCCATCTGACGAAGGGGCAGCGCTCCGAAAGCTTATGGTATTTGCTACCAAATAAACCTGTTGGACTTTAACCTGGTGTTGTGAGACTTCTTACTGTGCTTACCCTCTACAGCCCAGAAACCAACGCTGTGCCATCTGGCTTAACGTTTCCCTTCAATATACAGTAAATGCAAACTAACTCATGTTACAGCTAGAGTAACATATTCTCATTCCCCAGCCCTAACAAAATCATAATTGCTGTACCATACAATATAGATGACTGGAGTAGAAAGGCTATAATTTGTCAGAGGTTGAGATAACGTCGGGAACCTAGATTAAATTGCAGCCTCATGAATCACTCTGAACCACCTTCAACATTACACTACAATTTTAATAAAATTTAAATAACGTTGATAGTTTAATAGTGAAGGAATTACACTGAACACTAACAGGCTATTGGAATGTCATTACTGCAGTCAAATACTGAGATTCCTAGGAGCAGACACAAGATTAAAGTAATCCAGGAACACTTCATAACTTATATCCTGAAGATAAGAATCAGAGCGAATTTCAGTTTACAATACTATAAAACATGATTTACACGCCAAATATTGAAATGCAAGATGCATTCGTGGTATTGTTGGCAATTTGATTTTGTTAGTGATTAGCATAACAGAATGTTCATCAGTATGCTTGCTGTAATGCACACACTGTCTGCAAATAATTATTCCCTTTCCTGGCTCTTGGTCAATGAGAAATAGTTCTTTTTTAAAGCAATGTCAGGCTAGGAGATTATACTGACAATCAAACCTTCAAGCATAATTCAGGAAATAATGGTGACCATTATCAAGACACCATGAGTTTACTTATCTTTGCTTCAATGTGTAACCCTGGAGATAAACATTTTAAATGTTGTAAAATAACTTTTAAAATTATGCTTAAATGTCTGCAGTCAGAGATACATCTTAAAAACAGAAGCCCAAGTAGTGTTCAAAAATCTAACTGAGTCCTGTATTCAGGCCTCCTCCAGAAGTCCCCAGCTTCATAGATGCCAATCTTCAGCTAATTTGATTCACTTCACGGGATATCAAGAAACGGTTGAAGGTACTGGAAACTGCAAAGGTTATGGGCCCGGACAATACTCCAGTAATACTCCTGAAGAGTAATTACTGTGTTCCAGAACTTGCCATGCCCCTAGCCAAGCCGTTCCAGTACAGCCACAAACACAGGCATCTGCCTGACAAGATGGAGAATTGTCCAGGTACATCCTGTACACAAGAAACAGACTATTCCAACCCGGCCAATTACAGCCCCATCAGTCTACCTTCGACCATCAACAAAATAACAGAAGAGGTCATCAATATTGCTATCAAGCAGCACTTATTCAGTAATACCCTGTTCATGCTCACTCAGTTTGGGATCTACCAGGGTAACTCATTCGAGCCTTGGTTCAAACACAGACAAAAGAGCCTGAACTTCAGATGTGAGGTGAGATATCAAGGCGTCCTAGCAAAACTGGAGTCAATGGGAATCGGGCGTACATTTTCTGCTGGTTGGAGTCATACCCGGCACATAGGGAGATGGTTGTGGTGACCAGAGGTCAACCATCTCAGCCTGAGGACATCACTGCAGGAGTTCCTCAGGGTAGTGTCCTAGGCCCAGCCATTCAGTCACTTCATCAATGACCTCCCTTCCATCATAAGGTCAGAAGTGGGGATGTTTCCAGATAACTGCAATGTTCAACACCATTCTCAGCTCCTCAGATACAGAAGTTGCTCATGTCAAAATGCAGCAAGACCTGAACAATATCCAGGCTTGGGCTGACATGTGGCATGTAACATTCATGCCACACAAGTGCCAGGCAATGGACATCTCCAACAAGAGAGGATCTAACCATCACTCCTTGACATTCCATGGCATTACCATCACTGAATCCCCCACTATCAACAACTACAGTCTGGGGGTTACCTTTGACCAGAAACTGAACTAGCGACACAAATACTGCTGCTACCAGAGCAGGACACAGGCTAAGAATCCTGCGGCAAGTAACTCACCTCCTGACTTCCCAAAGCCTAACCATCAGGCACAAGTCAGAAGTTTAATGGAACACTCTCCACTTGCCTGGATGAGAGCAGCTCCAACAAAATTCAGGAAGCTCCACACCATCCAGGACAAAGCAGCTCACTTGATTGCTACCCCTTCCACAAACATTCACTCCCTCCACCACCGATGAACGGTGGTAGCCGTGTATCAGCTACAAGGTGCACTGCAGGAACTCACCAAGGTTCCTTTGGAAGCACCTTCCAAACTCACGACCACCACCATCTGGAAGGCAAGGGGAGCAGATACCAGGGAAAACCACCCCCCTTGGAGGTTCCCCTCGAAGTTACTCACTATCCTGACTTGGATACATAGAGTCATAGAGGTTTACAGCATGGAAACAGGCCCTTCGGCCCAACTTGTCCATGTTGCCCTTTTTTAAGCCCCTAAGCTAATCCCAATTGCCCGCATTTGGCCCATATCCCTGTATACCCATCTTACCCATGTAACTGTCTAAATGCTTTTTAAAAGACAAAATTGTACCCGCCTCTACTACTACCTCTGGCAGCTTGTTCCAGACACTCACCATCCTCTGAAAAAATTGCCCCTCTGGACACTTTTGTATCTCTCCCCTCTCACCTTAAACCTATGCCCTCTAGTTTTAGGCTCCCCTGCCTTTGGGAAAAGACATTGACTATCTAGCTGATCTACGCCCCTCATTATTTTAAAGACCTCTATAAGATCACCCCTCAGCCTTCTACGCTCCAGAGAAAAAATTCCCAGTCTAACCAACCTCTCCTTATAACTCAAACCATCAAGTCCCGGTAGCATCCCAGTAAATCTTTTCTGCACTCTTTCTAGTTTAATAATATCCCTTCTATATTTGGGTGACCAGAACTGTACACAGTATTCCAAGTGTGGCCTTACCAATGCCTTGTACAACTTCAACTCCTGTATTCAATGTTCTGACCAATGAAATCAAGCATGCTGAATGCCTTCTTCACCACTCTGTCCACCTGTGACTCCAATTTCAAGGAGCTATGAACATGTACCTCTAGATCTCTGTTCTATAACTCTCCCCAATGCCCTACCATTAACTGAGTAAGTCCTGCCCTGGTTCAAAGTCAGAGAAGATGTTCTTGAGTCAGTTGGTATGTGTTTTCAGGCTTTTGTATCACCATTCCTTCACATGTCGCTGGGTCAAAACCCTAAAACTCTGACCCTAACAGTACTGTGGGTGTACCTACACCTCAGGGACTTCAGCAGTTCAAGGTGGCAGCTCTCCACCACCTTCTGAGGGCAACTGGCCTAGCTACAAGCTGCATCACAGCTTGGTATGGCTCCTGCTCTGACCAACACCGCAAGAAATTATAAAGGGTTATGAACATAGCCCAGTCCATCGCGCAAACCAACCTCCTATCCATTGATTCCTTTCACACTTCCCTCGGAAAAGCAGCCAGTCAAGGACCCCACACATCCCTGACATACTCTTCTTGTCGGGAAAAAGATACAAAAGCCCGAAAACACATACCAACTGACTCAAGAACAGCTTCTTCTCTGCTGTTAGACTTTTGAATGGACCTACCTTATATTAAGTTGATGTTTCTCTGCACTCTAGCGATGACTATAACACTACATTCTGCACCTCCTCCCCTATGAACGGTTTGTCTGTAGTGTGCAGCAAACAATACTTTCCACTGTATCCCAATGCACGTGACAATAAATAAACTCAAAAGCAACACCCACGTCGTAAATGAATTAAACAAAAATTACCAAATTCTAACACTTTACAATAGTTTCCTTAGCATATCACTAACAGATTTTATAGATGTTACCTCTAATAGGCTTATAAGAGTAAAACATCTTATAAATCATTATAGCTACCTACCTGCATGCCAGTGTATTACACTATATTGGAATACTGTGCTGTTTGAACTCAAGCTGTTTGTGTCATGTCTTTTCGTAATGTCAACTATTCAGTCATTTAGCCTGCCCTTGGTTCTACACTGCTAGATTAACAGATTGGCGCCACTGTGCCAGGGTTAAAATGAGAAGCGATAAACGTCCAAACAGTCAATGCAATTTATGGGAAATATCACAAGTGGCGATTCTTAATCACAAAACCAGTCCTTGCCTCACCAATCCCCCCAAAGATTTTGTTCAATAAACTCTTCCCCTCCATCCCACGAGTTTCCCCCGATCCACATTATATTAAGAACAGACTTGCAAAAGAAGAATTAATCAGCATGAAGTATTGGCTGGACCATAGATCAGAATTATATAGATCAAGGATCGCAAGTAAAATCACTTCCTGTACGGAAAAATCATATGCTATTCATCACCTTTGGTCTGAGGGACAGACATTTGCAAGCAATGCATGATTCATGCTGGAAGGATCCAGTTTCCACATCTCTTTACAGGTGTTTATCACATAATTACCCTGTGCATTAATATGTCAAAACAAGGCCTTAAATATTTTAAAATTCAGTGTATAAAACATATAATTGCCAAAATTAGTTATTGCAACACGTACAAAGCTAAACTATGAAGTAATTCTCATTCACAGGATACATAGCTTCAGGAATTTGCACATCTTCCCTGTGTCTGCGTGGGCTTCCGGGTGCTCCAGTTTCCTCCCACACTCCAAAGATGTGCCGGTTAGGTGGATTAGCTATGCTATATTGCCCCTTAATGTCAGGGGGATTAGCAGGGTAAATATGTGGCGTTATGATAGGGCCTGGGTGGGATTGTCATCGGTGCAGGCTTGGTGGGCCAAATGGCCTCCTTCTGCACTGTAAGGATTCTATGATTCCAAGAAGATGCAAGAGTTATGGGTCTTCAGAAAATTCCAAAATATGTCACGCAAAATTAACGACTTTTGAAGATAAGCAAATATTGCAATTAATTTATTCACAGCACAAACAGCAAAGAGTGAAGACAGATGACGAGGTCAATTTGTCATGTTAAGTGAGAAATGAATGTTGCGCAGGTCATTAGGAGAACTCTGCCGCAACTACTCGAATGGTGCCCTAGAATCTTTTTACAGCCAACTGCAGAAAAATTGGGTCACAACTCAGAATCCCTACAGGATAGGAGGAGGCCATTTGGCTCATCAAGCCCGCACCAACAACAATCCCACCAGACCCTATCCCTGTAACCCCACGTATTTACTAATTCCCCTGATACCAAGAGGCAATTTAGCATGACCAATCAACCTAACCTGCACATCACTGGGCTGTGGGACGAAATAAAAGGCAGCCCCCTGTATTAAGTGCAAAGTGTATCAAGTGGTTTATGTACTTAATCTTAAATTTATTTCTGATCACATGCCACATTTCAGATTACTGCACATTTTAAATCTGTCACAACCAGTCAAGAGAGTTCCCAACAGGACAGGAAAATTACATTTTGCCTGATTAATAACGTTGTTTGGATATTTCATGAATTTTCATTTATGACTGAAAAGTTTGGCCTAACTTAAGATGCAGCATTTCAATATTCACTGCAAATTAAGCTTACCTATGACACTAATAAAATAAAAAATAAAGTTTAAAAGTTTATTTATTAGTCACAAGGCTTACATTAACATTGCAATGAAGTTACTGCGGAATTCCCCTAGTCGCCACACTCTGGCTCCTGTTTGGGTCAATGCACCTAAGCAAATCCAAAAACTGTTTATTTTTGACATCAGAGGAGGAAGAAAGGAGGACTACATTAAGTCACAATGCATTAAATGTGGTTCATATCTTCTTTTAAGAAACTACATTCAGCTCACAAGCATTTCATGTAAAAAGATGTTCCGCTAGCTTCAAATGTCTCATCATACAAGCACCAAAATCAACGGAACAACTCCAACCTCCACTCAACTTTGAAATATACCGCATTTGTGAGCCTAAACAGAAGAAAATTTATGCAAACAGAAAAAATATATTGAGCATTCAAGTTGCTTACTGCTCATTACACCTTTTAGCAAAATGATTTATGTAATATCCAAACTTCAATGAAGTATGACAACAGTCCCATCAGAACTGCACAAACATTACAAAGTGCTATACAAAAGTTGATTTGTTCGACCTTGAAAAATGCAAATGCAGATAACAGCCAGAGAACAATTGACGTCTTAGCAAGAAATTTACATAAACAGGTGACATTTTGTCAGAAAGAGAACATAAAACTGCCCAAATTATAGCATTTGAAATTGTTCAGACAACATGCATTACAAGATATTACTAATCTGTTGTCAAACAGGTAGGTAGAGCCATAGATTCCCCACAGTGCAGAAGGGGGCCATTTGGCCCATCGAGTCTGCAGCAACTCTCTGCAAGAGCATCTTAACCTAGGCCCACTCCCCCTGCCCTATCCCCGTACATTTACCATGGCTAATTCATACTATGACCAGTCCACCTAACCGAAGATTTGGACTGTGGGAATAAAGCGGAGCGCTTAGAAGAAACCCACGCAGAAATAGGTAGAACATGCAAACTCCACACTGACCGTCAGCCAAGGATGGAATTGAACCCGGGTCAGTGCCGCCACGCCACAGATATTTTTGTGGATAAAGCCAAATATTAAGGGAGTTGATAGAACATCTGGTCATCAATGCACTATTTTCAAATGTTATGAAAACAGTTGAGGTATGGCTTTTATCATTCATTCTCAGGATGTAGGTGCCTCTGGCAAGACTGGAATTTATTGCACATCCCTGTTTTGGTACAAGTGGTGGCTCGCTCAGTGGCACCAGAGGGTAGTTCAGAGTAAACCGCATTGGTGTGGGACTGGAGTTGCATAAAGGACACATGAAGCTCGCAAGCAAGCCAACCAGCTAGACTCTTACAGCAATCTGATCGTCTTGGTTGAATTGAAATTCTTCAACGGCCATAGTAGAATGAGAACCCATATTCTCTCGATCGTTACTCTAGTAATTTAACCACTATGTTACTACACTAACAGCCACAAAGTAGATGTGAAGATGATCATAAAATCACCAAATCAAAAAGCAAGGTGAGAGCTTGGTTGTCTTGTAGGTAGATGCTACCTGGAATCCTGCAAAGCCATTCATTCATAAACCATGCCAACAGTCCATAAAAAAATGTTATCTGAACAAGCACAAAATGTTGCCGAAACAGACAACATTTGAAGACTAAAATAATTAAATACGCAACTTGTTATTCGACAACATCATTGAGGGTTTCTTCAACAAATAATACAAACCCTCTGAGGACCTTTAAAAGCATTCAAATTCACATTTGCATACTGTCAAAAAATAAACTGAAGGCAGCAACACCGTACAGCATTCTGCACTTCGGGACAATAGAATAATTCAAAGAGAAACTTTCCACATAGGTAAATTATTGGCTTTCCTTCTCTTCCTCTCTGCTGCACCCTGCCCCCACTCAAATGCATTTTGAGCAGTGCATGGTTAACTGGAGAGTTTAACTCGGGCATTTTGTTCCCATCAAGAATCAAGCTAATGACTCACTGAATACAAGCTTTTGTGTTGCAATAGACATGCATCAGATTAAAGGGCCATTGAGGCAAGCATGTCAATTTGATTTGACTTCTGAACTCCAAACTGAGAGCTGCTGAAAAATGAGGGAAAGCCAACTCAAACACCGTTGCTTTTTAAAATTCACACTTTAGAAACATCTGTCCAAATTGTGAATTACATCAATCAGCCCTCTGATTAGAGGGGTCATTATCAACATCAGCAAGAGTACAGAAACGCTGCCTGGCACGGCGGAGATGTAGAGTTTGGTGAGTTAAATATTGCGACACCCAGGACAAGCACTGAAAAAAAAATATATGGAGGAGATGCCAGAAATTAGAACAATGCTCCCCCTATGGATTTTACACGCCCATTAAAGAATTCCTCACCAGAAAGCATTTTTTTTATTTATTAGTCACGAGTAGGCTTACATTACCACTGCAATGAAGTTACTGTGAAATTGCCCGAGTCGCCACACACTGTTCAGGTACACTGAGGAAGAATTTAGCATGGGCCATGCACCTAATCAACATGTCTTTCAGACTGTGGGAGGAAACCGGAGCACCCGGAGGAAACCCACACGGACAGGGAAAAATGTGCAAACTCCACACAGACAGTGACCCAAGCCGGGAATCGAACCGGGTCAAAGAAGAACAATACAGTGCAGGAACAGGCCCTTTGGCCCTCCAAGCCTGCGCCGCTCATGTGCCCACTAGACCATTCATTTGTATCCCTCTATTCCCAGTCTGTTCATGTGGCTATCTAGATAAGTCTTAAACGATCCCAACGTGTCCACCTCAATCACCTTGTTTGGCAGTGCATTCCAGGCCCCCACCACCCTCTGTGTAAAATACATCCCCCTGACATCTGTGTTGAACCTTGCCCCCCTCACCTTGAACCCGTGACCCCTTGTGTTCGTCACCTCCGACCTGGGAAAAAGCTTCCCACTGTTCACCCTATCTATGCCCTTCATAATTTTATACACCTCTATTAGATCGCCCCTCATCCTCCGTCTTTCCAGGGAGAACAACCCCAGTTTACCCAATCTCTCCTCATAGCTAAGACCCTCCATACCAGGCAACATCCTGGTAAACCTTCTTTGTACTCTCTCCAAAGCCTCCACGTCCTTCTGGTAGTGTGGCGACCAGAACTGGACACAGTGTTCCAAATGTGGCCTAACCATCGTTCTATACAGCTGCAACATCATATGCCAACTTTTATCTTCTATGCCCCGTCCAATAAAGGCAAGCATGCCATATGCCTTCTTCACCACCCTCTCCACCTGTGCTGCCACCTTTAAGGATCTGTGGACTTGCACACCCAGGTCCCTCTGTGTGTCTATACTCCTGATGGTTCTGCCATTTATTAACAACATAAGAAATAGGAGCAGGAGTAGGCCATCTAGCCCCTCGAGCCTGCCCCGCCATTCAATAAGATCATGGCTGATCTGAAGTGGATCAGTTCCACTTACCCACCTGATCCCTATACCCCTAATTCCCTTACCGATCAGGAATCCATCTATCCGTGATTTAAACATATTCAACGAGGTAGCCTCCACCACTTCAGTGAGCAGAGAATTCCAGAGATTCACCACCCTCAGAGAAGAAGTTCCTCCTCAACTCTGTCCTAAACTGACCCCCCTTTATTTTGAGGCCGTGCCCTCTAGTTCTAGTTTCCTTTCTCAGTGGAAAGAATCTCTCCATCTCTACCCTATCCAGCCCCTTCATTATCTTATAGGTCTCTATAAGATCCCCCCTCAGCCTTCTAAATTCCAACAAATACAAACCCAATCTGCTCAGTCTCTCCTCATGATCAACACCCCTCATCTCTGGTATCAACCTGGTGAACCTTCTCTGCACTCCCTCCAAAGCCATAGCTCCCCCTTACATTAGATCTACCGAAATGCATCACTTCACATTTATCTGGATTAAATTCCATCTGCCATTTCTCCGCCCAATGTTCCAGCCTATCTATATCCTGCTGTATTCTCTGACAATGTTCATCGCTATCCGCAACTCTAGCAATCTTCGTGTCGTCCACCAGGGTCCCTGGCGTTGTGAGGCAACAGTGCTAACCACTGTGCCGCCTGTTGTATTGTTTAGTAGAATGTATGGAACATGATAGATCCATTTTATAAAGCTCTGATGCCATTATGTATAGATCAGTCAATAAACTGATTTGATTTGTCATATGTATTGGTATAGTGAAAAGTATCGTTTCTTGTGCGCTACACAAAGCATACCTTTCATAGAGAAGGAAAGGAGGGAGTGCAGAACGTGTGTTGCAGTCATAGCTAGGGTGTAGAGAAAGATCAGCTTAATGTGAGGTAGGTCCATTCAAAAGTCTGATGGCAACTAGTTTTGCTGAAGTGCAATATTTTTTGCAAGTTATAATGCATAGCTTAAACAGTTCCAACATAACCTGCTGCATTTGTGTACAAAACGTATGGTCATGTAAAAACACTGTACAGTAGTTAAGCATAACCTTCAGGCATCAGACATACTTACGAAATCATCAATGAACATGCTGCTGCCTGAAAACATTAATTGAGACCAAACAAACTGCACAGCTGACGTAGCAGCAACTTACAGCTAAATGGACAGGAATTCAAGTCTTGTAAAGAGGCAGAAAGGTTAAAAAAAATTCTGGAAACACCTTCCATCTAGAAGGACTGATCTGAAACCTGGTTTCCATTTATTCCTCCACAGATGCTGTCTGACCTGCAGAATGCTCCCAGAATTTCTGATTTTATTGTTAAGACCTGAGTACTCAATCAGGAGAAACCAGGATGGCACGGTGGTTAGCACTGCTGCCTCACAGTGCCAGGGACCCGGGTTCGATTCCCAGCTTGGGTCACTGTCTGTGTGGAGTCTGCACTGGTTTCCTCCCACAGTCCAAAAGACATGCTGCTTAAGTGCATTGACCTGAACAGGCGCCAGACTGTGGCGACTAGGGGAATTTCACAGTAATTTCTTTGCAGTGTTACTTGCGACTAATAAACAAACTAAATAAACGAGAGAGGGATTTTCCAGCTACCCTCGCCCCCCCCAAGAATGGAAAATCCCGCCCACGGTCTTTGCATGGTCCTGTCCCGTCCGCTACAATTCCCATGTCGGGCGACACAAGGAAAATTCCACCCCAGATCTCTTTTGAGAGGTTGCTGGTGCATTAAAATCACCAACAATCCAGAAGTAAAGACAAGAGTGGAAAATGTTAAAGACTGTAAACTTTGTCCGTTACCGGTGGAGTCCCAGTTTAGAATCAAAAACAACATACAGACTATTATAATCTGATGTGGTCACCTCGGTATACACATACAAGTGAGAGATCACAGATTTCTCTATTTTAAACAGATGCAGGAGAAAACTGACAAGATTATACCTTACACACCCAAATTCCGTTCGACAAACTACGAAAACACCTGACCACCAAGACGCGCCTATGATCACACTCGAGGCCAATTTTGCCTTTGACCGAACCTTCATTGTACTATTCCATTTTATGCAGTGCTTAGAGCCAATAACCGCTGTCTTAATGCATACCTAGAGTATATTAAAAAAAAGATAAATTTAGGCCAACTTTTCACCTGATTTGAAATAGTCGGGAGAGCCCAATTGAGATAGTCCTCCACTTAGATTCAAACTCCAACATTCTCATTGCTTGTGTCAAGAATTATTTCCCAAGAATTGCAGCATAAAGTAGACATTCACAGAGCAGAAAGAGCACCAGATGAATATAGCCAGGGGATAAGTCGCACGCCAGCTGAAATGCAACTTTTTTTGAGAAGTGTAACCTTCATATTCCGCTGAAATTCTATTTCCTTGAAAGTATTAAAATGTAACGAGAATTCGCTCATATGGTTTTGTCAGACACAGAAAAACTGGTTGACCAGCCCTATCTGTTTCAGCTGAGTATCTGGCACACTCAAGTTGTGAATACTCCAGTTAAAGCTTTCCTTTTTATTCATTCATGGGGCATGGGCACTGCTGGCTGGCCAGCATTTATTGCCCATCCTTAGTTGCCCTTGGAGGGCAGTTGAGAGTCAACCAACATTGCTGTGGCTCTGGAGTCACATGTAGGCCAGACCAGGCAAGGACGGCAGATTTCCTTCCCTAAAGGGACATTAGTGAACCAGATTGGTTGCTCATGCAGACATTGAAAAACATTCTGCAGCATGAATTCACAAAGCAAACACTTTTGTTTCTGTTTGGTCTATGCAATCTCAATTATTTACTTGGATTTAAGAGCCATAACTCATTAGCTGCTCAATAACTCATGTATTCAAGATTTAGTATCAATACAGCTTGCACACTTCTCTTGTACATATATTGCAAATTCATTTGATTAAACTCAGTTGAGACTCCAGCTATTTCCTTGCACATTGAAGAAAAAGATTAACATGTATGCAGGCCATATCAAGTCTGGGGAGGCGACGGCCTAGTGATATTATCGCTAGATTGTTAATCCAAAAACTCAGCCAATGTTCTGGAGACCCGGGTTCGAATCCTGCCACAGCAGACGATGGAATTTGAATTTTTTAAAAATACCTGCAATCGACTGATGACCATGAAACCATTGTCAATTGTTGGAAAAACCCATCTGATTCACTAATGTCCTTTAGGGAAGGCAATTTGATTTGATTCCAAAAGAGAAAAAGCTGGAAAATCTCACCAGGTCTGGCAGCATCTGTAAAGAAAGGAAAAAGAGCTGACATTTCGACAGAGGATCATCTGGACTCGAAACGTCAGCTCTTTTCTCTCCTGACAGATGCTGCCAGACCTGCTGAGATTTTCCAGCATTTTCTCTTTTGCTTTCAGATTCCAGCATCCACTGTAACTTGCTTTTAATTTGATTTGATTCATTATTTAAGTTTATTTATTAGTGTCACAAGTAGGCTTACATTAACACTGTAAATGAAGTTACTGTGAAAATCCCATAGTCGCCACACTCCGGCGCCTGTTCGGGTACACCGAGGGAGAATTCAGCATGGCCAATGCACCCTAACCAGCACGTCTTTCAGACTGTGGGAGGAATTCACATGTATTAGCACACAGTGAAAAATATTGTTTCTTGCGTGCTATATAGACAAAACATATTGTTCATAGAGTACACAGGAGAAAGAAAGGAGGGGATACAGAGCATAGTGTTACAGTCATAGCTAGGATGGAGAGAAAGATCAACTTAATATACGGTAGGTCCATTCAAAAGTCTGATGGCAGCAGGGAAGAAGCTGTTCTCGAGTCGGTTGGTGCGTGACCTCAGACTTTTGTATCTTTTTCCCGACAGAAGAAGGTGGAAGAGAGTATGTCTGGGGTGCATGGGGTCCTTGATTATGCTGGCGGCTTTTCTAAGGCAGCGGGAAGTGTAGACAGAGTCAATGGATGGGTGGTCTGGCCTACGTATGACTCCAGAGCCACAGCAATGTGGCTGACTCTCAACTGCCCTCTGAAATGGCCTAGCCAAGCTACCCAGTTGAATCAATCATGGACAATAAATGGTGGCCAGCCAGCGACTGTCTCACTGAATGAATTTTTAAAAAGTCATAACGAAATACAGAAAGAGAAATGGGATATTTAACTGAGGGGTTTAGATCAAGTAAATGAAGAGAAGCTATTACCACTGGCAAAAGATTTTGGATACTGAAGGAATCCAGGGATGTGGGAATGGTGCAGGAAACTGGAGCCGAGGTAGAATATCAGCCATCATCGCACTAAACTGGTGGAACAGGTTCAAAGGGACAATCGGCCCAGTGGTGCTTCTATTTCACATGTTCTCATGGAATTTTTTTAAAATTGAGATTTAAGATAACTGGCAAATGAATCAGTGGGAAGATGTCTTGGACAGCAAGTTGCTATGACCTGGAATGTGCCGCCTGAAAGGATGGCAGAAGCAAATTCAACAGTTCCTTCCAAAAGAGAATTAGATAAATGCTTGAAGGGAAAGCTTTTACAGGACAATGGAAAATGAGCGAGGGAGTGAACTAATTGGACAGCTCTTTCAGAGAGTCTCCAAAGGACTGATGGGTCAAGGCTACACTAATCTAAAATTCTATGATCATGTTTGGCTCAACAGGATTACAAGTGAGGAAAACTTTAATGCACCTTCAGAGTAATCATCACACAAACAGTGAGCAATGACAAACAAAAATGCACGCAAGTATTACTAGAAAAAGGTAATTACTATTTCTGATGGTCCATTAAAGTTCCACTAAGAACAGCATTTAAAGAGGAATTAGATTAATATCTTTGGTAATTAAAGACACAGTGGAAGAACTGATGGTCAAGAGCTTCAGGTTTCTAGGTGTCCAGATCACCAATAACCTGTCCTGGTCCCTGCACGTCGATGCTATAGTTAATAAAGCCCACCAGCACCTTTACTTTCTCAGGAGGCTAAGGAAATATGCAGCATGTCCGCTACAACTCTCACCAATTCTTACAGATGCACCATAGAAAGCATCCTTTCCGGGTTTATTCACAGCTTGGTGTGGCTCCTGCTCTGACCAAGACTACAAGAAACTACAAAGTGTTGTGAACGTAGCCCAGTCCATCATGCAAACCAGCCTCCCATCCATTGACTCTGTCTACACTTCGCACTATCATGGAAATGTCGCCATGATAATCAAGGACCCCACAAATACGCTCTTCCACCTTCTTCCATTGGGGAAAAGATACAAAAGTCTGAGATCACAAAGCAACCAACTCATGAACAGCTTCTTCCCTGCTGCCATCAGACTTCTGAATGGACTTATCACATATTAAGCTTTCTCTGCACCCTACCTATGACTGTAACACTACATTCTTCTCCCTTACATACTCTATGAACGGTATGCTTTGTCTGTACAGTGCGCAAGGAACAATACTTTCCACTGCATCCCAATACAAGTGATAATAAATCAAATCAAAATCAGAATTAGCGACTGACTGAAATGGAATTGGCACAGGTACATCAGGCAGAATGGCCCCTGCTTGATTGTATAAACTCTTTCCAAATGAAATCTGACCCAGGATATTTGGATATGCCTTTCTTTGGTACAAAATTGCACTGCTAACATTTGCTCTAAGTGGACAGTTCAGTCAGCAGACTAGATTCAATCAATATTGAATGGAGGAGCCTTGAGAAAAAGGGTTCTTAAAAACAAACCTCAAAATCAACTCTCCACTTCATGTTCTTCCTGCTCAAGGTTTAAGTTTATTTATTAGTGTCACAAGTAGGCTTACATTCACACTGCAATGAAGTTAACTGAAAATCTAGTCGCCACACTCCGGCGCCTGTTCAGGTACACTGAGGGAGAATTTAGCACGGCCAATGCACCTAACCAGCACGTCTTTCGGACTGTAGGCGGAAACCGGAGCACCTGGAGGAAACCCACGCAGACACGGGGAGAACATGCAGACTCCGCACAAACAGTGACCCAAGCCAGGAATCGAATCTGGGTCCCTGGTGTTGTGAGGCAGCAGTGCTAACCACTGTGCTGCTAAAGGTAAGTGGGTCTGGGGCGCTACATTGATCCAGTCGACAAACGACATACTCTCCCGCACCTCAGAATGTTTTCCAAGCATAGATTTACATAACACAGGTGGTTATTGCACTCACCACATCTGGATTGGCTGCTTTTGAGGGCAACCAAAATCAGATACCGCCAGGCACTCTTCCCATTTTTCAGCTTTGAATATTTAACGAATTTCCCAAAAAAAACGCCTCAACCATTGAGTCTTGGAGCTATACAACATGGAAACAGGCCCTTCGGCCCAACCTGTCCGTGCCAACCGGGTTTCCTAAACTGAACTAGTCCCATTTGCGTGCGTTTGGCCCGAATCCCTCTAAACCTTTCCCACCCATGTACCTGTCCAAATGTATCTTAAATGTTGTAACTGTACCCGCCTCTATCACCACCTCCTCCATTCATCACTCACATAACCAAACTACAACAACTCTGATAAAACTCTCAACCATACACTCAATGAGAAATTTAAACTAATGACCCACACATCACAAAACTCCCAACAATAAAAAGTAGTCTTGCCCGTTGAAATCCTTCATGACTTTAAAAACCTCTTCGCCTTCTCTGAGCCGGTGTAAACTGCAGAACCTCCTCAGCTTTGAATGCAACCAATTCAGTAGTCTCCCATCTCTGGCATCCACCAGCTGAATTAATGTTGCATGCACACTCTGCCTTTCTTGCAGTGCAACACCCAGGACACTTGAGGATATCCTGAGGTCATGAAGTATGCATAGTAAATAAAGGCAAGCCTCTTTTTCAATGCCTCTCATCAAATAATGCAAGAATTAAGATGTTTAAACTGAAGCTCAGAATAAAGGGAGAAACTGGTTTTACAACTTCACAATTAAGATAAATGCTGATTATTGGCTCATAAAGAATTTGCAATTTCGTAAAATATTTAAATTCAACAGGACGCAGCAAAAAGTTAGGAATGCAGGAGGATGAAGTTTGATTATTTTTTTTGTGGAGAGATGGGTTGATGCTGCCTGAGAAAAGATGTTATGGACTGGGTTGCATTTGGAGAGAGGCAAGAGATGTTTATCCCAAGTGCACAGATATGGAGACACCCCCCCCATTCTCGAGCTCAGGATTCAAAGTGCCACTGCAGCTACAGGAGGAGGAGGCAGGAGGAGCCCCAGTGCCATCAAGGGAGAGAAGGGCTCCAGTTCCACCAGGAAGGCCTCCGCCCAAGGGCTCCCAGCTCCACCTACCCTAGATCCACCTGGGAACATGGGTGGAGGGCAGAGAGAGGGTGGCAAGAGGAGCTGGCTGCCACCACCCAGCTCCTCCCCAACTCCCATCAGGGGGACAGGGGTGAGGAAAAGGCTAAACAACCTCCTCCCCCAGATCACACTGAGGTGGGGGTGAAGCCACCCCCCTCCACACCCATCTCCCAGCAATGCAGAGGGGGAAAGCAGACCCCCCACCCCATCTCCCACTGAGGCAGGGGGAAAACAGACCACCCCATCTCCCACTGAGGCAGGGGGAAAACAGACCCCCACCCCATCTCCCACTGAGGCAGGGGGAAAACAGACCCATAGAACCCTACAGTGCAGAGAGAGGCCATTCGGCCCATCGAGTCTGCACCAACCACAATCCCACCCAGGCCCTACCCCCATATCCTTACATATTTTACCCGCTAATCCCTCTAACCTACACATCTCAGGACACTAAGGGGCAATTTTAGCATAGCCAATCAACCTAACCCGCACATCTTTGGACTGTGGGAGGAAACCAGAGCACCCGGAGGAAACCCACGCAGACACGGGGAGAATGTGCAAACTCCACACAGACGGTGACCCGAGCCGGGAATCGAACCCAGGTCCCTGGAGCCGTGAAGCAGCAGTGCTAACCACTGTGCTACCGTGCCGCCCACCCCATCTCCCAGAGGCAGGGGGAAAAAGACCCCCACCCCATCTCCCACCAAGGCGGGGGAAAGAAGCAGACCCCCCCACCCCATTTCCCACTAAGGCAGGGGAAAACAGACCCCCACCCCATCTCCCACCAAAGGTGAGGGGACAGACTAAACCCCAGCTCTGACCCAGATTCCCGGGGGGGGGGGGGGGGGGGTGAAGAGGCCCAGCACACCAACTCCTAGCAAAGGGGTAGGGGAAGGAACAGGCCACCCCCAGGTGGCAGTAAAGGTGGGGGTGGGGAGAGAAGAGAAAAATACCCTCTCCCAGTGAGGAGGGGTGGGAGGCAATGGAGGGATGGGGGAAGAGGGTAAGGGAGATGGGGTGGGTGGACTGGGGGTGGGGGGAAGGGGGTCTCTCAGGGCTGCAGCTCCCCGGGGGTGGGGGGTGTGGGAAGGGCCGGCCACAGGCACTCTCTCCTCCCCGGGTACTTCCTGATAGCAGCGGGCGGGCAGCGCCAGTCCCTCCCCCTGTGGCTCTCTCACCCACAGGGCCTCAGGTAACCCGGCTGCGGGGGGGGAAGAGAGAGAGAGAGGTGGGGGCGGTCGGGTCCGCTGGCCCGGCCGGCCTGAGGCCTCGCTTACCGACTGGGACACAGCCCCGCTGTAGGGTTACTCACCGCCGCCGCCGCTCGAGCTGCTCCCTCCCCTCGCGCCGCAATCCAACCGCCCCCGGAGCCGCGCTGGGCGGGTCCTCCCCCTCCCCGCCAGGACCCTCCGCCAATCACAGCGGCCCCTGCCCAGCCTGCCGCCCTCTCATTGGCCAACCCCCCCCCGCCTTGATTGGCACCCGTCCCGACCAATCGGAAACCCCAACCTGCCAGCCAATCGGTGCATCGTTCCCTTTGATTGGTCGCCGCTTGGACCAATCGGAGCAGCGCCACCTGCCAAGCCTCTCTCTATTGGCTGCGGGCGGTGAGCCGGTCCGCCAATCGCTGCTCCAGCTCCGCTCGCCTGAGCTAATAGAATCAGAGCATCGCTCGAGCCCAGAAGACAGCCATTCGGCCCTTCCTGGTCCTGCTAGCTTCTCTTTCAGGATGTGGAGTTGCCGGCGTTGGACTGGGGTAAACACAGTAAGAGTTTTAACAACACCGGGTTAAAGTCCAACAGGTTTATTTGGTAGCAAATGCCATTGGGGGGGGGGGGGTACACCCACAGTACTGTTGGTCCCCTTTCAGTGCAGAAAAAGGCCATTCAGCCCATTGAGTCTGCACTGACAACAATCCCACCCAGGCCCTATCCCCATAATCCCACATATTTACCCCGCTAATCCCCCTGACACTAAGGAGCAATTTAGCATGGCCAATCGACCTAACCTGCACATCTTTGGACACGATGGGACAATTTATCATGGCCAATCCACCTAACCTGCACCTTTGGACACTAAGGGGCAATTTAGCATGGCCAATCCACCCAACCTGCACATCTTTCGAGTGCAGGAGGAAACCGGAGCACCCGGAAGAAACCCACGCGGACACGGGGAGAACGTGCAAACTCCACCCAGACAGTGACCCAAGCCAGGAATCGAACGCAGGTCCCTGGTGCTGTGAGGCAGCGGTGCTAACCGTTGTGCCACCGTGCCCCCGCTCTACCACCACTCCCCTGCCTTCTCCCGGCATCCCTGCACATTCCTCCTTTCCAGATATTTAGAAAATTTAGCAAATTTAGAAAAATCTACGGCACCGAAGGAGGCCACTGTACCCACCATGTTCAGGCACAGGAAAAGTGAGGGATAGGAAAGGACAACAGTGCAGTGCCACCCAATAATTCACGAATCAGGGATTGAATCCACAATTGATGCTAAGGTGGGAAAATTCAAAATTTCGAATTAAAAAAAATCACAGAGAAAGCAGCCTCAAATTGCAACAATGCCGCGTTAATTGATCAAGTCCATGGTACTTTATTCAGACAAATGCTTTGGTATAAAAACTTGATATGGTGCAATAACATGAGATGACTGGTTAATATTTTGGGTTCAGATAGGATGACCATATTTTCTAAACCTAACCTGGGGACAGACCGTGTGGGAACATGCCATCAAAAACCCCTGGGCCTGTATGTTTTGGCACGTTTTGTTTTATTGTTCATGGGACGTGGGCATCGCTGGATAGGCCAGCATTTATTGCCCATCCCTAATTGCCCTTGAGAAGGTGCCAGTAAGCCGCCTCCTTGAACTGCTGTCCATGGAGTGCTATGTACAGTTTTGGTCTCCTTACTTGAGAAAGGATATACTGGGACTGGAGGAGGTGCAGAGGAGATTCACTAGATTGATTTCGGAGTTGAGAGGGTTGGCTTATGAGGAGAGACTGAGTAGACTGGGGCTATACTCATTGGAATTCAGAAGAATCAGGGGAGATCTTATAGAAACATATTAAATTATGAAGAGAATAGATAAGATAGAAGCAGGGAGGTTGTTTCCACTGGCAGGTGAAACTAGAACTAGGGGGCATGGCCTCAAAATAAGGGGGAGCAGATTTAGGACTGAGTTCAGGAGGAACTTCTTCACACAAAGGGTTGTGAATCTGTGGAATTCCCTGCCCAGTGAAGCAGTTGAGGCTACCTCATTGAATATTTTTAAGGCAAGGATAGATAGATTTTTGAATAGTAAAGGAATTACGGGTTATGGTGAGCGGGCGGGCAAGTGGAGCTGAGTCCACGAAAAGATCAACCATGATCTTATTGAATGGCAGAGCAGGCTTGAGAGGCCAAATGGCCTACTCCTGCTCCTAGTTGCTCTCCTAGTTCTTATGTGGTGCTGTTAGGAAGGGAATTCCAGGATTTGGACCCAGCGACAGTGAAGAAATGGCAATATATTTGCAAGTCAGGATGGTGACTGGTTTGGAGAGAAATCTCTAGGTGATGGTGTTCCCATGTGTCTGCTGCCCTTGTCATTCAAGATGGAAGGTGCTGTCGAAAGAGCCTTTGGTAAGTTCCTACAGTGAATTTTGTAAATGGTACATATAGCTGCTACTGCGTGTTGGTGGAGGGAGTGGATGTTTGTGGATGTGGGAAGTATTCTATCACACTCTTGACTTGTGGTTTTGGGCAGTCAGGAGGTGAGTTATTCACCACACCATTCCTAGCCTCTGACCTGCTCTTGTAGCCACAGTATTTATATGGCCCGTGTCAATCAGCCTAATTCAAATCCTGCTCTGACACCCCAGGGAAAAACCAAATAAACAAAAATGCATTAACTCTGATTAAAGCAAACACATCCCTCACTAAAATCAATCATTAGCCTTTATTCTCAGCATGTTAGCTGCCTGATGCAGACAAATCGGCACCATGTAAAACAGAGTTGAATTTTAAACATACCCCTTACAAGAAACATGATATGAATACATTTCTTAAAGGCACGCTATCATCACACTTGTCCAATTCAGTTTTTAGTCATAGGTAACCCCCAGGATGCTGATTGTGGGGGATTCAACATTGGTAATGCCATTGAATGTCAAGGGACAATTGTTAGATTCTCTCTTGTTGGAGATGACCATTGTCTGGCACTTGTGTGATGTAAATGTTATTTTCCTGTTGTCAGCCCAAGCTTGGATATTGTCCTAGTCTTATTGCATTTGGACATGGGCTGCTTCAGTGTCTGAGGAGTCACGAATTATGCTGAACATTGTGCCGTCATCAGCGTACATCCCCACTTCTGACTTTTCAATAACCCCAACCATCTTCCTTTGTGCTAGGTATCAGTCCAACCAGCCGAGAGTTTTCCCCTTGATTCCCATTGACTCCAGTTTTTGTGCTAAGGCTCCTGGATGCCACACTCAGTGAAAATGCCACATTGACGTCAAGCGGTCACTCCCATCTCACCTCTGGAATTCAGCTCTTTTATCCATATTTGGACCATGCGGTCAGGAGCTGAGCGACCCTGGTGGAACCCAAACTGAACATCTATGAGCAGATTATTGCTAAGCAAGTGCCACTTGATAGTGCTGTTCTCAGCCCCTTCCATCACTTTACTGATGATCGAGAGTAGGCTGACTGAGTTGTGATTGGCCGAGTTAGATTTGTCCTGCTTTTTGTGCACAGGACATGCCTGAGGCAATCTTCCACATTGCCGGGTAGATGCCGGTGTTGCAGCCGTACTGGAACAGTTTGGCTAACGGTGCAGCAGGCTCTAGAGCGCAAGTCATTGCCGGAATATTCTCAGGGTCCAAAGTCTTTGCAGTATCCCCTGCCTTCAGCTGCTTCTAGGGTGTTGGTGAGGCCACACCTGCAGTATTGTGTGCAGTTTTGGTGTCCTTACCTGAGGAAGGATGCCCTTGCTATAGAGGGAGTACAGCAAAGGTTTAACAGGCTGATTCCTGGGTTGGCAGATGTAACGATTTTAATCAGGCCTATTAGAGTATGAACTCCCTGATTAAGGGCCACCCACTGGACACCACAGGGACTGGGGTGTATTATTGACCTCTTCAATCACATGTTGATTTGATGTTTTAAGTTTCCTTTCCGTTTTGTCTTTTGTTTTGGGCGGTTCCCCTCCTTTTAGGGAGCTGCCCCTTTTTTAGTTGTCCCGAAGTTAATTTGATTTTGTTTATTTGTTTGGACAACAAAAGAAGTCCCTGATAAATGGCCAAATTGATGGGCCAATCAGGGAGCCTCTTGCTTTGTACTTCTGGAACTCCTAGTGGAGACTGCTAACTGTATGCTGTTATCAGACCTGTAAGTAAAGGGATTCTGGTGAAGGACTCCAAGGACTTATGACAACAGGTCTGTCATATGGGGAGAGACAAAGTTGGTTAGGATTGTATTCACCGGAGTTTAGAAGAGTGAGAGGGGATCTCACAGAAACTGTATAACAGGGTGGATTCAGAAAGAATGTTCCCAGTGGTGGGGGGGAGTCCAGAACTAGGGGTCATAGTTTGAGGATGAGGGGTAAACCTTTTAGAACTGAGGTGAGGAGAAATTTCTTCACTCAGCGAGGTGGAATTCACTACCATAGAAAGTAGCTGAGGCCAAAACGTTGTGTGTGATTTCAAGAAGAAATTAGATATCGGTCTTGGGGCTAAAGGAATCGAGGGATATGGGGGGGAAGGGGGGATCAGGATATTGAATTTGATGATCAGCCATGATCAAAAGAATGGGGGAGCATGCTCGAAGGGCCGAATGGCCTACTCCTGCTTCTAGTTTCTATGTTTCTTGATATCATGTGGAATGAATCGAATTGGCTGAAGACTGGCATCTGTGATGCTGGGGACCTCCGCAGGATACAATATAAGTTGCAACATATGAGAGACTGATTAAATGCTGATGTATTGAATGTGGCTCTGAGTAACTGGGTATATTTTTGACACTTAAAAGATGAAGATATATAAATGCAAAAAATGAGAAGTACCTGAAAGAGAACAAGCTTTTCAGTAAGATCCCACCGTATGGTTTTCCAACAATGAGAAGAGGCCGTGAGCTGGGATTATGCATCCCCATGGATCAGTGTTAGATTAACTTGGCTCCAGTCTCTCCAAACAGCATCATTTTTAAAAAGCTTATTAGTATCACAAGTAGGCTTACATTAACACTGCAATGAAGTTACTGTGAAAATCCCCTAGTCGCCACACTCCGGCGCCTGTTCGGGTACACTGAGGGAGAATTTAGCACGGCCAATGCACCCCTAACCAGCACGTCTTTAGGACTGTGGGGGGAAACCCACGCAGACATGGGGAGAACGTGCAGACCCTGCACAGTCACCCAGGGTGGCACAGTGGTTAGCACTGCTGCCTTACAGCACCAGAAACCCAGGTTCTATTCCCGGCTTGGGTCACTGTCTGGTTAGATGCATTGACCCGAACAGGCACCGGAGTGTGGCGACGAGGGGAATTTTACAGTAACTTCGTTGCCGGCTTCATTGCAGTGTTAATGTAAGCCATGTTTGTGACTAAGTATTAAACTTTACTTTTCTGTCTGTGCGGAGTCTGCATGTTCTCCCCGTGTCGCGTGGGTTTCCTCCCACAGTCCGAAAGACGTGCTGGTTTAGCATTGGCCATGCTAAATTCTCCCTCTGTGTACCCAAACAGGCGCTGGAGTGTGGCGACGAGGGGATTTTCACAGTAGCTTCACAGTGTTAATGTAAGCCTACTTGTGACACCAATGAATAAACTCTGAAACTTGGGGATGGTCAGTCAATCAGCTTTAGCTGTGGTGGTTGAGGGTACAATATTGGCAATGATGCTAGGAGAACTCTCTGCTCCTCTTTGCCTAGTCATCTGTGCAGTTTTGCTGTCCTTATCTGAGGAAGGATAGAGGGAGCGCAGCGAAGGTTTACCAGGCTGATTCCTGGGATGGAGGTCTGTCATACGTGGAGAGACTAAATCGGTTAGGATTATAATCATTGGAGTTTAGAAGAGTGAGAAGGGATCTCATCGAAACTTATAAAATTCTAACAGAGTTAGACAGAGTAGATTCAGAAAGAATGTTCCCGATGGTGGGGGTGTCCAGAACTAGGGGTCATAGTTTGAGGATAATGGGTAAACCTTTTAAAACTGAGGTGAGGAAAAATTTCTTCAACCAGAGGGTGGTGAATGTGTGGAATTCACTCCCACAGAAAGTAGTTGAGGCCAAAACATTGTGTGATTTCTAGAAGAAATTAGATATAGCTCTTGGGGCAAAAGGGATCAAGGAAGTTGGGATCAGGATGTTGAAAAGAGAGGCGATGGCCCAGTGGTATTATCACGAGACTATTAATCCAGAAACTCAGCTAATGTTCTGGGGACCCGGGTTCGAATCCCGCCACGGTGGATGGTGGAATTTAAACTCAATTAAAAGAAAAACATTTGAAATTAAGAATCGACTGATGACCGTGAAACCATTGTTGATTGTTGGAAAAGCCCATCTGGTTCACTAATGTCCTTTAGGGAAGGAAATCTGCCATCCTTACCCGGTCTGGCCTACATGTGACTCCAGAACCACAGCAATGTGGTTGACTCTCAATTGCCTCCTGAAATGACCTAGCGAGCCACTCAGTTCAAGGGCAACTAGGGATGGGCAATAAATGCTGGCCAGTCAGCGACGCCCATGTCCCACAAATGAATTTTTAAAAATTGATGATCAGCCATGATCAAAATAAATGTATTTATTAGTCGCAAGTAAGGCTTACATTAACACTGCAATGAAGTTACTGTGAAATTCCCCTAGTCGCCACAGTCCGGTGCCTGTTCGGGTCAACGCACCTAACCAGCACGTCTTTCAGACTGTGGGAGGAAACCGGAGCACCCGGAGGAAACCCATGCAGACACGGGGAGAACGTGCAATGAATGGCGGAGCAGACTTGAAGAGTGGAATGCTTCTATTTTCTCTGTTTCTATGGGATCTTTACTATCCTCCCCCAAAACCAGCAGAACAGGCCAAACAGCCTCCCAATTGATACCTATCCAAACCAGCACCTCCGACAATGCAGCACTCCCTCAGTGCTGCACTACATATCGGCCTTGATGCTGGACTCAAATTCTGGAATTGGACCTCAATGTACAACCTTCTGACTCAAGGGGCGAATGCTACCATTCAAAGTTTCCAGTGTAATCAGCTATCAGAATGAATAATTTGGGGTGGCACAGTGGTGCCTCACAGCGCCAGGGACCCGGGTTCAATTCCCGGGCAGCACGGTAGCACAGTGGTTAGCACTGTTGCTTCACAGCTCCAGGGACCTGGGTTCGATTCCCGGCTTGGGTCACTGTCTGTGTGGAGCTTGCACATTCTCCCCGTGTCTGCGTGGGTTTCCTCCGGGTGCTCCGGTTTCCTCCCACAGTCCAAAGATGTGCGGGTCAGGTTGATTGGCCATGCTAAAATTGCCCCTGAGATGCGTAGGTTAGAGGGATTAGCGGGTAAATGTGTAGAGATATGGGGGTAGGGCCTGGGTGGGATTGTGGTCGGTGCAGACTCGATGGCCTCTTTCTGCACTGTAGGGTTTCTATGGTGATAAAAAGATGGATTGGCCATGCTAAATTGCCTCTCAGTGTCAGGGGGACTAGCTAGGGTAAATGCATGGGGTTATGGGGATCGGGTCTGGGTGGGACTGTGGTTAGTGCAGACCCGATGGGCCGAATGGCCTCCTTCTGCACTGTGGGATTCTATGGATAATTGGTTGAGATACAGCCCTCCATTTCCTTTCCCAGCTTACGCCTTAATCAATTATAAATTAAACTATTGCCGTATCCTTCCCTTAATGTGGCACCAGTTGCAGTTTGGGCTTTCGCATTCCTGTTTCCAACTAGTCATCGTCACACGTTTAGATTATGTTACGTGAAGGCAAAATTGCGTAAGTTAAGCAAAGTGCTTATTTACAGCTCTTAAAATGCATTAAGGAAACTTAAAATGTCTGTAGGCAGTGACTTTGCCTGCGCTCAAAACCACAAAGAGAAACATGCATCGTGCAAACAAAACAGAAACAAATTTAGCGCCTGCTCTAGGAGCTAACTAAATCTTGCAGACACATTTTTTTTCTGCTCATTAGGCGCAAGGCGGAGACCCTACAGAGGTGTTGGTGCTTCTCCCAGAACAATCAGAGGCTGGTCAACCCTAAGCATAGTGGTTTCGCACACTGTTCTTCCACATTTCAGTTAATGCAGAGAGAATTTTTTTTTGCAAAAACAGGTCTTTTGTCTCTTGTTTCTAAGTTGCGATTCTCTTCCGTTGCTCCCAAAATGCTGAGTCGAACCGTGCCCCGATTGCAGAGAAAATACTCAACCTCCTTGAAGGAAGGAGGCATCCAGATATTGAATTCTACCAATTCTGTCGCTCTGCCATGATGCACTCAGACACCACAATATCTAACACCCTATTTTTGTTCTCAGCAGGAAGTTGAGCTGCCCTGCGTATACGAGCAATGAATATTGGCTCACTTTTATTTGTGAATGAATTGCTGTTCTGCATTCAGGCCGCAGATCCCAGAGACAGATTTATTGTTCCGCTTACTATTCCATGGCATGGTGACACAATGGTTAGCACTGTTGCCTCACAGCGCCAGGGACCCGGGTTCAATTCCAGTCTTGGGTGACTGTGCCTATGTGGAGTCTGCACATTCTCGCCGTGTCTGCGTGGGTTTCCTCCGGGTGCTCCGGTTTCCTCCCACATTCCAAAGATGTGCAGGTTGGGTGGATTGGCCATGCTAAATTGGCCCTTAGAGTCCAAAGATGTGTAAGTTAGGTGGATTGTTAGGTGGATTGGCCATGCTAAATTACCCCTTAAGTGTCCAAAGATGTGCGGGTTAGGTGGATTGGCCATGCTAAATTACCCCTTAAGTGTCCAAAGATGTGCGGGTTAGGTGGATTGGCCATGCTAAATTGCTTCTTAGTGTCCAAAGATGTGTAGACTAGATGGATTGGCCATGCTAAAGTGCCCCCTAGTGTCCAAAGATGTGTACGTTAGGTAGAGTGGCCATGATAAATTGTCCCTTGGTTTTCCAAATATGTAGGTTAGTGGGATTAGTGGGGTAAATACATGGGGTTGCAGGAATAAGGCATGGGTGGGACACGCTTTCAGAGAGTCGGTGCAGACTCAATGGGCCAAATGGTCTCCTTCTGCACTGTAGGGATTCTATGAACTGTTCTCAATTTATCAACTTCATACTTTTGAACGAGAGGTTAAGCCAAAGGCCTCATCTACCCACTCAGGTGGATGCGAAAGATCCCATGGCAGTCCTTCGAAGGAGGGCATGGGAGTTATCTCTGGAGGTCCTGACCAGTATTTGTCCCTCAATCAACATCACAAAAATGCAGACTATTTGGGGTTTTTTACATTGCTGCTGGTGTGAGTTTGTTGTGTGTACATTTCCTACATTACAATGCAACATGATGCTTCCAAATGTACAGCACAGAAAGCGTCCATTGAGCCCTAATGGTGTTCACCCACGTTTATCCCCAACATGGTTGTCCATTTCAACCCAACTTCATCACCTGAATCTTCTATTCCTTCCTCTCTGATGTGATTATCTTAAACACAACTTCACCAGGGCGGCATGGTGGCACAGTGGTTAGCACTGCTGCCTCACAGTGCCAGGAACCTGGGTTCGATTCCCGGCTTGGGTCACTGTCCGTGTGGAGTTTGCACGTTCTCCCCGTGTCTGCGTGGGTTTCCTCTGGGTGCTCCAGTTTCCTCCCACATTCTGAAAGACATACTGGTTAGGGTGCATTGACCCGAACAGGCGCCGGACTGTGGCGTCTTGGGGAATTTCACAGTAACTTCATTGCGGTGAATGTAAGCCTTACTTGTGACTAATAAGTAAACTTTACTTTGTTAACCTCAAGAACTCCTTGTGGGAGCAAGTTCCACCGGGTAAAGGGGTTTTTCCTGCATTTCTTGTTAGATTTATTAGTGGTGGCCTTGTAGGTACACCTGCTACTTTGGGTTTTCCCTACAAGTGGTACCGGGCGCTTAGAAAGTCAACAGGATCTGAGGACCCTGTTGCAGTCAATATCGATAAAAACAAAAGAGGAAGAGGGAGACAGAATAGGTCAGAGCAGAGAGTGATGGTGTGGAGGAGGGTCAAACTTCTTAACTGTTCTCCGTTCTCGCTGGCAGCCCTGGAGGGGCATGTGGGACCGCCAACTTCCAGCCAGTGTTGCCGATTACAACTGCTCGCGTGTTACAGTTCATTCACATGTTTGTCCATGCATGTTGTAGCCTGGCCTTGTGGTGATGGAAGAGGCCTCACTTTCAACACATTAACGCTTACTGTTAATCGATGGTCCAATTCCATTTTGAAGGTTTGATTTGATTTATTATTGTCAGATGTATTATCACACAGTGAAAAGTATTGTTTCTTGCGTGCTATACAGACAGAGCATACCGTTCATAGAGAAGGAAAGGAAAGAGTGCAGAATGTGGCGTTACAGTCTTGGTAGGGTGTAGAGAAAGATCAGCTTAGTGCAAGGTAAGTCCATTCAAAAGTCTGACGGCAGCAGGGAAGAAGCTGTTCTTGATTCGGTTGGTACGTGACCTCAGACTTTCGTATCCTTTTCCCGACGGAAGAAGGTGGAAGAGAGAATGTTCGGGCTGCGTGGGGTCCTTAATTATGCTGGCTGCTTTGCCGAGGTAGCGGGAAGTGTAGACAGAGTCAACAGATGGGAGGTTGGTTTGCGAGATGGATTGGGCTACATTCACGACCCTTTGTAGGTCTTGGTCAGAGCAGGAGCCATACCAAGCTGTGATAGAACCAGAAAGAATGCTTTCTATGGTGCATCTGTAAAAGTTGGTGAGAGTCATAGCTGACATGCCAAATTCTGTTAAGGTTACGAGAAACAGGTGATGGTTATTAATTAAGAACATAAGAACATAAGAACTAGGCGCAGGAGTAGGCCATCTGGCCCCTCGAGCCTGCTCCGCCATTCAATGAGATCATGGCTGATCTTTTCGTGGACTCAGCTCCACTTACCCACCCGCTCACCATAACCCTTAATTCCTTTACTGTTCATAAATTTATCTATCCTTGCCTTAAAAACATTCAATGAGGTAGCCTCAATTGGGCAGGGAATTCCACAAATTCACAACCCTTTGGGTGAAGAAGTTCCTCTTCAACTCAGTCCTAAATCTGCTCCCCCTTATTTTGAGGCCATGTTCCCTAGTTCTAGTTTCACCCGTCAGTGGAAACAACTTCCCTGCTTCTATCTTAACAAATCCCTTCATAATCTTATATGTTTCTATAAGAAATTGTCTTTAAGCATGCATAAATAGGGGACTTTCATAACCAGTGGGATTCATGGAGGTTGGGGTGTATCATCACCCCCCTCGGTAATGCCACTTTGGTTTGATTTTCTGAATTTCCTTTTGATGTATTATTTTAGTTACAATGCCCCACCAACTCCTTTCAATTTTGTCTAATTTATTGAGTTTTGCTTCATTCAAATTAGGGGAAGTCACTGTGTCCTTCCCTGTGGCGCAGATGGGGTTTCCTTGTCGGCTTTCTGCTGCACACCTCCCCCTTCGTTCCTTGCTCCATCGTCAGGACACGTCTTATCATTTGGTTCGACTGTCCCGGTGGAGGGCCCTCTAGGTGGGATTCCCCACCCCTTCCTCCACCTGGCATGGAGCATGTCACACGCAGCAGTGCCACTCAACTGGAGATTAATGTGGTTCCACCATCCTCTTTCTGCGACCAAGGGGAGTAGGTGTTGCACATTTACGTAGATTGCCTGAGGTTGCAGTCCCTTTTATCATTATTTGAAGCCCTGGTGTGGAATGGGGGGTGGTGGGAGGTGGGTGATGGTGGGGTGGGAGGGAATGGGAACTCCCCCCACCCTCCCGGTAATGGTACGTTGGTTTCATTTGTTAGCTTTCCTTTTGACATTTTGTCACTTGTGTGTTAAAGTTCTTTGGGATTCTACACTGCTTGGCCTCGAGGTTGGGAAGAATCTGATCGCTGAACAGGCCCCTCAGGATCTCTTTACGAAGCCCTCAAATTTGTGAACCATAGAATCCTTACAGTGCAGAAGGAGGCCATTTGACTCCCCGACAGAGCATCCCACCCAGGCCCATCCCCCACCCCATCCTCATAACCTTGCACTTTTACCATGGCCAATCCCCCTAACCTACACATCTTTGGACACTAAGGGGCAATTTAGCATGGCCAATCCCCCTAACCTACACATCTTTGGACACTAAGGGGCAATTTATCATGGCCAATCCCCCTAACCTACACATCTTTGGACACTAAGGGGCAATTTAGCATGGCCAATCTACCTAACCTACACATCTTTGGACACTAAGGGGCAATTTATCATGGCCAATCCCCCTAACCTACACATCCTTGGACACGAAGGGGCAATTTAGCATGGCCAATCCACCTAACCTGCACATCTTTGGACACGTAGGGGCAATTTAGCATGGCCAATCCACCTAACCTGCACAACCTTGGACAGTAAGGGCCAATTTGTAATGGTCAATCCACCCAACCTACACATCTTTGTATACTAGGGGACAATTTAGCATGGCCAATTCACCTAACCTGTGCATCTTTGGGCTGTGGGAGGAAACCGGAGCACCCGGAGGAAACCCACGCAGACACCAGGAGAACGTGCAGACTCCACACAAACGATCACTTAAGGGTATACTGAACCCGGGTCCCTGGCCCTGTGAGGCAGCAGTGCTAACCACTGTGCCACCGTGCCACCGGTCATGGTGACAGAGAGACAGAGATGAGGAGGAATTTCTTCCCTCAGAGTGGGGTGAATGTGTGGAATTCTTTACCGCAGAGGGCTGTCGAGGCTGAATTGTTGAGTATGTTCAAGGCTGAGATAGACAGATTTTTAATCAGTAAGGGAATCAAGGGTTATGGGGAGAAGGCGGGGAAGTGGAGTTGAAGATTATCATATCAGGCCAGACATGATCTCATTGAATGATGGAACCATCATTGATGGGCTGAATGGCCTACTTCTGCCCCTACATCTTATGCTCTTGATGTCCATGACCTTTTTGTCGATCTCTCCTTTGCTCCGCTGTAGCCCTGACTTTCTATTTTGCCCCACCTCCTCCTCCACACCGCTGTTCAATTGAATAACCTATAACCAGCCTCCCATCCATTGACTCTGTCGACACTTCCTGCTGCCTTGGGAAAGCAGCCAGCATAATTAAGGACCCCACGCACCCCGGACATTCTCTCTTCCACCTTCTTCCGTCAGGAAAAAGATACAAAAGTCTGAGGTCACGTACCAACCGACTCAAGAACAGCTTCTTCCCTGCTGCCGTCAGACTTTTGAATGGACCTACCTTGCATTAAGCTGATCTTTCTCTACACCCTAGCTATGACTGTAGCACTACATTCTGCACCCTCTCCTTTCCTTCTCTATGAACGGTATGCTTTGTCTGTATAGCGCGCAAGAAACAATACTTTTCACTGTATACTAATACATGTGACAATAATGAATCAAATCAAATAGAAAGAGAGGAGACTCAAAGTCAGTAGCAGCAAGACTGACATAGACGTGTTGGGCTGAATGGCCTGTTTTTGTGCTGCGTAATGTGACGTAGAACAAGTCAGACTGCCTCAGCTCACTTTCCAACTGTAGCCAACTGTTGGGGGAGGCGATGGCCGAGTGGCATTATTGCTCGACTAAGAATCCAGGAACTCAGTTACTGTGCTGGGGACCTGGGTTCGAATCCCACCATGATAGATGGTGGAATTTGAATTCAATAAATAAGATCTAGTGTGCAAGAAACAATACTTTTCACTGTATACTAATACATGTCATGATGTGGAAATGCCGGCGTTGGACTGGGGTAAACACAGTAAGGAGTCTAACAACACCAGGTTAAAGTCCAACAGGTTTATTTGGTAGCAAATGCCATTAGCTTTCGGAGCGCTGCTCCTTCGTCAGATGGAGTGGAAATCTGCTCTCAAACAGGGCACAGAGACACAAAATCAAGTTACAGTATACTGATTAGAATGCGAATCTCTACAGCCAACCAGGTCTTAAAGATACAGACAATGTGAATGGAGGGAGCATTAAGCACAGGCTAAAGTATTGTCTCCAGACAGGACAGCTAGTGAGATTCAGCAAGTCCAGGAGGCAAGCTGTGGGGGTTACTGATAGTGTGACATAAACCCAACATCCCCGTTGAGGCTGTCCTCATGTGTGCGGAACTTGGCTATCAGTTTCTGCTCTGCGACTCTGCGCATTCGTGTGTCGTGAAGGCCGCCTTGGAGAACGCTTACCCGAAGATCAGAGGCTGAATGCCCGTGACCGCTGACGTGCTCCCCCACAGGAAGAGAACAGTCTTGCCTGGTGATTGTCCGAGCGGTGTTCATTCATCCGTTGTCGTAGCGTCTGCATGGTTTCCCCAATGTACCATGCCTCAGGACATCCTTTCCTGCAGCCTATCAGGTAGACAACGTTGGCCGAGTTGCAAGAGTAGGTACCGTGTACCTGGTAGATGGTGTTCTCATGTGAGATGATGGCACCCGTGTCGGTGATCCGGCACGTCTTGCAGAGGTTGCTGTGGCAGCGTTGTGTGGTGTTGTGGTCACTGTTCTCCTAAAGGCTGGGTAGTTTGCTGCGGACAATGGTCTGTTTGAGGTTGTGCGGTTGTTTGAAGGCAAGAAGTGGGGATGTGGGGATGGCCTTGGCGAGATGTTCGTCTTCATCAATTCTACTCCTCTTCAGTTCTAAGAAGAGTCATAAGGACTTGAAATGTTGGCTCTGTTTCTCTCCACAGATACTGCCAGACCTGCTGAGTTTATCCAGCATTCCCTGTTTTTATTTCCAGCATCCGCAGTATTTTTGCTTTCATAAAATAAAGGGAAAAAAAATTGCAATTCATGGAGCACTCCTCCTGACCAGCAGATGTCTCAAGACGTCTTGCAGGCAATGGAGTAGTCTGGAGTTGTAGTCACTGTTGTAATGTTGGAAACATGGTCTAATTCTGTCATCTTTTCCTGTGTTTTTTTTGCTAAGGAACAGCTGTTGGTTTGGATGCAACACTCAGCACATTCCATCTCCTTAATGGCCACTGACACTTACACAAGAGGATTTCAATATCATTGCTGCAGATTTTATCAAGAATTAATCTGCACCTAATTACGGGGAAGTTCTGTATAACCAAGAAATCAGGGTGTGTGATATAATTATACAGACAGCAATGTGTTCTGATGAAATAATTTGATTCCCATCTTTGTGAAAGTGTCAACTCTTTTATTTTAACCAGGTTACTGCTTTCGTCGTGTTAGCTCAGAAAACAATTCCATAGGAAGGTATGAAGTAATCCCATGATCGTATCAGAGTGGTTATCGGTGATGAGGGTGGTTAGTTAGCATTGCTGTCCCACAGCGCCAGGGACCCGGGTTCAATCCGTCCTTGGGTCACTGCCTGCGTAGAATTTGTACGTTCTCCCCATGTCTGCGTGGGTTTCCTCCCAACAGTCCAAAGATCATAGAATAGATCGTAGGATCCCTACAGTACTGAAGGAGGCCATTCGGCCCACCGAGTCTGTACCAGCCACAATCCCACCCAGGCCCTATGCCCGTAACTCCACACATTTACCCGACTAATTTCCCTGACACTAGGGTCAGTTTAGCATGGCCAATCAACCTAACCCGCACATCTTTTGAGTTGTGCAGGTTAGGTGGATTGGCCATGCTAAATTGCCCCTTAGTGTCCAAAGATGTGCAGGTTAGGTGGATTGGCCATGCTAAATTTCCCCTTAATGTCCAAAGATGTGCAGGTTAGGTGGATTGGCCATGCTAAATTGCCCTAGTGACCCAGGATGTGCAGGTTAGGTGGATTGGCCACGCTAAATTGCCCCTTAATGTCCAAAGATGTGCAGGTTAGGTGGATTGGCCATGCTAAATTGCCCCTTAATGTCCAAAGATGTGCAGGTTAGGTGGATTGGCCATGCTAAATTGCCCCTTAATGTCCAAAGATGTGCAGGTTAGGTGGATTGGCCATGCTAAATTTCCCCTTAATGTCCAAAGATGTGCAGGTTAGGTGGATTGGCCATGCTAAATTGCCCCTTAGTGTCCAAAGATGTGCAGGTTAGGTGGCTTGGCCATGCTAAATTGCCCCTTAATGTCCAAAGATGTGCAGGTTAGGTGGATTGGCCATGCTAAATTTCCCCTTAATGTCCAAAGATGTGCAGGTTAGGTGGATTGGCCATGCTAAATTGCCCCTTAGTGTCCAAAGATGTGCAGGTTAGGTGGATTGGCTATGCTAAATTGCCCCTTAGTGACTCAAGGTTAGAGGGTAAATACATGGGGTTACGGGAATAGGGCCTGGGTAAGATAAAAAGGTGGTTCAGTGCAGATGCGATGGGCTGAATGGCCTCCTTCTGCACTGTAGGGAATTTATGATTCTGTACTGAAAATATTAACACAAAATCAAAACACTGCAGATGCTGGAAGTTTGACATAAGAAGAAAAAAGCTGGAAAAATCTGATAATCAGGCAGCATCTGTGGAGTGTAATAGTCAGTATTCTTATTCTTGTCTCAAAATATTAAATCTTGTACTAACTGGATAAAAATCTGTGAAATGTGTTTTCAAGGAAATCAAAATTTAAAGTTTATTTATTAGTGTCACACGTAGGCTTATATTAACACTGCAATGAAGTTACTGTGAAGATCCCCTAGTCGCCACACTCCGGCGCCTATTCGGGGGCACTGAGGGGCGGCGCAGTGACACAGTGGTTAGCATTGCTACCTCACAGCGCCAGGGACCCGGGTTCGTTCCGGGTATACTGAGGGAGTATTTAGCATGGTCAATGCACCTAACCAGCAGGCCTTTCAGAGTGTGGGAGGAAACCGGAGCACCCGGAGGAAACCCACGCAGACACGGGGGAGAATGTGAAAACTCCACACAGACAGTGACCCAAGCCGTGAATCGAACCCGGGTCCCTGGCGCTGTGAGGCAGCAGTGCTAACCACTTTATACAGTTTGCATTTATATTGTACTGTTTTACATTTTTCCAAGTCAATGGCCCAGGTTTTACGATGGCTCGAATGGAAGCTATCGGATGGTGGAATTCAGGGACGGAATTCTCCGGTCGTTTACACCCCGCCGCCTCTGCCAGCAAGGACAAAGAATTTGGCGCCCAGCCGAATCTCCGTTCAGTTCTGCGGGACCAGAGAATCCCACTGGGGTAAATGTTAGAATGTAACCGGTGACAACTTTGTATTGGATGTGATGTGACCAATGGTAACAAGCTGTAAGGGTCAGCTGGCCCAGTAGACCATGGAACCAATTACAGAATGATGTGATGGTCAGCTGACTCACTATAAATAAGAACCTGTTTGGAATTGTGGGGAGCTTGGAGTGGCCCAGGGCGAGGCCCCAAGATTGGAGTAATGAAGTTTCTGTATTAAACCCTTTCTTTGATTTATAAGTTGGAGTATGTTTTGTTATATTTTTGTCTAAATTTGAAGAGTTCCTTCTGAAGCAACAGTGAGCAGCCAGAGAATCCCGCTCCAGATTTTTAGAATCCACACATGTGCAGAAAAACGTGGAATCCTGCGTTTCCCAATTTTTTTTGCGGCTTTTCCGCCCGCCTCATCATTCTCTCTGACAGCAAACACTTTGATTTGATTTATTATTATCACATGTATTAGCATACAGTGAAAAGTATTGTTTCTCGCACTCTATGGCGAGTGGAATCGGCTGCCGTCAGTGGTGGTGGAGGCAAACTCAATAGGGTCTTTTAAGAGACTCCTGGATGAGTACATGGGACTTAATGGGATGGAGGGTTATAGGTAGGCCTAAAAGGTAGGGATATGTTCGCCACAACTTGTGGGGCCGAAGGGCCTGTTTTGTGCTGTAGTTTTCTATGTTTCTATGTTTCTATACAGACAAAGCATACCATTCATAGAGAAGGAAAGGAGAGAGTGCAGAATGTAGTGTTACAGTCATAGCTAGGGTGAGGTAGGTCCATTCAAAAGTCTGATGGCAGCAGGGGAAAGGTTGAGGGAGCTAGGGCTGTTCTCTCTGGAGCGGAGGAGGCTGAGGGGAGACTTAATAGAGGTTTATAAAATGATGAAGGGGATAGATAGAGTGAACGTTCAAAGACTATTTCCTTGGGTGGATGGAGCTATTACAAGGAGGCATAACTATAGGGTTCGTGGTGGGAGATATAGGAAGGATATCAGAGGTAGGTTCTTTACGCAGAGAGTGGTTGGGGTGTGGAATGGACTGCCTGCAGGGATAGTGGAGTCAGACACTTTAGGAACATTTAAGCGGTTATTGGATAGGCACATGGAGCACACCAGGATGATAGGGAGTGGGATAGCTTGATCTTGGTTTCAGATAAAGCTCGGCACAACATCGTGGGCCGAAGGGCCAGTTCTGTGCTGTACTGTTCTATGTTCTATGTTCTTGAGTCGGTTGGTACGTGACCTCAGACTTTTGTACCTTTTTCCCGATGGAGGAAGGTGGAAGAGAGAATGTCTGTGGTGCGTGGAGTACTTAATTACGCTGGCTGCTTTGCTGAGGCAGCGGGAAGTGTAGATAGAGTCAATGGATGGGAGGCTGGTTTGCGTGATGGATTGGGCTACATTCACAACCTTTTGTAGTTCCTTGCGGTCTTGGGCGGAGCAGGAGCCATACCAAGCTGTGATACAACCAGAAAGAATGCTTTCTATGGCGCCGAATGCTGAAAATCGCTCCCAAAAATTCTCCAGTTGGAGGGCAGTTTGGAGAAAAGAGAGGATATGCCTCAAATTTGTTTTACTGTATAGCGGTGGGCCGTGGCATAGGAAAGGTACGCTGAAGTTTTCTTACACATTCGAAAACTCCTCGACTGAATAATCCAGTTACATGTTGACTTGATTCACACGTTCTCCATTCAGTTGGCCATAGCTGGTCAGGACAGGAAGTCTCGAGATGACAACATTAGCTCGTAATTTGGCTTCAGGTCCACTTAGCGAAACAAACCAATCACGTGAGTGGAAATGTCCACCAAGTATAGAAGAGACACATTGGCAGTCAAAAACTAAAAAATGTAACTTGCTGTCCACTGTCAAAAATACATTCTTGTTTGTATTGGTGTTGAGGTAAATGCTTTCAGTTAATCTACATCTTCAACAAAAAGAAAGTAAATGGACATGCTCATAGAACCCTATGGTGTAGAAGGAGGCCATTCAGCCCATCAAGTCTGCACAATCCCACCCAGGCCCTATTCCCACAACCACATGTATGTACCCTGCTAATCCCCCTGACACTTAAGGGGCAATTTTTCATGGCCAATGAATCTAATCTGCGCATCTTTGGAGTGGGAGGAAACGAGAGGAAACCCACGCATGGGCGTCACAGTGGCACAGTGGTTAACACTGCTGCCTCACAGCGCCAGGGACCCGGGTTCAATTCCTGGCTTGTGTCACTGTTTGTGCAGAGTTCGCACGTTGCCTGCGTGGGTTTCCTCCGGGTGCTCCGGTTTCCTCCCACGGTCCGAATGACGTGCTGTTTAGGTGCATTGGCCGTGCTAAATTCTCCCTCAGTGTACCCGAACAGGCGCCGGAGTGTGGCGACTAGGGGACTTTCACAGTTAAAGGAAAGACACAGGGAGAACGTGCAAACTCCACACAGACAGTCACCCGAGGCCGGAAGCAAACCCGGGTCCCTGGTGCTGTGAGGCAGCAATGCTAACCACTGTGCCACCCCACACCAACTGGCCAATATGGGGATCGAACCCAAGACCTTGATGTTATCAGCACTATACTGTAACCAACCGAGCTAACTGGTCAATTGTTGGCGATATGTAGTTCTGATGGTTGGTTGCAAGGATAGTCCAAAGATGTGCGGGTTAGGTTATTTGGCCATGCTAAATTGACGCTAGTGTCAGGGGGATTAGCAGGGTAAATGTGTGGGGCTACGGGAATAGGGCCTGGGTGGGCTTGTGGTTGGTGCAGACTTGATGGGTCAAATGGCCTCCTTCTGCACTGTAGGGATTCTATGGATTCTACCTCTAGCCAGGGACCAAGGACCCAGAGGCAGAGACAGTAATCTGCCAAATATTGGACTGTCCCACCCTTAATTGCATTTAAAACTTACATTTGTTGAATTTGCATTGAAGTATTTTGTCCAAGGGGATATCTTTCGAAACAATCTCCAATCTCAAAAGCATCGGCAGCTGGAAGACTAACTCATCATAGGGCGGCATGTTGGTTAGCACTGCTGCCTCACAGCACCAAGGATCCCCACCCTGACACGGGGAGGACGTGCAAACTCCGCACAGTCACCCAAACCAGGAATTGAACCCGGGTCCCTGGTGCTGTGAGGCAGCAGTGCTAACCACTGTACAACCAAATCTTCCAATAGCAAATCTCTCAATCTTCTTTTGTACTGGGAGTGCAGGATTTTCACAGTAACTTCATTGCAGTTTTAATGTAAGCCGACTTGTGACACTAATAAATAAATTTAAAAACTTAAAAACCCCAATTTCAGTGGGTTAATTCCGTGCAGACACAGGGAGAATGTCTCCACACAGACAGTCATCCAAGGCAAGGAATCGTTCCCGGAATCGAACCCTGAGGCAGCAGTGCTAACCACTGTGCCAAATTTCTTTTGCTCTTGGGTAAATTCATCGAACAATATATTTTTATAGCAGCCATTTGTATGGGCGGCACGGGGGCACAGTGGTTAGCACTGCTGCCTCACAACGCTAGGGATCCCAGTTCAATTCCGGTCTCGGGTCACTGTCTGTGTGGAGTTTGCACATTCTCCTTGGGTCTGCGTGGGTTTCTTACAGGTGCTCCAGTTTCCTCCCACAGTCCAAAGATATGCGGGTTAGGTTGATTGGCCATGATAAATTGACCCTAGTGTCAGGGGATTAGTGGGGTAAATATGTGGAGTTGTAGGAGTATGGCTTGGGTGGGATTGTGGTTGGTGCAGACTTGATGGGCCGAATGGCCTCCTTCTGCTGCGTGGGGATTCTACGAGCCATCCAAGGCTGGATGGAATTGAACCTGGGGTCCCAGGCGTTGTGAGGCAGCAGTGATAAGCACTGTGCCGAATTTCTTTTGCTCTTGGGTCAATTCATAGAACAAAATATTTTTATCGCAACCATCTATGAAGGGGAAAAAACGTATGCTTCTGAAACTAATCTCTCACTTGCGCTATACCATTCATATGTATTTCTGAAAGATGGTGAGGGATATGGTTAACAGAGGTTGTGAACAGCTACAGATTGCCTGGGGAGGGGGGGGGGGGCGGTGTAGGGGAGGGGAGGTAGCTAGCAGCATCACTCAGAGTTTCCGAGAGCTCAGCCAGACTGGCACATTTCAGGCTTCCCAAACTGTGTGGGGACTGGTGCCAACTGATGAGTCAGTTCAGTCGTCAGATGAACGAAAAAGCCAGCTTGCTTGGTTAGCCGCACCAGCTGGCCTGGCATTACGACGAAGCACAGCTGTTAAGTCGCTGTGCATCTGTGTCCTGTCTTCCTGGATGACCCCCCGGCTGTTGGAACAACTCCTGGCTGATGGGACACTCTCTCCTTGAGGAAGGACGCCAGCCAAAACCTTTCCTTGCAATGGCAGTTCCTGGAATTCAAGCTTCCCCTGCCTTGAATTCTTCGTACTTGGCTGCTATTGGGTTCCATCTGTTTCTGCTCTTCCTCCTTTCCCACTGACAGGATTGTGGTGCTAGGATTTTTCGGGATCGCTTAAGAGATGTCAGTGACAGCAGAGTTCCCTGGAAGGTACAGCCGCTTGACACTGCTCCCGTCTTACCAAGGCTTGGAATTCAAAGTGAAAGGAATAACAGCAACATGGAATTAATCCTCCGGGTGCTCCGGTTTCCTCCCACAGTCCAAAGATGTGTGGGTTAGGTTGATTGGCCAGGTTAAAAATTGTCCCTGAGATGTGTAGTTAGAGGGATTAGCGGGTAAATATGTGGGGGTAGGGATTGGGTGGGATTGTGGTCGGTGCAGACTCGATGGGCCGAATGGCCTCCTTCTGCACTGTAGGGTTTCTAACCCATCGAGGCCCGAATATCAATCTGTTTCACTGCACATTAGGAAGGATGTGTGGCTCCATGGGAGGCCGGAATGGTTCCAGGGATGAGAGACTGCAGCTACGAGGTTGGGTTGGAGAAGTCGGGATTCTACCCCTTATAGGAAAGAGGACTGAGGAGGGATTTGAGATTTGGCGGCACGGTGGCACAGTGGTTAGCACTGCTGCCTCACAGCATCGGGGTCCCGGGTTCGATTCCGGCCTTGGGTGACACTGTGTGGAGTTTGCATGTTCTCCCCGTGTCTAGGTGGGTTTCCTCTGGATGCTCCGGTTTCCTTTCACACTCCAAAGATGTGTAGGTCAGGTGATTGGCCATGCTAAATTGCCCCTTAGTGTCCAAAGATGTGCAGGTTAAGTGGATTGGCCATGCTAAGTTGCCCCTCAGTGACCAATGATCTGCAGGTTAGGTGGATTAGCCATGGGAAATTACCGCTTAGTGACCAATTATGTGCAGGTTAAGTGGATTGGCCATGCTAACTTGCCCCTTAGTGTCCAAAGATGTGTAGGATTAGTGGGGTAAATACATGAGGTTACGGGAAAGGGCCTGGGTGGAATCCTCTGTTGGAGAGTCAGTACAGACTCAATGGGAAAGAATGGCTTCTTCCTACACTGTTGGGATTCTATGATTCTGGGTGTACAAGGTTATAACAGTCTAGATAAGGTCGAGAAAGAGAAGGTGATCCCAGGAGCTGATGGGAACGAAAGGACACAGATTAAAAGTTTTGGGCAAGAGGTGCAGGGCCAAATGTGAAATGTGAGGTATGTTTTAATGTACCGAGTGGCTTGGATCTCGCTGCCCATGAGGGTGGTGGAAGTGGGGATGTTCAATGATTTCAGAAGGTATTTGAGTGAAATAGACTTGTAGACTATGGGGATAGAGCTTCAGTAAAGTGATGGAAGGCGTCATCAATAATGCTATCCAGCAGCACTTGCTTTGCAAAAACCTACTCACTGATACTCAGTTTGGGTTCCACCAGGGTCACTCAGCTCCTGACCTCATTGCAGCCTTGGTTCAAACATGGACAAAAGGAATAATCACTATCCCTCTCTCCAAACACACTGTTTATACCTGTAAAGACTTGATTACCTGTAAAGCCCTGCATTCCAACCATTATCTTGCAATTGTGTCTTTGCCGATACATGCCGTGTTTGTGAACCTACCTCCACTCACCTGATGAAGGAACAGCGCTCCGAAAGCTCGCGATTCCAAATAAACCTGTTGGACTTTAAGCTGGCGTTGTGAGACTTCTTACTGTGCCCACCCCAGTCCAACGCCGGCATCTCCGCCCCAGAACATTAGCTGAGTTTCTGGAATAATAGTTTAGCGATAATGCCACTAGGCCATCACCTCCCCTAACTTGGGCTGTGAGAGGCAACATACTGAATGTAGGGTGCTGAGTACAGCAAGTGCTTCACTATTTCCATTCCTGTGGCAATACCCCTCAGCAATGAGCAGGTCACACCCGCCAATGGTAGAAGCTTGGTCATCCTGCTAAGGACCAGAAATGTTCTCTGGTTGGCGCAGAACTTGCATTGGGAGAGGGTGCGTAAAGAGTTGGCGCAAATTCCCAGTGCCCAATGAGCCAGTGGTTGCGAATGGATTGCTGGGCCAACCCTATTGGTGACTTTGTACTGGCTCCACCTTTCCCCTGGGACACTACTCACTTTCAGTTAGTGGTCAAGGAACAGAAAGGTGGACTGTAGAGTTGAGAAGACCATTGAGCCAAATAACTACATTAGAAATGAATGATTTATCTCCAAATTTGTAGATGATACAAAGTTGAGGACTCTGGGTCTGTACTCGTTGGAGTTTAGAAGGATGAGAGGGTATCTTATTGAAACTTACAGGATACTGCGAGCCTGGATCGAGTGGACGTGGAGAGGATGTTTTCACTAGTAGGAAAAACTAGAACCAGAGGGCACAACCTCAGGCTAAGGGGACGATCCTTTAAAACAGAGATGAGGAGGAATTTCTTCAGCCAGAGAGTGATGAATCTGTGGAACTCTTTGCCGCAGAAGGCTGTGGAGGCCAGGTCATTGAGTGCCTTTAAGACAAAGATAGATAGGTTCTTGATTAATAAGGGGATCAGGGGTTATGCGGAAAAGGCAGGAGAATGGGGATGAGCAAAATATCAGCCATGATTGAATGGTGGAGCAGACTCAATGGGCCGAGTGGCCTAATTCTGCTCCTATGTCTTATGGCCTTATAGGGGGATAAGCTGTAAGGAGGTTGCAGAGATGCTTAGTATGATTTGAACAGGCTGAGTGAGTGGGCATATCCATGGCAGATGCGGTATGATGTGGATAAGTGTGAAGTTATCCACATTGGTAGCAATAATAGGAAAGCAGATTATTACTTGAATGGGTGTAAATTGAGAGAGGCGGATACTCAGTGAGACCTTGGTGTCCTCGTGCATCAGTCGCTGAAAGTAAGCGTGCAGGTACAGCAGGCAGTAAAGAAGGCAAATGGTATGTTGGCCTTCATAACAAGAGGATTTGAGTGTAGGGATAGGGATGTTTTGCTGCAATTGTATAGGGCGTTGGTGAGACCACACCTGGAGTATTGTGTGCAGTTTTGGTGTCCTTATCTGAGGAAGGATGTCCTTGCTATAGGGGGAGTGCAGCGAAGATTTACCAGGCTGATTCCTGGGATGGCAGGTCTGTCATATAAGGAGAGACAAAGTTGGTTAGGATTATAGGGCGGCACGGTAGCACAGTGGTTAGCACTGCTGCTTCACAGCTCCAGCGTCCCGGGTTCGATTCCCGGCTCGGGTCACTGTGTGGAGTTTGCACATTCTCCCTGTGTCTGCGTGGGTTTCCTCCGGGTGCTCCGGTTTCCTCCCACAGTCCAAAGATGTGCGGGTTAGGTTGATTGGCCAGGTCAAAAATTGCCCCTCAGAGTCCTGGGATGCGTAGGTTAGAGGGATTAGCGGGTAAATATGTGGGGTGGGATTGTGGTCGGTGCAGACTCGATGGGCCGAATGGCCTCCTTCTGCACTGTAGGGTTTCTATGATTTCTATATTCACTGGAGTTCAGAGGAGTGAGAGGGGATCTCATAGAAATTTATAAAATTCTAACAGGGTTAGACAGGGTAGATTCAGAAAGAATGTTCCCGATGGTGGGGGGAGTCCAGAACTAGGGAGTCATAGTTTGAGGATAAGATTAGAACTGAGGTGAGGAGAAATTTCTTCACCCAGAGGGTGGTGAATGTGTGGAATTCACTGCCACAGAAAGTAGTTGAGGCCAAAATGTTGTGTGATTTCAAGAAGAAATTAGATAAAGCTCTTGGGGCTGAAGGGATCAAGGGATATGGGAGGGATCAGGATATTGAATTTGATGATCAGGCATGGTCACAATGAATGGCGGAGCACGCGCGAAGGGCTGAATGGCCTACTCCTGGTGCTATAACTGGGGAGAATTCCCCTACTCTTCAAAATAGTGCCATGGTGTGTGTTGAAAGGAATCACACATTGATAATGTTTGGCTGCTTTGTGAACACATTGAAGAGGTCAGACGGGTGCCTTAATTTAATAACTCAACAAATAGAGGGCACCCCCTGGCAGTGCAGTGCCCCCTCAATCAGTGTAGGGTTGGTGCTCAATCTCTAGAGTGGCATTTGAACCCACAACTTGCTGAGTGAGCCACCCACTGAACCGCAACTAATAATACCAACAGATATTAGAATCACAATGATCGTCATAGAGTCATAGAGGTCTACAGCATGGAAACAGGCCCTTCGGCCCAACCTGTCCATGCTGCCCTTTTTATTTTAACCACTAAGCTAGTCCCAATTGCCTGTGTTTGGCCCATATCCCTCTATAACCAAAAGTTCCTAAGTTCATGAGATATAGGAGCAGAATTAGGCCATTCAGCCCATCAAGTCTGCTCCGCCATTCGATCATGGCTGATATGTTCCTCATCCCCATTTTCCTGCCTTCTCCCCATAACCCTTCAACCCATTACCAATTAAAAATCTGCCTAGCTCCTCCTGAAATAGGGACGGCACAGCGGTTAGGACTGCTGCCTCACAGTACCAGGGACATGGGTTCAATTCTTGGCTTGGGTCGCTGTCTGTGTGGAGTTTGCACGTTCTCCCCGTGTCTGCATGGGTTTCCTCCGGGTGCTCCAGTTTCCTCCCACAGTCTGAAAGACGTGCTGGTTATGCGCATTGACCCGAACAGGTGCCGTAATGTGGGGGCTAGGGGAATTTCACAGTAACTTAATTGCAGTGTTAATGTAAGCCTAACTTGTGACTAATAAATAAACTTTACTTTAAATTTACTCACTGAACTTTGGGGTGGTGAATTCCATCATCTTACCCATGTAACTGCCTAAATGCTTTTTAAAAGACAAAATTGTACCCGCCTCTACTACTACCTCTGGCAGCTCGTTCCAGACACTCACCACCCTCTGTGAAAGAATTGCGCCTCTGGACCCTTTTGTATCTCTCCCCTCTCAGCTTAAACCTATGCCCTCTAGTTTTAGACTCCCCTACCATTGGGAAAAGATGTTGACTATCTCGCTGATCTATGCCCCTCATTATTTTATAGATCACCCCTAAGTCTCCTACGCTCCAGGGAAAAAAGTCCCAGTCTATCCAGCCTCTCCTTATAACTCAAACCATCAAATCCCGGTGGCATATTAGTAAATCTTTTTTGCACCCTTTCTAGTTTAATAACATCATTTTGTCAAAGCCTACTTTGTAAAGTTGATATTCTGTAAATGTCCTACGCTCCAGGGAAAAGAATCCCAGTATATTGGCCAAGAACACCCCAAAGCATCTGATTTTCTGAAAGTGCACGGGTTATAAAAAGAAGCACAAAATGTATTGAGTTTGTATTGAACCCGGGTAAGATACGGTTAATATAACAATTGTTTTTGTCTCCAGCAGAATATCAAAGCCTATTTAAAGAAGTGGGTTTTTTCCTTCCTCCTCTTACACTTCTATTTCTCATGTCACAGGTCTTGACCAGACCATTTTCCACTCTGCTGTGTGTACAACAAACAGAATGATGACTGTGTGGTGGTGCGTTACTGTTCACCCCGGGTGTCTGAGTTGCTGTGGCAACATGCACTTTTATATGTATGTTGTAATCTACATGTTCTGGGCGGCACAGTGGTTAGCACTGCTGCCTCACAGCACCAGGGACCCCGGTTCAATTCCAGCCTCGCGTCACTGTCTTTGCAGAGTCTGCATGTTGTCTGCGTGGGTTTCGTCCGGGTGCTCCGGTTCCCTCCCACAGTCCGAAAGATGTGCCGGTTAGGTGCATTGGCCGTGCTAAATTCTCCCCCAGTTTTTAATGTTTATTTATGAGTGTCGCAAGTAGGTTTACATTAACACTGCAATGAAGTTACTGTGAAAATCCCCTAGTCGCCACACTGCAGCGTCTGTTCGGGTACACTGAGGGAGAATTTAGCATGGCCAATGCACCCAACCAGCACGTCTTTCGGAGTGTGGGAGGAAATCGGAGCACCCGGAGGAAACCCACGCAGACGGGGAGAATGTACAGACTCCGCACAGACAGTGACCCAAGCTGGGAATTGAACCCGGGTCCCTGGTGCTGTGAGGCAGCAGTGCTAACCATTGTGTCACCATGTCACCCTTCAGTGTACCCGAACAGGTGCTAGAGTGTGACGACTAGGGTATTTTCAAGGTAACTTCATTGCAGTGTTAATGTAAGCCTACTCGTGACACTAATAGGGCGGCACGGTAGCACAGTGGTTAGCACTGCTGCTTCACAGCTCCAGGGACCTGGGTTCGATTCCCGGCTTGGGTTACCGTCTGTGTGGAGTTTGCACATTCTCCTCGTGTCTGCGTGGGTTTCCTCCGGGTGCTCCGGTTTCCTCCCACAGTCCCAAGACGTGCGGGTTAGGTTGATTGGCCATGCTAAAATTGCCCCTTAGTGTCCCGGGATGCGTAGGTTAGAGGGATTAGTGGGTGGATGTGGGGGTAGGGCCTGGGTGGGATTGTGGTCGGTGCAGACTCGATGGGCCGAATGGCCTCTTTCTGTGCTGTAGGGTTTCTAAGATAAATACACTTTAAGCTAATAGTCTAGCAATAGTAACACTAGGCCATCGCCTCCCCGGGAATTGAACCCACGCTGTTGGCATTGCTCTGCATCACAAACCAGTCAGCCACTCACTGAGGTAAACCAACCCCCATATGTCAAGGCATAGCTGGGGTAAAGGAGTAGTGTATTTTAATTAATCTTTGCTTGCTGAATAAATGTTTTATTCTATTGTTAAAAGTTCATCAGCAATCCTGTGACTCTGTTCATCGACATCTCTGAACTAAAAATAAAAGCTACGGTCTATCGAGCTGGGATTGTAACGAGTCTGTAAAACTGTTCTCAGAGGTTGAACTAAAGGTTTCTCTCTCACACACTGTCAATCTTGCTGACTTCTACAGAACATGGCACCAGTCCCCAATCTCTGGATCGCACTGGCACCTACTGGTCAGATTAGGAATTGTCAATTGCTGCTAACACCCAGTGTTCAGTCAGACTGAGGGTTGCCGACCTTCCAGGATTGGCCCAGAGTCACCACAGAACCGTTGAAAGGTTACAGCACCGAAGGAGGCCCATCTTGTCCATGCCAGCCCCCCCACCTCCGGAGACGTCCAGGTGCCCTTTCTAATTGATATTACTGGGCGGCACGGTGGCACAGTGGTTAGCACTGCTGCCTCACAGCGCCAGGGACCCGGGTTCGATTCCCGACTTGGGTCACTGTCTATGTGGAGTTTGCACTCTCTCCCCGTGTCTGCGTGGGTTTCCTCCGGGTGCTCCAGCTTCCTCCCACAGTCCAAAGATGTGCGGGTCATTCGGTCCATTGAATCTGCACTGATCCTCCAGCAGAACATACCACCCAGACCCTATCCCCGTAACCCTACGTATTTACCCCACTAATCCGCTCCCTAACCTACACATGCCGGGACACTAAGGGGCAATTTAGCATAGCCAATCAACCTAACCCGCACATCTTTGGATTGTGGGAGGAGGATTAACTTGCGTTAATGCTTGCAGAGATGTTGACGGTCACCTCAGCGACTTGACAAGGTCAGAGTTGAGAGCATTTAACAAGGCCGGGTACTCCATGAGTGATTCCCGACTTTGGAACAGGAACAGGAACAGGAACAAATCTCCCATTTATACCATTGTCACGATTGGAAAATCAGTTCTGACTTATGACGTTTGGTATTTCAGAACCAATTGTATTGTAGGCCTAAGGATTACCTGTGGTGTCTGAGGATATCTCAAAACATCAATGAAATTTATGGGCTTTTCCTTGATTTGATTTGATTTGATTAATTATTGTCATCTGTATTGGTATACAGTGAAAAGTATTATTTCTTGTGCGCTATACAGACAAAGCATACCGTTCATGGAGAAGGAAATGAGAGAGTGCAGAATGTAGTGTTACAGACATAGCTAGGGTGTAGAGAAAGATCAACTTAATGCAAGGTAAGTCCATTCAAAAGTCTGATGGCAGCAGGGAAGAAGCTGTTCGTGAGTCGGTTGGTATGTGACCTCAGGCTTCTGTTGCATGTCGCACCAATTTAGAATCATAGATTCATAGAATCCCTACAGTGCGGAAATAGGCCATTCAGCCCATTAGGTCTGCACCAACTCATGCCCAGATTTACCCTGTAAACCCAATTTTTTATCCCACTAATCCCCCTAAACTACACATCTTTGGACACCAAGTTTCAATTTAGCATGGCCAATCAACTTAACCTGCACATCTCTGGACACTAAGTGGCAATTTAGCATGGCCAATCCACCTAACCCGCACATCTTTGGACACTAAGGGGCAATTTAGCATGGCCAATCCACCTAACCCGCATATCTTTGGACACTAAGGGGCAATTTAGCATGGCAAATCAACCTAACCCACACATCTTTGGACACTAAGGGGCAATTTAGCATAGCCAATCCACCTAACCCGCACATCTTTGGACACTAAGGGGCAATTTAGCATGGCCAATACACCTAACCCATACATCTTTGGACACTAAGGGGCAATTTAGCATGGCCAATCAACTTAACCTGCACATCTCTGGACACTAAGTGGCAATTTAGCATGGCCAATCCACCTAACCCGCACATCTTTGGACACTAAGGGGCAATTTAGCATGGCCAATACACCTAACCCATACATCTTTGGACACTAAGGGGCAATTTAGCATGGCCAATCAACTTAACCTGCACATCTCTGGACACTAAGTGGCAATTTAGCATGGCCAATCCACCTAACCCGCACATCTTTGGACACTAAGGGGCAACTTAGCATGGCCAATGCATCTAACCCACACACCTTTGGACTGTGGGAGGGAATCAGAGCACCCGGAGGAAACCCACGCAGACACAGGGAGAACGTGCAAACTCCACACAGACAGCGACCCAGGGCCGGATCGAACCCGGGTCCCTGGCGCTGTGAGGCAGCAGTGCTAACCGCTGTGCCACCGTGCCCCCCCTAAGTTGTGACGTGACAATATTGTTAATGAACCTAACTATGTGATATATAGCCTTCAATGTGTTTAGCCATTGGGGAAGACAGGATCTGCAGCACATTCGCTGGGTTCTTCTCTCAAGCTTCAGTTGTGGCCCACCACTAAACCGCTGCCAGATACAACCAATTGGATGGAAGGTGAAACTGAGAGACAGAAGGAGAGAGTGAACAGAGGGTGAAGAGCGCTTTGTAAAACAAACTAAATAAAGGGAAATAAGACGAGAAAAATTCTGAAAGGATGGTAGATATTCTCGTTACAAAGATACTGAATGGGCAGCCAAAAATTGTGAAGTCGTTCTGTGGGGAATTACCAGCGTGGAGTCCATAAAGCATAATTCAATTGAAAGATTCTGACAACGTTGTAAAACTGGTGAGAGCAAAGCCCAAGTGGTTTACAATTGTCAGAGCAACCCTAAAGAGTGAGCTACTGCCTTCTAACTCGCTGCCAGCGACTGTTGTTCTCTTAATGATGAATGTGACCTCTTCATCAATCATTGTCAGCTGACGTACTGCTGAAGGTCTGGGGAGAGAGGCAGTCGTTTCATTCCTGTTGAGGTTCATCCCGATCTCAGTTATGCGACACAGGGCTCTGTGCTCTAGGGGTTTTCCTCAGGGGGCCCGGTGGGGGGTGGGGGTAGGGGGGGGGGGGGGGGGGGTAGGGACACCGGGACAAATGTCAACCGTTGCCGGAGGATCGTCAACTTGGCCAAGGACGCTCTTTGATCTGCCGAGATGTGTTCGTCTTCCCGGTGCAAGGAGTTATCCCTGATCCAGTGTTGCAGACTGGCACATCCCAAGTGCTGAGGGACGCACTAAGGCTCGGGGCCTACTGGCACAGAGGTACAATAGGGAAAGGTCATAGAAGCATAGAAGAGAGGAGGAGAAGGAGGCCATTTGGCCCTTCGCGCCTGCTCCGCCATTCATCACGATCATGGCTGATCGTCCAACTCAATAGCCTAATCCTGCTTTCTCCCCATAACCTTTGATCCCATTCACCCCAAGTGCTATATCCAGCCGCCTCTTGAATACATTCAATGTTTTGGCATCAACTAGTTGCAGAGGTAATGAATTCCACAGGCTCACTACTCTTTGGGCGAAGAAATGTCTCCTTATCTCTGTCCTAAATGGTCTACCCCGAATCCTCAGACTGTGACTCCTGGTTCTGGACTCCCCCCACCATCGGGAACATCCTTCCTGCATCCACCCTGTCTAGTCCTGTTAGAATTTAATAAGTCTCTAAGAGATCACCCCTCATTTGTCTCAACTCCAGCGAAAACAATCCTAACCCAGTCAATCTCTCCTCATGCATCAGTCCCACCATCCCTGGAATCAGCCTGGTAAACCTTCACTGCACTCTCTTGAGAGCAAGAACATCCTTCCTCAGAAAAGGAGACCAAAACTGCACACAATGTTCTAGGTGTGGCCATACCAAGGCCCTGTATAATTGCACAACACATCCTTGATCCCTGCTGTCTGCGGTGGCACAGTGGTTAGCACTGCTGCCTCACAGCGCCCGGGACCCGGGTTCAATTCCAGCCTCGGGCACTGACTGTGCGTAGTTTGCACATTCTTCCCACGTGGGTTTCCTCCGGGTGCTCCGGTTTCCTCCCACAGTCCAAAGATGTGCGGGGTTAGGTTGATTGGCCATGCTAAATGACCCTAGTGACAGGGGATTTGCAGGGTAAATGTGTGGGATTTTGGGGATAGGGCCTGGGTGGGATTGTGGTTGGCGCAGAGTTGATGGACCAAATGGCCTCCTTCTGCACTGTAGGAATTCTATGATCCCAAAGCCTTTCAGCCTGGGCGGCACGGTAGCACAGTGGTTAGCACTGCTGCTTCACAGCTCCAGGGTCCTGGGTTCGATTCCCGGCTCGGGTCACTGTCTGTGTGGAGTTTGCACATTCTCCTCGTGTCTGCGTGGGTTTCCTCCAGGTGCTCCGGTTTCCTCCCACAGTCCAAAGATGTGCGGGTTAGGTTGATTGGCCAGGTTTAAAAAAAATTGCCCCTTAGAGTCCTGGGATGCGTAGGTTAGAGGGATTAGTGGGTAAATATGTGGGTGTAGGGCCTGGGTGGGATTGTGGTCGGTGCAGACTCGATGGGCCGAATGGCCTCCTTCTGCACTGTAGGGTTTCTATGATTTCTATTGATTTCTAAAGTGCAATGAGTGGACGGGAATTGTGTAGAAGTCCCATGGGCTGATTGACTCACATTGAAGGTATACAGTAAATATTACATGCATCACAGTTGTATTGAAGCATCTCAGAGTAATTGATGTAGAAAACTTGGATATTTCACCTTCTGTCATGACTGTTTCATAATGTTCTTCTAGATATTTTGTGAAGAAAGTACATTTTTGGGAATTTACTGCGGAACTATACTGGCTAGAATCCACACTACGTCAATGGTATTACCCTAGAGACTGAAACTGAATAATCCTCAAAAAAGGGGGAAGAGAATCTACTTAAAACATGAATCACAGCCACCTCATCCTACCGTCTATATCAAAGGGCGGCAGGGTGGTACAATGGTTAGTGCTGCTGCCTCACAGCGCCGGGTTCTATTCATCGCAGTGTTAATGTCAACCTATTTGTGACACTAATAAATAAAACTAAAACACGGTCCTCGTATTTGATTTGATTTATTATTGTCACGTGTATTTGGATACAGTGAAAAGTATTGTTTCTTGCGCACTATACAGTCAAAGCATACTGTTCATAGAGTACATAGGGGAGAAGGAAAGGAGAGGGTGCAGAATATAGTGTTACAGTTACAAATAGGGTAAAGAGAAAGATCAACTTCATATATGGTAGGTCCGAAGGTGCATTGGCCATGCTAGGTTCTCCCTCAGTGTACCCGAACAGGTGCCGGAGTGTGGCGACTAGGGGATTTCCACAGTAACTTCATTGCAGTGTTAATGTAAGTCTACTTATGACTAGTAAATAAACTTTAACTTATGACTTGCCCATCACCTTTTGGCCAGCAACAAAGTTTCACACTGTGTAGAGTGTGACGATACTGTGCCTTTAAGAAATGTATTTTGATCTGCAGGATATTTCGAGCAGTCTCTGGCATTTTGTCGGAGCCGTGTTGTCTGTAGCTGGTGTCCCCTATTGTTACTGCAGCAGTATAATTGACATCATTCAATCTGAACTAATGCAGTGTTCTGTAGTTTTAATGTTCCCCTGGGATTGCAGAGTTGAGCTTGATTGAATTAATTGACAGGTCAGCTCATATGACTGGGGACAGCTTTTTTTAAAAAAGAATTCCAGCTTAGTTTTTCAGATGCTGTTTTGAAGTTGGGAGAGAAAGTAGCGTCTCTTGATTCCCATCAGTGGGGTTGGACATTCTGCTGTCTGAGAGTTGCTGTTTTGGAAGTGATAGAGAGAGACAGGTCCCTGGCACTGTGAGGCAGCAGTGCTAACCACTTTGCCACCGTGACACCCCAAAGAACATTGGGCTCGCCCGGGATTTGAACCCAGGACCTCTTGCAATCTAAGCACGGCCTAAGCGAGAATCATACCCCATTGACCAATAAGCCAACTGCTATATAAATGCAAGCGTTCCTTTCTTTTTCAGATGACACTGTGACATGCTCACTCAACTATGTGCAGCTGGTTTCTTCAATGCCTTCAGGACCATTATCCAGAATTGAATGAGAAGGCCTTGTTTGTATGACACTTACTGTTACATGACACTTAAAGTGCTTTAACAAGCCTTTGTGGATGTCCCGAAGCACTTCATAGCAACTGTCACTATTGCTATGTCGGCACCTCCAACAGACAACTTGCACAAGCAAGGTCCCACAAGCGAGGATCATAGATCATACAATCTCTTCAGTGCAGAGGGAGGCCATTTGGCCCATTGTTTCTGTGCTGACAACAATCTCACCCAGGCCGTATCACCGTAACCCCACAAATTTGCCCCACTAATTCCTCTAACCTACTCATCCCGGGACACTAAGGGGCAATTTAGCATGGCCAATACACCTAACCCGCATATCTTTGGATTGTGGGAGGAAACCAGAGCACCCGGAGGAAACTCACGCAGACACAGGGAGAACATGTAATCTCCACACAGACAGTGAGCCACACCAGGAATCAAACCCAGGCCTTGGAGCTGTGAGGCAGCAGTGCTAACCACTGTGGCACCGTGCTATCCCTCACAATGCCAGGCATTGTTACCCAAAGTCAAATGTAGATCATAGAATCATATAGTACAGAAAGAGGCCATTCGGCCCAATGGGTCTGCACCGACCACAATCCCACCCAGGACCTATCCCCATAACCCCATACATTTATCTTAGCTAGCCCCCCTGACACTATGGAACAATTTAGCATGGCCAATCCACCTAACCCGCATATTTTTGGACTGTGGAAGGAAACCGGGCACCCGTAGGAAACCAGCGCAGATACGGGGAGAATGTGCAAACTCCACACAGACGGTGACCCGAGCCGGGAATCGAACCTGGGTCCCTGGTGCAGTGAGGCAGCAGTGCTAACCACCGTGCCACCGTGCCGCCAATGTAGATATAATCTACGTCTGACAAAGGGAGAAATGTTGAGCAGAAAACAAGGGGGAACTCGACTGTTCTTCATGGAACAGTGCCAGAGCTTCTCCACCATCCCCCTGAATTGGCAGATAGAGATTCATGTTAATGTTCCATCTGAAAGACTGCACCACCAACAGTACAGCACTCCCTATGCGCTGCACTGGCTAGAATAAGTGGAAGGTTAAGTGTAAGTGTGAGGCTAGAATGTGTGCTCCTAGTGCAATGGGAACTTGAATCCATCAACTTCAGATTTGCCCACCCTCTCGGTAGGCAGTCCTTCAGAATCGGGGGCGATTTATTTCCACTCGGGTTCAGTGGGTTCAAATGATGGTTGATAAGCCCAACAAAGCGATCTGCAGAACCTTCCGCCTGTGGGGCTTGAAGGGTCAGGTACCTGAGCTCTTTGGAGTGTGTGCGGTCTCTTCGAGGCCTGGGTTTCATCCCCTGACAAAGTCCCTCCATGTGTTTGGTATCTTCCCGAAAGAACCTGCTCCATTTTGGTCTCTCACAGGCAAGGGGTTTCCAGAAGTCAGCGGGGTGTTTGACGTCTTAAGTTTTTAAGCTTAGTTATTTGTGTCACAAGTAAGGCTTACATTAACACTGCAATGAAGTCACTGTGAAAATCCCCCAGTCGCCACGCTCCGGCAGCTGTTCGGGTACACTGAGGGAGAATTTAGCACGGCCAATGCGCCTAACCAGCACGTCTTTCGGACTGTGGGAGGAAACCGGAGCACCCGGAGGAAACCCACGCAGACACGAGGGAGAACGTGCAAACTCCACACAGGCAGTGACCCAAGGCCGGGAATCGAACCCGGGTCCCTGGTGCTGTGAGGCAGCAGTGCTGACCACTGTGCCACCGTGCTGCCCTTCAGGGATCATGCTGGCGCGGTGGTACAGTGGTTAGCACTGTTGCCTCACGACGGCAAGGACCCGGATTCAATTCCGGCCTTGGGTCACTGTCCGTGTGGAGTTTGCACATTCTCCCTGTGTCTGCGTGGGTTTCCTCCGGGTGCTCCGGTTTCCTCCCACAGTCCAAAGATGTGCGGGTTAGGGTGATTGGCCATGCTAAATTGACCCTTAGTGTCCGGGGGACTAGCTAGGGTAAATGTGTGGGGTTACAGGGATAGGGCCTGGGTGGGATTGTTGTCGGTGCAGACTCGATGGGCAGAATGGCCTCCTTCTGCACTGTAGGGATTCTCTGATTTAAACAGGATCACCATAGAATCATAGAATCCCTACAGTGCAGAAGGAGTCCATTTGGCCCATCGAATCTGCACCGACCACAATCCCATCCAGACCCTATCACTATAACCCCACACATTTACCCTGCTAATTCCCTTGGCACTATGGGGCATTTGGCATGTCCAATTCATCTAATCTGCACATCTTTGGACACAAAGGGGCAATTTACCATGGCCAATCTACCTAACCTGCACATCCTGGGACACTAAGGGGCAATTTAACACGGCCAATTCACCTAACCTGCACATCTTGGGACACTAAGGGGCAATTTAGCATGGCCAATCCATCTAACCCACACATCTTTGGGGGAAGGGGAGGAAACCGGAGCACCCGGAGGAAACCCATGCAGACACGGGGAGAACGTACAGACTCTGCACAGACAGTGACCCAAGGCCGGAATTGAACCTGGGTCCCTGGCGCTGTGGGGCAGCAGTGCCAACCACGGTGCCGCCCAGAATTACTTCTGCTGTGCTCCTGGGAGTCTCAAGCCACGACCAAGTTCCGAACGGAGCAAAATGCTGCGGAATCTGGAAATCTCAAGCAGTGTCCTGGCTGACAAAGGATTGCAACTAATAATGAGTTATCCAGCTGCCTGGACTGAGTGAGCATTCTGATTCTACTTGTGTGGTCCCCTGTCAGGAGAGGCCAGAGTATCCCCCTTCGCAGTTTTAGTGGGAATGTCTCCTCGAGATTTATCCCAGTCGCCTTCACTTTGGGACTTTTCAGCGTCAAGGGATTATGTTACAAGGTGTTAGTAGTTTTTCCTTTCTGCTGGAGGGCTTGCTGGGGTTACGGACTGAAAGTCATTTCACTGCGGTTGTTATCTACCCTTTCAAAGGCAGATCACAATCAACAGCTTTGTGCTATTCCCTTCTGATAGGGTTTTCAACACCAATTTGGCCAAACCTGGCGGATTGCGGTTTGCACTGTCCACCTTCAAAGCGACGTTAAACCCTCCCCACCCACCGTTCTAATTCCCGCTGCCGCAACCTTAGCCCTCGGCCCTTAATGAAATTCTTCAGAATCTTGCAATGGTAAACCGTTCGCAGAGCTCTGCTCCCAGGTGGCAAGCTGTAATTATTCCGGGGATGTTGCACTTTTTCAACGGATTAAGCAATTTTTGCAGGAACTGATAAAGTGCCCAGGACTGGAGGGACAGCACCTTAGAGTCATAGAGGATTACAGCATGGAAACAGGCCCTTCGGCCCAACTTGTCCACGCGGCCCCTTTTTTTAACCCCTAAGCTAGTACCAATTGTCCGCGTTTGGCCCACATCCCTCTATACCCATCTTACCCGTGGTTTGATTTGATTTTGATTTGATTTGATTTGATTTATTATTGTCACATGTATTAGTATACAGTGAAAAGTATTGTTTCTTGCGCGCTATACAGACAAAGCATACCATTCATAGAGAAGGAAACAAGAGGATGCAGAATGTAGTGTTACAGTCATAGCTAGGCTGTAGAGAAAAATCAACTTAATGCAAGGTAGGTCCATTCAAAAGTCTGATGGCAGCAGGGAAGAAGCTGTTCTTGAGTCGGTTGGTACGTTTGTATCTTTTTCCCGATGGAAGAAGGTGGAAGAGAGAATGTCCGGGGTGCGTGGGGTCCTTAATTATGCTGGCTGCTTTTGCCGAGGCAGTGGGAAGTGTAGACAGAGTCAATGGATGGGAGGCTGGTTTACGTGATGAATTGGGCTACATTCACGACCTTTTGTAGATCCTTGCAGTCTTGGGCAGAGCAGGAGCCATACCAAGCTGTGATACATCCAGAAAGAATGCTTTCTATGGCGCATCTGTAAAAGTTGGTGAGAGTCGTACCTGACATGCCAAATTTCCTTAGTCTTCTGAGTAAGTTGAGATGTTGGTGGGCTTTCTTAACTAATCTCCCCCATCTTCCGGATAGGCACATTAGAGCCTTCCGGTCTCAACATCGAATTCAACAACTTCAGATGATTCGCTCTACCCCACCTCGACCCCTTTGTTTTCATCTTATTTAGTTTTTAACTGTTCTCTACCTTTTATTTCTTTATTGTCATTCTTCATTTTTCTTCCCCCCCACTCTTTCACCCTATTTTAACCCCTTTTTCCTTATCTTTTCTCCCCCTTTGCTACCCCCTTTTTCTTAATTTTGCCTCTCTCCCACCCATCTCCCCTCTCCCCCCACATCTCCATCTGTCACAGCTTACTATCCAATTTCAGCTTCTCTGCCATTTGGCCATTCACACCTTCTATTCTCTCTATGGGCTGCCGTTAGCTGCCTTTCCCCTGGGTTTCTGTGGCTATGTCTCATCTTTCATTCCCTCCCCCTGCAGTATAAATACCTCCCACTTTCTCTGCCTTATAGCTTTGACAAAGGGTCGTCTGGACCCGAAACGTCAGCTCTTTTCTCTCCTTACAGATGTTGCCAGACCTGCTGAGATTTTCCAGCATTTTCTCTTTTGGTGCCCAGGATATTTAATGGACCTCCCAAACACATCCAAGCAGGTTTTAAACACAGCTTCACATTTCACTTGTTATGGTTCAGGTCAGAAACTCTGAAGTGTTTTATGACGCCTGCATGAACCACAAGTTTTGCATTTTGAATTTGTCTCAGATAAAGCATGGGATGTTCCACTTCAGGTATGATTCAAAAGACCCACTAGGGAGCTTTTATCAAACAAAGTTTATTTAAGAATATAGTTAACATGTACATAGAACATAGAACAGTACAGCACAGGCCCTTCGGCCCACGATGTTGTGCCGAGCTTTGTTTGAAACCCAGATCAAGCTATCCCACTCCCTATCATCCTGGTGTGCTCCATGTGCCTATCCAATAGCTTCTTAAATGTTCCTAAAGTTTCTGACTCCACTATCCCTGCAGGCAGTCCATTCCACACCCCAACCACTCTCTGAGTAAAAAACCCACCTCGGATATCCTTCCTATATCTCCCACCATGAACCCTATAGTTATGCCCCCTAGTTACCGCTCCATTCACCCGAGGAAATAGTCTTTGAACGTTCACTCTATCTATCCCCCTCATCATCTTATAAACCTCTATCAGGTCTCCTCTCAACCTCCTCCGCTCCAAAGAGAAAATGTATAGTAGGAAAATTAACAAGAACTTTTATCAGTAACACACAAGAAATAAACTATAATGTACAACTCTTAATGAATATCACTAATGTGTTTCAATTAAAACCAATACCTGTAGACAACAAAATATCTTTAGATTTACCAGGATGTTGCTTGGTATGGAGGGCATTAGCTATGAGGAGAGGTTGGAGAAACTTGGTTTGCTCTCACTGGAGCGACGGAGGTTGAGGGGCGACCTGATAGAAGTCCACAAGATTATGAGGGGCATGGACAGAGTGGATAGCCAGAACCTTTTCCCCAGGGCGGAAAAGGGGATGCAGGTTTAAGGTGCAAGGGGCAAGGTTTAAAGGAGATGTACGAGGCAATTTTTTACACAGAGAGTAGTAGGTGCCTGGAACACGTTGCCGGGTGAGGTAGTGGAAGCAGATACGATAGTGACTTTTAAGGGGCGTCTTGACAAATACATGAATAGGATGGGAATAGAGGGATATGGTCCCCGGAAGGGTAGGGGGTTTTTTTGTTCAGCCGGGCAGCATGGTCAGCGCAGGCTTGGAGGGCCAGAGGGCCTGCTCCTGTGCTGTCATTTTCTTTGATGTTTGTTACATAGAACATAGAACATAGAACAGTACAGCACAGAACAGGCCCTTCGGCCCACGATGTTGTGCCGAGCTTTATCTGAAACCAAGATCAAGCTATCCCACTCCCTATCATCCTGGTGTGCTCCATGTGCCTATCCAATAACCGCTTAAATGTTCCTAAAGTGTCTGACTCCACTATCACTGCAGGCAGTCCATTCCACACCCCAACCACTCTGTGTAAAGAACCTACCTCTGATATCCTTCCTATATCTCCCACCATGAACCCTATAGTTACGCCCCCTTGTAATAGCTCCATCCACCCGAGGAAATAGTCTTTGAACGTTCACTCTATCTATCCCCTTCTTTGTTCTTTGTTCTTTTCCCAGGTTTAACACAGCACAGACTAATGCTCACTTGACGCTGGGATCAGGTTCCCTGGGTTGAATACAGCTATGGGCGGCACGATAGCACAGTGGTTAGCACTGCTGCTTCACAGCTCCAGCGACCTGGGTTCAATCCCCAGCTTGGGTCACTGTCTGCGTGGAGTTTGCACATTCTCCTCGTGTCTGCGTGGGTTTCCTCCGGGTGCTCCGGTTTCCTCCCACAGTCCAAAGATGTGCGGGTTAGGTTGATTGGCCATGCTAAAATTGCCCCTGAGTGTCCTGAGATGTGTAGGTTAGAGGGATTAGCGGGTAAATGTGTAGGGATATGGGTGTAGGGCCTGGGTGGGATTGTGATCGGTACAGACTCGATGGGCCAGATGGCCTCTTTCAGCACAGTAGGGTTTCTATGATTCTATGAATGCAGATTTCAAATGATCTTGAAAATTCAGAGAAGTTTATAGTGATATCAGCTCCCCAAAAACACCCAAACACAGATTATTTTCTGCCGGGTGACAAACAAGATGTGCTTTCAGCTAACTGGTAAAACGTTCAAAATAAAAACAGAGAAGGGAGATTTATTTCAGCTATGGTTCTAACACTGCACCAAAAAACAATCCTTGTCACCTGACCAGCACACTTTTGTTTTGCTCCTCCCAACAATGACATCACCTAAGGCCCCAGTAAGGAAGGTGAGCTGTGTTTGACGGACTGGGTCTGGGTGTGAGGGTAAAGGGAGAAGTATGACATTGAGGTGGTATGCTTCTGGTGGACACGACCTGCAAAGAATATTTTATAGAATCATAGAATCCCTACAGTGCAGAAGAGGCCATTTGGCCCATCTGAGTCTACACCGACTCACTGACACAGCATCTTACCCAGGCCATCTCCCCTGCCCTATCCCTGTGAACCCATACATTTACCATGGCTAGATTAATCTAACCTATGCATCTTTAGACACTAAGGGGCAATTTAGCCTGGCTAATCCATCTAACCTGCACGGTGTCTGCGTGGGTTTCCTCCGGGTGCTCCAGTTTCCTCCCACAGTCTGAAAGATGTGCTGGTTAGGTGCATTGACCCGAACAGGTGCCAGAGTGTGGCGACTAGGGGAATTTCACAGTAACTTCATTGCTGTGTTAATGTAAGCCTTAATTGTGACTAATAAATAAACTTTACTTTACTTTTTACTTTACTTAAAGACCTCAATAGCTCTGATGAAGGGTCATCCCCTCTCCAAACGTTAGCTCTATTCTCTCTCCACAGATGCTGTCAGAGATTTTCCAACATTTTCAGTTTGTGTTTCAGATTCCAGGCTTTGATCTTTACAGGCCTGAGGAGGGGCAGAGATTCTAGTTAGATATATAATTGTTTCCTTAGGGAACGTGCAGTGATAGGTGATAGCGAGGTCTGGTCACATTCCCACATTTACAATAATGACTACACTTCAAAAAGTACTTCATTGAGAGGCCCAGCGGGTGCTATATAAATGCAAAGAACTTGTTTTTTGAGAATCACTGCTCTCCTAACTTTTGACCTGGTCAACTGCAGCCAAGGCTCTCAGTGCCATGGGGAGGGGGCAGGTGGGGGGAGGGGGGGTGCAGGCGCGGAGGGCGTTTGGCAGTGTAGTGACTGTCTCTGTATGAGCAACACGCAGATTGAGGGGCACCTAGACTGGGGTAATTCCCAACTCTGAGTCACCAGTTGTTCCCCCCCAGCAACCCCCCCACCCCCCCACCCCCCCCCCCCACCCCCCGCACCCCCGACCTGGTGACCCTCAATCTGCTGTGTTCCCCTCAAAGGGACACAGGTGTCCCTTCCATAATTTTTTAAAAGTTTATTTATTAGTATCACAAGTAGGCTTACATTAACACTGCGATGAAGTTACTGTGAAAATCCCCTAGTCGCCACACTCCGGCGCCTGTTTGGGTACACTGAGGGAGAATTTAGCATGGCCAATGCAACTAACCCGCATGTCTTTCGGACTGTGGGAGGAAACCGGAGCACCCGGAGGAAACCCACGCAGACACGGGGAGAATGTACAGACTCTACACAGGCAGTAACCCAAGCCGGGAATCAAACCCGGGTACCTGGCGCTGTGAGGCAGCAGTGCTAACCACTGTGCCACCGTGTGGGGAGACTTTAAATAATGGGGATAAAATATCTGATTGATTTCAAAGTGGGAGCAGTTTATTGACGGAGGATTTATACTGAGTCTGGGTTTAAGGGGCTGTTTGTTGCAAAGCAGACTTTGAGAATTGAAGTTGATCGCAACAAGACCCCCAGGGATGAAAATATTGGAAAACATTCGGGCACATTTTTCACTCAGAGGGTGGTGGGAATCTGGAATGCGCTGCCTGGGGAGGTAGTGGAGGCGGGAAACCCTTACAACCATTAAAAAATATTTGGATTATCACTTGAAATATTATAACATTCAAGGATATGGGCAAATGCAGGAAAATGGAATTAGCGCGCCTTTAGTGGTAGATTTTTTTTGATTTGATTTGATCTATTATTGTCACGTGTATTGGGATGCAGTGAAAAGCATTGTTTCTCGCGCACTATACAGATAAAGCATACCGTTCATAGAGTGCAAGGGGGAGAAGGAAAGGAAAGGGTGAGGAATACAGTGTTACACTCAGAGCTGGGGTGTAGAGAAAGATCAGCTTAATGTATGGTAGTTCCATTCAAAAGTCTGATGGCAGAAGGGAAGAAGCTGTTCCTGAGTCGGTTGGTATGTGATCTCAGACTTTTGTAACTTTTTCCCGATGGAAGGAGATGGAAGAGAGCATGTCCGGGGTGCGTGATTATGCTGGCTGCTTTTCGGAGGCAGTGGGAAGTGTAGATGGAGGCTGGTCTGTGTGATGGACTGGGCTACGTTCACAACCCTTTGTAGTTTCTTGCGGTCTTGGTCAGAGCAGGAGCCATACCAAGCTGTGATACATCCAGGAAGGATCCTTCAAGATGTTGTTGGTGCAGACTCGATGGGTCGAAGGGCCTTTTCTGCACTCTATAACTCTAAATTCTCCAGCTGGTTTGTAGCTGATGAATTTTCCTCCTGGATCATTTTTCAATGCCGGGAAATAATTATTTATCCTATTGCAATCTCCAGGATGGCACAGTAGCACGGTGGTTAGCACCGCTGCCTCCCAGCACCAGGGACCTGGGTTTGATTCCCAGTTTGGGACTGTCTGTGTGGAGTCTGCATGTTCTCCCCATGTCTGCGTGGGTTTCCTCTGGGAGCTCTGGTTTCCTCCCTCAGCCTGAAAGACATGCTGGTTAGGTACATTGACCGTGCTAAATTCTTCCTCAGTGTACCCGAACAGGCGCGGCAGTGTGGCGACTAGGGGATTTTCACAGTAACTTCATTGCAGTGTTAATGTAAGCCTACTTGTGACACTAATAAATAAACTTTATCTTTTGGACTGTGGGAGGAAATCGGAGCACCCGGAGGAAACCCATGCAGACACGGGGAGAATGTGCAAACTCCACACAGACAGTGACCCAAGCGGGGAATCAAACTCGTGTCCCTAGCGCTGTGAGGCAGCAGTGCTAACCACTGTGCCACTGTTATATTTTAGCTGTGTTGTTAAATATCTTGTGGGCAGTACGGTGGCACAGTGGGTTCAATTCCCGGCTTGGGTCACTGTCTGTGTGGAGTTTGCACATTCTCCCCATGTCTGCGTGGGTTTCCTCCGGATGCTCCGGTTTCCTCCCACAGTCCGAAGATGTGCTGATTAGGTGCATTGGCCGTGCTAAATTCTCCCTCAGTGTATCCGAACAGGCGCCGGAGTGTGGCGACTAGGGGATTTTCACAGTAACTTCATTGCGGTGTTAATGTAAGCCTACTTGTGACACTAATAAATAAACTTTAAATTCTCCCTCAGTGTATCCGAACAGATGCCGGAGTGTGGCTACTCGGGGATTTTCACAGTAAATTCCTTGCAGTGTTAATGCAAGCCTACTAATAAAATAAACTTTAGGTTATCCAGAGTGGATTCGATTCCTTCAGGGTTCTGCTCTGGGTTGTGTTCGGTTCTCTCTGACCCCAATCCACATCTGATGTGATGTGTGTCTGCTTTGGATAGTAATTGTCTGTTTATCCCAGTTTACCCCAGTCCAACGCCGGCATCTCCACATCATAGTAATTGTCTGCCAAGGATTTCCAATGAGGTGCTGGGTAGGGGAGATGGCTTGTGTGTGTGTGTTAACTGTGCTGCTGTACGCTTCCTGGGACTGGGAGACTGAGTCAAGGCTCAAAGCCAACATTTCCTCCTCCCAAGCCCTCCTCCTCCTCGTCTGTCGGTGTTTCCACGTTGCTCTGAGAGTGTGTGTGTGTGTGAGAGAGAGAGATGAGACTGGTGTGAGTCGCAGAACCCCAACTCTTTTCTTCTCCACTCTTCCCTCAGCTTAACAAATAAGATTTCTTTATTTTGTTAAAACAAAACTCTCCCGAAAGGAATTCCGCAGGAAATCAGGAAGGAACAATTCCGAAGACTGTCACTTTCCCCAGACAACAAGACTTCGTGCGGTTTCATTGTAACTTGGCAAGAGGAACATGCATTCCGGGGAGTCTGTTGGGATAATTCTCGCCTTCACCCTGCTTTCCTCAACCCGTTTCTCCTCTGTCTCCAAAGCAGAACGGGAAAGGTAAGGGTTAATTCATGTAACGAAAAGACACCGCTCATCAGAGCAGTGGGATACGTTAAAATTGCGATTGCAGCGGATTTTACTTTGACTTGAGACGAAATGGAGGGAGTTACACCATTGTTGTAAGTATCAGCTTTCGTAACATCTCGCCACCCCACTATGGTCACATTGAATCCCAGTAAGGGGTCTAACAACACCAGGTTAAAGTCCAACAGGTTTATTTGGTAGCAAACGCCACAAATTTGCTACCAAATAAACTTGTTGGACTTTAACCTGGTGACTCCTTACTGTGTTTACCCCAGTCCAACGCCGCATTTCCACATCATGACAGGAGAAGGAGCAGCGCTCTGAAAGCTTGTGGCTTGTGCTACCAAATAAATCTGTTGGACTTTAACCTGGTGTTGTGAGACTTGTTACTGTGCTTACCCCAGTCCAACGCCGGCATCTCCACATCAGGGCAGGAGGAACCCATCCAATTTGAAGTCTATTTCCCCAAATTGTCCACTGTTATTCCTGGAAAGAGCCAGTGAGTGCACACTCAGAGCTCTCCCTGTGTCAACATAGAATCGTAGACTCTCTACAGTGCAGAAGGAGGCCATTCGGCCCATCTGCACCCACCACAATCCCACTCAGCCCCTATCCCCATAACTCCACCTATTTATCCTGCTAGTCCCCCTGACACAAAGGGGCAATTTAGCATGGCTAATCCACCTAGCCCGCACATCTTTGGACTGTGGGAGGAAACCGGAGCACCCGGAGGAAACCCACGCAGGCACGGGGAGAACGTGCAAACTCCACACAGACGGTGACCCAAGCCGGGAATTGAACCCAGGTCCCTGGCACTGTGAGGCAGCAGTGCTAACCACTGTGCCACCGTACCGCCCAAACACTCACATTTGCTCAGGTGTAGCGAGCAGCATTTGTATCATTCACTGATTCCACTGGGAAAACTTTTTTTTCCCCAGGTTGTAACCCCCAAAGAAGCTCTTTTAAAAAAAAACAGCTCTGGAAATCTAGATTCTGAAACTTCCTCGGAATATCTGTTGCAAATGGATCTGTTATGACTTCACACTTGGTGAACTTGTAAAGTTTGCGGTGAACTTGTAATGTGGAGCAAAAATGTAGCCTTTTACGCCTTAAGTGGCCGCAGGATAATTGTCAATTTCTAACAAATGTCCCAACAACAAGAAGTTGTGTTTATATAGCCCCCTTCAAGGCATTAAAATGCCCCCCCACTGGGCGCCTCATAGAAGAGGTTGGCTTAAACAATTGGCTCACACTAAAAACCACAATGCGTGTGAGTGCTGAATCTGGTGTTGACAGTCCATCTGCATTGCCTAATGTTCCCATCCTGTTTCTCATTAGTGAAACTTGCGCTGAGAATCATGTGGTCACGTTGGAGTATGAGTGCACCAAAGCTACAGGGGAGGCATCCACCTGTTTAAGGTAAGGAGGACTTGACGTTCAAGAAATGCCTTTTGGTTTTGGGGCCACTGTCGACTACGGATCTTCCTGTGTGAGCCGGCTCAGGTTCCAGTGCCATCTGGACCACAGCTGGATGAGGGGAAGACAGCATGCTTAGCACTGCTGCCTGACAGCGCCAGGGATTCCGGCCTCAGGTCACTGTCTGTGTGGAGTTTGCACATTCTCCCCATGTCTGTGTGGGTTTCCTCCGGGTGCTCCAGTTTACTCCCACACTCCAAAGATGTGCGGGTTAGGTGCATTGGCCGTGCTAAATTGTTTCTAAAGTTTATTTATTGGTGTCGCAAGTAGGCTTACATTAACACAGCAATGAAGTTACTGTGAAAATCCTCTAGTCGCCACACTCCGGTGCCTGTTCGGGTACACTGAGGGAGAATTTAGTATGGACAATGCACCCTAACCAGCACGTCTTTCGGATTGTGGGAGGAAATTGGAACACCCAGAGGAAACCCACGCAGACACGGGGAGAATGTGCAAACTCCACACAGACAGTGATCCAAGTCGGGAATCAAACCTGGGTCCCTGGCACTGTGAGGCAGCAGTGCTAATCACTGTGCCGCCATGCTGCCCATATGCCTTGTCCTTTAGTGCCCAAAGATGTGCAGGTTGGGTGGATTGGCCATGCTAAATTGCCTCTTAATGTCCAAAGGTGTGCAGGTTAGGTGGTTTGGCCATGGTGAATGCATGGGGTTACGAGAATAGGTTGGAGATTCTCGTTGGATAGTCGACGCAAACGTGATGGGCTGAATGGCCTCCTCCTGCACTGTCGGGATTCTATGTTGCTTACACTGGTCTGGAAGCAGCAACAGAAGTGACACCTTCGCAAAAGTGAAATAGCTCAGGTGTTGGAAATCCAAAATGCTGGAAGCTCTCAGTACCTGCAGAGGAAGCAAGAGAGTTAATTCCATATCCTCCGACCTCCCCAGTGTAGGACTGGAGGTGTCCAAAAGGTGCGCTGGGGAATCTCTCTCGGAAGTTCTCAGGTAACTTCCCCTGGACAATTGCGTTGGGCCGGGAGCCATCCGACAAAGCGATTTGAATCACTAACTTGGATCGTTCCGTCAGTTTTACAGCAATGCTTACTCTGAAAGGATTAGAAGGGGAAAAAAATACTTCTAACTACAGAGTAGCCATCTTAAAACCCAGACTGAGCCCCTCACCAGAAACTACCCCTCAGAGAACCCCTATAACTTCCCTCTTACCTCCCCAACTAAGCACCGAACCCCTCCCTCGCAGTATGCCCCAACTCCCATCTGCACCACATTCCCCCTGACCCAAGGCATCCACCCACTCTGTCACCCCACCCCCCCAACCCCCATATCTGGACCCGGCCTGACAGCCGCCCCGTCCCGACCCAATGTTTCCTCCCATGTCCGGAGAGCCCGCCAACCTGACAACCCCATGAGTGGACCGAGCCCAACACCCCCTCCCCAACTTCTGTGGGGATATGGGAGGGGCAGGTGGTAATGCTGATCCCCACAGGGCCATCTGTGACTTGTTCTTAAGTTTTGCTTTCACTGTGTGCTACCCTTTGTTCTGCTATTAACACATTCTGCTCTCTTACCTTTACGCCGCTATCAGCACCTCCTTTAGTCTTTAACACTGCCATTAACACTCCTTTTGTCTTGTATCCATGACATCTTTGTCAAATCTCTCCTTAGCTTCCATGGTGGCACAGTGGTTGGCACTGTCCAGAGCTAGGGGTCATAGTTTGAGGATAAGGGGTAAACCTTTTAGAACTGAGGTGAGGAGAAATTCCTTCACCCAGAGAGTGGTGAATGTGTGGAATTAATTACCATGGAAAGTATTTGAGGCCAAAACATTTTCTGATTTCAAGAAGAAATTAGATATAGCTCTTGGGGCTAAAGGGATCAAGGCTTATGGGAGGAAGGGGAGATCAGGATATTAAATTCGATGATCAGCCATGATCAAAATAAATGGCAGAGCAGGCTTGAAGGGCTGAATGGCCTCCTCCTGCTTCTAGTTTCTTTGTTTCTAAGTTCCTATTGCTGCCTCACAACGCCAGGGACCTGGGTTCGATTCCCGGCTTGGATCCCTGTCTGTGTGGAGTCTACGCGTTCTCCCCGTGTCTGCGTGGGTTTCCCCCAGGTGCTCCGGTTTCCTTCCACAATCCAAAAGACGTGCTAATTAGGTGCATTGGCCATACTAAATTGTCCCTTAGTGTGCCCGAACAGGCGCCGGAGTGTGGCCACTAGGGGATTTGCAAAGTAACTTCATTGCAGTGTTAATGTAAGCCTACTTGTGACACTAATAGATGAAGTTTGATCTGATGTTTACTGAGAAGGTTAAAAGTTTAATTGCTACTTCTCCTTCTAATACTATCCCCGTATTCGATTCTCGGCTAAAACTGCTTGCAGCTTGGTGGGGTGACCCTTGGGACTGCCTTGCACTGATCAAAGAACAAAGAAAATTACAGCACAGGAACAGGCCCTTTGGCCCTCCAAGCCTGCACTGACCATGCTGCCCGACTGAACTAAAATCCCCTACCCTTCCGGGGACCATATCCCTCCATTCCCATCCAATTCATGTATTTGTCCAGACGCCCCTTAAAAGTCACTATCATATCTGCTTCCACTACCTCCCCCGGCAGCGAGTTCCAGGCACCCACCACCCTCTGTGTAAAAAACTTACCTTGTACATCTCCTTTAAACCTTGCCCCTCGCCCCTTAAACCTATGCTCCCTAGTAATTGACTCTTCCACCCTGGGAAAAAGCCTCTGACTATCCCCTCTGTCCATGCCCCTCATAATCTTGTAGACTTCTATCAGGTCACCCCCTCAACAGGGATCCCTCACATTTAAGAAGCATTTAGGTGAGCACTGAGGGGTGGCACGGTGGCACAGTGGTTAGCACTACTGCTTCACAGCTCCAGGGACCTGGGTTCGATTCCCGGCTTGGGTCACTGTCTGTGTGGAGTTTGCACATTCTCCTCGTGTCTGCGTGGGTTTCCTCCGGGTGCTCCGGTTTCCTCCTACAGTCCAAAGATGTGCGGGTTAGGTTGATTGGCCATCCTAAAAAACAATTGCCCCTTAGTGTCCTGAGATGCGTAGGTTAGAGGGATTAGTGTGTAAATATGTAGGGATATGGGGGTAGGGTCTGGGTGGGTTTGTGGTCGGTGCAGACCCGATGGGCCGAATGGCCTCTTTCTGTACTGTAGGGTTTCTATGATCTATGATTACCACTTGAAATGCCCTCGCATACAAGGCTACGGACCAAGTGCTGGAAAGTGGGATTGGAATAGCTCAGTGCTTGATGGCTGGCACAGACATGATGGGCTGAAGGGCCTCTTTCTGTGATTAAAAGCTCTCTGAGGAGTGCAGTAGTACTGGTGCAGGTTATCAAAGCTACTGGGACAGGGATCTATGAGTCATTCTCATACAATTCAAACATGAGATAAGAGTCCCTCAGGGGAGAAAGTAGTGGTCATAAAAGTACATCTCGTTACCATTACATAGTTGATGATGACTGACCCGAGTAAGTATTTGTTTCTTTGGTTTGGGGCAAGAAATTCCACATTAAGATGCAAAAATAGTGACTGTTACCAGATAAATCACAGAACACGGTGGCACAGTGGGTTAGCACTGCTTCCTCACAGCACCAGGGACCCGGGTTTAATTCCGGCCTCGGGTCACTGTCTGTGTGGAGTTTGCATGTTCTCCCCGTGTCTGCGCAGGTTTCCTCCGGGTGCTCCAGTTTCCTCCTACACTCCAAAGATGTACAGGTTAGGTGGATTGACCATGCTAAATTGCCCCTTAGTGTCCCAAAATGTGTACGTTAGGTGGATTCGCCGTGGTAAATGTGTGGGGTTGTGGGGATAGGGTAGGGGAGAGGGCCTGGGTCAGAGAGTCGGTGCAAACTCAATGGGCTGAATGGCCTCCTTCTGCATTGTAGAGATTCTATGAACAGTAACTTACCCCTTCATGTATAGGTTAGTGGAATTAGTGGGATAAATATGTGGGGTCACAAGGATAGGATCTAGGTAGGATGCTCTCTAGGAGAGTCAATGCAGATTCGATGAACAATACAGAAAAGAGTTAGAGAATCTGGTGAACTGGTGTGACGACAATGTCAACAAAATGGAGGAGATAGTCATTGACTTCAGGATGTGTAGTGCATTCCCCTGTCTACATTTTTAGGTGTCCAGATCACCAACAACCTGCCCTGGTCCCCCCATGCCGACACTATAGTTAAGAAAGCCCCACCAACGCCTCTACTTTCTCAGAAGACTAAGGAAATTTGGCATGTCCGTCACAACTCTCACCAACCTCTACAGATGCACCATAGAAAGCATTATTTCAGATTGTACCACAGCCTGATATGGCTCCTGCTCTGCCCAAGACCGCAAGGAACTACAAAGTGTCATTAACGAAGCCCAGTACATCACGCAAACCAGCCTCCCATCCATTGACTCTGTCTACACTTCCCGCTGCCTCAGAAAAGAAGCCAGCATAATTAAGGACCCCACGCACCACGGACATTCTCTCTTCCACCTTCTTCCATTGGGAAAAAGTTACAAGGGTCTGAGGCCACGTACCAACCGACTCAAGAACAGCTTCTTCCCTGCTGCCATCAGACTTTTGAATGGACCTACCTTGCATTAAGTTGATCTTTCTCTACACCCTAGCTATGACTGTAACACTACATTCCGCACTCTCTCCTTTCCTTCTCTATGAATGGTATGCTTTGTCTGTATAGCGCGTAAGAAACAATACTTTTCACTGTATACTAATACATGTGACAATAATAAATCAAATCAAAAAAATCAAATCAAAGTCACATGTATTAACATACAGTGAAAAATATTGTTTCTTGCGCGCTATACAGACAAAGCATACCGTTCATAGAGAAGGAAAGGAGAGAGTGCAGAATGTAGTGTTACAGTCAGAGCTAGGGTGTAGAGAAAGATCAACTTAATGCGAGATAGGTCCATTCAAAAGCAGCAGGGAAGAAGCTGTTCTTGAATCGGTTGGTACGTGACCTCAGAGTCCTGTACCTTTTTTCCAATGGAAGAAGGTGGAAGAGAGAATGTCCGGGGTGCGTGGGGTCCTTAATTATGCTGGCTGCTTTTCCGAGGCAGCGGGAAGTGTAGACTGAGTCAATGGATCAATAATAAATCAAATCAAATCAACAGCTGAATGGCCTCATGTTTCATTGTAGGGATTCAATGAAACTGTAGAGAAGGAGGCCTGCCAACCATTACACCTGTGATGATTGGCTACCTAATTATTCCCACGCCTTTGCTCTTCCCGCATAAACTTGCAAATTTTTATCCTTCAAATATTTAACTTTGCCCCAGACTCTCGCCAGCTCACGGCAGCCTCTGTTCTACGTGTCTCACCAGCAGAGCCAGAGGGAACGATGGGGGCGGCACGGTGGCACTGCTGCCTCACAGCCCCAGGGACCCGCGTTCGATTCCCGGCTCGGGTCAATGTCTGTGCGGAGTTTGCACGTTCTCTCCCCGCGTCTGCGTGGGTTTCCTCCAGGTGCTCCGGTTTCCTCCCACAGTCCCAGAGACGTGCTGGTTAGGGTGCATTGGCCGTGCTAAATTCTCCCTCAGTGTAACCCGAACAGGCGCCGGAGTGTGGCGAGTCGGGGATTTTCACTTAATTGCAGTGTTAATGTAAGCCTACTTGTGACACTGATAAATAAACTTTAAGAATCTGTAGACATCATCGATGTGTGGCTTTGCCTCTCTGCGAGAACTGCCCTTTGCAGCAGTGACGTTTCTGTTTCACACGTTTCTCAATTTGCACTGGGTCTTGTCCTGCAAGTCCCGAATATTCCGAATAAGAGATGAAACACTTTTTGTTATCTCTCTATCCACGGGTAGCTGGGCGAGCTATCATACAGCCCTGGGCACTTTACTACTGCAATAACTATTGCAGTATTGGAAAGCAAACTGGACTGCCAGCGCTGAGATTATTGCTGTTATCCGGGAAGGGAATTAACCAGCTTAAAGGCTTTGGAAGAAGTCAGATGATTGTCTTATTAACTTTCTTTGTAAATTTCAGTCATTTAAAGTTTTAAGATAATTGGCAGAAGGACAGAGGAGAGATGAGGCAAAGATGTCTTGCTTTGAATTGATTTATTATTGTCACATGTATTGGGATACAGTGAAAAGTATTGTTTCTTTTATGTATTTCATGTATTTGTCAACACGCTCCTTAAAACTCACGATTGTAACTGCTTCCACTACCTCCCCCAGCAGCAGGTTCCAGGCACCTCTGTGTAAAAAACTTGCAGTAAGAGTTTTAACAACACCAGGTTAAAGTCCAACAGGTTTACTTGGTAGCAAATGCCATTAGTTTTCTGAGCCCTGCTCCTTCGTCAGATGGAGTGGATATCCACTCCATGTGATGAAGGAGCAGGGCTCCGAAAGGGGAAAGTCGTGCTTGACGAACATGTTGGATTTTTATGAAGATGTGACTAGGGCGGTTGATGGAGGAGAACCGGTGGATGCGGTGTTTTTGGATTTCCAAAAGGCGTTTGATAAGGTGCCCCATAAAAGGCTACTGAAGAAGATTAGGGCACACGGAGTTGGGGGTAGTGTGTTAAAGTGGATTGGGGACTGGCTATCCGACAGGAAGCAAAGAGTCGGAATAAATGGGTGTTTTTCCGGTTGGAGGAAGGTAACTAGTGGCGTGCCGCAGGGATCGGTACTCGGGCCGCAACTATTTACCATTTATATAGATGATCTGGAGGAGGGGACGGAGTGTAGGGTAACGAAGTTTGCAGACGACACAAAGATAAGTGGAAAAGTGAATCGTGTGGAGGACGGAGAAGATCTGCAGAGAGATTTGGACAGGCTGAGTGAGTGGGCGAGGATATGGCAAATGGAGTATAACGTTGAGAAATGCGAGGTTATACACTTTGGAGGAAATAATAACAAATGGGATTACTATCTCAATGGAAACAAATTAAAACATGCTACCGTGCAAAGGGACCTGGGGGTCCTTGTGCATGAGACGCAAAAGCCCAGTCTGCAGGTACAACAGGTGATCAAGAAGGCAAATGGGATGTTGGCCTATATTGCGAGGGGGATAGAATATAAAAGCAGGGATGTCTTGATGCACCTGTACAGGGCATTGGTGAGGCCGCAGCTGGAATACTGTGTGCAGTATTGGTCCCCTTATATGAGGAAGGATATATTGGCATTGGAGGGAGTGCAGAGAAGGTTCACCAGGTTGATACCGGAGATGAGGGGTTTGGATTATGAGGAGAGGCTGAGGAGATTGGGTTTGTACTCATTGGAGTTTAGAAGGATGAGGGGGGATCTTATGGAGACTTATAAGATAATGCGGGGGCTGGATAGGGTGGAGGCGGAGAGATTCTTTCCACTTAGTAAGGAAGTTAAAACTAGAGGACACAGCCTCAAAATAAAGGGGGGTCGGTTTAAGACAGAGTTGAGGAGGAACTTCTTCTCCCAGAGGGTGGTGAATCTCTGGAATTCTCTGCCCACTGAGGTGGTGGAGGCTACCTCGCTGAATATGTTTAAAGCGCGGATGGATGGATTCCTGATCGGTAAGGGAATTAAGGGTTATGGGGATCAGGCGGGTAAGTGGTACTGATCCACGTCAGATCAGCCATGATCTTATTGAATGGCGGGGCAGGCTCGAGGGGCTAGATGGCCTACTCCTGCTCCTATTTCTTATGTTCTTATTTCTTATGTTCTTATACAGACAAAGCATACCGTTCATCGAGTACATATGGGAGAAGGAAAGGAGAGAGTGCAGAATGTAGTGTTACAACCATAGCTAGGGTGTAGAGAAAGATCAACTTAATGCAAGGTAGGTCCATTCAAAGGTCTGACGGCAGCAGGGAAGAAGCTGTTCTCGAGTCAGTTGTTATGTGATCTCAGATGGAAGAAGGTGGAAGAGAGAATGTCCGGGGTGCGTGGGGTCCTTGAATATGCCGGCTGCTTTTCCGAGTCAGCGGGAAGTGTAGACAGAGTCAATGGATGGGAGGCTGGTTTGCGTGATGGATTGGGCTACGTTCACAACCCTTTGTAGTTTCTTGTGGTTTTGGTCAGAGCAGGAGCCATACCAAGCTGTGATACATCCGGAAAGGTTGCTTTCTATGGTGCATCTGTAGAAGTTGGTGAGAGTTGTAGTGGACATGCCAAATTTCCTTAGTCTTCTGAGAAAGTAAAGGCGTTGGTGGGCTTTCTTAACGTCCGTAAAAATTGGTGAGTCGTAGCGGACATGCTGAATTTCCTTTGCCTCTTGAGAAAGTAGAGGCATTGGCGGGCATTCTTAACTATAGCGTCAGCATGGAGGGACCAGGACAGGTTGTTGGTGATCTGGACACCTAGAAACTTGAAGTGTTCGACCATTTTCACTTCACCCCCGTAGATGTAGACGGGAGCATGTGCTCCACTACGCTTCCTAAAGTCAATGATTATCTCCGTCCTTTAACGGACATTGAGGGAGAGATTATTGTCGTTGCACCAGTTCACCAGATTCTTGATCTCTTTCCTGTAGTCCATCTCGTCATTGTTTGAGATCCGGGGATCTCAAAGAGGAATTTTCTCAGGGTATCTCACTGGGAGGTCTTGTCTTCAGCTGATCTCAGCAAACACAAAAACTTTGCGAAAGACAGTATGTAGTTAAATACGTTCTTCATTTGGCCAACACGTATTGGAAGAGAGATGGTCAGAGTATTCTAACCTCTCTCTGATGTTACACCACATGGACATAACAGATATACATTTCTGAAGATTTGATCCCCTCGCCCTGCCTGTCATTCAAGCTGGACGGTCCAATTACATTAATATACTTCATTTACTTCAGCCAAAAACATTCTACCTTCCAGCAGAATTAGGAATTCACTTGACCGACATGTAGGGTATACGCTCAATACTTCTTTGTTCCAAAAGAATGCGGTCTGTCTAATTAAACCTATTTCCCATTATACCAAGGGGTGAACTGCTTGTGGGCCAAAGCTTACAATAAAATACAAAAATACGGTTTAAATCAATACAAATGTGAGGTAATGCATTTTGGAAGGTCTAATACAAATAGGAAATATACAGCAAATGGCAGAACCCTTAAGAGTGTTGATAGGCAGAGGGATCTGGATATACAGGTACACAGGTCACTGAAAGTGGCAACGCAGGTGGAGAAGATAGTCAAGAAGGCATACGGCATGCTTGCCTTCATCGGCCAGGGCATTGAGTTCAAAAATTGGCAAGTAATGTTGCAGATTTATAAAACTCTAGTTAAGCTGCACTTGGAATGTAGTGTTCAATTCTGGTCGCCACACTACCAGAAGGATGTGGAGGCTTTGGAGAGGGTACAGAAAAGATTTACCAGGATGTTGTCTGGTATGGAGGGCATTAGCTATGAGGAGAGGTTGGAGAAACTTTGTTTGTTCTCACTGGAGCGACGGAGGTTGAAGGGCGACCTGATAGAAGCCTACAAGATTATGAGGGGCATGGACAGAGTGGATAGTCAGAAGCTTTTTCCCAGGGTGGAAGAGTCAATTACGAAGGGGCATAGGTTTAAGGTGCGAGGGGCAAGGTTTAAAGGAGATGTATGAGGCAAGTTTTTTATGATGTGGAGATGCTGGCGTTGGACTGGGGTAAATACAGTAAGAGTTTTAACAACACCAGGTTAAAGTCCAACAGGTTTATTTGGGAGCAAATGCCATTAGCTTTCGGAGCCCTGCTCCTTCATCACATGGAGTGGATATCCACTCCATCTGACGAAGGAGCAGGGCTCAGAAAACTAATGGCATTTGCTACCAAGTAAACCTGTTGGACTTTAACCTGGTGTTGTTAAAACTCTTACTGCAAGTATTTTACACAGAAGTGCCTGGAACCTGCTGCTGGGGGAGGTAGTGGAAGCAGTTACAATCGTGAGTTTTAAGGAGCGTGTTGACAAATACATGAATAGGATGGGAATGGAGGGATATGGTTCCTGGAAGGGTAGGGGGTTTTAGTTCAGTCGGGCAGCATGGTCGGTGCAGGCTTGGAGGGTTGAAGGGCCTGTTCCTGTGCTGTAATTTTCTTTGTTCTTTGCTTGTTCAAAAATGATGATATATGTGCTTATACAGACAATACCTTTGTATAACATATAAGTGAGACACATTGTGATACCTTTGGTATATATATAAGGCACACTGTGGTCCCTGTTGTAAATTAATCTACTTTGTTTTAATAGTCTCAGAAAGCAGGGGTTTCTGTATCCTGCTACATGACGCACCACGGTGGTGTCATCAGCAAACCTGAAAATGGCGTTGGAGCAGAATGTGGCCACAAAGTCACAAGTCAGGGTTGAAAGAATCATAGAATCCCTACAGCATAAGGAGGCCATTCATCCCATCAAGTCTGCACGGACCACAATCCAACCCAGGCCCTATGCCTGTAACCCCATGCATTTACCCTAGCTGGTCCCCCTCATACTAAGGGGCAATTTAGCACGGCCAATCCACCTAACCCGCACATCTTTGGAGTGTGGGAGGAAACCGGAGCACCCGGAGGAAACCCACGCAGACACAGGAGGAACGTGCAAACTCCACACAGACAGTGTAGGTTAGAGGGATTAGCGGGTAAATATGTGGGGGTAGGGCCTGGGTGGGATTGTGGTCGGTGCAGACTCGATGGGCCGAATGGCCTCCTTCTGCACTGTAGGGTTTCTATGATTTCTATGATTTCTATGACCCAAGCCGGGAATCGAACCCGGGTCCCCGGCGCTGTGAGGCAGCAGTGCTAACCACTGTGCCACCGTGCCGCCCCTTTCTTGCTTTTCCACTCTGCCTTTCCTGACCTTTGGGACTTTGCAGTCAATGAGGTACTTTTGGAAGTGTAGTAGTTGCTGTGGTGTAGGAAATGCAGCGAATGAGATGGTTAAGGCGGGTGAGCTGGGATGATTGGGAGTGAAGCTCACCAATGACATTGTAATGAATGCAAAACAATGCAAATTGACGTTTCGCCCGTATTGGTCAGGCTCCCGATTATGCTGATTTTTTTTTATCTCGGTAAAATGGGAATGCGCTCGAAAATGGGCGCCATCCCCGCTAGTCACATCGCGTCCGATTTTACAACATTTTCCCGTTGCAAAACAGGTGCAATGAGGTCGTAAAATTCCACTTAATGAGTTAGAATGAGACCAATGTGGCCTTGCATTATTGAGGGCGGCATGGTGGCACAGTGGTTCGTACTGCTGCCTCACAACACCAGGGACCCAGGTTCGAATCCTGCCTTGGGTCACTCTCTGTGCGCTCTCCCCGTGTCTGCGTGGGTTTCCTCCGGGTGCTCCAGTTTCCTCCCACAGTCCGAAAGACGTGCTGGTTAGAGTGCATTGGCCGTGCTAAATTCTCCCTCATTGTACCTGAACAGGTGCCGGAGTGTGGCGACTAGGGGATTTTCACAGTAACTTCACTGCAGTGTTATTGTAAGCCTACTTGTGACTCTAATAAATAAACTTAAAAACTTTAGGGAGCAGGGTGGTGTACAGAAGATTGCTTTGCCAGTATCATTCGCAAAAACCACTCTAAACTATCAAATAAAAGCAAAACACTGCAGGATGCTAGCAATCTGGAAAATGATGGATAAACTCAGCAGGTCTGGCAGCATCTGTGGAGAGAGAAACGAAGTTAATGTATTGAGCCCATATGATCAAAAATTATGAGGGACACAGATAGAGTAGATAGGAAAAAACTTTTCCCCTGAGCAGAGGGGTCAATTAACAAGGGGCATAGTTCAAGGCAAGGTGCAGGAGGTTTAGAGGGGATTTGAGGAAAGGGTGGTGGAATCGGGAAATCTCTGTCTGAAAGGGTGGTGGAGGTGGGAACCCTCACAACGTTCAAGAAGCATTTAGAGGAGCACTCAAAATGCCATGGCAGACAAGGCTAATGGACCAAGAGCTGGAAAATAGGATGAGAATAGATCAGTGCTTGATGGCCGACGCAGAGATGATGGGCTGAAGGGCCTCTTTCTGTGCTGTAATACTCTATGAGTCAAGGGCGGCACAGTGGTTAGCGCTGCTGCCTCACAGCGCCAGGGACCCGGGTTCAATTCTGGCCTCGGGTCACTGTCTGTGTGGAGTTTACACGTTCTCCCCATGTCTGTGTGGGTTTCCTCCGGGTGCTCCGGTTTTCTCCCACACTCCGAAAGATGTGCTGGTTAGGGTGCATTGGCCATGCTAAATTCTCCCTCAGTGTACCCGAACAGGCGCCGGAGTGTGGCGACTAGGGGATTTTCACAGTAACTTCATTGCAGTGTTAATGTCAGCCTACTTGTGACTCTAATAAATAAACTTTAAAACTTTAAATTTTAGTATCAGGAAGTTTAGCAAGGTAAATACATGGGGTGACAGTGATGGGGCCTCAATGGGATTGTGATCAGTGCAGACTCGATGGGCTGAATGGCCTCCTTCTGCACTGTAGGGATTCTATAATTCAATGACTCTTCAGAAGGATAATTTGGACTTGAAACATTAACTCTGTTTCTCTCCAGAGATGCTTCCCAGCCTGCTGAGTTTATCCAACATTTTTCACTTTTAATTAGTGGAGAAAAATCTGGCCAAAACAAAAAGCATTTAAACTGAAATACTGTACAAATACTGTACAACCTTGCCTCTGCAATAGTGGCACAGTGATTAGCACTGCTGCCTCAGAGCGCCAGGGACCTGGGTTCAATTCCCAGCTTGGGTCACTGTCTGTGTGGAGTTTGCACGTTCTCCCCGTGTCTGTGTGGGTTTCCTCCGGGTGCTCCAGTTTCTTTTTTTTAAAAACCTACACTGCAGAAGGAGGCCGTTCAGCCCATCGAGTCTGCACCGACCAGAATCCCACCCAGGCTGCCATCCCCATAACCCCATGCATTTACCCTAGCTAGTCCCCCTCACACTAAGGTGCAAATTAGCATGGACAATCAACCTAACCTGCGCATCTTTGGACTGTGGGAGGAAACCGGTGCACCCGGAGGAAACCCATGCAGACACGGGGAGAATGTGCAAACTCCACACTGACAGTGACCCAAGCCGGGAATCGAACCCGGGTCACTGGCGCTGTGAGGCAGTAGTGCTAACCACTGTGCCACCGTGCGACGTTTTCTCCCCCGTGTTTGCGTGGGCTTCCTCCGGGTGCTCCAGTTTCCTCCCACAGTCTGAAAGACGGATTCAGAGATGCCAGAGATTAAAGTACATTACAGGGGGTATGATAATTACCTGTAAGTGGGGAGGGGTGTGTGTGTGTGTGGGGAGGGGTGTGCTAAATTCTCCCTCAGTGTACCCGAACAGGCGCCGGAGTGTGGCGACTAGGGGATTTTCACAGTAACTTCATTGCAGTGTTAATGTAAGCCTTACTTGTGACACTAATAAACTTTAAATTCTCCCTCAATGTACCCGAACAAGCACCGGAGTGTGGCGACTGGGGGATTTTCACAGTAACTTCATCACAGTGTGAATGTAAGCCTACTTGTGACACTAATAAATAAACTTTTTTAACTTCTTTAAAAATTCATCATGCATTTCTACTATAGCAGTGACATAGCTCTAATTGCCAATACTCTATCCCAGCATCATTTCACAATGAGTTCTTCAGACACGGATGGAAGGGCATTGTCAAAAGCAAAAATGAGAATTCCAAAACCCGCCTTCGCTGAAACACTCATCGGGAATCCCCTACAGTGCGGCCGAAGGAACACTTCAAAGGCTTTGTTTCTAGGTTTTTGAGAAATCCTCGTAACAATGCTGAACAGTGTCAGATAATCCCCCCAGATCAAAGAATAAGGGCTCAGACTGAGTTGCACCAAAAGGCAATCACTTTGAAAACAATCCACTCTCTTGTATGTGCACTAACTCTGAACAATAGCTTGCAGTACATTTAAGCTAGCAATCATGTTGGGATTCGGGTGACAATTGTTAACTGCTTGAGGCTTGCCTTTTTTTGTTGACATGTATTTACTGAATGCCCTAGTTGTATTACTGCCCTGTAATTCACTTACAGGTAATTATCATACCCCCCCGTAATGTACTTTAATCTCTGGCATCTCTGAATCCGACTGTTGGGTGCAAACCGTTTATAATGGGCTGTTTTGTGCTTGGGTTAATTCCATTAAAAAGCGCCTGGATGCTTTATCATGGTGGTTAGCATTGCTGCCTCACAGCGCCAGGTACCCGGGTTCAATCCCCGTCTTGGGTCACTGTCTGCGCGGAGTCTGCACGTTCTTCCCGTGTCTGCGTAGGTCTCCTCCGGGTGCTCCGGTTTGCTCCCACAGTCTGAAAGACGTGCTGGTTAGGTGCATTGGCCATGCTAAATACTCCCTCAGTGTACCCGAACAGGTGCCAGAGTGTGGCGACTAGCGGATTTTCACAGTAACTTCATTGCAGTGTTAATGTAAGCCGACTTGGCACAATAATAATAAAGTAAAATAATCCTGAGATTCATTGGCATTATTCTGGGATCTGTGGGATCAGTTGCAATACAAAATGATATAGCTCGCCAACAGAAAATTGGGATAATGACTTGACATGGAAATTGAAAGCTGCTTGCATTAACAAATTTAGGCATTTAAGATAGATCGGCATTATCAGAAACAATCCAGCCAACCCACCACTGAAAATTGAAATTGGTAAATGTTCTTGCTTCATCCATTCATCCGTGGGTGGCATGGTGACACAGTGGTTAGCACTGCTGCCTCACAACGCCAGGGGCCCGGGTTCGACTCTGGCCTCGGGTCACTGTCTGTGTGGAGTTTGCATGTTCTCCTCGTGTCTGCGTGAGCTTCCTCCGGGTGCTCCGGTTTACTCCCACAGTCTAAAGATGCGTGGATTAGGGGGATTGGCTGTGCTAAATTGACCCTTAGTGTCCAAAGATGTGCAGGTTAGGTAGATTGGCCATGCTAAATTGCCTCTTAATGTCAGGGGGGGAAGTAGATCATAGGTGATGGATCATAGAATCCTACAGTGCAGAAGGAGGCCATTCGGCCCATCGAGTCTGCACAATCCCACCCAGGCTCTACCCCATAACCCCATGTATTTACCCCGGTTAGTCTCCCTGACACTAAGGGGCGATTTAGCATGGCTAATCCACCTAACGCACACATTTTGGAGTGTGGGAGGAAACCGGAGCACCCGGGAGGAAACCCACGCAGACATGGGGAGAACGTGCAGACTCCACGCAGACAGTGACCCAAGCCGGGAATCGAACCTGAGGTCCCTGGCGCCGTGAGGCAGCAGTGCCAACCACTGAGCCAACGTGCCGTCCGAGCAGGGTAAATATGTGGGGTTACGAGGATAGGGCCTGGGTGGGATTGTGGTTGGTGCAGACTCGATGGGCCTAATGGCCTCCTTCTGCACTGTAGGGATCCTATGCAGCCGCATTGTAATCTAGTCTGAACTTTTAGTGTGAATATATATTTCCTCTGTCGGCAATTAAGCCTTTTATTCTTAGAGCCACATCGATCTATTACAGTGTGATGGAAATGGAATTCTTCCTTCTTTGTCCTGGGTGTCGTAAATGAATATTCTGGCATCCTGTTACTTTAATGGGACTGTTTAACAACTATTTATTCAGTCACTGGTGCTGTATGGAGTTGCTCCTTTTCCTGTGGCTGCATTAATCTTTCACCAATGTTTAAACTTAAGCTATGGAACTTTAATCCATGATAACCTGCAGCAGATTACAATATAATTATACCCTCGTCGTGAACCATCTGACTGTATGAGTATCTGGATTATTTGGGGTCAATTATACCTTTAAATGGAATTGCTTGTTTTTGCTGGCCTGTCGAACAGCTGATGAGAACAGGAGCTGACTTCAAACGAGTCGAACACATTGTGAAGGTCGAGGGAAGGAACACTGAACAAATAAGTGGGGCATTGGACATGAATAATGTAGTATTGTTAGGGGACAGTCCATTTCATAGAAGCAATTTCATCATAGAAACCCTACAGTGCAGAAGGAGGCCATTCGGCCCATCGAGTCTGCACCGACCACAATCCCACCCAGGCCCTACCCCCACATATTTACCCGCTAATCCCTCTAACCTACACATCCCAGGACTCTAAGGGGCAATTTTTAACCTGGCCAATCAACCTAACCCGCACATCTTTGGACTGTGGGAGGAAACCGGAGCACCTGGAGTAAACCCACGCAGACACGAGGAGAATGTGCAAACTCCACACAGACAGTGACCCGAGCCGGGAATCGAACCCGGGACCCTGGAGCTGTGAAGCAGCAGTGCTAACCACTGTGCTACCGTGCCGCCCAAATCACGCCATTCGGCCCATCGAGTCTGCGCCGACCACAATCCCACACTAGGCCCTAACCCCGTACATAGAACATAGAACAGTACAGCACAGAACAGGCCCTTTGGCCCACGATGTTGTGCCGAGCTTTATCTGAAACCAAGATCAAGCTATCCCACTCCCTATCATCCTGGTGTGCTCCATGTGCCTATCCAATGACCGCTTAAATGTTCCTGAAGTGTCTGACTCCACTATCACTGCAGGCAGTCCATTCCACATCCCAACCATTCTCTGCGTAAAGAACCTACCTCTGATATCCTTCCTGTATCTCCCACCATGAACCCTATAGTTATGCCCCCTTGTAATAGCTCCATCCACCCGAGGAAATAGTCTTTGAACGTTCACTCGATCTATCCCCTTCATCATTTTATAAACCTCTATTAAGTCTCCCCTCAGCCTCCTCCGCTCCAGAGAGAACAGCCCCAGCTCCCTCAACCTTTCCTCATAAGACCTACCCTCCAAACCAGGCAGCATCCTGGTAAATCTCCTCTGCACTCTTTCCAGCGCTTCCACATCCTTCTTATGGTGAGGTGACCAGAACTGCACACAATATTCCAAATGTGGTCTCACCAAGGTCCTGTACAGCTGCAACATAACCCCACGGCTCTTAAACTCCAACCCCCTGTCAATAAAAGCTAACACACTATAGGCCTTCTTCACAGCAACCCCACATATTTACCCGCTAATCGCCCAGACACGAAGGGAGAATTTAGCACGGCCAATCCACCTAACCAGCACGTCCTTCGGACTGTGGGAGGAAACCGGGAGCACCCGGAGGAAACCCACGCGGACACGGGGAGAACGTGCAAACTCCACACAGACAGTGACCCAAGCCGGGAATCGAACCCGGGTCCCTGGCGCTGTGAGGCAGCGGTGCTAACCACTGTGCCACCCAAATAGTATTCAAATCTCTAAGAAGCGTGGCCACTTGCTTTACAAAGAACAATACAGCACAGGAACAGGCCCTTTGGCCCATTAAGCCTGTGCCAATACATAGTTTCTATCCCTCTGTTTGTCTCCCGCTCATGTGTCTATCGAGATACACCTTGAACATTGCGAGCGTGCCTGCTTCCACCACCTCCACTGGTCGGGCGTTCCAGGCACCCACCACCCGCTGAAAAACCTTCCCCGCACACCTCCCCTAAACTTACCCCCTCTCACCTTAAACCTGTGGCCTCTTGTACTCGATCTTTCCACCCTGGGAAAATCAAGGATCCCATGCATCCCGGAAATAGAAACATAGAAACATAGAAGCAGGAGTAGGCCATTCGGCCCTTCGAGCCTGCTCCGCCATTCATTTTGATCATGGCTGATCATCGAATTCAATATCCTGATCCCACCCTCCTTCCCCCCATGTCCCTTGATTCCTTTCGCCCCAAGAGCTAAATCAGACAATGTTTTGGCCTCAACTACTTTCTGTGGGAGTGAATTCCACACATTCACCACCCTCAGGGTGAAGAAATTCCTCCTCACCTCAGTTCTAAAAGGTTTACCCCTTATCCTCAAACCTGGTTCTGGGTTTCCTCAGATAATAACACAGGAGAAGATGCAAAAGAAGAGGCAGTGCTATTGTCACTGGACTAGTTAGTAATCCAGAGACCCAGGGTGATGCTCTGGGGATCCGGGGTTCGAATCCCACCACGGCAGATGGTGAAATTTGAATTTTAAAAATCTGGAATTAAAAGTCTAATGATGACCATGAAACCATTGTCGATTGTCGGAAAAACCCATCTGCTTCACTAATGTCCTTTAGGGAAGGAAATCTGCTGTTCTTAACCGGTCTGGCACACATGTGACTCCAGATCCACAGCAATGTGGTTGACTCTTAACTGCCCTCTGGAATGGCCTGGAAAGCCACTCAGTTCAAGGGCAATTAGGGATGGGCAACAGATGCTGGCCTTGCCAGCGACACCCACATCCCATTAAAGAATTTTTAAAAATGTCGACCAGACCAGGTAAGAATGGCAGATTTCCATCCCAAAATTTGATTAGTGAATGAGAGAGAGGTTTTTTTTGACCACAGTCCAGTAGTTTAATTGGCCGGAATTCTCTGGTCTTGCAAGCCCCGCTACAAGCGAGAAAAGAGAATTTGGCACTCAGCCAAATCTCCGTTCACTGCCGTGGGACTGGAGAATCCCAGCTGTGGGTGAGGTCAGGGAATTTGGCGCTCAGCTAAATCTTCATTCACTGCAGCAGGACTGGAGAATCCTAGCCGTGGGTGGATGAGGTCAGAGAATTTGACGCTCTGCCAAATCTCCGTTCACTGCAGCGGGAATGGAGAATCCCAGCTGTGGATGAGGTTGGAGAATTTGGCACTCAGCCAAATTTCCATTCACTGCAGCAGGACTTGAAAATCCCAGCTGCGGGTGGGTGAGGTCGGAGAATTTGGCACTCAGCCAAATCTTCATTCACTGCAGCGGGACTGGAGAATCCCTGGGTGAGGTCGGAGAATTTGGCACCTCAGCCAAATCTTCATTCACTGCAGCGGGACTGGAGAATCCCAGCCATGGGTGGGTGAGGTCGGAGAATTTGGCACTCAGCCAAATCTTCATTCACTGCAGCGGGACTGGAGAATCCCAGCTGTGGGTGGGTGAAGTCGGAGAATTTGGCGCTCACTGCAGTGGGACTGGAGAATCCAAGTTGTGGGTGAGGTTGGAGAATTTGGCACTCAGCCAAATTTCCATTCACTGCAGCGGGACTGGAGAATCCCAGCTGTGGGTGAGTTCGGAGAATTCTGGCCATCGTTTCCGTTAGCTTTTTTGAAAGATATATTGAGTTAAATTTCCAAGCGGCTGTCGTGTGAGATTTGCACTCATGCCTCAGATCATTCGTCCTTGCCTCTGGGTGACTGGTTCAGTAGTATAATCACCACATTACTGTCCCTCCATTTCATTTGGCGTCGCGCCCAACAGATGGTCCCCATTGACGAGCAACGCCCCCGCAGTAATGCACCAACGTGTCAGTATTGACTCTCTGCCTAAGGTCTGGATACAGGCTTGGAACCACAATCTCTTCTGACTCAGATACTGACGGGATATGAACAAGCATGCTATCATAACGGAATTCACTGGAATACCACTCAACTCTCTCTTTTTCCGACATTCGCTTCCTGAAGGTGGTAACTGTTGCCGAGATACAGTGTCACAAGTAGCCATTCAGCCTGGACACTGAGCACTGCCAATCAGTCAAACTCTGGGATCCATCACAACATTCTGTGCCTGCTCAAGGCCCACAGTCAGACACTTTTACAGCAGAGGTCAAAGGGTACCAATGAGGAGTAGGAACATTTCATAGAATCCCGACAGTGCAGAAGAGGCCATTAGGCCCATCGGGTCTGCACTGACTCTCGAACACAATATCTTACACAGGCCCACTCCCCCACCCTATAACATTTACCGTACCTACACATCTTTGAATACTAATGTTGATTCCAGAAGGAACTCTTCCAGCGTAGACAATAAAAATACAACAAAACTTACTCCAACTATTAACTCAAAGAAAAGGTTTAATAAAGAAACTTTATTACTCCAAACTTGAGGCCTCACCCTGGGCCACTCCAAGCAATTTAACAATTCCCCAACAGGTTCTTATTTATACTGAGTCAACTGGTCAGCTGATCATCACATCATTCTGCCATTGGTTACATGGTTTACTGAGTCAGCTGACCCTTACAGCTTGCTACCATTGGTCACATTACAACAAATCCAATGTTATCACCGTTACAGTCTTATAACTAAGAGGCAGATTTTCCCGTTCCGTTCGCCACGGGGATCGTGGCGGGTGAGGGGCGTACCGTAGAAAGGTCTGTTGAGCTCGGGCGGGATTTTTCCCTTTTGGGGCGAGCGTGGCCTGAAAATCCCGTCCCAATTTAGCATTGCCACTCCACCTAACCCGCACAGCTTTGGAGTGTGGGAGGAAACCGGAGCACCCGGAGGAAACCCACGCAGCCAGGGGGGAGAACGTGCAAACTCCACACAGTCACTGTGGGAATTGAACCCACGTCCCTGAAGCTGTGAGGCAGCAGTGCTAAGTGTGCCACCGTGCTGCTCACATTTTCCATTTGAGCCTGGGTAAGTAAGCTCAGTATGGGCTCTCCCACGGGGCAGATAATGGCATAGTGGTATTGTCAATGGGCCAAAAATCCAGAGACCCAGTTCAACACCCTGGAGTTCCACCACAGCAGCTGGTGAAATATAAATTTAATTAACTAATTCAAAAATCTGGAATAAAGGCTTGTCAATTGTCATACAAACCTATCTGGTTCAGTAATGTCCCTTTAGTGAAGGAAATCTGCCATCCTTACCTGGTCTGGCCTACATGTCAGAGCCACAGCAATGTGGTTGACTCTCAACTGCCCTCGGGCAACTAGGGATGGGCAATAAATGCTGGCCAGCCAACGACGCCCATGTCCCACAAACGAATTTTTAAAAATGTGGTTGACTCTTAACTGCCCTCTGAAATGGCCGAGCAAGCCACTCGGTTCAAGGGCAACTAGGGATGGGCAATAAATGCTGGCCCAGCCAGCAACCCCCACATAAAGGAATAATTTAAAACAAAACAAGAATGCTCTTGAACTTTGGGGCGGCACGGTGGCACAGTGGTTAGCACTGCTCCCTCGCAGCGCCAGGAATCCGGGTTCAGTTCTGCCCTCGGATGACTTTCCCTGTGGAGTTTGCACGTTTTCCCCGTGTCTGCGTGGGTTTCCTCCCACAGTCCAGAGGTGAGATGGTGGTTAGCATTGCTGCCTCAGAGCCGGGTACCCAGGTTCGATTCCCGGCTTGGGTCAATGTCTGTGCGGAGTCTGCATATCCTCCCTGTGCCTGCGTGGGTTTCCTCCGGGTGCTCCGGTTTCCTCCCGCAGTCCAAAGATGTGCGGGTTAGGTGGATTAGCCGTGTTAAATTGCCCCCTAGTGTCAGGGGAACCAGCTAGAGTAAATGGGGTTACGGGGATACGGCCTGGGCAGGATTGTGGTCGGTGCAGCCTCTGGGGGCCGAATGTCCTCCTCCTGCACTGTAGGACTCTATGACATGATGTGTGGGTTTGGTGGATTGGCCATGCTAAATTGCCCCTTAGTGTTTGGAAGAATCAGCAGGGTGAATACATAAGAGTTATGGGGATAGGATCTGGGTGGGATTGTTGTCGGTGCAGGCTCAATGGGCTGAATGGCCTCCATCTGCACTGTAGGGATTTTATGATTCTTCTATAAAATGCATTGTCAGTGTTTGAGAAGCATCAAGATATATATGGGCTACTGTTGTTCAAATATGATTCCTTAATGTTTAACCATTTGCCTACTAACTAAAATTGGCATCAGCAAGAGTAGATGGAAAAGCTAGTATTGAACACCAATATCAATATTGTGATGGGTACTCTGAGCAAAGGAAGAAATCGGAATACTTCTCCCACTAGTGACTGGGAAACAATGGCTGTTATAGGGGAAGCTGATCGTCCCAATTAAATCTCAGGTTCTGCTGACAATGCAGTGAAGGTTTACCAGGCTGATTGCAGGGATGGCAGGACTGATGTATGAGGAGAGATTGACTAGGTTAGGATTGTTTTCGCTGGAGTTCAGATGAATGAGGGGAGGATCTCATAGAGACTTATAAAATTCTAACAGTACCAGACAGGGTAGATGCAGGGAGGATGTTCCCGATGGTGGGGGAGTCCAGAACCAGGGGTCACAGTCTGAGGATTTGGGGTAGATCATTTAGGATAGAGATGAAATAAAGTTTACTTATTATTCACAAGTAAGGCTTCCATTAACACTGCAATGACGTTGCTGTGAAATTCCCCTAGTCGCCACACTCCGGCGCCTTTCGGGTCAATGCACCCTAACCAGCACGTCTTTCAGACTGTGGGAGGAAACTGGAGCACCCGGAGGAAACTCACGCAGACACGGGGAGAACGTGCAAACTCCACACAGAGAGATCCGGGAATCGAACCCTGGCGCTGTGAGGAAGCAGTGATAACCACTGTGCCACCGTGCTGCCCATGAGGAGACATTTCTTCACCCAAGAGTGGTGAGCCTGTGGAATTCATTACCACAGGAAGTAGTTGATGCCAAAACATTGAATGTATCCAAGAGGCGGCTGGATATAGCACTTGGGGCGAATGGGATCAATGGTTATGGGGAGAAAGCAGGATTAGGCTATTGAGTTGGATGGTCAGCCATGATTGTGATGAATGGCGGAGCAGGCTCGAAGGGCCGAATGGCCTCCTCCTGCTCCTATCCTCTATGTTTCTCCATCCTTGGAATCCATTAATGAAAATATCACCTCCTCATCCCCTCCCAACACCGTTAACTCACTGGCCTCTGGAGCAAGAATGGACACATGTAATCATTTAGGATTATGATCACTTGTTCCAGGAATGAACGAGCATCAGGAGGTCAGTTTGGCAAAGATCAGACTAATTAGTCAACTGCGGTCCAGAGGTCAAGCCATTGACATTAGGGAAAGAGGATTAAGATTCTCAGTCCTTGGTTTCAGGAATGCACTGATTGAAATGGTAATTGTTCAAGTCACATCCCGTAAGGGTGTAACGCAATGCCACGAGTTTGGGAATTGGAATTGGGAACGTCAAAATAGAATCAAAAGTTTTCCTCCAGCAGCGAAGGGCTTGACTGGAATTAGGTCAAGTATACTTCTTGGAAATCTTTCGGTTTGACACATTTAAACAGGCTGTAACCTGAAGCAGCTGATGCGTAATAAAAACAGAGTATACTGGGAATTATATAAATTCTTTAGCTTAGCTTATCCAACTTGCACCGAGTCTCATTCACCCATTACTCTTGCCCTCACTGACCTACATTAGCCCCACCCGCCACCCACCACCCGCCACGCGATAGAATCCCTACAGTGCAGAATGAGGCCATTTGGCCCATCAAGTCTGCACTGAACACAATCCCATCCTGGGACACTAAGGGGTAATTTAGCACGGCCAATCCACCCAACCGACCCATCTTTGGACACTAAGGGACAATTTAGCATGGCCAATCCACCTAATCTGTACATCTTGGGACACGAAGGGGAAGCTTTTGGCCACCTGTCTTGATATCTCCTCGTATTGCAAGGTGCTAATTGCCCTTGTTGCACCTGAGGATGGTTTGCTATGTTAAAGGCACTGCAAAAGTCTCGTTTCCGAGCACAAGGCCTCGGGTGCACGCTCCAAGTGCAGCGCTGAGGGAGTGCTGCACTGTTGAAGCCGTTGCCCTTTGGAGGAGACATTAAAGCAAGGTCTTGCTGTCTTTACTGTTTTGAAGAAGAGTGGGAGAGTTCTCCCAGTGTTTTGGCCAATACCTATCTCTCAAAAACCCATTTATGGTCATTATCACATTGTTGTATGCAAGTTTGCTGCTCCTATTTCCTACAACAACTGTATTCCATTGTCTCGAGTAGACCATAAGATGTAGGAGCAGGAGCCATTTGGCCCATCGAGTCTGCTCCGCCATTCAATGAGATCATGACTGATCTGATTTTTCATTGCTCGAGGGATGGAGTTTAAGCCCAGTGAAGTTATGTTGCAGCTGTATAAGGTGCTGGTGAGGCCACACCTGGAGTGCTATGTACAGTTTTGGTCTCCTTACTTGAGAAAGGATATACTGGCACTGGAGGGGGTGCAGAGGAGATTCACTAAGTTGATTCCGGAGTTGAGAGAGTTGGCTTTTGAGTAGACTGGGGCTATACTCATTGGAATTCAGAAGAATGAGGGGAGATCTTATAGAAACATATAAGATTATGAAGGGAATAGATAAGATAGAAGCAGGGAAGTTGTTTCCACTGGCGGGTGAAACAAGAACTAGGGGCATGGCCTCAAAATAAGGGGGAGCAGATTTAAGACTGAGTTGAGGAGGAACTTCTTCACACAAAGGGTTGTGAATCTGTGGAATTCCCTGCCCAGTGAAGCAGTTGAGGCGACCTCATTGAATGTTTTTAAGGCAAGGACAGATAAATTTTTGAACAGTAAAAGAATTAAGGGTTATGGTGAGCGGGCGGGTAAGTGGAGCTGAGTCCACAAAAAGATCAGCCATGATCTTATTGAATGGAGGAGCAGGCTCGAGGGGTCAGATGGCCTACTCCTGCTCCTAGTTCTTATGTTTTTGCATTAACACTGCAATGAAGTTACTGTGAAATTCCCCTAGTCGCCACACTCCGGAGCCTGTTCGGGTACACTGAGGGAGAATTTAGCATGGCCAATGCACCTAACCAGCACGTCTTCCGGACTGTGTTCTTGTGATATGATAATCCTCAAATTTACTTTCCCACCTTATCTCCATAACCCTTACTGATTACAAATCTGTCCATCTCAGCCTTGAACAGGGGGGTTATGGCGATGGGGCCTGGGTGTGATTGTTGTCGGAGCAGACTCGATGGGCCAAATGGCCTCCTTTTGCACTGTAGGGATTCTATTCTATGATATAAATACAGGTTGTTATTGTTGGTGACTTTGAGATTCAGTGTGGCTCAGTTAGTAATAACCTGGTCTTTGAGTAGGATCAACCTATGTTCTAGGATTTAAATATAGAATCCCCTCTGACACTCCAGAACAGTACAAAGGCAATGTTTCAGAGCTGGAGGTTAAACTGAGGCCCTGGTGGGCCAGGTAACTGCGAAAGGCCTCTTGGATAATTTGATAGTAAGTGGATGGGGGGGCGGGGAGGCGGTGTGGTGGTGGCACAGTTGTTGGCACAGCGCCAGGGACTTGGGTTTGGAAACAATAAAACAAAGCAATCACATTACTGCAGAAAATGGTGGGCTGGCGCTAGGAGCATTCATATCAGTTCATGGAAATGGCAGAGAGAGATTGACCCGGTGACTGTCTGTGCGGAGTTTGCACGTTCTCCCCATGTGTGCTCCGGTTTCCTCCCACAGTCCAAAGTTGATTCGGTGGATTGGCCATGCTAAATTACCCCTTAGTGTCCCAACATGTGTGGGTTAGGTGGATTGGCCATGCTAAATTGCCCCTTCGTGTCCAAAAGATGTGTGGGTTAGATGGATTGGTCATGCGAAATTGCCCCTTAGTGTCCAAAGATGTGCAAATTAGGTGGATTGACCATGCTAAATTGCCCCTTAGTGTCCCAACATGTGTGGGTTAGGTGGATTGGCCATGCTAAATTGCCCCTTTGTGTCCAAAAGATGTGTGGGTTAGATGGATTGGTCATGCGAAATTGCCCCTTAGTGTCCAAAGATGTGCAAATTAGGTGGATTGACCATGCTAAATTGCCCCTTAGTGTCCCAACATGTGTGGGTTAGGTGGATTGACCATGCTAAATTACCCCTTCGTGCCCCAACATGTGTGGGTTAGGTGGATTGGCCATGCTAAATTGCCCCTTCGTGTCCAAAAGATGTGTGGGTTAGATGGATTGGTCATGCAAAATTGCCCCTTAGTGTCCAAAGATGTGCAAATTAGGTGGATTGGCCATGCTAAATTGCCCCTTAGTGTCCCAAGATGTGCTAGTTGGGTGGATTAGCCATGCTAAATTTCCCCTTAGGGCGTGGGAGAGGGTATGGGTAACATACTCTGTCAGAGAGTGAGTGCAGATCAATGGGCTGAATGGCCTCTGTAGGGATTCTGTACTATGTTATTGAATAGAAAGACTTGCTTTATACAGAATGTTTCTTGAACCCAAAGAGAGACCAAAAGAGAAAATGCTGGAAAATCTCAGCAGATCTGGCAACATCTGTAAGGAGAGAAAAGAGCTGATGTTTCGAGTCCAGATGGCCCATTGCCAAACAGAATGTTTCTTGACCTCGTCAAGTCCAAAAGTACTTGATGTACTTCAAATCAAATTGAATGGATTTGGGATTGCCCGGTCCATTCTGATCATTGGCTTTGTGACTTCAAGAATGGAGTATGAGATCCCTGATTGAGGCAGTGGTCAGCTGCCCAATCAGTGGGTCTGGCTTGTACATAAAGATGTGAGTGCCAGGATTCTGACTCTGTACCTGAAGCACCCTTTCAGGTGGAATTGAGTTTGTAAATAAAGGTGAAGGGACACTGGCCTCTGAGGAGTTAGTTCAGTCTTGATTAACCTGAAAAAGGATATAGATAGGTTGTTGGTTCTACTCTGCCTTGATTTGATTTGATTTATTATTGTCACATGTATTAGTATACAGTGAAAAGTATTGTTTCTTGCGCGCTATACAAACAAAGCATACTGTTCATAGAGAAGGAAATGAGAGAGTGCAGAATGTAGTGTTACAGTCATAGCTAGGGTGCAGAGAAAGATCAACTTAATTCAAGGTAGGTCCATCCAAAAGTCTGACAGCAGCAGGGAAGAAGCTGTTCTTGAGTCGGTTGGTACGTGACCTCGGACCTTTGTATCTTCTTCCCAACGGAAGAAGGTGGAAGAGAGAATGTCCGGGGTTCCGGGGGTTCGCTTGGTTTAAAAAAAAAATCTTCACAGTTCCCAGGTTACATTTCTGATCTGTACTGTGATCCGGAGAGGGGGTACGGCAGTGTGGGTGGGAGAGGATTCACAACTGATCTCAGCGTCCCTGGATTAGGGAACAGAAATAGCAAGCAGGGTTCCTACTCTTGATTATTATCCACTGGAGCGTGAGTGTGGAACTTGACTGAGTTTGGAAATTAAAGCTTAGCCCTAAGACACTGAGCAGCCGAACTGACTGCTGAGACTGATTCTGTGTAAAGAGTGGTTAGCGGCAGAGAGGTTGGGTGGAGGGGGGGTGATGGAGGGTGGAGTGAGGGGGGAGGAGTTGAAAGCGCTTTCGCAGTGGTTAAAAATGATTGCGTGGTTGCCGTGGGTAACTGGATGAAGACAACAGGGTGGAAATGTTCCACCAGAGAGGTAGTAAATTGGCCAAATGTACCCTTCCGCCCATAATAACCTCCTCCACATGTTTTGTGATTCTCCATTCTGCCAGTTGCAGTATTGACAATGCTAGCAAACACTACTGGGGCGGCACGGTGGCACAGTGGTTAACACTGCTGCCTCACAGCACCAGGGCACCGGGTTCGATTCCCGGCTTGGGTCACCATCTGTACGGAGTCTGCACGTTCTCCCCGTGTCTGCGTGGGTTTCCCCCGGGCGCTCCAGTTTCCTCCCACAGTCCAAAGATGTGCAGGTTAGGTGGCTTGGCCATGCTAAATTGCCCCTTTGTGTCAGGGGGATTAGCAGGGTAAATATATGGGGTTACAGGGTTCATTGTCAGTGCAGGCACGATGGGCCAAATGGCCTCCTTCTGCACTGTAGGGATTCTATGATTCTACCCTCTGCTGTCGATATTTGGCGTTGAAATCAGCGTTTGTTTTGAACAGAATCACTTGGCACAAAGGGAGGCTCTGTTGTGCCCGTGCCAACTCTGCACATTTGTTCCCAGTCCTCCACCCTCCTGCAAATGTTTCCATTTCATAGATTCCTTTTGAGAAGTTACTATTAAATCTGCATCCAGCACCCCTTCAGGCACTGCGCTCCCCCCGACCAGAACAACTCAAAAAAAATCCCTTAATTTCTGCTCTGGCTCATCTAAAGAACAAAGAAAATTACAGCACAGGAACAGGCCCTTCGGCCCTCCGAGCCTGCACCGACCATCCTGCCCGTCTGAACTAAAACCCCCTACCCTTCCGGGGACCGTATCCCTCCATTCCCATGCTATTCATGTATTTGTCCAGATGCCCCTTAAAACTCACTATCATATCTGCTTCCACTACCTCCCCCGGCAGCGAGTTGCAGGCACCCGCCACCCTCTGTGTAAAAAAACCTGCCTCGTACATCTCCTTTAAACCTTGCCCCTCGCACCTTAAACCTGTGCCCCCTAGTAATTGACTCTTCCACCCTGGGAAAAAGCTTCTGACTATCCACTCTGTCCATGCCTCTCATAATCTTGTAGACTTCTATCAGGTCGCCCCTCAACCTCTGTCATTCCAGTGAGAACAAACCAAGTTTCTCCAACCTCCCCTCATAGCTAATGCCTCCCAGACCAGGTAACATCCTGGTAAAACTTTTCTGTACCTCTCCAAAGCCTCCACATCTTTTAATACCTTAAATCTGTGTCCTCTGCTAATAGAAACCTTACCAATGGCAGAGTGTTGTTTCAGGTGAGGAAACTGATTTTGATTTGATTTGATTTATTATTGTCACGTGTATTGGGATACAGTAAAAAGTATTGCTTCTTGCGCGCTATACAGACAAAGCATACCGTTCATAGAGAAGGAAAGGAGAGAGTGCAGAATGTAGTGTTACAGTCATAGCCAGGGCGTAAAGAAAGATCAGCTTAATATATGGTAGGTCCATTCAAAAGTCTGATGGCAGCAGGGAAGAAGCTGTTCTTGAGTCGATTTATCGTTGCTTGAATAAACCTCCCCTAACCTGCACATCTTTAGACATTAAGGGGCAATTTAGCATGGCCAATCCACCTAACTGGCACATCTTGGGACACGAAGGGGCGATTTAGCATGGCCAATCCCCCTAATCTGCACATCTTTGGACATTAAGGGGCAATTTAGCATGACCAATCCACTTAACCTGCACATCTTGTGTGACTAAGGGGAATTTAGCATGGCCAATTCACCTAACCTCCTGATCTTTGGACTGTGGGAGGAAACTGGAGCACCCGGAGGAAACCCACGCAGCCAGGGGGAGAACGTGCGAACTCCACATAGACAGTGATACAGGTTGGGACTTGAACCCACTCTGGCACTTTGAGGCAGCAGTGCTAACTACAGTGCCGCCCACATTATAATATTTCCACAGTGACTTGTGAATATATTCCGATCCAAGTACACGAGAAAAGATGGACTGAAAATAAATGCTTCCCAATATACCACTCCCACTAACACTTGCTGTGTACCAAACAGCACAATGCCGTTCCCAACTGCACAACCAGAACCACGTCTGGATTGAATTACTCTCAGATAAAAGCATTAGGAGCTGTTTTGTATGTAATCATTGTATTATGAAGCCATAAATACAGCTCGCAACATTTCTGGGAACAGACCTGATTATTGAGATATAACTGGAACTGAATTAAATAATGCTATGCAACCCCCCCCACCCATCTCTTTAATATTTTCCAACCCTTTCTCAGAAGACTAAGGAAATTTGGCATGTCAGCTACGACTCTCACCAACTTTTACAGGGTGCACCATAGAAAGCATTCTTTCTGATTGTATCACAGCTTGGTATGGCTCCTGCGCTGCCCAAGACAGCAAGGAACGACAAAAGGTCGTGAATGTAGCCCAATCCATCACACAAACCAGCCTCCCATCCATTGACTCCGTCTACACTTCCCGCTGCCTGGGCAAAGCAGCCAGCATAATTAAGGACCCCACATACCCCGGACATTCTCTCTTCCACCTTCTTCCATCGGGAAAAAGATACAAAAATCTGAGGTCATGTACCAACCGACTCAAGAACAGCTTCTTCCCTGCCGCTGTCAGACTTTGGAATGGACCTACCTCGCATTAAGTTGATCTTTCTCTACACCCTAGCTATGACTGTAACACTACATTCTGCACTCCTTTCCTTCTCTATGAATGGTATGTTTTGTCTGTCTAGCGCGCAAGAAACAATACTTTTCACTGTATACTAATACACGTGACAATAATAAATCAAATCAAATCAAATCAACCCGGCACGGTGGCACAGTGGTTAGCACAGCTGCTTCACAACTCCAGCGCCCTGGGTTCGATTGGTTTCCTCCGGATGCTCCGGTTTCCTCCCACGGTCCAAAGATGTGCAAGTTAGGTGCATTGACGATGATAAATTGCCCTTTAGTGTCCCGGGATGTGTAGGTTAGAGGGATTAGCGGGGTAAATGTCTGGGGTTATGGGGATCGGGCCTGTGTGGGATTGTTGTCAGTGCAGACCCGACGGGCTGAATGGCCTCCTTCTGCACTGCAGGGATTCTATGATTAGGATTCAAATTCTGGTCCATAGCTCTCCCTTCCGCTTCTAATACTCCAGCATTAATGGCAATGGGTTTCAGTATCCTGGGCCCTAAACTTTGGAATTCACTCCCTAAGCACACACATGCCCCGCCCCCCCCCCCAACTCCCGCAAAGCACCCAACCCCCGCAAGCCTCACTCCATTCTATTCTAATATCGCAAATGGACCCCTGTTCGAAGGCAAGCCAAACTTCAGGGTTGCACGTTGCATACAGTTGCCAACTCTGGATGTACACATCCCTGGAGATGTCACAACATTTAGCAGAGCAGAGATTTTTGTTTATTCATCTGTGGGACATGGGCGTCGCTGGCTGACCAGCATTTATTGCCCATCCTTAGTTGCCCGAGGGCAGTTGAGAGTCAACCACATTGCTGTGGCTCTGGAGTCACGTGTAGGCCAGACCAGGTAACGACGGCAGATTTCCTTCCCTAAAGGAACCAGATGGGGTTTTCCAACAATCAACAATGATTCCATGGTCATCAGTAGATTCGTAATTCCAGATTTTTAAAAAATTGAATTCAAATATCACCACCTGCTGTGCTGGGATTCGAACCCGGATCCCCAGAACATTAGCTGAGTTTCTGGATTAATAGTCAAGCGATAATACCACCAGGCCATTGCCTCCCCCCTAGAGTTGTAAACCATGCTATTGTGAACTAGCGAACATTTATGGACTGTTTCCATTATCAGAGACAGACTTTAGCAGGGCACCATTGGCTAGTTCTTCCCTCAGCTTCCAGATACATAGAGTCATAGAGTTTTACAGCTGGAGAATACTGGAGAATCCCATACGAGGTCAATGGAGCTTTTGTGTGGTCCGCACCCCCCCCCACCCCCCCGGCTCACCCTTCAGTCCATCAGATCTGCTCCAGCCATCAAGCACCTACCTATTCTCATCCCATTTTCCAGCACTTGGTTCATAGTCTTGTGATATGACCTGACATCAACTGGCATCACTAATGATGCACTCTTAACAATTAGCGTGATAGTTATTAATCCGTTATACTACACGCGGGTACAATTACAACATTGGAAAGACATTTGGACAGGTTGGGATGGGAAAGGTTTGGAGGGATATGGGCCAAACACAGGAAAATGGGGCTAGTTCAGTTTAGGAAACCTGGTTGGCATGGAGGAGTTGGGCCGAAGGGCCTGTTTCCGTGCTGTGTATCTCTATGACTCTATGACAATCCTCTCCTCCTATAAGGGTCCGAAGCTGTTGCTTGTGGAACCTGCAGTTCCACACCGGGGTTTTACACCGGTTCACTGTTGGTGTCACCCTTGTGCAGTTGACGAGGCTTTAATGAGACCGCCTCCACCCGGACGTTTGGTTATTCCCGCGGTGTGACACAGCCCAGTGGCTTGCCAGACCACTTCAGAGGGCAGGTGAGTGCCAACGTACTTACCAAAGGGCCATTAAACAAAGGCTGGCTTTGGAATAGGCATCCATCCCAAGGACAAACATGAATGATTTGCCAGGCGGCATCAATTGGATTGAGTTAAGTCGAGGTTGGATTAGAAGCAAGCAGTGTGTTCATTCAACAGGATCTGACAGAGAAGGGGGGGAGGGTGGGGGGTGGTGGGGGGGGAAGCAGGAAACCATCTTCCTCCTTCATTTGACACAAGTATGATGCCTTGGTTTGTGGTGTCGAGTGGGTGAGATAAAGAGCATGCCTTGTTCGCATTGCTGTTTTAGGGGCTACAAGACATTATTAACCATATCACCATTGCGAACAGGGAGGTGGCAGAGAGCAAGGTGGAGAATCGGCCTCAAGAAAATAATCACTCCAAAAACATTGGGGGGAATTCTCCCGTCCCGCTTGCCATGGGAATCGTAGTGAGCCGAGGCGGGGGGGGGGGGGGGGGGGAGGGGTGCAGACCACACAAAAGCTCCATTGACCTCATATGGGATTCTCCAGTGTTGGGGCGAGCGTGGCCAGAGAATCCCACCCATTACCTTTCAAATCCAAGATGGCGCTGGAACGTGGTGACTTTTTGCAAGCTGTGCCCAGCATACCATCTAATTCTATCTTGTACCCTCGTTCTATGCTTTTAAGACTCTATTCTAACTTTTTAAAACTCTCTAACAATGCTTTAATTCAATCTCTTACAGATTTGGCGCTGCCCTCAGACTTTTGAATGGACCGGCCTTATATTAAGTTGATCTTTCTCTACACCCGAGCTATGACTGTAACACTACATTCTACACCCTCCCCTTTCCTTCTCTATGAACGGTATGCTTTGTCTGTATACCGCGCAAGAAACAATACTTTTCACTGTATGTTAATACATGCGACAATAATAAATCAAATCACGGACAGGGCGGATAGGGAGCAGTTGTTCCCCTTAGTTGAAGGGTCAGTTACGAGGGCGTACAGGTTCAAGGTGAGAGGCAGGAGGTTTTGGGGGGAATTGAGGAAAATCTTTTTTTACCCAAAGGGTGGTGATGGTCTGGAATGCGCTGCCTGGGAGGGAGGTGGAGGCGGGATGCCTCACATCCTTTAAAAAGTACCTGGATGAGCACTTGGCACGTCATAACATTCAAGGCTATGGGCTAAATGATGGCAAGTAGAATTAGGTGGGAGGTCAGGGCCTTTCAGGCATCAGTGCCGACTTGATGGGCCGAAGGGCCTCTTCTGCACTGTAGTATTCTGTGATTCTGTGAAATCAAATCAAATCAGCTGTCATTAATTCATTGAACAATGGTTGTAATAGTGTGGAAATGCTACACAGATTTAATCCTGCGGGCTCTGTACATCTCTAGACCAGCGAGGAAGACTGTAACTAATTTAATCAAATATTTCTCCAAACAATCACTTTAACTACTTGCTTTTGAACTGTGCCAAGTGACCCAAGGCTTCTGGCACAGTTTGAGATGATGTGTTATCAAAACATCTTGTATGTTAGAAGGCAAGCCAAACTTCAGGGTTGCACATTGCATACAGTTGCCTACTCTGGATGTACACATTCCTGGACATGTCATCATGTGGCTTCCTGCCTCCATTTCTCTGACCCCACATTTCCAGCCTTGGTTAACCGACTTGTTCATCCTCTCGATGGCTTGTCTTCCTCAAGCAATCGGACTCATTGGATGCTTCTTAAGAGTGAGTTTTCTCCTGGGCTTTGCTCCTAACCTTGTCCTGGAGACTCCATGGCCACCTGGGAGGGTTGGGAACCCTAACCCTGACATCCTGTAGGCTAAGGAAGTTCAGCTTGTCCGCTACGACTCTCAATGACAATAATCTCTCCCTCAACGTCAACAAAATGAAGGAGATTGTCATCGACTTCAGGAAGTGTAATGGAGAACATGCCCCTGTCCACATCAACGGGGACAAAGTAGAAAGGGTCGAGAGCTTCAAGGTTTTAGGTGTCCAGATCACCAACAACCTGTCCTGGTCCCCCCTATGCCGACACTATAGTTAAAAGAAAGCCCACCAATGCCTCTACTTTCTCAGAAGACGAAGGAAATTTGGCATGTCAGCTATGACTCTCACCAACTTTTACAGATGCACCATTGAAAGCATCCTTTCCGGCTGTATCACAGCTTGGTATGGCTCCTGCTCTGTCCAAGATGACAAGAAACTACAAAGGGGTTGTGAACATAACCCAGTCCATCACGCAAACCAGCCTCCCGTCCATTGATTCCGTCTACACTTCCCGCTGCCTCGGAAAAGCAGCCAACATAATCAAGGATCCCATACACCCTGGGCATTCTCTCTTCCACCTTCTTCTGTTGGGAAAAAGATACAAAATTCCCAGACATTCTCTCTTCCACCTTGTTGCTTCTGGAAAAAGATACAAATTTCTGAAATCACGTAACAGTTGACTCGAGAACAGCTGCCATCAGACTTTTGAATGGACCTACCTTATAGCCAGTTGATCTTTCTCTACACCCTGGCTATGACTGTAACACTACATTCTGCACTTTCTCCTTTCCTTCCCTGTGAACGGTATGCTTTGTCTGTATAGCACACAAGAAACAATACTTTTCACTGTATCCCAATACAATGACAATAATACATCAAATCAAACCAAAATGATCAAAGTTTCAGCTGCATGAAGTGGTGAGGTCCTAAGCATTCATCCTGCCACTAGGGGAAGAAGAACTGGAAATCTTATCTCCACTGTAGCACTCTGGTGTCTCCCAGTATTGGACAAGATGACAGATGAGTTGTGAGTGACCCCTCAAGGCTAACCCCCTCAGCCAGGGAGCGACCAGCGCTGGAGGAGTGTGAGGATGGAAAATAGGGAACACCCCAATGAAATTGCTGTGAAAATCCCCTAGTCGCCACACTCCGGCGCCTGTTCGGGTACACTGAGGGAGAATTTAGCACGGCCAATGCACCCAACCAGCACGTCTTTCGGACTGTGGGAGGAAACCCACTCAGACACGTAAGAACATAAGAACTAGAAGCAGGAATAGGCCATCTGGTCCCTCGAGCCTGCTCCGCCATTCAATAAGATCATGGCTGATCTTTTCGTGGACTCAGCTCCACTTACCCACCCGCTCACCATAACCCTTAATTCCTTAATTCCCCACAGACACGGGGGGAGAATGTGCAGACTCCACACAGACGGTGACCCAAGCCAGGAATCGAAACCGGCTCCCTGGTGCTGTGAGGCAGCAGCGCCAAGCACAATATGGTCTTATGATATAATCTACCTTCTGAGCACTTTAAACAGAGAATGTTCTGAGATGAGAATTGGATTGAATTATAGATACTAAACCTGTCCATAGATAAGCACTGAAATTGTATGTCTGTTATCAATGATATATACCTATCTCTTAATTCAACTGGCAACAGAAAAAGCCAGTTCCATGTAACATTAATCAGATTTATGGCACTGGGTTTCTGTACAGCATGAAAGAGGTTCCATTCCAATTGAATATGAGTGCTGGAGTACAGTAACATCATCAATAGGGAGCTTGGAAAGAACTTGCTGTTAGAAACCAGGTTAGAAATTCGGAGGTACATTATGAGGTTAACCGAGACATCAGCTATTTTTTGATTTTGGCATGAGTGTGAGTATAAGGTGTTCCGCCCTGGGTGTGATTCTATTGATCCACTACAAAGCTTTCAGGACAACAAACTTTATATAATAGCACAGCTAAAATATAACGGTGGCACAGTGGTTAGCATTGCTGCCTCACAGCGCCAGGGACCCAGGTTCGATTCCCACCTTGGGTCACCGTCTGTGCGGAGTTTGCATGTTCTCCCCGTGTCTGTGTGGGTTTCCTCCCGGGTACTCCGGTTTCCTCCCACAGTCCAAAAGATAAAGTTCATTTATTAGTGTCACAAGTAGGCTTACGTTAACACTGCAATGAAGTTACTGTGAAAATCTCCTAGTCGCCACATTCCAGCGCCTGTTCGGGTACACTGAGGGAGAATTTAGCACGGCCAATGCACCTAATCAGCATGTCTTTTGGACTGTGGGAGGAAACTGGAGCACCCGAAGGAAACCCATACAGACACGGGGAGAACATGCAGATTCTGCACAGACAGTGACCCAAGCCGGGAATCGAAACCAGGTGCCTGGCGCTGTGAGGCAGCAGTGCTAACCACTGTGCCACCGTGCTGCCCTAGGTGCAGGTTAGGTGCATTGGCCATGCTAAATTTCCCCTTCATGTACCAAGATGTGCAGGTTAGGTGGATTGGCCATGCTAAATTTCCCCTTCATGTCCCAAGATATGCGGGTTAGGCTGATTGGTCATACTAAATTGCCCCTTCGTGCCCCAAGATGTGTAGGTTAGGGGGATTGGCCATGCTAAATTACCCCTTAGTGTCCCAAGATATGTAGGTTAGGGGGATTGGTCATGATAAATTGCCTCTTAGTGTCCCAAGATGCGCATGTTAGGTTGATTGGCCATGCTAAATTGTCCCTTAGTGCCCCAAGATGTGTAGGTTAGGGGAATTAGCAGGGAAATATGTGGGCTTACGGGGATCGGGTCTGGGTGGGATACTCTGCCAGAGGGTCAGTGCAGGCTCAGTGGGCCAAATGGCCTTCTTCCCTACTGTGGGGACTCTATGCATCTCACGTTGGAGCAGTGAAGACCCCCATCAATCAGCTCCTTGGTGGAAGAGATTCCTGAATTCATAGTATTGAAAGAAACTCCAGTCACCGGGAGGGTGAACACTGTGCTTTTTTGGGGAGGATTTTGTCTACTCATTTCCCTGATGTAGAATCTCGATGCTTACCCTGCTGTGCATGATGAAGAGTGATGCTGCCAATTGATTGGATCAACAATTTGGGCTATCACTCCCTTTCATTCATTTTGCTCTCACTCCAGCCTTAATAAAATGACTGCCTTACAATAGCAGTGCTTGATTTATTTGTTCATTAATGGATTGGATTTGTTCCAGGCAGTGGAATTACTTCCTGTTCTTTGGTGGCAGAGAATTGTGTGCGTGCCGTGTCTTAATTTGCGGAACTTCCTGTGGGAAGCCAGTCATACTAGCTGCTTCTGAAACTGTAAAGTATTCACCCATCTGTCCAGTCGAATCTTTCCCCTCGCCAGATCAGATTCCGAGCAATAGATTTTCTGAGATCAAGAGAGAAAACGCTGGAAAATCTCAGCAGGTCTGGCAGCATCTGTAAGAGAGGAAAGAGCTGACGTTTCGAGTCCGGATGACCCTTTATCAAAGCTTTGTCAAAGGGTCATCTGGGCTCGAAACGTCAGCTCTTTTCTCTCCTTACAGATGCTGCCCGACCTGCTGAGATTTTCCAGCGTTTTCTCTTTTGATTTCAGATTCCAGCATCCGCAGTATTTTGCTTTTATTCTTCAATTAAATGTGCTTTTGACCATAAGACAATTCGATATTGGAGTAGAATTAAGCCATTCGGCCCATCGAGTCTGCTCAGCCATTCAATCATGGCTGATAAGTTTCTCTTCCCATTCTCCCGCCTTTTCCTCGTAACCTTTGATCCCCTTGCCAATCAAGAACCTATCGATCTCTGTCTTAAAGACACTCAATGACCCGGCCTCCTCTGTGGCAATGAATTCCACAGATTCACCACCCTCTGGCTGAAGAAATTCCTCCTCATCTCGGTTGTAAAGGGTCGTCCCTTTACTCTGAGGCTGTGCCCTGGGATCCTAGTCTCTCCTGTTAACGGAAACATCTTCCCCACGCCCACTCTATCCAGGCCTTTCAGTATTCTGTAAGTTTCAATGAGATCCCCCCTCATTCTTCTAAACTCCATCGAGTACAGACCCAGAGTCCTCAAACTCTCCTCATACATCAAGCTTTTCATTCCCGGGATCATTCTCATGAACTTCCTTTGGACCCTCTCCAGGGCCAACACATCCTTCCTTAGATACGGGGCCTAGAAATGGAGGTCTTGTGGTGCAGTGGGTACTGTTTCTGCCTCTTAGAATCATAGAATCCCTACAGTGCAGAAGAAGGTCATTCAGCCCATCGAGTATGCACTGACCACAATCCCATCCAGGCCCTACTCCCGTAACCCCACATATTTACCCTGCTAAGCCCCTGACACTAGGGCCAATTTAGCATGGCCAATCAACCTAACCCGCACATCTTTGGACTGTGGGAGAAAACCGGAGCACCCAGAGGGAAACCCATGCGGACACAGGGAGAACGTGCAAACTCCACACAGGCAGTGACCCGAGTCTGGAATCGAACCCAGGTCCCTGGTGCTGTGAGGCAGCAGTGCTAACCACTGTGCCACCGTGCCGCCTCTTAGCATGGGGCTCTGGGTTCAAGTCACATTCCTGGACTTAAAGGCCGTGGAAGGTGCTTACAATACTTGGAAGTGTTATAAACTATGAGGGGGACAGTGTAGAATTTCAAAAGGACGTAGACATGTTGGTGGAGTGAGCAGACACTTGGCAGATGAAGTTCAATGCAGAGATGTGTGAGGTGATGCATTTTTGTCATAGGAACATGCAAAGACAATATAAAATTACGTGTAAACTTCTTAAGAGAGTACAGGAGCAGAGGGACCTTGGTGTATATGTGCATTTATCATTGAAAGTAGCAAGACAAGTGGAGAAAGCAGTTGATAAAGCATATAGTATTCTGGGCTTTATTAATAGGGACATAGAGTACAAGAGCAAGGAGGTTAAACTATAGTAGGAGGAGGCTATACATTCTACTGTAATCCTATTAATTGTCCTGTCTTGAGACAATTCACACCTCTTAAACCTGTGGTTAAACCTCCCTCCACTCGCATTGTATGTACCTGTAAAGACTTGATTACCTGTAAAGACTCGCATTCCAACCATTATCTTGCAATTGAGTCTTTGTCTATATATGCCCTGTTTGTGAACTACCTCTCCACTCACCTGGTGATTCCAAATAAACCAGTTGGACTTTAACCTGGCATTGCGAGACTTCTTACTGTGCCCACCCCAGTCCAACACCGTCATCTCCACACCAGAACTTATACAAGACACTAGTTAGACCTCAACTGGAATATTGTGTACAGTTCTGGGAAGGATGTGAACACGTTGAAAAGAGTGCAGAAGAGGTTTACAAGAATGGTTCCAGAGATCAGAAACTTGAGGCTTGAGGGGCTGGATGACCTACCTCTGCTTCTATTCTGTCTGTTCGTATGAATCCTTCCAACACACGCCAGTGACAGGCAGTAAGAGCGGGAGAGATTCCTAGTCACCCATGTGTTGGAAAGAAGATTGGAACCTCCACCATCACTATCCATAGCTTCGGACTGCAACATGCATGTAAAAGTGCCATGTTGGCATGGCAACTCTGACTCCTTGTCGGGGTTGGTGGAGGTGCTTTTTGGCTCAGTTGGCTGGACAGCTGGTCTGGATCAGATTGGTGCCAACAACGCAATTCCTGGCCTGGCTGGGATTGATTCGGGACTGGCCTACTTGCGTAGCGGTCACAGCACGGACCTGTCTTCATTCAGAGAATTGAAGAATGATTATGCTTACAGACATAGGGACATCAGACTATAGGAACGGGTATTGGCCATTCAGCCCCTCAAGCCTGTTCTACCATCCAGTAAGAAGTCTCACAACACCAGGTTAAAGTCCAACAGGTTTATTTGGTAGCAAATACCATAAGCTTTCTGAGGGCTGCTCCTTCGTCAGATGGAGTGGATATCTGTTCTCCAACAGTGCACAGACACAGAAATCAAGTTACAGAATACTGATTAGAATGCAAATCTCTACAGCCAGCCAGGTCTTAAAGGTACAGATAATGTGGGTGGAGGGAGCATTCGACACAGGTTAAAGAGATGTGTATTGTCTCCAGACAGAACAGCTAGTGAGATTCTACAAGCCCAGGAGGCAAGCAGTGGGGGTTACTGATAATGTGACATAAATCCAACATCCCGGTTTAGGCCGTCCTCATGTGTGCGGAACTTGGCTATCAGTTTCTGCTCAGTGACTCTGAATCTAGCGACTCAGCGACTCTGAATCTTTAACCTGTGTTGAATGCTCCCTCCACCCACATTATCTGTACCTTTAAGAGCTGGCTGGCTGTAGAGATTTGCATTCTAATTAGTATTCTGTAACTTGATTTCTGTGTCTGTGCACTGTTGGAGAACAGATATCCACTCCATCTGACGAAGGAGCTGTGCTCCGAAAGCTTATGGTATTTGCTACCAAATAAACCTGTTGGACTTTAACCTGGTGTTGTGAGACTTCTTACTGTGCTTACCCCAGTCCAACGCCAGCATCTCCATATCATGACTACCATCCAGTACCATAGAATCATAGAATCCATACAATGCAGAAGGAGGTCATTCAGCCCATCGAGTCTGCATCGACTCTCCAATAGAGCAGGACCAGCCGCTGCTCTATCCCCATAATCCCACACATCTATCCAGTAAATCCCCCCAACCTGCACATGGCTAATCACCTAACCTACACATCTTTGGATTCTAAGCGGCAATGTGGTATGGCCAATCCACCTGACCTGCACATCTTTGGACACTAAAGGGCAATATACCATGACCAATCCCCTTAACCTACACATCTTTGAACACTAAGGGGCAATTTAGCATGGCCAATCCACCTAACCTACAGACCTTTGGAGTGTGGGAGGAAACCGGAGCACCTGGAGGAAACCCACACAGACACGGGCAGAACGTGCAAACTCCACACAGACAGTGACCCGAGGCTGGAATTGAACCTGGGTCCCTGGCGCTGTGAGGCAGCAGTGCTAACCACTGTGCCACTGTGCCGACCATTGCTGAACTGCATCTTAATTCCATTTACCAGCCTTGATTCTTTCATTCCTTAATATTCTTGCCTACCAAAAATCTACCAATGCCAATTTGTGAAATTTTCCACTCATGTCCAACCTTGGGAGCTCTCTGGGGGAGTGAGTCTCAGATTCCGACCAGTTTTAGTGCAAACGATATCACCACCCAACAGCCTTCCTCTAAAGTTGTGACCCTTTGTTCTGGACCCCCCCATTAAGGGAAGGAGTTTCTTAACCAAGACCCCACTTTATCTCAAACACCTCGCCCCTTTAGCTAAGATCAAGTGTCGTATCTTTGCCAAGATCAGGTGCAATATCTTATCTTGTTGGCTTGGATCTTGTTTGTCTCTCTTGTGGGGATCTTGAATTGGATTCAATTGGATTTTGTAAAGTTTATTTATTCGTCACAAATAGGCTTACATTAACGCTGCAATGAAGTTACTGTGAAAATCCCCTAGCCGCCACAGTCTGACGCCTGTTCAGGTACACTGAGGGAGAATTTAGCACTGCCAATGCAACTAACCAGTGAGTCTTACGGACTGTGGGAGGAAACTGGAGCTGTCTGTGTGGAGTTTGCATGTTCTTCTCGTGTCTACATGGGTTTCCTCTGGGTGTTCTGGTTTCCTCCCACACTCCAAAGAAGTGCAGGTTAGGTGGATTAGCCATGCTAAATTACCTGAAGATGTGCAGGTTAGATGTATTGGTCATGCTAAATTGCCCCTTTGTGTCCAAAGATGTGCAGGGTAGGTGGATTGGCCATGCTAAATTGCCCCTTTGTGTCCAAAAATGTGCAGGATAGGTGGATTGGCCATGCTGAATTGCCTCTTCGGCTCCATAGATGTGTAGATTAGGTGGATTGGCCATGCTAACTTGCCCCTTTGTGTCCAAAGATGTGTAGATTGGCCCTCAGTGTACCCGAACAGGCACTGGAGTGTGGCGACTTGGGGATTTTCACAGCAACTTCATTGCAGTTTTAATGTAAGCCTACTTCTGGCACCAATAAATAAGCTTAAAAACTAAATTGCCCCTTAGAGTCCAAGGATGTGTGTGTAGGGGCCTGAAAAAAAAAGGATAAATGAAAGAAAAATTAAAAGAGTGTGTTTTCTTGAAATATGGGTAAATTTAATGAAAAAGACATTTACCATTGTTCTTTGTTTTCTTGTGAGTCTCAATATCCTGTTTCCTGGGCCAAATATGGTGAACAGATACTGTTTGTTTGAGTGATGTAAGCTAAGCCAATCCGTTTTCTAGAGAGCTGCACTTTAAGCCAATCAGATTACTTAGGGGGAGGGAAAAAGAAAAACGGCGGGAGGCAGAGGGAGCTGCAGTGGGGAGAGACACGTGGGGAAGAGGAAGCTGCAGTGGGGAGACACACGTGGGGAAGAGGAAGCTGCAGTGGGGAGACACACGTGGGGAAGAGGAAGCTGCAGTGGGGAGAGACACGTGGGGAAGAGGAAGCTGCAGTGGGGAGACACACGTGGGGAAGAGGAAGCTGCAGTGGGGAGACACACGTGGGGAAGAGGAAGCTGCAGTGGGGAGACACACGTGGGGAAGAGGAAGCTGCAGTGGGGAGACACACGTGGGGAAGAGGAGCTGTTTCCATGCGGTAAAAACCCAGTTTTAACGTCGAGGCAAATAATATTTGTAGACTAACATACTTCACAGTATGGGCACAAATATTACTGTGCAGTTAAAGCTCGTGTTTGCCGCAGTTTAGTCACTCGTTTTTTCCAGTTTGAAGTGAAAGGTTTAGTCCTGTTTGTTATTTTCATTACTGTTGAGAAAAAGTGTAAAGCGCATCGTCTTGTCCTCTCAAGCGTGGACGTTTCTGCTAGAAACTGCCGGTGAGGGACAGTCAGCTATAAACGCCGGGCGTAGTTTTCACTGAGAAGACGGAGAGAACGAGGATTAGCTGAAGCTAACTTGCTAAGTAGCACTGCCGAGGAGGACAGACTTCAGCGCACTGGACCTGCGTCACTACACGGACAGCTTGCTGCATTTTGTTTTCCTGCTGCATCATCTTCCCGCTCGCAGACCCTTCTGGACTGTGTGTGTCGTGGTTGCGTGGGTAACTGGAGACTATACTACCAGACACTGAACGGTATCAGCAGTGTGTTGTTGAGGGCGTCTTTTCTTCATATGTGCACCAACATATGGGCCCCAACATTTATAAATCCAAGCCCTTGGTAATATTTTGAACATTTCTCAGGGTTGAAACTGTTTAATTGAAAAATCTTTAGTTTGGGACTCTTTACCTGTTTTATGAGACGAAACAATGCAAGAAAATAAATTTATTTTTGTTATTCCTTTTGCATGGTTGTCCTGAAACTTTTCTTATTATAAGGTTTACATACGTACCAGTTTAGGAGGCACCGCGCTATTATTAATAGGTTATTACTCTCGATTGCAACTGCATACACCAATCCTTTTCATTCACGCCTGTACTGACATTTATTGGTAAATAGGAAATTTAGCCGAGCTCAACACCAACCGCTAAGAACTCAGGATCCTGTTAATTGAACATTTACATAGTAGCCCCTTATAACATCAAGCACATCCCAGGTACAGCTTTACTTAACTCAGCTGGTCAGAGCATATCGTTGTCAGCAGGGGGTTACATGTAGTTTACAATAATTAGCCATGGTAAATGCGTGGGGTTACTGGCAAAGGGCCTGGGTATGAAGCTCTGTCAGTCGGTGCAGACCCGATGAGTCGAATGGCCCTCCTTCTGCGCTGTAGGGATTCTATGATTCATAAATCAGCAGGGAAGGGACGTGGGATGTGAGGTGCTGCTGCAGATCAGGGGTGGATACATTTGGTTTATGTTACGCAATAAAAACACTGTCATTCCTGATGAAAGCTTGAGGATATAGGCATTGGATCAGGGCCGCAAACTGGCTCACATTCCAGCAGTGTTTTACAGCTGTCTGTGTGGGGTGTATACATTACGCATTGTTGAGGTGGAACAGCAGTCTTCAGCTATACAGAAGATAAACATCTGAAGTAAGGTTTGAAATTGAGGCACCGTCCTTGAGCCACTCCCTTTCACCCCTCGGAATTCTTGAGTCTTTAACAAGTGCGAGGCTTCAAGCTATAAGTTGTGTTTCCAATTTAGCCCGTAAGTAGGATGGCCTGACATAAGTAATCCCTGTAAGAAGTTTAACAACACCAGGTTAAAGTCCAACAGGTTTATTTGGTAGCTAAAGCCACACAAGCTTTCGGAGCCCCAAGCCCCTTCTTCAGGTGAGTCAAAGGGTGCCGCCCTTGTTCTGAGCAATAAAATTAGGAAGCATGCCTGGGGGGAGGGGGAAATCTGGAATTCTTTCCAATGTGGAGTCATCGACGTGAGGAAGATGTTTCCATTAGTAGGAAAGACTAGGATCTGAGGGAACAGCCTCAGAGTAAAGGGACGACCCTTTAGAACCGAGATTAGGAGGAATTTCTTCAGCCAGAGGGTGGTGAATCTGTGGAATTCACTGCCACAGAAGGCAGTGGAGGGCAGGCCATTGAGTGTATTTAAGACAGAGTTAGATAGGTTCTTGATTGGTAAGGGGATCAAAGATTACGGGGAAAAGTTGGGAGAATGGGGGTTGAGAAACATATCAGCCATGATTGAATGGCGGAGCAGACTCGATGGGCCGAATGGCCTAATTAGAACATAGAACAGTACAGCACAGAACAGGCCCTTCGGCCCACGAAGTTGTGCTGAGCTTTATCTGAAACCAAGATCAAGCTATCCCACTCCCTATCATCCTGGTGTGCTCCATGTGCCTATCCAATAACCGCTTAAATGTTCCTAAAGTGTCTGACTCCACTATCACTGCAGGCAGTCCATTCCACACCCCAACCACTCTGTGTAAAGAACCTACCTCTGATATCCTTCCTGTATCTCCCACCATGAACCCTAATTCTGCTCCTTTGTCTTATGGCCTTATGGTCATATATGTAATATCTAAAATTGAAACTAGCCTTTGACGAATATTTCCTTGAAAACTCTTCTTTCATTGATGCAGGCATCACTTGGTTACTATGTACACGAGTTCCCTTGGCATGCGGGCACAGGGTAGAAGCGCGTAGATACATTTCCAATTCCAAGCTCCTGTGCAAGACAGCAGTTCTGTCAATTGGTAAAACAGAGTTGGAAAATTCCATCCAACATCCCATAGCCGTTAAGGGTTTTGTGGAATATTTCAATGTTTTTAAATTGTTCTTATTTAGAACCACGAGACGTTTTATCTATTTGTTTTTCTGGGGCTGTGTATTAAAGGGCAGTTCCCCCCACCCCAACCCCTGCCAATGAGTGAGTCACTGGACCATACACAGATATAATTTGGATGGACTCATGCAGCAATCCCACTTGTTCCTTGTTCTGTTCGGAAACATTGGGCGGGATTTTCCGACCACGCTCGCCCCAGAACCGGAACATCCTGCCCGAGGTCAAGGGCCTTTCCATGGTCCGCCTGCTCCGATTCCCGTGGCGGGCAGAATGGGCAAATTCGCCCCTTTGTCTCCTGATGTTGAATGACTCCATGACAATAACAGCAGTAAGATCGTGCTCCATGCTGTTGGCCATTTGCCTCAACCCACTGTATGCTGGAACCTTGGACAATCAACGTGATCCTCAACAGGAAGGAGCGAGGGAGTAGTTGACTGCGTTGGACATCAGAGCCCTGACCTTTGGAAGTTGACATAATGTCGGAAATGCGGCGGCGAAATTGTGATGGTGACAATGACCAGATCCTCTGTTTTAGTCAAGTTGAGTGAGGGGTGAACAGGAGCCAGAACATCGGAGAGAACCCCCCACTGCCCTTCTTCGAAATAGTGGCCATGAGATCTTTCGGATTTCCGTCTGGGTGGGCCAACGTAATCCTCGGTCTAACACCTCGTCCGAAAGGTGGCACTCCCAACATTGCTGCATTCCCTCAGTACTGCTTGCTTCAGATTTTCTGCTCAAATCTCTGGAGAGAGGCTCAGAGGTGGGCAGGTGCTAAAGTTAAAAAGTTTTTTTAAACTAGTGTCACAAGTAGGCTTACATTATTCATTCGTGGGGCATGGACATCGCTGGCTGGGCCAGCATTTATTGCCCATCGCTAGTTGCTCTTGTTCAGAAGGCAGTTGAGAGTCAACCACATTGCTGTGGGTCTGGAGTCACATGTAGGCCAGACCGGGTAAGGACGGCAGATTTCCTTCCCTAAAGGGCATTAGTGAACCAGATGGGTTTTTCCGACAATCGACAATGGTTTCACGGTCATCAGTAGATTCTTAATTCTAGATATTTTTTATTGAATTCAAATTCCACTGTCAAGGGCAACAGATACATGGGAACGCCACCTGCAAGTTCCCCTCCAAGCCACTCACCATCCTGACTTGGAAATATATCGGCCGTTCCTTCACAGTCGCTCGATCAAAATCCTGGAATTCCCTCCCTAACGGCATTGTGGGTCAACCCACAGCACGTGGACTGCAGCGATTCAAGAAGGCAGCTCACCACCACCTTCTCAAGGATAAAACAAGGGAATGGGCAATAAATGCTGGCCAGCCAGCGATGCCCATGTCCCACAAATGAATTTTTAAAAAAATCTGCTGTAGTGGGATTCGAACCCGGGTCCCCCAGAACATTAGCTGGATTAATAGTCTAGCAATAATACCACTAGGCCATCACCTCCTCTTAGTGATATTACAATGAAGTTACTGTGAAAATCTTCTAGTTGCCACACTCCGGCGCCTGTTCGGGTACACTGAGGGAGAATTTAGCATGGCCAATGCACCTAAGCAGCACGTCTTTCGGACTGTGGCAGGAAACCGAATCCAGGAACTCAACTAATGTTCTGGGGACCAGGTTCAAATCCCACTACAGCAGATTTTTTAAAAATTCACTCATGGGACATGGGCATCGCCGGCTGGGCCAACATTTGTTGCCCAACCCTAGTTGCCCCTTGAGAAGGTGGTGGTGAGCTGCCTTCTTGAATCGCTGCAGTCCACGCGCTGTGGGTCGACCCACAATGCCGTTAGGGAGGGAATTCCAGGATTTTGACCCAGTGACTGAGAAGGAACAGCCGATATATTTCCAAGTCGGGACGGTGAGTGGCTTGGAGAGGAACTTGCTGATGGTGGTGTTCCCATGTATCTGCTGCCCTTGACGGAGGAAACCCACGCAGACACGGGGAGAACATGCAGATTCCACACAGTTACCCAAGCCAGGAATTGAACCCGAGTCCCTGGCGCTGTGAGGCAGCAGCGCTAACCACTGTGCCACTGTACTGCTACCAACTGCGACTGAACTGTCACCTTCTCTAAACATAATTTTGAGGATTTGTAAGAATTTGTTTGAAAAGAAACCAGCTGAGCGATGGGGCAGTTCCACATGGAAATATATAAAGCAGGAAGCACTGTATTCATCCTTGCAATAACTGTAAGCTTGAACTGTCTCCCCAGGGAACGGCTACCCTTCAAGAAAGGACTGTTTAAACAGTTTAATAGCTAGTATAAATATTTGCAGATGATATAGTTCTGCTGGAGTGCAGCCAAGATTTGAACAGCTTGGAACATTGTACCACCAGCTCCCAGAGACAATGAATGCTGTGGCTAATCCACGCATCAGCTAAAACAGAAAGCTGGCAACTTAATATGGAAGTCAAACCCGTGGCTCTGATATCAATGGGAGGGTAGGGAAGGGGCCACGAGTCTTTTAACGGGTGACGTTCCCTTGGGAAAGGCTTCCCGACAGCCAGAGGACGGCGGGATATCTGTTCATGGGATTCCAATGGGAGAGGAGGTAAGCAGGACATTGTTGGAGAATTTCAGGGATTTCCCCCAGGAGTCAACGGGAAGCCACTGCTGTTTTTCCTGGTCCCCAAGCAACAAGTCTTGGATACGCGTCCAGTCAGCGCCTCCTGCCTTCGATCGTTTGCCAATGCGGGTCACCCCCCCCCCCCCCCCCCCCCCCCGCCCTTTGATAGAATCATAGAAGCCCTACAGTGCAGAAGGAGGCCATTCAGTCCATCAAGCCTGCACTGACAACAATCCCACCCAGACCCTATCCCCGCAACCCCACGTATTCACCCTGCTAATCCCCCTGAAACTAGGGGCAATTTAGAATGGCCAATCCACCTAACCTGCACATCTTTGGACACTCAGGGACAATTTACCATGGCCAATCCACCTAACCTGCACATCTTTGGCCTTTGGGATGAAACCCACGCAGACACAGGGAGAATGCTCGTTCCAGAAACCAAATTCAAATTCAGATTGAATCCAATTCAAGGTCCCCACAAAGAAGACAAGCAAGATCCAAGCTGACACCCCATCTTGGGCTTGATCTGGTGCTTGATCTTAGCCATGAGGCCTGAGGAGAACAACCTCGCAATTTTATCCCAATAGTTGCTGTGTCTTGTTTTGGAGAACTAAAGGAAAGGCAGGAACTGGCCATAGTTAAATCAATTAAGTCATGTAGCAACCAAAAGAATTTTGTAAGACACTCTTTGTCTAATGTATTGGTTAATAACTAACAGACTTGGGGCGATGTTGGAACAGAATAAATAGAGACTTGTGTTGTTGAGGTTTAGTCATGGAAATGTGTAGTTCATAGAAATTATAGAATCGACAGCGCAGAAGGAGGCCATTTGGTCCATCAAGTCTGCACCGACAACAATCCCACCCAGGTCCTATCCCCGTAACCCCACATATTTACCCTGCTAATCCCCCTGACATTAAGGGGCAATTTAGCATGGCCAATCAACCTAACCCCCACATCTTTGGACTGTGGGAGGAAACCCACGCCGATGCGGGGAGAATGTGCAAAGTCCACTCGGACAGTGACCCGAGGCCGGAATCGAACCCGGGTCCCTGGCGCTGTGAGGCAGTCATACCTGGAACAAAGTAATATTGTTGTAGTTCCAAAACATCACTGCAGGGCAGTGTCCTTGGATCCAGCCATCTTTAGCTGCTTCATCAATGACCTTCCCTCCATATTGGTCAGAAATGGGGATGTTTGGTAGTGATTGCACAAAGTTCAGCACCACCCGCCACTCCTCAGACACTGAAACAACTCATGCCTGCAGTCAGTAAGAGCTGAGCAATGTTCTGACTTGAGCTGACAAGGGTCAAAGTCAACATTCATCCTTACACCAAGGCTATGGACATCTACAGGAGAAAAGACTTCTCTGTCTCCATTCAATAGCACGGAGGCAATGGCCTAGTGGCATTATCGCCAGACTATTAATCCAGAAACCCAACTAATGTCTTTCAGACTGTGGGAGAAAACCGCAGCACCCGGAGGAAACCCACGCAGACACGGGGAGAATGTGCAAACTCCACACAGACAGTGACCCGAGGCCGGGAATCGAACCCGGGTCCCAGGCGCTGTGAGGCAGCTGTGCTAACCACTGTGCCACCGTGCCACCCACAAAGGTGGCTCATCCACTCACTACCTTCTCAAGAGCAGCTAGAGATGGGCACTAAATGCTGGCCAAGCCAGTGATGTCCACAGCCCGCAAGTGATCATAAAAAAACTTAAATCACAGGCGCTGCAGCAAATCAAGGAGAAAGCCCAGCCACCAACTTCTCGAGGGCAACTGGGAATGGTCATTGTGTTATCCTCAGCAGTGCTGCCCAGTACTGCCGTGGGGTGGCAGGGTGGCACAGTGGTTAGCACTGCTGCCACACAGCGCCAGGGACCCGGGTTCAATTCCATCCTTGGGTCACTGTCTGTGTGGAGTTTGCACATTCTCCCTGTGTCTGCGTGGGTTTCCTCCGGATGCTCCGGTTTCCTCCCCCAGTTCGAAAGATGTGCAGGTTAGGTTGATTGGCCATGCTAAATTACCCCTTAGTGTGCAAAGGTGTGCGGGTTAGGTTGATTGGCCATGCTAAATTGACCTTAGTGTCTGGGGGAGTAGCAGGGTAAATGTGTGGGGTTACAGGGATAATGCCTGGGTGGGATTGTGGTTGGTACACAATCCGAATGGCCTCCTTCTGCACTGTAGGGATTCTATTCTATGATTCTATATCCTTAGAATGAACAAACAAAGTGATTCCACACATCAGGTGATGGGAGGAAGCAAATGTGTGAGGTGATCTCCTTCAGGTCCCCTCTCGCATCACTTGCTTTAGGTCGCCAACTCTGATTGGACGTAGTCCTGGCAGTTTCATCAGAGAGGACCTCCAATCCCGCCCCCTCCCCCCTTCCCCCCTTCTCAAAGGGTCACCAAAATGTCAATCTGGCCAATTGGAAAGTAAAAGAGGTTCTCTTTGTTGTCTGATTGGATGGTTCCTGATTGTCAACCAGACAGCCATTTTGTCTGATATCTTTACAGTTGATAAACTAAAAAAAATGAAGCATTTTTTTAATGTCCCTCATGATTTGTCTCCCAGCCGGGTCGCACAGCAATGTTCTGGAGGTTAATCTGATCTGCCTCGTGGAGACTGAGGGACAATCCTGCAGGGTTGGCAACTCTTACTGTCCACTTGAAACCTCAGGCAACTCCTCACCCAAATGACTCTGCTTATCCTGCGTCAAAGTAGCGCTTGGACCATTCCATGTTGATTGTGTAATACTGCTGACCTGCATTTGTTTATTGTTTTAAGCACTGCACATTGACCTGTACGAGGCAAAGCCATGGGGGATTGGAGAAATGAACTGAACGTTAGATGATCCTGTGGATCTGGCAAAAGTTCAGAAGCAGCAGATCTTAAAGCCGCGTCTAATGTGGACTTAATCCTTCAGACGCTGGAGAAAGACCATTAAAATAATAATCTTTATCAGGCAGCCTTGGTGTTGGCAACAAAGGCCCCAAACCTGACAGAAAACATGAGAGTGCTCGAAGTGGGTGGAGTGTGCTCAAACTTTAGGGTAACACACGCACACACTCATCTATTTGTGAGTTAAAGGAATATCGCATGACAATGTGGAAATGTTCATTGTGCACCCTGTGGTCTCACCACAGCAGGGTGAATAAACATACAAGAATGTTTGAATCTGGCGTGCAATCAACTCTCACAAAGCAGCGATAGGTTAAGAACAGCTTTTAGACTCTACAACTTGCAGAGAAAGCTAACTTTGCCAGATGCAAAATATGAACTCCATGTTTCCTGAAAGATTAAACAGAACGTACCAATCGACTCAAGAACAGCTTCTTCCCTGCTGCGACCAGACTTTTGAATGGACCTACCTCGCACGAAGTTGATCTTTCTCTACACCCTAGCTATGACTGTAACACTACATTCTGCACTCTCTCCTTTCCTTCTCTATGAACGATATGCTTTGTATAGCGCGCAAGAAACAATACTTTTCACTGTATACTAATACATGTGACAATAATGAATCAAATCAAATAGAAAGAGAGGAGACTCAAAGTCAGTAGCAGCAAGACTGACATAGACGTGTTGGGCTGAATGGCCTGTTTTTGTGCTGCGTAATGTGACGTAGAACAAGTCGGACTGCCTCAGCTCACTTTCCAACTGTAGCCAACTGCTGGGGGAGGCGATGGCCGAGTGGGATTATCACCAGACTAAAGAATCCAGAAGCTCAGCTAATGTTCTGGGGACCCGGGTTCGAATCCCGCCACGACAGGTGATGGAATTTGAATTCAATAAAAAAGATCTAAGAATCTATTGATGATCATGAAACCATTGTTGAAAAATCCCATCTGGTTCACTAATGTCCTTTAAGGAAGGAAATCTGCCATCCTTACCCGGTCTGGCCTACATGTGACTCCAGAGCCACAGCAATGTGGTTGACTCTCAACTGCCCTCGTGCAATTAGAAATGGGCAATAAATGCTGGCCCAGCCAGCGACGCCCATGTACCAGGAATGAATTTTAAACACTGGATAGAACATGCAAACTCCACACAGTCGGTTACCCAGGCCCTATCCCCATAACCCTGCTAATTCCCCTAATCTATACATCTACTAGGCATAGGACATAGAATCCCTCCAGTGCAGAAGAATCTGCACTAACTCTCTTACCCTGGCCCTCTTTCCCACCCTATCCCTATTCCCGCAACCCCGCACATATCCCATGGCCAATCCACCTAACCTGCACATTTTTGGACACTAAGGGACAATTTAGGATGGCTGATCCACCTAGCCTGCACATCTTTGGAGTGTGGGAGGAAACTGGAGCACCCGGAGGAAACCCACGCAGACACAGGGAGAACGGGCACACATCCCATGAACGAATTAAAAACAAGGGGAAATTTAGCATGGCCAATCCACCTAACCTGCACATCTTTGGACACTAAGGGGCAATTTAGCATGGCCAATCCACCTAACCTTAATTTGATTTGATTTGATTTGATTTATTATTGTTACATGTATTAATATACAGTGAAAAGCATTGTTTCTTGCGCACTATACAGACCAAGCATACCATTCATAGAGAAGGAGACAAGAGAGTGCAGAATGTAGTGTTACAGTCATAGCTAGGGTGTAGAAAAAGATCAGCTTAATGCGAGGTAGGTCCATTCAAAAGTCTGACAGCAGCAGGGAAGAAGCTGTTCTTGAGTCGGTTGACACATGACCTCAGACTTTTGTATCTTTTTCCTGAAGGAAGAAGGTGGAAGAGAAAATGTCCAGGATGCATGGGGTCCTTAATTATGCTGGCTGCTTTGTCGAGGCAGCGGGAAGTGTAGACAGAGTCAATGGATGGGAGGCTGGTTTGCGTGATGGATTGGGCTACATTCACGACCTTTTGTAGTTTCTTGCGGTCTTGGGCAGAGCAGGAGCCACACCAAACTGTGATACAACCAGAAACCGCATCTTATCTAGACAGCCATATGAACGGAGTGGGAATGGAGGGATACAAAAGAATGGTCTAGTTTGGACCAAGGAGCGGCGCGGGCTTGGAGGGCCGAAGGACCTGTTCCTGTGCTGTATTGTTCTTTGTTCTTTGTAAAGAATGTTTTCTATGGTGCATCTGTAAAAGCTGGTGAGAGCCGTAGCTGACATGCCAAATTTCCTTAGTCTCCTGAGAAAGTAGAGATGTTGGTGGGCTTTCTTAACTATAGTGTCGGCATGGGGGGACCAGGACAGGTTGTTGGTGATCTGGACACCTAACTTGAAGCTCTCGACCCTTTCTACTTCGTCCCCATTGATGTAGACAGGGGCATGTTCTCCTTTACGCTTCCTGATGTCGATGACAATCTCCTTCGATTTGTTGGCATTGAGCGAGAGATTATTATTGCCGCACCAGTTCACCAGATTCTCTATCTCATGCCTGTACTCTGTCTCGTCATTGTTTGAGATCTGACCCACTACGGTGGGTGTCGTCAGCAAACTTGAAAATCAAATAGTTGAGGAATTTGGCCACACAGTCATAGGTGTATAAGGAGTATAGTAGGGGGCTGAGAACACAGCCTTGTGGGGCACCGGTGTTGAGGATGATCGTGGAGGAGGTGTTGTTGCCTATCCTTACTGATTGTGGTCTGTGAGTTAGAAAGTTCAGGATTCGGTCGCAGAGGGAGGTGCCGAGGCCCAGGCCACGGAGTTTGGAGATGAGTTTCATGGGAATAATAATGTTGAAGGCTGAGCTGTAGTCAATAAAAAGGAGGCTGACAAAAGTGTGCTTGTTATCTAGGTTCCAAGGTTGAGTGCAGGCCTGGGAAATGGTGCCTGCTATCGACCTGTTGCGGCGGTAGGCAAACTGTAGTGGATCCACGTAGTCCGGGAAGCTGGAATTGATTCGTGCCATGATTAACCTTTCGAAGCACTTCATGATGATGGACGTCAGAGCTACCAGCCGATAGTCATTAAGGCACATCTGCACATGCTGACGTCTGATCCTGCACATCTTTGGACACTATGGGGCAATTTAACATGTCCAATCCACCTAACCTACACATCTTTGGACACTATGGAGAAATTTAGCACGGCCAATCCACCTAACCTGCATCTTTGGACTATGGGAGGAAACTGGGGCACCTGGAGGAAACCCACGCAGACATGGGGAGAATGTGCAAACTTCACCCAAGGCGGAATTGAACCCGGGTCCCTGGCGCTGTGAGGCAGCAGTGCTAATCATTGTGCCACCGTGCCTCTCTCTAGTAGGAAGAGAAAAACGTTAACCATGGTGATACTCCAATGTATGCCACTGGAGCTATTGAGGTGTGGACACTGCTTGAGGAGGAGTTATCTCCAATAACATGGTCTTCAAGTATCTCATTGCCCAGACCTGCACATGTTGAATCACTTTGAAAAGCAGTGTTATCTAAGTCCTGTCACTCACTGCCTGGGGAAATCATCTCAATCCTCAGCTGAAACGGACGATGAGAGGTGAAACTAAATGACAAATCGAGGAAAGGAAGGCACAAGGAAAGAATAAAGGATGCATTTTTATGTAATGAACTGTGAGCGTTGAAGAAACTAATTAAATTCCTTTCCAAGTTAATGTCCCATGCACAGCTCCCATTTGAAACTTAATGAATAAGTAACATAGGTAAATTTCAAGGGGTTTCTTTTGAGGAGGAGAAGGGGTGCATTGTTGCACTACTGAGTTCAGAAATATGATTTTCTTTCCACCATCTCGTAAAGAAGGTCTGTCAAATCCAGCTCCACAACCTCCTCAATTAATTTCCTGAATTAGTTGCAGATTAGATCAGATTTGTGCAGATAGTGCATGGAACAAGAGATCAAAGCTAGGGCTAGATTGTAAAACCTTGGAAATATATATTGGCGGTGGGGGGGGTGGTGGGGGGGAGACACTCTCGGAGAGTTTCACTGACGCTGAAAATGATCAAACAAAGGTGAAAGGTCAAAGCCAAAGTCTGGAATGTGTCCAACAATACTGGTAGTGAGAACCACTTTCCCTTATTGAAGAGCGACCACTGTAGATTTGACTGCAGTATTCAAGCTCGTGCTATCTAAACATTGCACAACAGTCGTAGATCTAGTTAGTGTCAGAAATCTTAGCGTTCCAAACATAATGGCCCTGTGGTTGCAGTAAATGAACTTATAGTCCCCATCTGACTTTCCATCCAGGTTCTTTCCTATTCTACCCTGGGATTCAAGTGTCGCTAGCAAGGCCAACATAAACATGGTTTACCAGGCTGATTCCTGGGATGGCAGGTCTTGTCATATGAGGAGAGACTAAGTCGGTTAGGATTATATTCATTGGAGTTTAGAAGAGCGAGAGGGGATCTCATAGAAACTTGTAAAATACTAACAGGGTTAGACAGGGTCGATTCAGAAAGAATGTTCCCGAAGGTGGGGGGAGTCCAGAACTAGGGGTCATAGTCTGAGGATAAGGGGTAAACCGTTTTAGAACTGAGGTGAGGAGAAATGTCTTCACCCAGAGGGTGGTGAATGTGTGGAATTCACTACCACAGAATGTAGTTGAGGCCAAAATGTTGTGATTTCAAGAAGAAGTTAGATATAGCTCTTGGGGCTAAAGGAATCAAGGGATATGGGGGTAAGTGGGGGGTTTAAGGCTCGAAGGGCCAAATGGCCTCCTCCTGCTTCTCGTCTCTATGTTTCTATGAACTCATGAGGTTGTGATGGTGTCCGAGACCAGTATTCAAGTATCCTCCTGTCAGCCAAAGCTACTGCGAAGCAATCCAGTGAGTTCATTCGGCTTGCATAAAATCCAATATTAATCCCAGGAGAGGAAACTGTTCATGACTTGTTATTTATTGATTGTTCCTTAGCCGGTGGGTGAGTGTTGAATAATGTGATGTGGGATTAGCAGCAATTATGTACAATCACAAAATACCATCGCTGATATGATGATTAGTTGCAGGGGTGTAGGACCCTTAGGCTACGGGTCACGCTAACATTAATTAACTCCTGAGTCATTGCACGCTATAAACCCGAGGCTTTGAGACCATTCTAATCGGGATCAGTATTTTTCCCTTTAACCTGCACCCCTTTGCAGCTGTGTCTTCTGAGTGTACAACACACAAGTCACTTATTGTGCTTTGAGAACAGAAATATTGGGAAACTTTTCTCCTCTCTGTTAACTGTCTGCCTCCATCCCCCTTCCCTCGCCCTCTGTTTTTATACTTTTAATCTAGATTAATTTTATAAACCTTTTAGAGGTTTGTAAAATCATTCAGGGCATAGATAAGGTGAAGAGTCAAGGTCTTTTCCCCCAGGGGAGGGAAGTCCAAAACGAGAAGGCATAGGTGAGAGGGGAAAGGGGACCTGAGGGGTAACTTTTTCACACAGAGGATGGTGTGTGTATGGAATGAGCCGCCAGAGGTGGTGGTCGAGGTGGGTACAATTATATTTAAAAGACATTTGGACAGGTAGATAGAATGGGAAAGGTTTGGAGGGATATGGGCCAAATGTAGGCAAATGGGGCTAGTTCAGTTTAGGAAATCTGGCTGGCATGGACGAGTTGGGCCGAAGGGCCTGTTTCCATGCTGTATATCTCTATGGCTCTATGGGGGGGGGTGGGATTTTCCAGCCGCGCTCACCCCAAAATTGGAAAATCCCGCCCGAGGTCAAAGGACCTTTGCATGGTCTGCCCCGCGCCCTTCCCCCCCCCCCGTCCACTATGATTCCTGTGGCAGGCGGGACGGGAAGATTCCCCCCTATGACTCCCTCCCTGAACGTCTGCGCATTATTTCACCTCTTGCCCTTGCCCCTCTGCCTAGGCCCTTTTTAAATTTTCTGTGCTCTCTCTTCAGGCACTCTGTGCCTCTCAGACTTTGCGATCCCGGTTGTGATCACCATCGTCTCTGCATGTTGCATCGTTGCCAATGAAACAGGGTTGAAAATAACCTGTCAAGTAATTCTCCGCCAATGTGCCTCCCTGTTTAAAAGAAGGCACTCATTAGGTTTTCGCAACTGCAACCCTGGCTGACACCAGGAGATGTGAGTGCACCGAGGCGCCAGGTTTAAGGTGTACCAGTTGCTGTTTGGATCTTTTTTGGATGGTATCAGTAAAAAAAGGATGGAGCCAGAGCGAGGCGAATCCTAGTGATCTGTCCCCAGCGTACCTTCTAATTCCATCTTTTACTCGCATTCTGTGCTCTCAAAACCTAACTCTGATTCCTTTAAACTGCAATGTATCTATAAATGCAGCATAATGGCTGCAATTTTACCGTCCCGCCTGCCACAGGAATCCAACATACGACAAAAGCAGACCCTGTTTTCCTTTGTTCTTCCCCCCCCCCCCCACCTACTCTTTCTCTTCTGCCACACGGGGGACCCCCACCCCCCCCCCCCCCCCCCCCCCCGCCCCCCGCCATTCACCACCCCACACAAGAAAAAACTAACATGAATAATCATATATAATAAATAAGAAGACAAAGGCCCAGGAGACAAGAAGACAACAAGCCACCAGCAAGGCATCACAGGGAGAACGAAGGCTTGGACGTGAGTCAAAGTGGCAGAGCACGAAGAAAAGGACACGTGTCCTCTCTCTGTCCAACCCCAAAAACCTATCTATAACTGCAATACCATGGCTTGTATTCCCCCACCCCTCCTCCCCCCCTCCCCCCCTCCCCCCCTCCCCCCCTCCCCCCCCTCCCCCCCTCCCCCCCTCCCCCCCTCCCCCCCCCTCCCCCCCTCCCACCCCCCCTCCCACCCCCTCCTCCCCCCCTCCCACCCCCTCCTCCCCTCCCCCCCTCCCACCACCCCCCCTCCCCCCCTTCCCCCCTCCCCCCTCCCCCCCCTCCCCCCCCTCCCCCCTCCCCCTCCCCCCCCTCCCCCTCCCCCCCCTCCCCCCCGCCACGGGGGTCGGAGTGGGCCAGGGGCAGAATTTGGGAAGGCTCGTTGTCCTCAGACAGGATTTTACGGTTTTGGGACGAACGAGGCCGTAAAGCCCCGCCCACTATTCTGTGCCCCCCTCCTTTCCTTCTCCCCTATGTACTCTACGAACGGTACGGCGCGCCAAGAAATAATAGAATCATAGAATTCCCACAGTGCAGAAAGAGGCCATTCGGTCCATTGATCCTGCACTGACAACAATCCCACCCAGGCCCTCTCCTCGTAACCCCACATATTTACCCTGCTCGCCCCCATTGACGTTAAGGGGCAATTTAGCACGGCCAATCCACCTCACCTGCACATTTGTGGACTGTGGGAGGAAACCGGAGCACCCGGAGGAAACCCACATGGGGGAGAACGTGCAAACTCCCCACAGACAGTGACCCAAGCCAGGAATCGAACCCGGGTCCCTGGCGCTGTGAGGCAGCAGTGCTAACCCACTGTGCCACCGTGGAGCCTGCCTTGTGCTTTTTTAGGTATTTGTTCAAGGGATGTGAGCTTCGGTGGTTAGGCCAGCATTCGCTGCCCATCCCTAATTGTCCACCACACGATTGGTGGGGATAAGGGCTGTGGCTTGTCCTCTTGTATGAGGAATTTCCATATGAGATCATTGTTGGCAGATATGAGCGAACGTTTAATACACTCCTGTCACATTCCTCAGAACACCAATCACAGATGTTAACCTGTTTATTTCAGATGAATTAATCTCTCCATTAATGGTGTCAACTGAAGAAGGCTATAAAAACTCACATGGCACTGATCCACTCATATCACCACCAATCATCTCCAGGTTTCTCTTTCATCTTTGCTGCGTTGGATTTTTCTGCCCTCCTTTGTGCTGTGGCTTGCAGTTAGTTCCAAGCTTTGTCCGTGCCAACTTGGCTGACCTAAATGTTTTGGATCGCAATGTGCCCTGCGGATAGAGGTTGTAAATAAATGATCCCAGCCGGGCTCCTTGTTCCAGACTAACCCGGCAGGGTGATACAGATGCATTAACTTCGACTGTGGGCCTGGCTGCCATATTCCTGTGGTCAAGTTAAGGTTGGCACAGTGGCATACTGTTTAGCATTGCTGCCTTGTATTTACTCTGCTAATTTAGCATGGCCAAACCACCTAACCTGTACATCTTTGGACACTAAAGGACGATTTAGCATGGCCAATCCACCTAACCTACACATCTTTGGACACTAAAGCACAATTTAGCATGGCCAATCCACCTAGCCCACACATGTTTGGACACTAAAGGACAATTTAGTATGGCCAAAGCATGCAATGTGTACATCTTTCAATGGTGATGGTGAAATTGATAGATTAGGGAAGGAATTCTGCTGCCCTTACCTGGTTGGCATGATGGCACAGTGGTTAATACTGCTGCCTCACAGCGCCAGGGACCCGGGTTCAATTCCCGGCTTGGGTCACTGTCTGTGCAGAGTTTGCACGTTCTCCCCGTGTCTGCATGGGTTTCCTCCGGGTGCTCCGATTTCCTCCCACAGTCTGAAAGACGTGCTGGTTGGGTGCATTGGCCATGCTAAATTCTCCCTCAGTGTACCCAAACAGGCGCTGGAGTGTGGCAACTAGGGGATTTTCACAGCGACTTCATTGCAGTGTTAATGTAAGCCTACTTGTGACACTAATAAATAAACTTTAAAAACCTTTGGTCTGGACTCGAGATGGAACTTTCCCAGTGGTGACTAAGCTTCAAAATTGTCAGTATTTGTTCTTTGTTCAGTTTGAGGGTTTGTGATGTCCTCAGCAATGAATGAATTAAAAGGTGGTGAGACCTTTGGAAACAAGTTAATCTCCTTGTAAGTAGCAGGTCAGGGCGGGAGTGAAGGGCTGGGGGAGGGGAAGGAGGGATTCTTGCGTCTTGAGATCAATGGGAATTAATTGTTATCATAGAATAGAATTCCTACAGTGTAGGAGGAGGCCATTCGGCCCATCGAGTCTGCACCGACCACAATCCCACCCAGGCCCTATCCCCATAACCTCACTTATTTACCCTGCTAATCCCCTGACGCTAGGGTCACCTTAGCGCGGCCAATCGACCTAACCCGCACATCTTTGGAGTGTGGGAGGAAACCGGAGCACCCGGAGGAAACCCACGCAGACACGGGGAGAATTTGCAAACTCCACACAGACAGTGACCAAAGACCAGAATTGAGCACAGTCCCTGGCGCTGTGAGGTAACAGTGCTAACCACTGTGCCATCTTGCCACCCATAGAGTCCTCATAAAGACTTCAAATATTAAACCTGTTGATCCATTTTACTCAGGATGAAAGAAATTGTATTTCCCTCGCACCTTTTATAAACTCAGGTCATCCCAAACACTTCCCAATATCGATCATTTTGAAGTCACTACTGGAATGTAGAAAAGTTCCAATGTTGAATTGAGAACAGGGTTGAGTTTACATGCAAGTTAGCTGATTGTTAAATAACTTAAAGGTAGCGGGAGTTAAAATCTTATTATTTATTTATTAGTGTCACAAGTAACATTAACACTGCAATGAAGTTACTGTGAACATCCCCTAGTCGCCACACTCCGGCGCCTGTTCGGGTACACTGAGGGAGAATTTAGCACGGCCAATGCACCCTAACCAGCACGTCTTTCAGACTGTGGGAGGAAACCGGAGCACCCGGAGGAAACCCACGCAGGCATGGGGAGAATGTACACACTCCACACAGACAGTGACCCAAGCCGGGAATTGAACCCGACTCCCTGGCGCTGTGTGGCAGCAGTGCTAACCACTGTGCCGCCGTGCCGCCCGGTCTTGGCATCATTTAAGGAATGAGCAGGTGCTGCAGTGAGGAGGGGGTAGGGTTATAACGGACGGGTGAATTAGTACGGGGGTAAAGTAATAGAGGGCACAGATTTAAAGTGCTTTGCAAAGGAAGCAAATGTGATGTGAGGAGAAACATTTTCACACAGCGAGTGGTTGGGGTCTGGAATGCGCTGCCTGGAAGCGTGGTGGAGGCAGGTTCGAGTGGGCATTAGATGATTATCTGAATAGAAACAATGTGCAGGGAAACGGCGGGAAAGGCAGGGGAATGGCACTAAATCATGATGCTCATTTGGGGAGCCGGTGGATTGATGATGGGCCAAATGGCCTCCCTTCTGCACCGTAACAATTCTGTGAAAAGCCCTTCCTCTTGCAACGTATTTTGTGATTTTTTAAATCTCTCCCATGTGCAGTAACTTTGACAGCCACTGACAATCAAGAATCACTTATGACACTTCAGTTAAGACAGTGGCTGAAGCCCATTGAACTAAAATGGCGGCACGGTGGCGCAATGGTTAGCACTGCTGCCTCACAGCACCAAGGACCCAGGTTCAATTCCCAGCTTGGGTGACTGTCTGTGTGGAGTCTGCACGTTCTCCCCGTGTCTGCGTGGGTTTCCTCCGGGTGCTCCGGTTCCCTCCCACACTCCAAAGAAGTGCGGGTTAGGTAGATTAGCCATGCTAAATTGCCCCTTATGTCCAAAGATGTGCAGATTAGGTGGATTGGCCATGCTAAATTGCCCCCTTGTTTCCAAAGATGTGCAGGTTAGGTGGATTAGCCATGGTAAATTGCCCCTAGTGTCCAAAGATGTGCAGATTAGGTGGATTGGCCATGGTAAATTGTCCCTTAGTGTCCAAAGATGTGCAGATTAGATGGATTGGCCATGCTAAATTGCTCCCTAGTGTCCAAAAATGTACAGGTTAGGTGGATCGGCTATGCTAAATTGCCCCTTAATGTCCAAAAATGTGCAGGTTAGGTGGATTGGCCATGCTTAATTGCCCCTTAGTGTCCAAAGATGTGCAGGTTAGGTGGAGTGGCCATGCTAAATTGCCCCTTAGTGTCCAAAGATATGCAGGTTAGGTAGATTGGCCATGCTAAATGCATAGGGTTGTGGGGATAGGGCGGGGGGGGAGAGTCTGGGTAAGATGCTCCCTGAGAGAGTCAGTATAGACTTGATGGGCCAAATGGCCTCTTTCTGCACTGTAGGGATTCTATGAACAGACCCCTGGTCAGGAAGGAAAACCAGGGGAGGAAATATAATGCAATAATCTACAATACTTTTAGTTCTTTCTCTGTTTAACAGGACAAAATCTTACTTGGAATTTGACGGAATGACTCCGTGAATCCATAGAATCATACAGCGCAGAAGAGGCCCTTCAGCCCATCGAGTCTGCACTGGCACGCAAGAAATACCTGACCTCCCACCTAATCCCGTTTACCAGCACTTGGCCCATAGCCCTGAATGTTATGATGTGCCAAGTACTCATCCAGGTACTTTTTAAAGGATGTGAGGCATCCCGCCTCCACCACCCTCCCAGGCAGCGCATTCCAGACCCTCACCACCCTCTGGGTAAAAAGGGTTTTTCCTCAAATCTCCCCTAAATCTCCTGTCCCTCACCTTGAACTTGTGTCCCCTCGTGACTGACCCTCCAATTAAGGGGAACAGCTGCTCCTTATCCATTCTGTCCATGTCCCTCGTAATCTTGAACACCTCGATCAGGTCGCCCCTCGGTCTTCTCTGCTCCAACGAAAACAACCAAAGGATAACCCAACCTCTCTTCATAACTTAAATGTTCCATCCCAGGCAGCATCCTGGTGAATCTGCTCCCCCTCCAGTGTGATCCATCGCAACGATAGTCACTCATTCCAAAGTTTTTCCCCTCTATTTTCTGGTGTGGGGTGGATTAGAATCTATTGGAGGTAAAATTTCAACAATTTTGGCCGCACCATATCCCCTCACCATTTATTTTTTGTTCAGTTTGACGGACTTGTGAGCCACATTAAGCTCATTCAAACAAAAGCAGCTGCTCTGATCCTTCAGTTACATCTGTTATCCATCTCTCTGGAGAGTTAAGACAGCCGTTTGCTCTTGGTTGGGTGGTCCGACTTCTTTGCTGAGCTGAAGGAGACTGCAACCTTGCAAAACATCTCCGTCGGCGCCATACGACCATGAGACGTCGGAGCAGAGACAGGGGCCATTCAGCCCATCGAGTCGGCTCTGTCATTCAATGAGATCATGGGTGGCACGGTGGCACAGTGGTTAGCCACAGCTAGCTGCCTCTCAGCGCCAGGGATCCGGGTTCAATTCTGGCTTCGGGTCACTGGCTGTGTGGAGTCTAACCCTAACCCCGAGCATTTAGCATGGCTAATCCCACTAACCTGCACATCTTTGGACACTAAGGGGCAATTTAGCATGACCAATCCATGTAATCTACACATCTTTGGACACTAAGAGACAATTTAGCATGGTTTATCCATTTAACCTGCACATCTTTGGACACTAAGGGGCAATTTAGCATGGCTAATCCACCTAACCCGCACATCTTTGGTCACTAAGGGGCAATTTAGCATGGCCAATCCACCTAATCTACACATTTTTGGTCACTGAGGGGCAATTTGGCATGGCCAATCCACCTAACCCGCACATCTTTGGGCACTAAGGGACAATTTAGCATGGCCAATCCACCTAATCTACACATCTTTGGTCACTAAGGGGCAATTTAGCATGGCCAATCCACCTAATCTACACATTTTTGGTCACTGAGGGGCAATTTGGCATGGCCAATCCACCTAACCCGCACATCTTTGGTCACTAAGGGGCAATTTAGCATGGCCAATCCACCTAATCTACACATTTTTGGTCACTGAGGGGCAATTTGGCATGGCCAATCTACCTAACCCGCACATCTTTGGGCACTAAGGGACAATTTAGCATGACCAATCCACCTAATCTACACATCTTTGGACACTAAGGAGCAATTTAGCATGGCCTATCCATCTAACCTACACATCCTTAGATGCGAAGGGACAATTTAGCATGGCTAATCCACCTAACCGGCACATCTTTGCACTGTGGGAGGAAACCGGAGCACCCAGAGGAAACCCGCGCAGACACGGGGAGAATGTGCAGACTCCACACAGAGAGTCACCCAAGGCCGGAATCGAACCCGGGTCTCTCTCCATCCCCAGTTGGAGTCGACACTTCGCTAGTGCCCTATTGGCAAGGCAAAGCACTTTTGCATGTCCTGAAAGCCACGACAGAAATGCAAGCCTTTCCTCTCTATAATTAAGGGAAGCATCTAATGAACAATAAAGGGCAGAAAGGCCTGATCCCTTTTGATGGGGGGTTTCTATTTTGACCAGAGTTTTAAAAAAAGAAATTCCAGCGTTTGCAAAATGAGGGAAACTCATCCAATTTCTTGCGAAATACTAACCCTAACGCTGTTCTGAATGACCTGGTTCCTGAGACTGATGCCTGGAATATTACTCTATGAAGGTTCAATGTATTTGTTTGAAATTCCACATTCTCCTGGGATGACTTTACAAACAGTGGGGGGTTGCCGTGGTGACCAGGCCAATATTCCTTCTCAAGCAGAAACTGCTCAGCTGCTGATGCCATCCAAGGGGACTTTGTGCTGTAACAGATCGGCAAGCACATTCGCATCAGAGGACAGACTACATCCAGAACATTAGTCATTAGAATCATAGAATCCCTACAGTGCAGAAGGAGGCCATTTGGCCCATCGAGCCTGCACCCACCACAATCCCACCCAGGCCCTTATCCCTATAACCCCGTGCATTTACCCGAGCCAGTCCCCCTGACACTAAGGGCCAATTTAGCACGGCCAATCCACCTAACCCGCACATCCTTGGACACTGGGAGGCAACCGGAGGAAACCCATGCAGACACGGGGAGAACGTGCAGACTCCGCACAGACAGTGACCCAAACTGGGCATTGAACCCGAGTCCCTGGCGCTGTGAGGCAGCAGTGCTTACCATTGCACCTCCACTAAACTTAAATCATGCAGACTTCACTGAGGTTTAATGAGAAAGATCCAACAGTGTTTACATGCAAGGTGCTATGGAACTTTCAGAGGGAGGCATACTCCTTTCCTTTGGGAAGTCCATCGTACTTTTTAAGGCACATCTTCACAAAGACACACTTTTGCACCCTTTTGGAGGACAGTGGGGGGAGTGGAGGAAGGATTCCTGAGTTCATTATTGAACCGTGTTACGAATGCGTTTTCCATGGCCAACAACCCCTGGTGTTGGGACTTGAACCCAGACCTTCTGGCCCAGAGGTAGGGGCGTTACCCACTGCACCACAAGACGTCCACTACACCCATGGGTGGCACGGTGGCACAGTGGTTAGCACTGCTGCATCGCAGCATCAGGGACCCGGGTTCGATTCCCGGCTTGGGTCACTATCTGTGTGGAGTCTGCACGTTCTCCCCGTGTCTGCGTGGGTTTCCCCCAGGTGCTCCGGTTTCCTCCCACAGTCCAAAAATGTGCTGGTATGGGGAATTGGCCATGCTAAATTGCCTCTTAGTGTCTCAAGATGTATGGGTTAGGTGGATTGGACAAGCTAAATTGCCTTTTAGTGTCCCAAGATGTGTAGGTAGGTTTGGCCATGATAACTTGTCCCTTAGTGTCCAAAGGTATGTAGGTTAGATGGATTGGCCATGCTAAATTGCCCTTTAGTGTCCAAAGATATGTAGGCTAGGTGGATTGGCCATGCTAAATTGTCTCTTAGTATCCAAAAATGTGCGGGTTAGGTGGATTGCCATGCTAAATTGCCCCTTAGTATCCCAAGATGTGTAGGTTAGGTGGATTGGCCATGCTAAATTGCCCCTTAGTATCCCAAGATGTGTAGGTTAGGTGGATTGCCATGCTAAATTGCCCCTTAGTATCCCAAGATGTGTAGGTTAGGGAATTATCGTGTAACAGGGATTGGGTAGGGGTAGTTCTTGGTAAGATGCTCTGTCGGATGGTCGGTGCAGACAAAATGGGCCAAATGGCCTTCTTCTGCCCTGTAGAGATTCTATGACTATGATTCTAGATGATGCATTTACAAGCTATGCTAAATTGCCCCTTAGTGTCAGGGCAAATACGTGGGGTTTTGGGAATAGGGCCTGGCTGGGATTGTTGTCAGTGCAGGCTCGATGGGCTGAGTGGCCTCCTCCTGCACTGTAGGGACTCTGATTCTAGGTGATTCATTAAGCATTTTGAAACGGTGAAGATAGTTTGAACAAGGCTCTGTGTCCCTCTGGTACAACAGACTGCACTGGAAGAAACCCAGACGACAGAAAGTTATAAACTGGGGAGATAGCAATAGTCAAAGAATCGGGACACTGGTAACCTTGTTTGGCAAGCAGCTGTTTTTTTATTCCTGGACTCACTACAATCGTGTCGACTAAGGGCTTAGTGATAACCACGTCCATCGCACCAGGATGCGAGCTCCACAACATGGAGATGTGGTGAGATTTCTATTGGCCACTTGGTAACTGAACCAGACCTCTGAATTCATGGCAGGAACGCAAGTTGATGCAGCGGCATCAGGACTCACTCATTCTCCGCAGAATGCCAGCATGCCCTCAAGCACTGTTCAGCATCACAGGACAGGAGGAGGCCATTCAACCCATCGTGTCTGACTTGATTTGATTTGATTTGATTTATTTTGTCACATATATTGGGATACAGTGAAAAGTATTGTTTCTTGCACGCTATACAGACAAAGCATACCGTTCATAGAGTACATAGGGGAGGAGGAAAGGAGAGGGTGCAGAATATAGTGTAACAGTTACTTTGATTTGATTTGATTTATTATTATCACGTGTATTAGCATACAGTGAAAGGTATTATTTCTTGCGCGTTATACAGACAAAGCATACCGTTCATAGAGAAGGAAAGGAGAAGGCGCAGAATGTAGTGTTACAGTCATAGCTAGGGTGCAGAGAAAGATCAACTTAATATAAGGTAGGTCCATTCAAAAGTCTGATGGCAGCAGGGAAGAAGCTGTTCTTGAGTCGGTTGGTACTTAATCTCAGACTTTTGTATCTTTTTCCCAATGGAAGAGAGAATGTCCGGGGTGCGATGGGGTCCTTAATTATGCTGGCTGCTTTTCCGAGGCAGCGGGAAGTGTAGACGGAGTCAATGGATGGGAGGCTGGTTTGCGTGATGGGACTGGGCTACGTTCACGACCCTCTGTAGTTTCTTGCAGTCTTGGTCAGAGTAGGAGCCATACCAAGCTGTGAGACAATCAGAAGGGATGCTTTCTACGGTGCATCTATCTGCTTTGTCTCTCCGAAGGGGCAACACACTTGGCGCTACTCCTTTGTCCTCTCCTCCCTGACCCTCCACGTTGTTCCTTTTCAGATAATAATCCAACGCCCTCTTGAAGGCCTCGATTGAGCCTGCCTCCACCACACTCCCAGGCAGCGCATTCCAGATCCTAAATACTGGCTCTGTGGAAAACATTTCTCCTCATGTCTCTATCGCTTCTTTTGCCAATGACCTTAGATCTTTGCCTCTCGATCCTTCCACCGATGCAAACAGATTTTACACGTTCAAGGTGTATCTTGATAGATACTTGAACAGGAGGCGACTAGAGGGATATAAACCACATATGGGCAGCAGGCTTGGTGGGCCGAAGGGCCTGTTCCTGTGCTGTATTGTTCTATTTTCTTTGTTGTTTGTTCACAGTGCTCCAGGCGTAGAACGGAATTTTCCCGTCCTGTCCGCTACGGGAATTTTAGCGGGCGGGGACAGACCATGCCCGCCTTGGGACGAATGTGGCCGGAAAATCCCACCCTTATTCTACCCAAAACCAAAATCAGTGGAAGACTGGCAGATGGGCAATGCCATTATTGACCATTTGGCCTGTTTATCTGAGCTTTCTACCCCTGAAATTCCAGTGGGGGATTGGAAAATCCCCACAGGAGGTCCCACACGTAGACCGATTACAATTTATGTTTCAGAAGGGAGGAGACAGGGAGGATAGAGTGCGGGATGGCGTAATAAGTCTTCACCAAAGTCCACGGCAAGGTGGCACAGCGGTGAGCACTGCTGCCTCACAGCGCCAGGGACCCGGGTTCGATTCCCGCCTTGGGTCACTGTCTGTGTGGAGTTTGCACGTTCTCCCCGTGTCTGCGTGGGTTTCCTCCGGGTGCTCCGGTTTCCTCCCACAGTCTGAAAGACGTGCTGGTTAGGTGCATTGACCCGAACAGGTGCCGGAGTGTGGCAACTAGGGGATTTTCACAGCAACTTCATTGCAGTGTTAATGTAAGCTTTACTTGTGACACTAATAACTAAATTTCTTTTAAATTTACAATTCCAACAGCAGTACAGAGAATGCTATCAGTCAGCAGTCTACCTCTGGGGATGCCAGAGGAACTGACACACCCTTAAGTTTAAGTTTATTTATTATTGTCACAAGTAGGACGGCACGGTAGCACAGTGGTTAGCACTGCTGCTTCACAGCTCCAGGGTCCCAGGTTCGATTCCTGGCTCGGGTCACTGTCTGTGTGGAGTTTGCACATTCTCCTCGTGTCTGCGTGGGTTTCCTCCGGGTGCTCTGGTTTCCTCCCACAGTCCAAAGATGTGCGGGTTAGGTTGATTGGCCAGGTTAAAAATTGCCCCTTAGAGTCCTGGGATGTGTAGGTTAGAGGGATTAGCGGGTAAAATATGTGGGGGTAGGGCCTGGGTGGGATTGTGGTCGGTGCAGACTCGATGGGCCGAATGGCCTCCTTCTGCACTGTAGGGTTTCTATGATTTCTATGATAGGCTTACATTAACACTACAATGAAGTTACTGTGTAAATCCCCTAGTCGCCACACTCTGGCGCCTGTTCGGGTACACTGAGGGAGAATTTATCACCTAACCAGCACGTCTTTCGGACTGTGGGTGGAAACCGGAGCGCCCGGAGGAAACCCACGCAGACACGGGGAGAACATGCAGACTCCACACAGACAGTGACCCAAGCCGGGAATCGAACCCGGGTCCCTGGCGCTGTGAGGCAGCAGTGCTAACCACTGTGCCACCGTGCCGGTTAAATACAAGGAAAAGACACCCTGATTGGCCCATCATTTGACTCCTTAATCAGGGAACTCCTACTCCAATAGGCCAACCTCAATGGCCTGATTGAAGTAATTGCGATGTGGGGATGCCGGCGTTGGACTGGGGTAAACACAGTAAGAAGTCTCACAACACCAGGTTAAAGTCCAACAGGTTTATTTGGTAGCAAAAGCCACACAAGCTTTCGGAGCGCTGCTTCTTATGCTGCAACTGTACAGGACCTTGGTGAGACCACATTTGGAATATTGTACGCAGTTCTGGTCACCTCACTATAAGAAGGATGTGGAAGCGCTGGAAAGAGTGCAGAGGAGATTTACCAGGATGCTGCCTGGTTTGGAGGGTAGGTCTTATGAGGAAAGGTTGAGGGAGCTAGGGCTGTTCTCTCTGGAGCGGAGGAGGCTGAGGGGAGACTTGATAGAGGTTTATAAAATGATGAAGGGGATAGATAGAGTGAACGTTCAGAGACTATTTCCTCGGGTGGATGGAGCTATTACAAGGGGGCATAACCATAGGGTTCATGGTGGGAGATATAGGAAGGATATCAGAGGTAGGTTCTTTACGCAGAGAGTGGTTGGGGTGTGGAATGGACTGGCTGCAGTGATAGTGGAGTCAGACACTTTAGGAACATTTAAGCGGTTATTGGATAGGCACATGGAGCACACCAGGATGATAGGGAGTGGGATAGCTTGATCTGGGTTTCAGATAAAGCTCGGCACAACATCGTGGGCCGAAAGGCCTGTTCTGTGCTGTACTGTTCTATGTTCTATGTTCTAAGTAATTGGTAAGTAATGTTCTAAGTAATGTTCTAACTAATTAATATTCTGTAACTTGATTTCTGTGTCTGTGCACTGTTTGAGAGCAGATATCCACTCCATCTGACGAAGGAGCAGTGCTCCGAAAGCTTATGGTATTTGCTGCCAAATAAACCTGTTGGACTTTAACCTGGTGTTGTGAGACTTCTTACTGTAAGTAATTGCAGACAGGGTTGTGAGAATTGGTTCCGGTCTCTTGGCTTTTGATGGTCTTTCCAGGCAGAATTTAGAGGTGTTATCCGTGTTATCCTCTTTTTTTGCTTAACGACTCAAAAACGTAAATCAGGGTTGGAGAAAAGTGAGCTGAAATCCCTGCAACGTTCGACGGTCTGGTTTGACAGGAGTGCAGAGCATTCAAGGCCAGATCGAGTCGAGACTGGCCTTGTGTAAAGTCACAGAGTGAATGATGGTGAGTGAGTGGGGGGATAACACAGCCAAGTCCAGTCCTGTCCTCATTTGACACCATCAGGGCTGCACAGGGACTGGGATCAGTATCTGGAGGTTATTCATGCGGAGAGAATATTGGAACAGTTACCATCCCTGGGAAAGATGTGGGGTGTGTGTTGCTGTGGGATCATGGATATTTTCTTAGCGTTCCTGATTGGGTTGGATCCCACAAAATACATCAGCCTTCGCTTTCTCCTTGCTTACAGCACTTAAGTGTTGGAACCGTTCCACTTAGGCCTGCCAAATAAGCCTCCTTCCATCTTTCCCAGGCCAAGTGATGTTAGGGAGATGGTGATTAACAGCAGGCGATGGCCAAGTGGTATTACCGCTGGACTATTAATCCAGAAACTTGGCTAATGTTCTGGGGATCCTGGTTCGAATCCTGGCATGGCAGGTGATGGAATTTGAATTCAATAAAAAAAATCTGGAACTAAGGATCTACTGATGACCATGAAACCATTGCCGATTGTCAATATATTGGGTCACTAAAGGGCAATTCAGCACGGCCAATCCACCCAACCTACACATCTTGGGACAGTAAGGGGCAATTTAGCATGGCCAATCCACCTAACCTACACATCTTGGGACACTAGGGGGCAATTTAGCATGGTCAATCCACCCAACCTACACACTTTGGGACACTAAGGGGCAATTTAGCATGGTCAATCCACCCAACCTACACATCTTGGGACAGTAAGGGGCAATTTAGCATGGCCAATCCATCTAACCTACACACCTTGGGACACTAAGGGGCAATTTAGCATGGCCAATCCACCCAACCTACACACTTTGGGACACTAAGGGGCAATTTAGCATGGCCAACCCACCCAACCTACACACTTTGGGACACTAAGGGGCAATTTAGCATGGCCAATCCATCTAACTTACACATCTTTGGACACTAAGGGGCAATTTAGCATGGCCAATCCATCTAACTTACACATCTTTGGACACTAAGGGGCAATTCAGCATGGCCAATCCACCTAACTTACACATCTTTGGACACTAAGGGGCAATTTAGCATGGCCAATCCACCTAACTTACACATCTTGGGACACTAAGGGGCAATTTAGCATGGCCAATCCACCTAACTTACACATCTTGGGATACTAAGGGGCAATTTAGCATGGCCAATCCACCTAACTTACACATCTTGGGACACTAAGGGACAATTTAGCACGGCCAGTCCACCCAACCTACACATCTTGGGACACTAAAGAGCAATTTAGCATGGCCAATCCACCTAACCTGCACATCTTTGGACTGTGGGAGGAAACCGGAGCACCCGGAGGAAACCCACGCAGACACGGGGAGAATGTGCAGACTCCACACAGACAGTCAACCGAGGCCGGAATCGAACCCGGCTCCCTGGTGCCATGAGGCAGCAGCGCTCACCACTCAGTTCTGGGGTCACGGGTTCAAATCCCGCCATGGCAGCTGGTGGAAGTTTAGGGGGAAGCTATCATCGTTGTAAAAAAACCCACCTGGTCGACTAAAAATCTTTTAGGGATCCCTGGCCTGGCTTACAAGAGCCCCACAGCAATATGAATGACTCTTAACCGCTCCTCTGAAATGGGCCTAGCGAGCCGCTCAGTTCAAGGGTGACGAGGGATGGGAAATGAATGCTGGCCTTGCAGATGACACCCACATCCCATGAAAGAATAAAAGTGAAAAAGCTCCCCCAAGCTCCCATTATTCATGTTCACAAGTGAAGACTGCTCCATTGTGAAGGAAGTCAAGACCCAGACCAATTCCCATATACACAGCCCATTGATATTCCATCATACCATGTGGGGATCTTCAACAGCAAGAGTCCTGACAAGGAGCCACTGTGTGGAGCAGTGCTTTGAAGAGAAGGTCACAGTGCACGGTAGGATTGTTACTAAACAAGACCCTTTGACCACGGACTTTGGAAGCACAGACAGAACTCTCTCTTCTCTTAAGGTCACGAGGGGTCAGAAATGATTATGAGGTTAACAGAAGACCAATTGAGGTTTAATCGTCGGGCTTGACAATTTAACCATGCTGGCACAGATTTAAGATACTCAACTTAGGGGTGGTACAGTGACCCAGTGGTTAGCACTGCTGCCTCACAGCGCCAGGGACCCGGGTTCGATTCCCAGCTTGGGTCACTGTCTGCGTGGAGTTTGCACATTCTCCTCGTGTCTGCGTGGGTTTCCTCCGGGTGCTCTGGTTTCCTCCCACAGCCCAAAGATATACGGGTTAGGTCGATGCTAAAATTGCACCCTAGTGTCAGGGGGACGAGCGAGGGTAAGTGCATGGGGTTATGGGGATAGGGTCTGGGTGGGATTGTTGTCGGTGTTGACTCGATGGGCTGAATGGCCTCCTTCTGCACTGTAGGATTCTATGATCTATGACTAAGGACCATTTAGTTCTGAACTGCAGTCACTGCCGTAATGCAGGGAAGGCTCCACCAATTAGTGCACAGCAAGCTCCCACAGGCAGTGTTCTGACTGAAGGATTGACATTTCTCTGAGGTACCAAAGCTGGAATCCATCACCGTTCGCGTTTTGATCCACCCAAAACCAGCCCTGGGAAGGCTAATTCTGCAGGACGGCCCAGTGGTATTATCGCCAGTCTATTATTCCAGAAACTCAGCTAATGTTCTGGGGACCCGGGTTCGAATCCCGCCACGACAGATGGTGGAATTTGAATTCAATAAAAAAAAATCCTGAATTAAGAATCTACTGATGACCATGAAACCATTGTCGATTGTCGGAAAAACCCAGCTGGTTCACGAATGTCCTTTAGGGAAGGAAATCTGCCGTCCTTACCTGGTCTGGCCTACATGTCATAGAATCCCAACACCAAGCTTGTGGGAGCTTGCTGTGCACAAATAGGCAGAGCCTTCCCTGCATTACGGCAGTGACTGCACTTCAGAAGCAAAAAGTCCTTGGTCATAGATCATAGAATCCCTACAGTGCAGAAGGAGGCCATTCGGCCCATCGAGTCAGCACCGACCACAATCCCACCCAGGCCCTATCCCCATAACCCCATGCATTTACCCTAGCTAGTCCCCCTGACACTAGGGGGCAATTTTAGCATGGCTAATCCACCTAACCCGCACATCTTCGGGCTGTGGGAGGAAACCGGAGCACCCGGGAAGAATGTGCAGACTCCGCACAGACAGTGACCCAAGCTGGGAATTGAACCTGGATCCCTGGAGCTGTGAGGCAGCAGCACAAACCACTGTGCCACCGTGCCGCCTCTGTAATTCCAGCCTCGGGTCACTGTCTGTGCGGAATTTGTACTTTCTCCCCGTGTCTGCGTGGGTTTCCTCCAGGTGCTCCGGTTTCCTCCCACTCTCCAAAGCTGTGCGGGTTAGGTGGATTGGCCGTGCTAAATTGCCCCTTAGTGTCAGGGAGACTAGCAGGATAAATATGTGGGTTATGGGGATTGTGGTCGGTGCAGACTCGATGGGCTGAATGGCCTCCTTTTGCACTGTAGGAGTTCTATGAACAAAAATCTAGGCTGATGCTCCAGTGCAGGACTGAGGAATGCCACAGTGTCAGAAGTGCCATGTTTCAGATGAGATGCAGACTGGTATGGAAGCAGGTGGGGGGGGGTGGGTTGCGGGGTGTGGGGGGGGGGGGGGGGGTGGGGGGGTTGGGGAGCAGTGGGGGGTTTGCTTTATGCACCCTTAGGTGCTCATATAACCTTGCATGGTGCTTTGTTGAAGAAGATAGGGTGAGTTCTCATGGGTGGTCTGGCCAATATGTGTCTCTCAATCGACACCACAAGGATAAATGTTCTGGTTAGTGCGTTGCTGCGTGTGGGAGTTTGCAGATTAGCTGCCAGGTTGCCTACGCTGCAAAACTTTGAAAGTTCTTCTGATCTGACGAAAAGTCATCAGCATTAACCCTGCTCTGCGCAGATGCCCTCCCACTTGCTGAGTATTCCCATTATCTTCAATTTCTTGCTCTGACCAGATGGGTCGGCGCGGGCTTGGAGGGGCTGCAGGGCTTGTTCCTGTGCTGTAATTTTCTTTGTTCACTTTTCTTTGCTCTTTGTTCAATGTCCTGTAGGGAAGGAAATCTGCCGTCCTTACCCGGTCTGGCCTACATGTGACTCCAGAGCCACAGCAATGTGGTTGACTCTCAACTGCCCTCCAAGGGCAACTAGGGATGGGCAACAAATGCTGGCCCAGCCAGTGACACCCATGTCCCACGAATGAATAAAAAAATATATTTTTTAATTAATTCATGGGACATGGGTGTCGCTGGCTGGGTCCAGCATTTATTGCCCATCCCTAGTTGCCCTTGGAGGGCAGTTGAGAGTCAACCACATTGCTGTGGCTCTGGAGTCACATGTAAGCCAGACCGGGTAAGGACGGCAGATTTTCTTCCCTAAAGGTCATTACTGAACCAGATGGGTCTTTCCGACAATCGACAATGGTTCATGGTAATCAGTAGATTCTTAATTCCAGATATTTTTTATTGAATTAAAATTCCACCATCTGCCATGGCGGGATTCGAACCCGGGTCCCCAGAACATTAGCTGAGTTTCTGGATTAACAGCTCAGTGATAATACCAACAGGTCATCACCTCCCCTTATTGTATTGGGATACAGTGAAAAGTATTGTTTCTTGCACGCTGTACAGACAAAGCATACCATTCATAGAGTACATAGAGGAGAAGGAAAGGGGAGGGTGCAGAATATAGTGTTAGAGTCATAACTAGGGTGCAGAGAAAGATCAACTTAATATAAGGTAGGTCCATTCAAAACTCTGATGGCAGCAGGGAAGAAGGTGTTCTTGAGTTGGTTGGTACGTGACCTCAGACTTTTGTATCTGTTTCCCACCAACAACCAAGGAACAAAGTACTTGACAAAAGAACCAGCGAGACAGGTGGCACGGTGGCACAGTGGTTAGCACTGCTGCCTCACAGCGCCAGGGACCCGGGTTCGATTCCCGGCTTGGGTCACTGTCTGTGCGGAGTCTGCACATTTTCCCCATGTCTGCGTGGGTTTCCTCCGGGTGCTCCGGTTTCCTCACCCAATCCAAAAGACGTGCTGGTTAGGGTGCATTGGCCGTGCTAAATTCTCCCTCAGTGTACCCGAACAGGCGCCGGAGTGTGGCGACTAGGTGATTTTCACAGGAACTTCATTGCAGCGTTAATGTAAGCCTACTTGTGACACTGATAAATAAACATTAAACTCCTATGTAGCTAAATCACTCATGGCAAGAGTGTTCTCTTCCTGTCGGGGAACACTTCAGCGGTCACGGGCATTCAGCCTCTGATATTCGGGTAAGCGTTCTCCAAGGCAGCCTTCACGACACACGACAGCGCAGAGTCGCTGAGCAGAAACTGATAGCCAAGTTCCGCACACATGAGGACGGTCTAAACCGGGATCTTGGGTTCATGTCACACTATCTGTAACCCCCATGACTTGCATGGGCTTGCAAAATCTCACTAACTGTCTTGGCTGGAGACAATACACATCTCTTTAACCTGTGCTTAACCCCCTCTCCACTCACATTGTCTGTACCTTTAAGACTTGATTACCTGTAAAGACTCGCATTCCAACCATTATCTTGTAAATTGAGTTTGTGCCTTTATATGCCCTGTTTGAGAACAGAACTCCCACTCATCTGACGAAGGAGCAGCACTCCGAAAGCTAGTGGCTTGTGCTACCAAATAAACCTGTTGGACTTTAACCTGGTGTTGTGAGACTTCTTACTGTATTCAAGTTCGACACAGGGTGAATTTTGCAGATGTATGTGGAACCACTGCTCCACCTTGTGGACAATGCCCAGCTCTGCAGTCACTTTCACGTGCTGAATAATCTCTGCACTGTGTGTTTGTTGCTAGCAGGTGGCCTGCAGTTTAATCTAATCTAAATGCGATCCTTTTGGGCGTTAAGAATCTTTTTAATGATAAAAGAACACCTTGAGTTGTCTGGTTTATTTTGCTGCAATCTCACGGTCCCTAGTCAAACGTCACGGTCTGGGATTGGGGCGGCATGGTGGCACAGTTGCCTCACAGCGCCAGGGACCCAGGTTAGATTCCCGGCTCGGGTCACTGTCTGTGCGGAGTTTGCATGTTCTCCCCATGTCTGCATGGGTTTCCTCCGGGTGCTCCGGTTTCCTCCCACAGTCCAAAAGATGTGCGGGTTAGGTGGCCGTGATAAATTGTGCCTTAGTGTCAGGGGGACTAGCGGGGTAAAGATGTGGGGTTATGGGGATAGGGCCTGAGTGGGAATGTGGTCGGTGCAGACTCAATGGGCCGAATGGCCTCCTTCTGCACTGTAGGGATTCTAAGATTCTATATTAAATTCCCAGCACAGAGTGTCAGCCTGTATTTATAGCCATCACATGCACCTCGATGACACTGCCAGAGAGCGGGCTCGTGTTGTCCGCTTGCAGGCTTTGTTAATTCATTTTTAATTGGGTCTTTCTTGAAATGGAGACGGTGAAAAATGAACGAAACACGTTGGAAATATTTGGGTTAGGCAGTGTCTGGGAAAAATGTGAAGAAAGTTAACAGAATCATAGAATCCTACAGTGCAGAAGGAGGCCATTCAGCCCATCGAGTCTACACTGACTACAGTCCCACCCAGGCCCTATCCCGACACCCCCTAGCTAGTCCCCCCGAAACTAAGGGGCAAATTATCACGGCCAATCCACCCAACCCGCACATGTTTGGAGTGTGGGGGGAAACCGGAGCACCCGGAGGAAACCCACGCAGACATGGGGCGAATGTGCAAACTCCACACAGACAGTGACCCAAGGCCGGAATCGAACCCGGGTCCCTGGCGCGGTGAGGCAGCAGTGCGAACCCACTGTGCCACCGTGCCGCCCCTGATTGAAAGGATATAGTAATGCGGGAGAGGGAAGGGAAGAACGAAAGGAAACGTCATGTTAAGAGTGGAAGGTGGCATGGATTTCAGGATAAAATCAATGATGGGGGTAAGGCAAATATGGGGGGTAATGGAGCAAGAAAAAGAATGAATGGTTGGTGTGATTGGCAACTACCAATTCATAGTAATTTCCTAAACTAGGGAGTGGTGGTGTTGTAGCATAAAGTTTAAATTTATTTTTATTTATTAGTATTTATTTCTTATCATGGTTAACCTTCATTAAAGTTTAACGTTTATTTATTAGTGTCACAGGTAGGCTTACATTAACACTGCAATGAAGTTACTGTGAAAATCCCCGAGTTGCCACACTCCGGCGCCTGCTCGGGTACACTGAGGGAGAATTTAGCACGGCCAATGCACCCTAACCAGCACGTCTTTCAGGCTGCGGGATTTGATTTGATTTGATTTATTATTGTCACATGTATTAACACGCAGTGAAAAGTATTGTTTCTTGCGCGGCTATGCAGACAAAGCATACCGTTCATAGAGAACAAGAGAGTGCAGAATGTAGTGTTACAGTCATAGCTAGGGTGTAGAGAAAGATCAACTTAATGCGAGGTAGGTCCATTTAAAAGCCTGACAGCAGCAGGGAAGAAGCTGTTCTTGAGTCGGTTGGTACATGACCTCAGACTTTTGTATCTTTTTCCCCGACAGAAGAAGGTGGAAGAGAGAATGTCCGGGGTGTGTGGGGGCCATTAATTATGCTCGCTGCTTTGTCGAGGCAGCGGGAAATGTAGACAGAGTCAATGGATGGGAGGCTGGTTTGCGTGATGGATTGGGCTACATTCATGACCTTTTGTAGTTCATTTGCGGTCTTGGGCAGAGCAGGAGCCCAGACCAAGCTGTGATACAACCAGAAAGAATGTTTTCTGTGGTGCATCTGTAAACATTGGTGAGAGTTGATGGAGGAAACCAGAGCACCCGGAGGAAACCCACGCAAACATGGGGTGAATGTGCAAACTCCGCACAGACAGTGGCCCAAGCCAGGAATCGAACCCAGATCCCTGGCGCTGTGAGGCAGCAGTGCTAACCCACTGTGCCACCCATATTGATGTTGTCGCTGGGCTAGTAATGCAGAGTAATGCTCTGGGGATCCGGGTTAGAATCCCACCACGTCATATCATAGAAACCACAGAATCCCTACAGTGCAGAAGGAGGCCATTCAGCCCATCGAGTCTGCACCGACAACAATCCCACCCAGGCCTTATCCTGTAAACCCACATATTTACCCCGCTAAGCCCTCTAACCTACAGATCAAAGGTCACTAAGGGGCAATTTAGCATGGCCAATCCACCTAACGTGTACATCTTTGGACTGTGGGAGGAAATTGGAGCACCCGGAGGAAACCCACGCAGACACGGGGAGAATATGCAGACTCCACACAGACAGTGACCCAAGCCGGGAATCGAACCCAGGTCCCTGGCGCTGTGAGGCAGCAGTGCTAACCACTGTGCCACCGTGCCGCCTGTAAATGGTTTTATTATATAATTCAATAGAAAATCTGATGGCCGTGACGCCATTGGCAATTGTTGTAAAAACCCATCTGATTCGCCAATGACCTTCATGTCTGGTCTACATGTGACCCCAGACCGTTCCCCCGGCAATGCGGTTAACTCTGAAATGGGGGAACGGGCTGTCTCCAGTGGGGTGGTTTCAAGGTCAGTGATAGCTGGCGTGTCCACGAGGCGCTTCCTGGAAACAGGTGCCAAGCTCCATAACTCAAGGAAATTCCTGCGTCAACAACAACTTGCATTTATATAGAGCCTTCAGTGTGGCAACACGTCCCACAGCAATTCATGGGAAAAATCGATTGACACTGAGCTAGATTCGGAGATATCAGGATAGATGACCATTAACTTGAAAGAAATGATTTTTAAATGAACCTTCTAAAGGAGGAGAGGGAGAGAGAGAGAGAGAGACTGATAAAGGAGGAGAGAGAGTCTGAGAAAGGAGAGAGAGAGACTGAGAAAGGAGAGAGAGAGAGAGGCAGAGAAAGGAGGAGAAAGAGAGACTGAGAAAAGAGAGAGAGAGACTGAGAGAAGATGAGAGAGAGAATTCCAGAATTAGGGCCTTAGGCAATGTAGGCATGCTCGCCAATCGTGAAATGAAGGGGCGGGGGATAAGATTTGAAGAATGGAGCGCCTTTGGAATGCTGTTGGGCTGCAGAGGGTGAGAGAGATCAGTCAATGCAATGAATCAGATAAGGAAAGATCGACACTGTGTGATACAAGTTGCTTCATGATCCCGTGAGATTGGGCCACACGCAAACAGGCACCCAGTACCTGATTAACATGCTTACCTTTCACCCGCTGGGTATCGACAGGCATCTCCTCCTGAACTGGCACCGTGAGCAAGCTCAGCCAATAGAAACATAGAAACATAGAAAAACTACAGCACAAACAGGCCCTTCGGCCCACAAGTTGTGCCGAACACATCCCTACCTTCTAGACCGACCTATAGCCCTCCATCCTATTACGCTCCATGTATTCATCCAGGAGTCTCTTAAAAGACCCTATTGAGTTCGCCTCCACCACCACTGACGGCAGCCGATTCCACTCGCCCACCACCCTCTGTGTGAAAAACTTACCCCTAACATCTCCCCTGTACCTACCCCCCAGCACCTTAAACCTGTGTCCTCTCGTAGCAGACATTTCCACCCTGGGAAAAAGTCTCTGAGAGTCCACCCGATCTATGCCTCTCAACATCTTATACACCTCTATTAGGTCGCCTCTCATCCTTCGTCTCTCCAAGGAGAAAAGACCGTCTAAGTTTATTTATTAGTGTCACAAGTAGGCTCATGTTAACACTGCAATGAAGTTACTGTGAAAATCCCCTAGTCGTCACACTGTTCGGGTACACTGAGGGAGAATTTAGTACGGCCAATGCACCCTAACCAGCACGTCTTTCAGACTGTAGGAGGAAACTGGAGCACCCGGAGGAAACCCACGCAGTCACGGGGAGAATGTGCAGACTCCACACAGACAGCGACCCAAGCCGGGAATCAAACCCGGGTCCCTGGCGCTGTGAGGCAGCTGCGCTAACCAGTGTGCCACCGTGCCATCCCACAGTGACTCCCGGTTCTCCTGCTGTACGACACCCACGGGTGCTGGATGTCATAAACTGTCCAAAAAGAAAGAAGGGATTGTTTTCCCCGGCATTACCGTCACTCGCTCTGGGGGCAGGATTCCGGGAAAAGAAACGAAGGTTCACCAATGTTTTTCTCTGAGAAGCCGCTCCAGCTATTGCTGTGGTTGATTGATGGGAGTGACGGATAAATGGGTCTCCTGTAAAATTAAACTGCAAAATGAACATCGTCCGCGGCCAAAATGAATGAGAATGAGTCCTCAGTGGAGCAGGCTCCAGGCGGTGTTTGCGGATGCTTGTGGTTGCAGTGGGTGTTTGGCAGAGACTGAGGACCCCATTCACCAGTCACTGAGTGATTCGTGGTTCCACCAGAAAGCTGCTGTCTGAAGTTGTCCGCTCCTTCCTTCTCCACCTCTCCCACCCGCCCCCCTCCCCCACCCCCCCACCCGCCAAATTAATAAACAGAAAACAACCCCCCCCCCTGCCCCGCCCCCTTCGCCCCCTCACCAGCCTCTGTGTTGTTCTAGCGAAACCAGGTCAAAGCTACAGTGGGTGGTCAGCTTTCCTGAGGTCGAGGAAGAGGGAGGAGATCAGCCTGGGCTCCTCTCCATGTTCCTTCTGGATAATGCCCAGTGGGTGGCACAGTGGGTTAGCACTGACGCCTCACAGCGCCAGGGACCCGGTTCAATTCCCGGCTCGGGTCATTGTCTGTGCGGAGTTCTCCCCCGTGTCTGCGTGGGTTTCCTCCGGGTGCTCCGGTTTCCTCCCACAGTCCGAAAGACATGCTGGTTAGGGTGCATTGACCCGAACAGGCGCCGGAGTGTGGCGACTAGGGGATTTTCACAGTAACTTCATCACAGTGTTAATGTAAGCCTTACTTGTGACACTAATAAATAAATTTTACTTTAAAATTCTTTTTACAGTGTTTTTGATTTGATTTGATTTATTATTGTCACATGTATTAGCATACAATGAATAGTGTTGTTTTTTTGCGTGCAATACAAAGCATACCGTTCATAGAGAAGGAAAGGAGAGAGTGCAGAATGTAGTGTTACAGTCATAGCTAGGGTGTAGAGAAAGATCAACTTAATGCGAGGTAGGTCCATTCAAAAGTGTTCCTTCTGGATACTGACTCCTTCTGGGCGGCACGGTGGCACAGTGGTTAGCGCTGCTGCTTCACAGTTCCAGGGACCTGGGTTCGATTCCCAGCTCGGGTCACTGTCTGTGCGGAGTTTGCACATTCTCCTCGTGTCTGCGTGGGTTTCCTCCGGGTGCTCCGGTTTCCTCCCACAGTCCAAAGATGTGCGGGTTAGGTTGATTGGCCATGCTAAAATTGCCCTTAGTGTCCTGAGATGCGTAGGTTAGAGGGATTAGTGGGTAAATATATAGGGATATGGGGGTAGGGCCTAGGTGGGATTGTGGTCGGCGCAGACTCGATGGGCCGAATGGCCTCTTTCTGTGCTGTAGGGTTTCTATGATTTCTATGAAAAGTCTGACGGCAGCACGGAAGAAGCTGTTCTTGAGTCGGTTGGTACGTGACCTCAGACTTTTGTATCTTTTTCCCGAAGGATGAAGGTGGAAGAGAAAATGTTCGGGGTGCGTGGGGTCCTTGATTATGCTGGCTGTTTTTCCGAGGCAGTGGGAAGTGTAGACAGAGTCAATGGATGGGAGGCTGGTTTGTATGATAGACATTCAAGACCTTTTGTAGTTTCTTATGGTCTTGGGCAGAGCAGGAGCCAGACCAAGCTGTGATACAACCCAAAAGAATGCTTTCTATGGTGCATCTGTAAAAGTTGGTGAGAGTCGTAGCGGACATGCCAAATTTCCTTCGTCTTCTGAGAAACTGGAGGTATTGTGTGCAGAGGAAATAAAGAACTTGCATTTTGATGGCACCTCTCACAGCTGTAGGAGGTCGCTTTCAAGCCAATGAAGTTCTTTTTGCAATGTATTCCCTGGTGTAAACTAGGAAACCTGGCAGCCAAGTTTAGGCTCAACGGGCCGAATGGCCTCCCCCGCTCCTATTGTCTAACTGCGCACAGCAAGATCCCACAACATTTGGGTTGAGGAACACACTCCCCTTCTCTTCCCTGAAACAGTATCCCAGGATCTTTTACCGCCATCTGCACAGATGGACGTGGCTTCCCATCTGAAAGATCGCGTCTCTGACAGTGCCGCACTCCTTCTGTACCGCGCTGGAGCGTCAGCCATAAGAACATAAGAAATAGGAGCAGGAGTAGGCCATCTAGCCCCTCGAGCCTGCCCCGCCATTCAATAAGATCATGGCTGATCTGAAGTGGATCAGTTCCACTTACCCGCCTGATCCCCATAACCCCTAATTCCCTTACCGATCAGGAATCCATCTATCCGTGATTTAAACATATTCAACGAGGTAGCCTCCACCACTTCAGTGGGCAGAGAATTCCAGAGATTCACCACCCTCTGAGAGAAGAAGTTCCTCCTCAACTCTGTCCTAAACTGACCCCCCTTTATTTTGAGGCTGTGCCCTCTAGTTCTAGCTTCCTTTCTAAGTGGAAAGAATCTCTCCACCTCTACCCTATCCAGCCCACGTCACATGTCCCAGTCCGAGGACAGGGCTAAAAGCCACGAGGTTCAGAGTCAGAGACGAGAGTGCTTTGGGGTGGCACAGTGGTTAGCACTGCTTCCTCACAGCGCCGGGGACCCGGGTTCGATTCCCGGCTTGGGTCACTGTCTGTGTGGAGTCTGCACGTTCTCCCCGTGTCTGACTCGGGTTTCCTCCGGGTGCTCCGGTTTCCTCCCACAGTCCAAAAAGACGGCGTCGGTTTAGGGTGCGTCGGCTGTGCTAAATTCTCCCTCAGTGTACCCGAAGAGGCGCCGGAGTGTGGCAACTGGGGGATTTTCATAGCGACTTCATTGCAGTGTTAATGTAAGCCTACCTGTGACAGTGATAGATACTCTGACCTGACTAGGGAGGGGGGGGACTTTCCCAGTGGGGCGAGGTGATGCAGTTTAAGATCTTGTGTTACAGAATGAATGGCTCTGGCTACACGGTTCAGGAACTGAAAATGATCGATTCACTTTCCAGTGTGTTAATTTCTTTCTTTGTTTGTCTGCACTCAGGAAGAAATGCTGCAAGGGTTACCGATTTGTCCTTGGCCACTGCATCCCTGAAGGTAAGTTGTCCATTGTTTACTGTCCTAAGGAACTCTCTCCGCATTTCCATGGTTAAGGGAAATGACATTTATTTTTGTTGGAAGGATGGAAGTTATTGCCCCTTCTCCAACTTTCCCCAAGTTTGATTTGATTTATTATTTCACATGTATTGGGATACAGTGAAAAGTATTGTTTCTTGCGCGCTATGCAGACAAAGCATACCATTCATAGAGTACCTAGGGGAGAAGGAAAGGAGAGGGGTGCAGATCATTGCGATTTGATTTGATTTTTATTGTCACATGCATTGAGATACGTGGAAAAGTATCATTTCTTATTTTGTAGAATCCCTCCAGTGCAGAAGGAGGCCATTTGGCCCATCGAGGGCGGCATGGTAGCACAGTGGTCAGCACTGCTGCTTCACAGCTCCAGGGGCCTGGGTTCGATTCCTGGCTTGGGTCACTGTCTGTGTGGAGTTTTGCACATTCTCCTCGTGTCTGCGTGGGTTTCCTCCGGGTGCTCCGGTTTCCTCCCACAGTCCAAAGATGTGTGGGTTAGGTTGATTGGCAGTGTTAAAATTGCCCCTTAGTGTCTTGAGATGTGTAGGTTAGAGGGATTAGCGAGTAAATGTGTAGGGATATGGGGGTAGGGCCTGGGTGGGATTGTGGTCGGTGCAGACTCGATGGGCCAAATGGCCTCTTTCTGCACTGTAGGGTTTCTATGATTTCTATGAGTCTGCACCGACCACAATCCCACCCAGGCCCTATCCCCGTAACCCCACATATTTACCCCACTAACCTATGCATCTCAGGACACTAAGGGACCATTTAGCACGGCCAATCAACCCAACCCACACATCTTTGGGCTGTGGAAGGAAACCGGAGCACCCGGAGGAAACCCACGCAGACACGGGGAGAACGTGCAAACTCCGCACAGACAGTGACCCAAGCCGGGAATCGAACCTAGGTCCCCGGAGCTGAGAGGCTGCAGTGCTGACCACGGTGCCGCCCGTGCCGCCCCAGCGTCTTGACTCTTAACTGCCCTCTGAAATGGCCCAGCGAGCTGCTGAGTTCAAGGGGCAATTAGGGATGGGAAACAAATGCTGGCCTTGCCAGGGACTCCCACATCCCCTGGAAGAATAAAGAAAACAAAAAGCCTGTAATCTCTGCTCATAATGTAGCGTTTGGAGCCTTGGCAATAGTCCAGGGAATCAGCATTGCTCTCTTTCCCAGGCCAATATGTCCTCTCAAAGGTGCAGTGCACAGAACTGTACACAGTATTCCGGATGTGGCCTAACCAGGACTTTGCAAAACTACTACTCTTTACATTCTAGCCTCAAGTTATAAAAACCAACATTTATAAATACAGGAGGTTGATACCATGTGATTCTGTTGATGACCATGTGATGTCTTATTCTGTTGCCATGGTGTGCGTGCATGTTTCTAAGGCTGGGAAAGCCAATCAGAACCACCCCTTGACTACAACAACAATGATGTGGAGATGCCGGCGTTGGACTGGGGTAAACACAGTAAGAAGTCTCACAACACCAGGTTAAAGTCCAACAGGTTTATTTGGAATCACGAGCTTTCGGAGTGTTGCCCCTTCATCACTCACCTGTTGAAGGAGCAGCGCTCCGAAAGCTCGTGATTCCAAATAAACCTGTTGGACTTTAACCTGGTGTTGTGAGACTTCTTACCGGACAACAGCAACTCCATTTATCTATCGCCCTTCGGAGGGCAAAACGTCCATAGGCGCTTCACTGGAGCAATACATCAGTCAATCATTGACACACACAGCCAAAGAAAGAGCCATTAAGACAGGTGAGCAAATGCCTGGTGGCGGTTGGTTGTAAACATTGCCTCCTCGGAGGAGAAGGAGGTGGAGGTTTTTGGGGAAGGGAATTCTGCAGTTCAGGGACTAGACGGCTGAAGAGACAAACACCAATGGTGAGGTGAGGGGAATAGGGGATGCACAAGAGGCCAAGAACCCGATGTTCTTAACCAGCTTCTTTGTGTTCTCCTCATAGCTTACATGCCCACTTACCTTCGTATCATCAGCATAACTGCTAGCTTTAGACCTGGTCCCCTCAGCTGAATCTTTGCTGTAGACGCAAATATCTAGGGGTTGCAGGAGGCTACACAGATGGTGAACAGAGAGGCCTTGTAGTGATTTGAACACAAGTGTACTGGATAACAATGTGGATCAGTGAGCACAGAGGTAGGTAGGTGGACAGGAATCATAGAAGCCACACGGTGCAGAAGGAGGCCATTCGGCCCATCGAGTCTGCACCGACCACAATCCCACCCAAGCCCTATTCCTGTAACCCCTCATATTTACCCTACTAATTGCCCCATAACCTTTGATCCCATTCGCCCCAAGTGCTACATCCAGCCACTTCTTGCGTGCATTCAATACACTGCAATGAAGCTACTGTGAAAATCCCCCAGTCGCCACACTCCGGCGCCTGTTCGGGTACACTGAGGGAGAATTTAGGACGGCCAATGCACCCTAACCAGCACGTCTTTCAGACTGTGGGAGGAAACTGGAGCACTGGGAGGAAACCCACGCAGACACGGGGGAGAACGTGCAGACTCCGCACAGACAGTCACCCAAGCCGGAATCGAAGCTTTGAGGCAGCAATGCTAACCACTGTGCCACTGTCCCGGCCTAGGAATGGATGGGAGCTTTGGAGGAACTCAACTTTATGGAGGGTGGCAGATGGAATGTTGGCCGGTAGAGTTCTGGAATAATCCAGCAGGGAAGTAACAAAGGCACCGATGAGGGCTTGGTCAGAGGGCAGCAGGAGAGGGGAGACATTACAGAGGTGAAGGAGGTGGTCTTTGTGATGGAGCGGATACAGGGTCAGGGGCTCACCTCAGGGCCAAGTTGACAGGATTCCTTTTACCTTTTCTATTTTGCAATTCGATTCCCGGCTTGGGTCACTGTCTGTGCGGAATATGCACGTTCTCCCCGTGTCTGTGTGGGTTTCCTCCGGATGCTCCGGTTTCCTCCCACAGTCCGAAAGACGTGCTGGTTAGGGTGCATTAGCCGTTCTAAATTCTCCCTCAGTGTACCCGAACAGGCGCCGGAGTGTGGCGACCAGGGGATTTTCACAGTAACTTCACTGCAATTTTTAACACAAGGCTATTGAGACACCAACAAATAAAATTAATCCCATTAAACACCCCTTAATCCTAATCAGACGAGGGCGGCACAGTGGTTAGCACTGCTGCCTCACGGTGCCAGGGACCTGGGTTCAATTCCCGGCTTGGGTCACTGTCTGTGCGGAGTCTGCACGTTCTCCCCGCGTCTGCGTGGGTTTCCTCCCACAGTCCGAAAGACGTGCTGGTTAGGTGCTAAATTCTCCCTCAGTGTAACCCGAACAGTGTACCGGAGTGTGGCGACTAGGGGATTTTCACAGTAACTTCACTGCAGTGGGGTTATGGGGATCAGGCGGGTAAGTGGAACTGATCCACTTCAGATCAACCATGATCTTATTGAATGGTGGGGCAGGCTCGAGGGGCTAGATGGCCTACTCCTGCTCCTATTTCTTCTGTTCTTATGTTCTTAATGTAAGCCTTACTTGTGACACGAATAAATAAACTTTAAACTTTAATTCCAAGCGATATTACAGCCAGTTCCTAGCAGCTCAGCACTTTGGAAATACTTGATGCAAGAGGTACAAAAAATAGATTGAAATCAAAGCCAGAAAAATGTTGGCGTTTGACGTTGCTGCGGTTTTGGATGGAGATTGGTTCGGTTTAATCAAAGTCTGCTCCTTCAACTGTTTCTTTAGAACAATCTGTGTGGCTCGGAGAGAAACAACTCTGCATGGGAGGGGGGGAAGAAAATGAATAATTTACTACAGCGAGTCTGAGACTTGTTCCCTTTCTGCATCGTTAAACTTCCTTTTTTCCCCTGAGCTCAGCAACTCCTAGTCGAATGTAGCAAGATCTCATCCAAATAGTTGATTGGCAGCACAGAATTCGAGCATGGCTGAAAAAAGACACGTGCCGTCAAAATTTTTCGTCTTGCACTCATCAGGACAGATGCAAGAATGCCAGATTTCAAAGGGAGCAGCAATTTTATGCTTGATGAGAAAAAAGGGGTATGATTGGTTGGCAAGTCATAGGGCCTCGCCCGAGCGAGACCAGAAATTCCCGCTCGAGGTTAACAGACATTTCTGTTTTCCGTCCCTCACCCGCTCCGATTCCATAGTGGGCGGGGCAGTAGAATTCCGGCAATGGAGTCATAGAGCAATACAGCATAGAAACACAAAGCACAATGATGTGTGGGTTAGGTTGTTTGGCCATACTAAATCGACCCTAGTGTCAGGGGGATTAGCAGGGTAAATGTGTGGGGTTGCGGGAATAGGCCCTGCGTGGGATTGTGGTCAGTGCAGACTTGATGGGCTGAATGGCCTCCTTCTGCACTGTAGGGATGCTATGATAAACAGGCTCTTCGGCCCAACCGGTCCATGCCGACCATGGTGCCCTCCCAGCTAGTCCCAATTGCCCGCGTTTGACCCATATCCCTCTATTCCTTTCCCATCCATGTATTTATCCAAATGCTTTTTAAATGTTGCTATTGTACCCGCCTCAACCACTTTCTCTGGCAGCTCATTCCATATCCGCACCACCCTCTGTGTGAAGATCTTTCCCCTCTCATCTTAAAGCTATGCCTTCTTGTTTTCAATTCCCCTTCCCTGGGAAAAAGACTACGTGTGTTCATCCTAATCTGTTCTGATCTCCCATGGCAAATGCACCAGGGAATGATTGTTTTCCGAGAGTGCAAGGACTCTGAGTGTGGTCTCACCAAAGCGCTGTACAATTGTAGAGAGACTTCCTTACTCCAACCTCCTTGCAATAAAGATTTCACACTCATAGAAAGCATTCTTTCTGGTTGTATCACAGCTTGGTATGGTTCCTGCTCTGCCCAAGACCGCAAGGAACTACAAAAGCTCATGAATGTAGCCCAATCCATCACACAAACCAGCCTCCCATCCATTGACTCTGTCTACACTTCCCGCTGCCTCGGGAAAAGCCGCCAGCATAATTAAGGGCCCCACGCACCCCAGACATTCTCTCTTCCACCTTCTTCCGTCGGGAAAAAGATACAAAAGTCTGAGGTCACGTACCAACCGACTCAAGAATAGCTTCTTCCCTGCTGCCTTCAGGCTTTTGAATGGACCTACCTCGCACTAAGTTGATCTTCCTCTACACCCTACACCCTGACTGCAACACTACATTCTGCACTCTCTCCTTTCCTTCTCTGTGAACGGTATGCTTTGTCTGTATAGCACGCAAGAAGCAATACTTTTCACTGTATCCCAATACATGTGACAATAATAAATCAAATCAAATCAAATCACAATACCTGCAAGTTAACGTCCCATGATTTGTGTACAAGGGCACCCAAATCCCAAAGCATTGGATCATTTAATAGTCTTGCATCTTAAAAAAAGAATTCAAATTATCCGACCAAAGGTGATAATTTTCCACATTATATTCCATCTGCTTCTTTCTTGTCCAATCACTTAAGCAGTTTCTTTGTGTCGTCCTCATAGCTAACATTCCCACCTATCTTTGTATCATCAGCAAACTTGAAAACTTTATACTCTGTTCCCTCATCTACATCATCGATATAGAATAACTGGAGCCCGTGCACTGATCCTTGTAGCAGTCCACAGGTTACATACACGCTGCCAAAAATAACTAGTTTAATCCAACTTGCTGTCTTTGCTTTCTTAATCAATCTACAATCCATGCTAATATATTATCCTTAATCCCATTAGTCCCAATATTTGTAATATCTGTTGTGTGGAACCTTACTGAGTGCTTTGTGAAAATCCAAATATACTAGTTCTCCCATATTAGTTACAACCTCAAAAAACGCAAATCGATTTGTCAGACACTATTTCCCTTTCTTGATACTGTTACTGCTAGGCAAATCCTTGACTGCTGAGATAGACAGATTTTTACTCAGTGAGGGAATCAAGGGTTATGGGGATAAGACAGGGAAGTGGAGTTGAGGATTATCAGATCAGTCATGATCTCATTCAATGGCAGAGCAGATTCGACGGGCTGAATGGCCTACGTCTTCTCCTACACGCCACCCAAAACAAAACATTCACTCTTAGATGTGATTGGGCAGCAGTTGTTCAACAATCCTGAGTGTGCTAAAAGCTACACTAACAACAAATTTACGCTTGCTGGAATGGACATGTATTCATACACCGGGACACATTCGCTGCAAACAAAAGGGATAGGTTCAAGCCTTGCCCATTTTTGGATTACCCAGGAGCTTGGGGAGCCTTTAGTTCCCCATTGATTTCTCCATGGCAACACCTCAGTCAATCAGTCGACTTGCCTTTTCTCTTGTAGTATAAATTGTGTCTGAAACTTGGCATTCTTGTATTTTGTCCTGATGAGTGCAAGGTGAAAAACTTCAGCGACATGCCTCTTTTCAGCAATATTCGAGTTAGGTTTTTTTTTTCTTCGAACCCTGTATTTATCAAGTGTTTATGGTAATTGGCGAGAGACGGACATCTTTTATCAGAAGAATTGTTCAAGTCCTCCGTTCCTGCAGTGAAACATTTGGCATCGTAAAGGGTTTAAACATTGGGATGTTTGTTCTGGTATTTATAGTTCACCAAAAGGATTAAGTTTGCTTTCACGGACTCGCTTCAGAACTGCTTTAACTTTTTTACGAGACAGCTGTTTTCGTATCGAATGACTTACGGTTAAGTATCACAACTCTGTATTATTGGCTCGAACGTTGTTGAAAAACCTCCTGAAGTGTTGAAAGGACCTTTTTCCCCATAAGCCTTTCGAGGCCTCAGGAAATTCGGAGCGATACAACGTAAATTCCAGCGCATCAGTCACCACTCCCATGGTTCATTCTGCAAGCGCGTACACTTCGTCTGCCAGCCAAAAGAGGTCCAACCAGGGGTGGCATCAGGGAGCACAGCCTTACACAAAGGGGATTGGGAATCTGGAACACTGCCCCCCCCCTCAGAAAAACTTTCAACTGAGGCCGGAGCGCAATTGCTAGTCGCAGAGCGGGGATAGTTTCTTTGATGAGGTCGTAGGAAGAAAGTCGGGTAAACAGAGTTGAAATGTGGGTCAGCCATGACCCGGAACAACCTGTGGACATTCTCCCTGAAAAAAAACAATGCAACATCCCCCCGACCCGCGGGGGTCACCAACCCGGGACCGCCCAAACTGGAGAAGGTACTGACCATTTTAAGTGCCTTCAGCAGACCAAGGGAGAGACCAAGCTCAAACAGAGGAAGGAGCAGACCACTATCCAAGCGTTCCACCCACATGGTCGAGAGCTTCAAGTTTCAAGGCGTCCAGATCACCACCAATCTCTTGGGTGGACTCCTGGTCCCCCCCCCATGCCGACATTATAATTACGAAAACCCACCAACACCTCTACTTTCTCAGGAGGCTAAGGAAATTTGGCATGCCCGCTAAGGGGTTCACCAATTTTTACAGATGCACTATAGAAAGCATCCTTTTTGGATGTATCACAGCTTGGTATGTCTCCTGCTCTGCCCAAGACCACAAGAAATTACAAAGGCTCATGAATGAAGCCCAATTCATCACGCAAACCAGCCTCCCATCCATTGACTCTGTCTACACTTCCCACTGCCTTGGGAAAGCAGCCAGCATAATCAAGGACCCCACGCATTCCAGACATTGATGCAGCTATATAAGACCCTCGTCAGACCCCACTTGGAGTACTGTGCTCAGTTCTGGTCACCTCATTACAGGAAGGATGTGGAAAAGATTGAAAGGGTGCAGAGGCGATTTACAAGGATGTTGCCTGGATTGAGTGGCATACCTTATGCGGATAGGCTGAGGGAGCTCGGTATTTTCTCCTTGGAGAGACGTAGGATGAGAGGAGACCTAATAGAGGTATATAAGATGTTGAGAGGCATCGATTGGATGGACTCTCAGAGGCTTTTTCCCAGGGTGGAAATGGCTGCTACGAGAGGACACAGGTTTAAGGTGCTGGGGTGTAGGTACAGGGGAAATGTTAGGGGGAAGTTTTTCACACAGAGGGTGGTGGGCGAGTGGAATCGGCTGCCACCAGTGGTGGTGGAGGCAAACTGAATGGAGTCTTTTAAGAGACTCCTGGATGAGTACATGGGACTTAATAGGATGGAGGGTTATAGGTAGGCCTAAAAGGTAGGGATATGTTCGGCACAACTTGTGGGGCCGAAGGGCCTGTTTTGTGCTGTAGTTTTCTATGTTTCTATGTTTCTATTCTCTCTTCCACCTTCTTCCATCGGGAAAGAGATACAAAAGTCTGAGGTCACGTACCAACCGACTCAAGAACAGCTTCTTACCTGCTGCTGTCAGACTTTTGAATGGACCCCACCTTATATTAAGCTGATCTTTCTCTACTAGCTATGACTGTAACACTACATTTCCTTCTCTATGAACGGTATGCTTTGTCTATATAGTGCGCAAGAAACAATACTTTTCACTGTATGTTAATACATGTGATAATAAATCAAATCAAAAAATGATGGCCTGCAGTTTCCTGAAGAATTACTTTGAAACAAGTGATGGCGTAATGCTGATAAGACTGAGGAAGTTAGGGCTCGAGCAACCTGTGCCTGTTCTCACACGGAAGTCAATTGGATCCGTGTGTGGGTTGCAGTATCTTCAATTCTGGGTATTTCATTGAGCTAGTCTCTTATTCAATAAGACATTTCCGTGAGCAAATCCTTCCGAGCTTAGGACACAGGCAGCTAAAGGCACAGCTACCAAAGATGTACACTGCTGCCTCACAGCGCCAGGGACCCCAGTTCGATTCCGGGTTTGGGTCACTGTCTGCGTGGAGTCTACACATTCTCCCCATGTCTGCGTGGGTTTCCTCCGGGTTCTCCGGTTTCCTCCCACAGTCCGAAAGACGAGCTGGTTAGGGTGCATTGGCTGTGCTAAGTTTTCCCTCAGTGTGCCCGAACAGGCGCCGGAGCGTGGCGACTGGGGGATTTTCACAGTAACTTCATTGCAGTGTTAATGTAAGCCTACCTGTGACACTCATAAATAAAATAAAAAGAATATCCTCACAACTCGCAACACACCGGAGCGTGCCCCCGTGCCGCCCAGCGACAGTGAAGGAACAGCGGTGTAGTTCTAAGTCAGGATTGTGTTGTGGCTTGGAGGGGAACATGGGAGATGGCGGTGGTCCCATACATGTCCTGCACTTGTCATTCCAAATGGTAGAAGTTCAGGTTTGCTGTTGAGGGAGCCCTGGTGAGTTGTTGCAGTGCATCTTGCAGATGATACACACTGCTGCCACTGTGGCTCTGGCAGGGCAGGAAAGATGAAATGACAACTGGAACCTTAGGGAAAGTCAAAAAGGAAACGATTTTCCCTGAAGGACTAATTTACTTTCCTCCATCCATCTGCTGTAAGCTTCATTCATCTTTTATTCAGCACCTTAACACCCGATGAAACTCAAACTAATGAATCTCATAAGATGCCCACTATTTTAAAGTTTATTTATTAGTGTCACAAGTAGGCTTACATTTGAATGGATCTACCAAAGAAGTAGGGGAGATCCTAAATGAATACTTTGCGTCGGTATTCACAAAGGAGAGGGATGTGTTGACTGGGAGTGTCTCGGAGGGGAGTGTTGACCCGTTAGAGAAAATCTCCATTACAAGGGAGGAAGTGTTAGGTTTTTTAGGGAATATAAAGACTGACAAATCCCCAGGGCCTGATGGAATCTATCCCAGGCTGCTCAGGGAGACGAGAGATGAAATCGCTGGGCCTCTGACGCAAATCTTTGTCTCGTCACTGGACACAGGTGAGGTCCCGGAGGACTGGAGGATAGCTAATGTGGTCCCGTTACTTAAGAAGGGTAGGAAGGATAACCTGGGAAATTATAGGCCGGTGAGCTTGACGTCCGTGGTCGGGAAGTTGTTGGAGAGGATTCTTAGAGATAGGATGTATGCGCATTTAGAAAGGAATAAACTCATTAACGATAGTCAGCATGGTTTTGTGAGAGGGAGGTCATGCCTCACTAACCTGGTGGAGTTTTTTAAAGAAGTGACTGGAATGGTTGACGAGGGAAGGGCCGTGGATGTCGTCTATATGGACTTTAGTAAAGCGTTTGACAAAGACCCTCATGGTAGGTTGGTGCAAAAGGTTGGATCTCATGGGATAAAGGGGGAGGTGGCTAGATGGGTGGAGAACTGGCTTGGTCACAGAAGTGGTCACAGAAGACAGAGGGTGGTAGTGGAAGGGTCTTTTTCCGGCTGGATGCCTGTGACTAGTGGTGTTCCGCAGGGCTCTGTATTGGGACCTCTGCTGTTCGTGATTTATATAAACGATCTGGAGAAGGTGTAACTGGGGTGATCAGTAAGTTTGCGGACGACATGAAAATGGCAGGACTTGCAGATAGTGAGGAACATTGTCAGAGGCTACAGAAGGATATAGATAGGCTGGAAATTTGGGCAAAGAAATGGCAGATGGAGTTCAATCCAGATAAATGCGAAGTGATGCATTTTGGTAGAAATAATGTAGGGAGGAGCTATACGATAAATGGCAGAACCATAAAGGGTGTAGATACGCAGAGGGACCTGGGTGTGCAAGTCCACAGATCCTTGAAGGTGACGTCACAGGTGGAGAAGATAGTGAATGAGGCATATGGCATGCTTGCCTTTATAGGACGGGGCATAGAGTATAAAAGTTGGGGTCTGATGTTGCAGTTGTATAGAACGTTGGTTCGGCCGCATTTGGAATACTGCGCCCAGTTCTGGTCGGCACACTACCGGAAGGACGTGGAGGCTTTAGAGAGAGTGCAGAGGAGGTTTACCAGGATGTTGCCTGGTATGGAGGGGCTTAGTTATGAGGAGAGATTGGGTAAACTGGGGTTGTTCTCACTGGAAAGACGGAGGATGAGGGGTGACCTAATAAAGGTGTATAAAATTATGAAAGGCATAGATAGGGTGAATGGTGGGAAGCTTTTTCCCAGGTCGGTGGTGACGTTCACGAGGGGTCATAGGTTCAAGGTGAGGCGGGGGGAGGTTTAACACCGATATCAGAAGGACATATTTTACACAGAGGGTGGTGGGGGCCTGGAATGCGCTGCCGGGCAAGGTGGTGGAGGCGGACACACTGGGAATGTTTAAGACTTATCTAGATAGCCACATGAACGGAGTGGGAATGGAGGGATACAAAAGTATGGTCTAGTTTGGACCAGGGAGCGACGCGGGCTTGGAGGGCCGAAGGGCCTGTTCCTGTGCTGTATTGTTCTTTGTTCTTTTGTTCATATATTAAGCTGATCTTTCTCTACACCCTAGCTATGACTGTAAACCTATATTCTGCACCCTATCATTTCCATCTCCCCTATGTTCTCTACGAATGGTATGGAAGTAATGGCCTAGTGGTATTATCACTAGACTATTAATCCAGAAACTCAGCTAATGTTCTGGGGACCCGGGTTTCAATCCCGCCACGGCAGATGGTGGGATTTGAATTCAATACAAAATATCTGGAATTAAGAATCTACTGATGACCATGAAACCATTGTCGGAAAAACCCATCTGGTTCACTAATGTCCCTTTAGGTAAGGAAATCTGCCATCCTTACCTGGTCTGGCCTACATGTGACTCCAGAGCCACAGCAATGTGGTTGACTCTCAACTGCCCTCGGGCAACTAGGGAGGGGCAATAAATGCCGGCCCAGCCAGCGACACCCATGTCCCATAAATGATTAAATAAAATTGTATATTAGACCTGGGAGCCTCAATAGCCTCCTGCTTTTCCTGTGTTCCTATTCACAAAGTCGTTCAGTCATTTATCTTGTCATTTAGCTCTTTGCTGTCAATCTCTTTGACTAAACAATTGAACTAAATCAAATTAACTGAGGGAGAAATTAAAAGGGGCAGTCCCCAAAGAGAAGGGAAGTGCCCAAGGCAGAAAGGAAACTTCAAACATCAAACTAAAATGTGATTAAAGGGGTCGATAATACACCCCAGCCCCTGCGGTGCCCAGCGGGCATGGAAGGCCTCAACAGTGCCCTTGACCACCCCTTCTCCAGGTTTACCCAGCCATGAATATAGCAACGGTAGTGGGGTAGGTAGTCAAGTCGGATGACCCCTCGGTCACCCGCTGCCTGGGCCTGTTGATGGCAAGTTTGCCCAGCAGCGGGTTCACGAGGAAGTCCTTCACCTTCCCCACCCCCTCCCCGCACTGGGCGCCCGGAATCAGCTCTTTGCAGTCTGTGGTGACATTTTAAAAGTACTTCATTGGTGGCAAAGCACTTTGGGCTGTCCCTGAGGCTGTGGAAAGGGCTTTAGAAACGCAAGTTTCATCTTACTGCACCTGTCCTTGCTTGGCCGCGTTGCCATCTACCTTTAAAACACTAGGTGGGGCTGCTCCCTGCCGCCACTTCATTGAGGCAAACACCATTGCTCCAAATGATGAGTCACATTGCTTCCGTCACACAAAACATCGAGAAAAAGGAAGACTCGTTTATCAATGCCAGGTTACAGTCAGCAACTGGGAGCATTGCGTCACACGGAGGCACAGTGGTTAGCACTGCTGCCTCACAGCACCAGGGACCCAGGGTTCAATTCTGACCTCGGGTCACTGTCTGTGTGGAGTCTGCACATTCTCCCCGCATCTGCGTGGATTTCCTCTGGATACTCCAGTTTCCTCCCAAGGTCGAAAGATGTGCAGGTTAGGTGGATTGGCCATGCTAAATTGCCCCTTAGTGTCCAAAGATGTGCTGGTTAGGTGGATTGACCATGCTAAATTGCCCCTTCGTGTCCAAAGATGTGCAGGTTAGGTGGATTGGCCATGTTACATTGCCCCTTAGTGTCCAAAGATGTGTGGGTTAGGTGGATTGGCCATGCTAAATTGCCCCTTAGTGTCCAAAGATGTGCAGGTTAGCTGGATTGGCCATGTTAAATTGCCCCTTAGTGTCCAAAGATGTGCAGGTTAGGTGGATTGGCCATGCTAAATTGCCCCTTAGTGTCCAAAGATGTGCAGGTTAGGTGGATTGGCCATGCTAAATTGCCCCTTAGTGTCCAAAGATGTGCAAGTTAGGTGGATTGGCCATGCTAAAGTGCCCATTAATATCCAAAGATGTGCAGGTTAGGTGGATTGGCCATGTTACATTGCCCCTTAGTGTCCAAAGATGTGCAAGTTAGGTGGATTGGCCATGCTAAAGTGCCCATTAATGTCCAAAGATGTGCAGGTTAGGTGGATTGGCCATGTTACATTGCCCCTTAGTGTCCAAAGATGTGCAAGTTAGGTGGATTGGCCATGCTAAAGTGCCCATTAATGTCCAAAGATGTGCAGGTTAGGTGGATTGGCCATGCTAAATGTATGGGGTTACAGAGATAGAGTGGAGGGGAGGGCCTGGATTGATGCTCTTTTGGATAGCCAGGGCAGAATCAATGGGCCAGGGTTTCAATGGTTCTACGGAAAGATATGCAACAGTGAAACCAACGGAACGGTCGTTATCCCAGAGTCTGTAACAAGAACAATGAAAGACTGTATTCCTGTCATGGATGCTGAAGGAGAATCCATTGCGTAGTGTGTGTGCCTTCTCTTGGTGTGTAGGCAGAATCCATAGAATCCCTACAGTGTAGAAAGAGGCCATTCGGCCCAACGAGCCTGCACCGCCAGCAATCCCACCCAGGCCCTAACCCTCTAACCCCATTATTTACCCTGCTAGTCCCCCTGATACTGAGGGTCAATTTAGCACGGCCAAAGCACTTAACCCGCACATCTTTGGAGTGTGGGAGGAAACCGGAGCACCCGGAGGAAACCCACGCAGACACGGGGAGAACCTGCGTACTCCACACAGAGAGTGACCCGAGGCCGGAATAGGACCTGGGTCCCTAGTGCTGTGAGGCAGCAGTGCTAACCCCTGTGCCACCGTGCCGGCCCATCGTAAATGTATGTGGTCACGGAGATGCAGCAGCAGAGAGGGCCTCGGTAAGATACTCTGTTTGTGGGCCGGTGCAGACTCGATGGGCCAAATGGCCTTCTTCTGCACTGGAGGGATTCTATGACCCTAACAGAAGGCTGAGATTATCTTCTTAATCGGAGTCTAAGCGTGGCTCTTGGCTACTGTTGCAGGCTGTAATCAGACACTTGTACTTGGTTAACAGTATTTATTAGTTTTACATCGAAACACATTACAGAGTAGGCAGGAGACCCTAAGCATGGTGTTCTTACATTTGATTTGATTTGATTTATTATTGTCACATGTATTGGGATACAGTGAAAAGTATTGTTTCTTGCGCGCTATACAGACAAAACATACCATTCATAGAGAAGGAAAGGAGAGGGTGCAGAATGTAGTGTTAGTCATAGCTAGGGTGTAAAGAAAGATCAACTGAATATAAGGTAGGTCCATTCAAAAGTCTGACAGCAGCAGGGAAGAAGCTGTTCTTTTTTAGTTTATTTTTATTTATCAGTGTCACAAGTAGGCTTACATTAACACTGCAATGAAGTTACTGTGAAAATCCCCTCATCACACTCCGGCGCCTGTTTGGGTACACTGAGGAAGAATTTAGCATGGCCAATGCACCTAACCAGCACATCTTTTGGACTGTGGGAGGAAACCGGAGCACCCGGAGGAAACCCATGCAGACACGGGGAGAACGTGCAATCTCCACACAGACAGTGACCCAAGGCGGGAATCGAACCCGGGTCCCTGGCACTGTGAGGCTGCAGTGCTAACCACTGTGCCACCGTGCCACCCTCTTGACTCAGTTGGTATGTGGTCTAAGATTTTTGTATTTTTTTCCCGACGGAAGAAGGGGGAAGAGAGAATGTCTGAGATGCGTGGGGTCCTTAATTATGCTGGCTGCTTTTCTGAGGCAGCGAGAGGTGTAGACAGAGTTAGTGGTTCCTCACACTCTCTGAGAGATAGAGAGAGAGAGAGCCGAACACATGAATGATTAATAGCTATGATGCAACATCATCTATTCTACACTATATGTTAATATTTCCATTCCATAGCATCATAGAATCCCTGCAGAGCAGAAGGAGGCCATTCGGCCCATCAAGTCTGTACTGTCCACAATCCCACCCAGGCCCTATTCCCGTAACCCCACACATTTACCCTACTAATCCCCCTGACACTAGGGTCAATGTAGCATGGCCAATCCACCTAACCCGCACATCTTTGGACTGTGGGAGGAAACCGGAGCACCCGGAGGAAACCCACGCAGACATGGGGAGAATGTGCCAACTCCACACAGAAAGTGACCTGAGGCCAGAATTAAACCTGGGTTCATTCTGTTAACCCTTTGCGATACTAAAGCTGTGAAAATGCTGGAGATTAATGGCCATTCCTGAACACACTGTGAGATCAGAGGTGGAAGATCACAAGACTATGATGTCACAAATCTCTCACCGATAGCAGAGTAGGCTGTCAAGGAAAAAACTAAAACCTACAACTGGCTCTCAGTAATATCTTCACCTTGAATGATAAATTGATGGTGAGATGTCATTAGCTATCAACGATGAGTCATCCAACACAAGTTGCTGGAAGATGAAGGAAAAGAACTTTGCATTTCTATGACGCCTGTCACTGCCTCAAGATGGCGCAAAGCGCTTTGCAGTCAGCGAAGGACTTTTGAAATGCAGTCGCTTGCACACAGCAAATTCCCAAAAACACAGCAAAGAACTAAGCAGCACGGTGGCACCGTGGTTAGCATTGCTGCCTCACAGCGTCAGGGACCCGGGTTCGATTCCCGGCTTGGATCACTGTTTGTGTAGAGTCTGCACATTCTCCCCGTGTCTGCATGGGTTTTCTTCAGTGCTCCAGCTTCCTCCCACAATCCAAAAGATGTGCTGGTTAAGTGCATTGGCCACGCTAAATACTCCCTCAAAAATCCCACGAAAGAACATCTTTAAAAATTAGCACTACATCGCGTGTTGCAACCCTTTGTAGTTCCTGCGGTCTTGGGCAGAGCAAGAGCCACACCAAACTGTGATACAACCAGAAAGGATGCTTTCTATGGTGCATCTGTAATAGTTGATGAGAGTTGTAGTGGACATGCTGAATTTCCTTAGCCTCCTGAGAAAGTACAGGCGTTAGTGGGCTTTCTTAATTATAGCGTCAGTGTGGAGGGTTCAGGACAGGTTGTTGGTGATCTGGACACCTAGAAACTTGAAGCTCTTAACAATTTCCATTTCACCCCTACTGATGTAGACAGGGGCATGTTCTCCTCTACGCCTCCTGAAGTCGATGACTATCTCCTTCGTTTGACAGACATGAAACGATGATGTGAAACTAAACGTCTTTTATTGAAGAGGAATTAATGCGCACACATCCAAACCCACGTGCATCCATTCTCTCATGTACACATACATGCACACTCACTCACACTCACTCACACTCTTTCACACACACACACACACAAATGGTGCATACACACGGACACGGACAGACACATACACACACACACATGGACACACGGACACACACACACATGGACACACACACACACGGACACACACATACACACACAGACACACACACACTCAAATGGTACGTACACACGGACACAAACACACACATACTCACTAACACACACATACACACACACACATACTCGCTAACACACACACACACTCACTAACACACACATACACACACACACATACTCGCTAACACACACTCACTAACACACACACACACACACTCACTAACACACACACACTCACTAACACACACACACAGTCACTAACACACACACACATAGTAACTAACACACACACATACTCACTAACACACACACACACTAACACACACACACATACTCACTAACTCACACACACACTAACACACACACACACACTCACTAACACACACACACAGTCACTAACACACACACACATAGTAACTAACACACACACATACTCACTAACACACACACACACTAACACACACACACATACTCACTAACACACACACACACTAACACACACACACATACTCACTAACTCACACACACACTAACACACACACACACACATACTCACTAACACACACACACACATACTCACTAACACACACACGAACACACGAACACACACAAACACATACTCACTAACACACACACACACACTAACACACACACTCATACTCACTAACACACACACACACACACACACTAACACACATACTCACTAACACACACACATACTAACACACACACACATATTCATTAATACACACACTCACTAACACACACACACACACACATACATACTAACACACACACACATGCACACACACACACATACTAACACCCACACACACTCTCACTAACACACACACATACTCACTAACACACACACATTCACTAACACACACACACACACACATTCACTAACACACACACACACACACATACACATACTCACTAACACACACACACATACTAACACACATACTCACTAACACACACTAACATGCACACACACATACACATACTCACTAACACACACACACATACTAACACACATACACACATACTCACTAACACACACACACACACACACAGATTTATTTAAACAAAGAACAGTACAGCACAGGAACAGGCCCTTCGGCCCTCCAAGCCTGTGCCGATCATGATGCCCTAACTAAACTGAAAAAAACACTTTCTGCCCTTACTCCGTATCCCTCTATTCCCTCCCTATTCATGGACCCATCCAGATGCCTCTTAAATGTTGCTAATGTGCCTGCTTCCTCTGGCAGTGTGTTCCAGGCACCCAACACTCCCTGCGTGAAAAACCTCCCCCGCACATCTCCCTTAAACTTTCCCCCTCTCACCTTGTACCTGTGCCCCCCCCTTGTAATTGACACTTCCACCCTGGGGAAAAAGCCTCTGACTTTCCACCCTGTCGATGAATTTTGTAGACCTCGATCAGGTCTCCGTCTCAGCCTTTGTTGTCAACCCTTTACTGCCCTCTCTGCTGTCAGAAGTTGCCAACCTCGGTGAATGAGGAGGTTATTTAGACAGATCCATGGGTGTTTTTGGCAATCGATCCACCTGCACAGCGCAGTAGACTGGAAGGTTATTGTTGTGGGCAGGTGTGTAACTTTTTTGGTAGAGACCCAAGCAGGAATGATGTAAAAGGGTGAAGGAGGAAACAAAACATTCTACAATGGGGGTGAGATAAGAGGAGGCTGTTTATTGCACAGAGGGATATCTGTGGGGAAAGTTCCAACAAATTATTGTGATGATGATAAACCAAAAAAGGTGGCGTGGGAGTAGGTGGTGGCCCTTAATCATCATTTGTTTGCATTTTCAAAGATGCCAGCAGTTTTCATCAGCAATTTTATGTGAGATTAACATTTAAACCTTTAAGGAAGTGTTTGGGTGTATTTGAGGTTCTTTTTCTGTTTGCATAATAATTACATTGATGAAAAAATAATGCCGATTCATATTGTGAAGCTGTCTCTAATTGCCTTGACTCTTGGCCGTGCGGGAGAGATTAAAATTACTGGTTATCACAGCGCCAGGGACTCGGGTTCGATTCCCAACTTAGGTCACTGTTTGTGTGGAGTTTGCGCGTTCTCCCCCGTGTCTGCGTGGGTTTCCCCCGGGTGCTCCGGTTTCCTCCCACAGTCCAAAAGATGTGCTGCTTAGGTGGATTGGCCATGCTAAATTGTCCCTTAGTGTCAGGGGGACTAGCTAGGGTAAATGCATGGGGTTATGAGGATAGGGTCTGGATGGGATTGTGGTCGGTGCAGACCTGATGGGCCGAATGGCCTCCTTCTGCACTGTAGGGATTCTATGAAATGGGAATGTTCTCGACACTGCCGCGATTTTAAAATTCCCACCCTTCTTCAGATCCCTCTCTTTGATTTGATTTATTATTGTCACATGTATTAACATACAGTGAAAAATATTGTTTCTTGCGCGCTATACAGCCAAAAGCATACCGTTCATAGAGAAGGAAAGGAGAGAGTGCAGAATGTAGTGTTACAGTCATAGCTAGGGTGTAGAGAAAGATCAACTTAGTGCGAAGTAGGTCCATTCAAAAGTCTGACGGCAGCAGGGGAGAGGCTGTTCTTGAGTCGGTTGGTACGTGACCTCAGACTTTTGTATCTTTTTCCCGACGAAAGAAGGTGGAAGAGAGAATTTCCAGAGTGCGTGAGGTCCTTGATTATGCTGGCTGCTTTGCCAAGGCGGGAGGTGTAGACAGAGTCAGTGGATGGGAGGCTGGTTTGCGTGATGGACTGGGCTACATTCGCGACCCTTTGTAGTTTCTTGCGGTCTTGGACAGAGCAGGAGCCATACCAAGCTGTGATACATCTGGAAAGGATGCTTTCTATAGTGCATCTGTAAAAGTTGGCGAGAGTCGTAGCTGACATGCCAAATTTCCTTAGTTGGTAACACCCTTGTATTGAAGTCACAAGAGCTGGAGCTCAAAAATCAAGACACTCCCAGTGCATTGCTGAGGGGGTGTTGCACTGTCAGAGGTGCTGTCCTTTGATGGCAATGTTAAAGCCCCATCTGCCTGCTTGAGTTGATGCAAAAGACCCCGTGGAACTATTTTTGAAAAACAGCAGTGGGAGCGATTCCCAGTATCCAGGTCAGTTAGCATCACGGGAAACAGATTATCTAGGTCATTATCATTGTGGGATCTTGCTGTGCGCCTATTGACTGCTGCGCTTTCTGCATTACAACAGCGACTGCTTTTAAATCACTGCATTGGTTGTAATGCCACTTTTATATTGTCATTAAAAAATGCAATATAAATGCAAGTCTTGGAATCATAGAATAGAATCATAGAATCCCTACAGCGCAGAAAGAGGCCATTCGGCCCATTGAGTCTACACCGACCGCAATCCCACCCAGACCCTAATCCCGTAAACCCACACATTTACCCTGCTAATCCCCCTGACACTAGGGTCAATTTAGCATGGCCAATCCACCTAATTTGCACCTCTTGGGACTGTGGGAGGAAACTGGTGCACCCGGAGGAAACCCCCACAGACACGGGGGAGAGCGTGCAGACTCCGCACAGACAGTGACCCAAGCCGGGAGTCGAACCCGGGTCCCTGGCGCTGTGAGGCAGCAGTGCTAACCACCGTGCCACCAAGAATCCTATGAGCTCTTCGGCCAGTCTTCTCAACCTGATTGGCCAACTTCAAAGACTTGAGTAGCTACACTCCCAAGTCTCTCTGTTCCTCTGCACACTCTTAGTCCAGTGGTTATTAATTTTTCCATCTGCAAACCAGACAAGGCAAAAAAACCATCACCCCTTTTGCTTGCCAACTCAAAAAACCCATTGGAATTACTGGGAAGAATGGCGTGGCTTTTGATGAAACACAAATGAGGTGATGTCTTGGTTCTGAACTTGGAGAGATTAAATATCGAACTCTCAATCAACCGCTTCCTCTCTTTTGTTTCCAGCCTCACAAGTCTTGAAAACCTGATCTTCTAGTTGTATGTTGCAACTGTAACATAAATATTGTATAGAAAACTACACTCATCTCGTGTGCATCCATAACAGATTGTGCCAAGTACACAGGAAAATTGAAAGCTTATTTATTAGTGTCACAAGTAGGCTTACATTAGCACTGCAATGAAGTTACGGTGACAATCCCCCAGTCGCCACACTCTGGCCCCTGTTCGGGTACACTGAGGGAGAATTTAGCACGGCCAATGCGCCTAACCAGCACGTCTTTCAGGACTGTGGGAGGAAAGCGGAGCGCCCGGAGGAAACCCACGCAGACATGGGGAGAATGTGCAGACTCCGCACAGACAGTGACCCAAGCCGGGAGTCGAACCCTGGTCCCTAGCGCTGTGAGGCAGCAGTGCTAACCACTGTGTCACCATGGAGCCTGCCTTTTCCTTTTTTAGGTATTCACAAGGGATGTGGGCTTCAGTGGTTAGGCCAGCATTCATTATTCATCCCTAATTGTCCATCACACGATTGATGGGGATTAGGATTCTGGCTTGTCCTCTTGTATGAGAACCATTATTTGGGGCAGTGGTTAGCACTGCTGCCTCACAGCGCCAGGGATCCAGGTTCGATTCCGGCCTTGGGTCACTGTCTGTGTGGAGTTTGCACGTTCTCCCCGTGTCTGCGTGGGTTTCCTCCGGGTGCTCCGGTTTCCTCCCACACTCCAAAGATGTGCAGGTTAGGTGGATTGGCCATGCTAAATTGACCCTTAATATCGGGGGGACTAGCTAGGGTAACAAGATGGACCGAATGGCCTCCTTCTGCACTGTAGGATCTATGTATTAATAAAGGATTAGAATACAAAAGTCTTGCTAAAAATCATGGAAACCCTATAGTGCAGAAGGAGGGCATTTGGGCCATTGAGTCTGCACTGATAACAATCCCACCCAGGCCCTATTCCCATAATCCCACATATCTACCTCACTAATCCCTCTAACCCATACATCCCGGGACACTAAGGGGCAATTTAGCATGACCAATCAACCTAACCTGCACATCTTTTGGACTGTGGGAGGAAACCGGAGCACCCGGAAGAAACCCACGCAGACACAGGGAGAACGTGCAGACTCCACACAGTGACCCAAACCGGGAATCGAACCCAGGTCCCTGGTGCTGTGAGGCAGCAGTGCTAACCCACTGTCCCACCTTGCCACCCATCATGGGAAGATGATAAAACACTGGTTAGGCCTCAGTTGAAACGTTGCATTCAGTTCTGAGCAGCGAAGGCCTCAGAGGGGATGAAGGAGAGATTCAACAACGTGATAATCGGGGAACATCAGTTATGTTGAGACGGTTAAAGCTGAAGTTATTCTCCTTAGTGGAGAGAAAGTCAAGGAGATTTGACTCCTGTTTAGTGGAGTAGGGAAGGATAGATTGTAGCCAGGTCAGTAAGGTCGATAAGGAGGTTAACAAAAGGGACACTCATGTTCATAGAATCCTGACAGTACAGAAGAAGGCCATTCGGCCCATCGAGTCTGTGCCGTCCACAATCTCACCCAGGCCCTATTCCTGTAACCCCACACATTTCCCCTGCTAGCCCCCCGACACTAAGAGACAATTTAGCCTGGCCAATCAATCTAATCCGCACATCTTTGGACTGTGGGAGGAAACCGGAGCACCCGGAGGAAACCCACGCAGACACGGGGAGAAGGTGCAAGCTCCATAGTGACCAAAGCCGGAATTGAACCCGGGTCCCTGGCGCTGTGAGGCAGTAGTGCTAACCACTGTGCCACCGTGCCGCCCCAAATCTTTTTAACGCAGCGAGGTGCTGTGATTTGGAATGCACTGTCTGACATGAGGGGGTGGGGATGTGGAAGCAGGTTCGAGAAGATCATTGAAAACAGCATTGGATGAATTCTTAAAGGAAAACATCTCATTGGAAAAGGGCTAATTGTAAAACTTCACCATAGGGATGGCACAGATATAACAGGTTGAATGGCCTCCTGTGCATCCTTATCTTTCTCTGATTCCAAGCAGATTTAGAATAAAAGTTCTCTTGTCTTTGTCCCACCCTTGCGTATTCATCCCGCCCTCCCTCTGTCCTTTGAGAAATGAACAGTTGGTAAGACATGGAATCATAGAATCCCTACAGCACAGAAAGAGGCCATTCAGGCAATCAAGTCTTCACTGACAACACTCTCTTCCAGGCCCCCCATTCTCATAACCCCATGTATTTACCCCGCTAATCCCTCGAACACTAAAGTTTCAAGTTTATTCATTAGTGTCTGAAGTAGGTTTACATTAACATTGAGGGAGAATTTAGCATGGTCAATCCACCGAACCAGCACATCTTTGGACAGTGGGAGGAAACCGGAGCACCCGGAGGAAACCCACGCAGACACGGGGAGAGCGTGCAAACTCCATACAAACAGTGACCCAAACCAGGAATCGAACCCGGGTCCCTGGTGCTGTGAGGCAGCAGTGCTAACCACTGTGCCACCCTGCCGTGTGTTCGAAGATTGCAGGAAAAGGGAGGGAGAAGCAGATGATGGTATCAGAGGTAAAAGCAGAATGGGATAAGATCAGGACAAAGGAGTCCGGAGTTGGGTGGCACGGTGGTTAGCACTGCTGCCTCACAACGCCAGGGACCCAGATTCGACTCCCGGCTTGGGTCGCTGTCTGTGTGGAGTTTGCACATTCTCCCTGTGTCTGCGTGGGTTTCCTCCGGGTGAACAAAGAACAAAAGAACAAAGAACAATACAGCACAGGAACAGGCCCTTCGGCCCTCCAAGCCCGTGCCGCTCCCCGGTCTAGGATTGAATCCTGAATCCAGGATCCCCGCCCAATTTTCCAGCCTATCTACATACCAATATCCTATCCACCGAGCTGTCCCTCACAGCTACGATGCTTTGTTCATCACAACCGGGTGCTCCGGTTTCCTCCCACAGTCCGAAAGATGTGCAGGTTAGGTGCATTGGCCGTGCTAAATTCTCCCTCAGTGTACCCGAACAGGCACCAGAGTGTGGCAACTCGGGGATTTTCACAGTAATTTCATTGCAGTGTTCATGTCCATAAGACCATAGACCATAAGACATGAGAGCAAAATTAGGCCATTCAGCCCATCGAGTCTGCTCCGCCATTCAATCACGGCTGATATTTCTCTCATCCCCATTCTCCCGCCTTTTCCCCATAACCCCTGATCCCCTTATTAATCAAGAACCTATCTATCTCTGTCTTAGAAGACCATGGAAGCCTACTCATGACACTAATAAATAAACTTCTGTTCTCACTAGAACGATGGAGGTTGAGGGGGCGACCTGATAGAAGTCTACAAGATTATGAGGGGCATGGACAGAGTGGATAGTCAGAAGCTTTTTCCCAGGGTGGAAGAGTCAATTACTGGGTTTAAGGTGCGAGGGGTAAGGTTTAAAGGAGATGTACGAGGCAAGTTTTTTACACAGAGGGTGGTGGGTGCCTGGAACTCGCTGCCGGGGGAGGTAGTGGAAGCAGATACGATAGTGACTTTCAAGGGACGTCTGGACAAATACATGAATAGGATGGGAATAGAGGGATACGGTCCCCGGAAGGGTAGGGGGTTTTAGTTCAGTCGGGCAGCATGGTCGGTGCAGGCTTAGAGGGCCAAAGGGCCTGTTCCTGTGCTGTAATTTTCTTTGTTCTTTGTTTTTAAACTGTAATTCTTAATGCCCTCTGAGCCACAGAAACTCATTCCTGGAATCTTAGAATCCTTACAGTGCAGAAGGAGGACATTCGGCCCATCGAGTCTACACCGACCAGAATTCCACTCAGGCCCTATCCCTATAACCCCATGCATTTACCCTAGCTAGTACCCCTAACACTAAGGGGCAATTTAGCACGGCCAATCCACCTAACCTGCACATCTTTGGACTGTGGGAGGAAACCGGAGCACCCGGAGGAAACCCACGCAGACACGGGGAGAAGGTGCAAACTCCACACAGACAGTGACCCAAGCCGGGAATCGGACCCGGGTCCCTGGCACTGTGAGGCAGCAGTGCTAACCACTGTGCCACCGTGCCGCCCCAGTTCTTTCATATGGGCAGTACAGGCCTAGTGTTAATTTTGCTGAGATCGCTGGTAGTGAGGGAGTCAAGGTTCGCTGCTGGGTTCACCTTTCGAATGCATGAGAGGATCCAAAGCAGCAAAAGTGCCGAATCAGACAATGGAAAGTTAGAAGCAAAACCGCCCCCCAGACAATTTCCTTCCCAATTTTACACTGAATTCTCCCTCAGTGTACCCGAACATTCTCACTGCAATGAAGTTACTGTGAAGATCCCCCAGTCGCCAGTGTGGCGACTGGGGGATTTTCACAGTAACTTCATTGCAGTGAGAATGGAAGCTGCACAAACAGCGCATATTTTATGACAGTTCATGAATGGAAAATGTTGTTTGGTGAGCTGGATAGCCTCAGTTTCAGCCGTGCATTGGAATCATTCCATTGACTTATATTCTGCCAGGAGGCATGTTCGCGTGTGAAACCTCAAGCTGTCTTCCTGGGCCTGTCATGCGATTAACTGATTGCATAACATGCGAGTTTACATTGTTAATACTATTTGTCAGGGTTGATATCTTGTGAACTCTGTTAGCCTATTGATCTTTGCTTCCCCTCTGCCTGCTTCCTTCTGAGCCGCATGAAACCTAATCCCTCTCCATTCGCTCTGTGTGCCAGCTGTAAACTTTACTTTAGCAAATCCAAACAAGCCGGCAGCCTTGCTCTGTGTGTGTGGACTCACTTAGCACCTTGACACTTGCACGCATGTGTGTGTGTGTGTGTGTGTGTGTGTACGTGTGTATCTGTGTGTGTGTGCATATGTTCATGTGTGTGTATGTGTTTGTGTGTGTGCATGTGTTCATGTGCATGCGTGTGCATGCATGTGTATGTATGCGTGCTTGCATGCATGTGCTTGCATATGTGTATGTGTGTGTGTGCGCGCGCGTGTGCGAGTGTGTGTGCACATGTGTGTGTGTGTGCGAGTGTGCGTGTGTGTATGTGTGTGTTTGTACATGCGTGTGTGCGTGTGTGTTGCATGCCATCCATGCCCAGCGGAGCTGATATGTCGGCGGTTGCTGTGGTGATCGGTTGACGTTCCTCGCCTCTATCCCATCTAGTCGTGGTGTGCATCTACCGGGTCTGAACTAGTCTATTGGGTACTGTAAGGATCAGACTCAGGATTTGATTTATTATTGTCACATGTATTAGCATACAGTGAAAATTATTGTTTCTTGCACGCTGTACGGACAAAGCATACCGTTCATAGAGAAGGAAAGGAGAGAGTGCAGAATATAGTGTTACAGTCATAGCTAGGGTGTAGAGAAAGATCAACTTAATGCAAGGTAGGTCCATTCAAAAGTCTGACTGCAGCAGGGAAGAAGCTGTTCTTGAGTCGGTTGGTACGTGACCTCAGCCTTTTGTAACTTTTTCCCGACGGAAGAAGGTGGAAGAGAGAATGTCCGGGGTGCGTGGGGTCCTTAATTATGCCGGCTGCTTTGCCGAGGCAGTGGGAAGTGTAGACAGAGTCACGCTGGTTTGAGTGATGGACTGGGCTACATTCACAACCTTTTGTAGTTCCTTGCGGTCTTGGGCAGAGCAGGAGCCATACCAAGCTGGGATACATCTGGAAAGGATGGTGTAGAAAACCAGAATATTATTGCACTTTGTGTGATGGCTGCATTGAAGTGTTGGTAAGGTTCTTTCAGATATTTGATGAATAAAGTATGTCTTTATAAAAGAAAACAAATGCTGGTCTTACAGGTGACATCCATACTGCATGAAAGAATAATATTTGTAAAACCATCTTCTTAGATTGTAGAATCTCTACAGTACAGAAGGTATCACTTGGCCCATCAAGTCTGCACCGATCATAATCCCACCCAGGTCCTATCCCCATAACCCCACTTAACCTGCTAATCCCCCTGACACTGAGGGGCAATTTAGCATGGCCAACCCACCTAACCTACACATCTTTCAGACTGTGGGAGGAAACTGGAGCACCCGGAGGAAACCCAAGCAGACATGGGGAGAACATGCAGACTCCACACGGACAGTGACCTGAGCCGGGAATTGAACCTGGGACCCTGGCGCTGTGAGGCAGCAGTGCTAATCACTGCGCCACCGTGCCAGCTTTCTGTTCTAACAGATTCATTCCCAGAACCTCAAAGCTCTGACAATCATCACCGTTCATTCTGCAATCCTCACACACATTCAAAAAGCTAAGTTAAAGTTTATTTATTAGTCACAAGTAGGCTTACATTAACACTGCAATGAAGTTACTGTGAAAATCCCCTAGTTGCCACACTCCGGCGCCTGTTCGGGGTACACTGAGGGAGAATTTAGCATGGCCAATGCACCCTAACCAGGTGGGAGGAAACTGGAGTATCTGAAGGAAACCCACGCAGACACAGGGAGAACGTGTAAACTCGGCACAGTCAGTGACCCGAGCCAGGAATCGAACCTGAGATCCTGGAGCTGTGAGGCGGCAGTGCTAAACCACTGTGCCACCGTGCCATCCACAAGATATATCCGATCTTCTCTGCTACTCTCTGAAATTTTGGTGTTAGTACAGTTGCAATATAAAACACAACCTGTTGCAACTGTTATGAACCACATTGATGTTAAATGTGAGGGTATCCAAAATCCAGAAGAGTGACTTGGAACACCGGTTCGTAACGGTATATGTGTTTTGTTTGGTAGATTGTGTGGAACGTATATAGTGAGGGAACAGCCAGTCGTTGTGTGAACAATTAATAAAGAACATTTATTAACTTTTAAAAAACCACACATGACAAAAAGGATTATAATACACCACAACACTTAAGCATACTGATGACTATACAAACATACTTTTGTGTGAAACTATCCCCCAGAGTTTAAAGTTTTAAAAAAGTATTTTATGAGTCGGCTTACATTAACACTGCAATGAAGTTACTGTGAAAATTCCCTGGTTCCCACTATCTAGGTTTAGACCATAAGACATAGGAGCAGAATTAGGCCACTCGGCCCATCTGCTCCGCCATTCAATCATGGCTGATATTTTTCTCATCCCCATTCTCCTGCCTTTTCCCCCTAACCCCTGATCCCCTTATCAAGAACCTAGCTATCTCTGTCTTAAAGACACTCAATGACCTGACCTCCACAGCCTTCTGTGGCAAAGAGTTCCACAGATTCACCGCTCTCTGGCTGAAGAAATTCCTCCTCATCTCTGTTTTAAAGGATCGTCCCTTAAGCCTGAGGTTGTGCCCTCTGGTTCTAATTTTTCCTGCTAGTGGAAACATCCTCTCCATGTCCACTCTATCCAGGCCTCGCAGTATCCTGTAAGTTTCAATAAGATCCCCCCTCATCCTTCTAAACTCCAACGAGGACAGACCCAGAGTCCCCAACCGTTCCTCTTACGACAAGCTCTTCATTCCAGGGATCATTTGCCTGAATTCTGAGACATTCTATGAGCTAAATTCATCAAATAATGGCCACAACCACAGGTTAAGTTGGCCACATCTGAAAAATAGTCTTCAGGTTCAGCAAGGGTGAAAAATGGCTACTTCTTTCAGGAGACTGACTCTGCAACTCTTGCAGTTTTGATGTTAGTTGTCTCTCTCTCTCCCATAATTCTAGTTAATGTCCTGCAGTTATACTATTTCTTTCCCTTTGAATTTATCCCTCTATGGAATCGGCTTTGGTAAGTATATGTCAATTTTCTTATCTCCCCATTTTGAAGTTACCACCTCCATTGTTTTCTCCAATCACACATTTTTTTAAATATTCATTCATGGGACATAGGTGTAGCTGGCTGGCCAGCATTTATTGCCCACCCCTATTTGAGAGTCACATTGCTGTGGCTCTGGAGTCACATGTAGGCCAGACCAGGTAAGGACAGCAGATTCCCTTCTCTGAAGGACATTAATGAACTAGATAGATTTTTCTAATTGACAATGGTTTCATGGTCATCAGTAGATTCTTAATTCCAGATAGATTTTATTGAATTCAAATTCTACCACCTGTCATGGCGGGATTCGAACCCAGGTCCCCAGAAGATTAGCTAAATTTCTGGATTAATAGTCTAGTGATAATATCACTAGGCCATCACCTCCCCTGTAAAATACTTGTTTTGAATTGATAGTCTAATTCGCATCTCATCATTTCTCCAGCTGTCTACTTCTAATCAACTCCCTGTTATACTTTGGGGGGTTTTTTTCATGTTAATTTTTCTCACTTCTTAGCAGAACAATCTAACTTCATTTGGCAAACCATTGGGAATATTCATTAAGTGTCAGGGAACTTCTGATTGCCGACCTGGTCTTTTTTTCTCCTCTCCAGATGCTGATGTCTGTGCTGGCTCACCTTGCGAACAGCAATGCACTGATAATTTTGGACGAGTTGTGTGTACATGTTACCCTGGATACCGCTTTGACCGAGAGCGACATCGAAATCGTCAGACACCCTACTGTTTAGGTGAGATCTTTCATTTTATTTGTAAAATACTGATCCACATTTTCAACAATGAGGAACATCCCAGTGTGTCTCTCTCACTTTGAACGCATCATATTATCACGCAGCACATTTGGACCTCCATGTATGGACATTTCAGAACATAAGTCGCTGAGTGAAAATAATTCTCCTCGTAGAATCCCGACAGTGCAGAAGGAGGCCATTCGGCCCATCGAGTCTGCACCAACCACAATCCCACCTATCCCCATGACCACACATATTTGCCCTGCTAATTCTCCTGACACTAGGGTCAATTTAGCCTGGCCAATCAACCTAATCTGCACATCTTTGGAGTGTGGGAGGAAACTGGAACACCCGGAGGAAACCCACGCAGACACGGGGAGAACTTGCAAACTCCACACAGACAGTGACCCGAGGCCGGAATCGAATCCGGGTCCCTGGTGTTGTGAGGCAGCAGTGCTAACCACTGTGCCACCCTGCCATGTCTGGCTCCTCTATCAGTTAAATCTGTGTCCTCTGGTCACTGACCTTTCTCCCAGTAGAAACAGTTTCTTTCTTATCTGTTAGAACTCTTTATGCTTTTGAACACCTCTACTTAATGTTCTCTGTTCTAAGCAGAACAATTCCGTTGCCTCCGATCTCTCCACATAAGTGAAGCCCCTTATCTCTGGGTCAGACTCTTAAATCTCCTCTGTATCTTCATAGAATCATAGAATCCCTACAGTGCAGAAGGAGGCCATTCAGCCCATCGAGTCTGCACTGATCACAATACCACCCAGGCCCTATTCCCGTAACCCCTCATATTTACCCTGCTAGTCCCCCTGACACTAGGGTTAATTTAGCATGGCCAATCTACCTAAGCTGCACATCTTTGGACTTCTCTTGATATCCTTCCTATAGTGTGCCCAGACAAGCCTATAAATTTGATGATGCAGTTAGTAAATGCACAGCTCTGTGTGGTAGCTGTAGCGTTCAGTTGTTCCATTTTTAAACAATAAATGGGATGTAGGTGTCACTGGCTGGACCAGCATTTAAGTTTTTAAGTTTATTTCCTGGTGTCACAAGTCGGCTTACATTAACACCGCAATGAAGTTACTGTGAAAATCCCCTCGTCGCCAAACTCCGGCGCCTGTTCGGGTACACTGAGGTAGAATTTAGCACGGCCAGTGCACTTAACCAGCATGTCTTTTGGACTGTGGGAGGAAACTGGAGCACCCGGAGGAAACCCACGCAGACACGGGGAGAACGTGCAAACTCCATACAGACAGTGACCTAAGTTGGGAATCAAACCCGGGTCCCTGGTGCTGTGAGGCAGCAGTGCTAACCACTGTGCCGCCATTCCATCCATCCCTATGCCTATCTCTAACGGTCCTTCATTCCAGAGGGCATTTGAGAGTCAACCACACTGGTGCGGATCTGGAGTCACATGTAAGCCAGACCAGGTGGGAACCTCAGATTTCCAAAATGGGCGGCACAGTGGTTAGCACTGCTCCCTCACAGCGCCAGTGGCCCAGGTTCAACTCTGGCCTTGGGTGGCTGTCTGCGAGGAGTTTCCATGTTCTTCCATGTCTGCATGGTTTTCCTCTGGGTGCTCCGGTTTCCCCCCACAGTCCATAGATGTGTAGGTTGGGTGGATTGGCCATGCCAAATTGCCCTTTAGTGTCCCAAGATGTGTTGGTCAGGGGGATTAACAGGGTAAATATGTGGGGCTACGGGTATATTGCCTGGGTGGGATGCTCTGTTGAAGAGTTGGCGCAGACCCGATGGGCCAAATGGCCTCCTTCTGCACTGTCGGGATTCAATGAAAGGACATTAATGAACCAGATTTTTTTTTTACGACAACCAACAGTGGTTTCATGGTACAGATTTCACCATCTGCCGTGGTGGGATTCGAACCTGGGTCCCCAGATCGTGCCCTGGGTCTCTAGATTATGAGTTGAGTGACAAAACCACTACACCAGCGCCTTCCCGGGCTTCATTGTTACGAGTCTGATAATTCATCTTTGCTCACTTTACTTGACTGGTTAAGCCTGGGTGTTGATTCAGAGAAAAGTAAACAGCCACATGGAAGGATCTGGAAGCTGCTGGCAGGGTAGACATTTTAAACTCTCCAAGTATTGTTCCCACACACTTAGAAACTCACGTGATCCCTGCATTGCTTTGAGGAAAACCAAAAATATCAAATGAACATCAGTGACAAGTCATAAAGACAAAGGAAGTCACACATTGATTATAAGGTCTGTCCCTTCAATTTGTTGGTTCGGCTGAGAAGGCGTGTGGAGGGTGTTACAATTCACCTCAGTGTCAGGCAGGGGACAACTGGCCAGGGTCCCTGCTCTTGACCCCTGCTGGAAATGGATGCACTGGGTCGGGGGTCAGTTGTGGTGGCCTTCACAGTAAACTAGCTTGATCGCAATTTCCGTCTATGCCAACAAGTGAGGAATGACCACTTAGACGAGGCTCAAAAAAAGGTTTGGAAGATTGAACAAGAAAAAAGGATGGTGAGACCAGCATCTTTAGTTTGCTTGATTCTTTTTTATTCATTCGTGGGACTTGTTGGCCAGCATTTATTGCCCAATCCTAGTTGCCTGAGGGCAGTTGAGAGTCAACCACATTGCTGTGGCTTTGGAGTCACATGTAGGCCAGACCAGGTAAGGACGGCAGATTTCCTTCCCTAAAGGGACATTAGTGAATCAGATGGTTTTTCCGACAATCAATGGTTTCATGGTCATCAGGAGATTTTTATTTCCAGATTTCATAGAATAGAATCACTACAGTGCAGAAGGAGGCCATTCGGCCCATCAAGTCCGCACCGACCACAATCCCACCCGGGCCTTATTCCCGTAACCCGACATATTTACCCTGCTAATCCCCTGACACTAGGGTCAATTTAACATGGCCAATTAACCTAACCCGCACATCTTTGGAGTGTGGGAGGGAGACGGAGCTCGCGGAGGAAACCCACGCAGACACGGGGTGAACGTGCAAACTCCACACAGACAGTGACCCGAGGCTGGAATTGAACCCGGATCCCTGGCGCTGTGAGGCAGCAGTGCTAACCACTGTGCCACCGTGTTGCCCGTTTTTTTATTGAATTCGAATTCCATCATCTGCCGTGGCGGGGTTCGAACCCGGGTCCCCAGAACATTAGCTGAGTTTCTGGATTAATAGTCTGGCGATAATACCACTAGGCCTTCGCCTCCCCCTGTCCACATCAATTAAACAAGATGATTTACTCATAACACATACCATCAATGTCATTTTAACTCTGACAAGATGTTAATAATTAGGTACATACTTGGTGCCATTTTATGCCATGCCATGATATGTTATCATTCTTGTCAGGAGCAATGGTGATGCTTGGGGCTACATTGTAGCACATTACCAGTGTCAGCAACTGCATTCACGCTTGTCCCTTCCTGTTGACAAAGCAATCCCAGCTACTCATCCATTTCATTCAATCCTTTGACACGCCAAAAACACATCTAATTGCTTCTAGCGAGGGTGAAGTGGAAATGGTCGAGAGCTTCAAATTTCTAGGTGCCCAGAGCACCAATAACCTGTCCTGGACCCTCCGCGCCAACACTATAGTTAAGAAAGCCCACTAACGCCTCTATTTTCTCAGGAAGCTCAGGGAATTTGGCATGCCCGCAACAACTCTCGCCAATTTTTACGGATGCACCATAAAAAGCACCCTTTCCGGATGTATCACAGCTTGGTATGGCTCCGGCTCCGACCAAGACTGCAAGAAACTATGAAGGGTTGTGAACGTAGCCCAGTCCATCACGCAAACCAGCCTCCCATCCATCAACTTCATCTACACTTCCTGCTGCCTCGGAAGAGCAGCCAGCATAATTAAGGACCCCACGCACCCTGGACATTCTCTCTTCCACCTTCTTTCATCAGGAAAAAGATACAAAAGTCTGAGATCACGCACCAACCGACTCAAGAACAGCTTCTTCCCTGCTGCCGTCAGACTTGAATGGACCTACCTCGCATTAAGTTGATCTTTCTCTATGCCCTCGCTATGACTGTAACACTACATTCTGCACTCTCTCCTTTCCTTCTCCCCTATGTACTCTATGAATGGTATGCTTTGTCTGTATAGCGTGCAAGAAACAATACTTTTCACTGTATACTAATACATGTGACAATAATAAATCAAATCAAATCAGACCAAGTAAAGTTGTTTTACACAACCCATTTTAATGACAGTCCAATGAAGTTGTCCATTATTCTTTGGGTGAGCTGTTTTGGTTTAACCTTCCATATCTTTCATGACTTTAATCAGGCAATTGAGGTTGGCCTGCTTGAATATCAACTCCCTGATTGAAGGCCCCCTTTCAGTTTTCTCAAAAATCTTCTATTGATGTTTTGTTTGCACTTCAGTCCCATGCTCCTGATCTATGGACATCCAGTGCGAAGGGGGAGAGGGAATCAGGAGGACCTCCTCGCGAACCTGTTCCTATTGGCAAGGCGTGCCATCTACAGGTCCAGGCAGCAGGCGATCGAGGGGGTCGTCCAACCTGACTGTCTGCCACTCTACCGCGGCTATATTCATGGCTGAATGTCCCTGGAGAGGGAGCATGCGGTGTCCGAGGGCACTGTTGATGCCTTCCGTGCCCACTGGGCACCGCAGGGGCTGGGGTGTATTATTGACCTCTTTAATCACATTTTAATTTGATGCTTTAAGTTTCCTGTCCACTTTGTTTTTTGTTTCGGGCGGTTCCCCTCCTTTTGGAACTGCCCCTTTTAATTTGTCCCTGAGTTGGTTTGAATTTGTTTAATTGGTTGGACCAAAAAGAGGTCCCTGATTGAAGGCCTAATTGACGGTCCAATCAGGGACCCCCATGCTCTGTACTGAAACAGGAGTGTCAGTTCCTCTGGCACTCCGGATGTAGACTTCATACTAAGGACACTCTTGTGTAATGTTGTTGGATCTTGTAAATAAAGGAATTCTGGTGAAGTGACTTCCACCTCTAAGGACTTATTGCTATATCACTGTAACAGCAAAATAATTCAACAAATATTTGCTTTTATTCAGACCCATTGCAGCAGTGAGCAATGTGAGTTCAATTCTGAAAAGCTAGTTGGTGAAGGATGGCACTATAGCTAATTTTTACTCAGTCTTACATTTATTTACAGAATGAAACATTACAAGCATATACCTCCTAACTCAACCACACACCACAGTTTCAGTAAGTGGCACTTTTTATATGCTCAAGTGAAACCTCAGTTAATACCTTGCACCTACATATAATTAAAATGCAATGGAAATCCAATTAACAATCATTATTATACAATTAATAATAACAACTAACAGTGTGTTTGCATCAGCTTTTCCATGTAAAGTTTGCCGTGACTTTTCCCCATCACTTAAAATACTTAAAATATTAATATCCATTGCTTTATGTCTCTGAACCCAAGTGGATAATGTAATGAGCAACATGTCATTGAGGTCACTGTGACGATACCAATACTTACACCGATCCGATGTGTAATAAATGCAGCACAGTGGTTAGCACTGCTGCCTCACAGCGCCAGGGATCCAGATTTGATTCCAGCTCAGGTCACTGTCTGTGTGGCGTTTGCACATTCTCCCTGTGTCTGTGTGGCTTTCCACCAGGTGCTCCCGTTTCATCCAGCAGTCCAAAGATGTGCAGCTTAGGTGGATTGGCCATGGTAAATTGCCCCTTAGTTTCCAAAGATGTGCAGGTTAGGTGGATTGGCCATGGTAAATTGCCCCTTAGTGTCCAAAGATGTACGGGTTATGTGGATTGGCCATGGTAAATTGCCCCTTAGTGTCCAAATATGCATAGGTTAGGTGGATTGGCCATGCTAAATTGCCCCTTAGTGTCTAAAGATGTGTAGGTTAGATGTATTGGCCATGGTAAATTGCCCCTTAGTTTCCAAAGATGTGTAGGTTAGGTGTTTTGGCCATGCTAAATTGCCCCTTAGTGTCCAAAGATGTGCAAGTTAGGTGTTTTGGCCATGCTAAATTGCCCCTTAGTGTCCAAAGATGTGCGGGTTAAGTGGATTGGCCATGCTAAATTGCCCCTTAGTGTCCAAAGATGTGCAGGTTAGGTGGATTGGCCATAGTAAATTGCCCCTTAGTGTCCAAAGATGTGTAGGTTAGGTGGATTGGCCATGCTAAATTGCCGCTTAGTGTCCAAAGATGTGCGGGTTAGGTGGATTGGCCATAGTAAATTGTCCCTTTGTGTCCAAAGATGTACAGGTTAGGTGGACTGGCCATGCTAAATTGCCCCTTAATATCAGGGAACTAGCAGGGTAAATATGTGGGATTACAGGGATGGGGCCTGGGTGGGATTATTGTCGGAGCAGGCTTGATGGGCCGAATGGCCTCCTTCTGCGCTGTAGGGATTCTATGAAAAGCAAATCTTTTTATTCAGAATGTAATGAGTCAAACTTAAATGTATATTCTAATAAGCCTGTCTTTTTCCACAATGACATAGTGGTTAGCACTGCTGCCTCACAGCGTCAGGGACCCAAGTTTGATTCCTGGCTTGGGTCACTGTCCGTGTGGAGTCTGCACGTTCTCCCCTGTGTCTGCGTGGGTTTCCTCCGGGTGCTCCGATTTCCTCCCACAGTCCAAAAGACGTGCTGGTTAGGTGCACTGGCCATGCTAAATTCTCCCTCAGTGTACCTGAACAGGTGCCGGTGTGTGGTGACTAGGGGAATTTCACAGTAACTTCATTGCAGCGTTAATGTAAGCCTATTTGTGACTAATAAATAAACTTTAAACTTTAAAACTTGCTATATTAATGTTCTAACTGCATATCTAGTAATCAACATATTAATGATTGTTGCATAGTGTCAGTGACCAGGAGTGGAGTGGAGAGGATGTTTCCATTAGCAGGAGAAATTCGAACCAGAGGGCACAACGTCAGACTGAGATGAGGAGGAATTTCTTCAGCCAGAGAGTGGTGAATCCGTGGAACTCTTTGCCGCAGAAGGCTGTGGAGGCCAGGTCATTGAGTGTCTTTAAGACTGAGATAGATAGGTTCTTGATTAATAAGGGGATCAGGGGTTATGGGGAAAAGGCAGGAGAATGGGGATGAGAAAAATATCAGCCATCATTGAATGGCGGGGCAGACTCGATGGGCCGAGTGGCCTAATTCTGCTCCCATGTCTTATGGTCTTACGACCTGTTTAATTAAAAATGAAACTATTGTGTCGATCAGAAGATCAAACAGACCTAGTATTGAATGAACGGAAATGTATTTTCAATGTGGGATGATTTCTTAAGATTGTGCAGTTGGTGCTGAATTATGTTGTGATTCATGCTCCCACTTTATACATCTTTGTTACATATTGGTTTCTGAACTACCTTTAGATCGGGGCTCAGGGAAAAGGGAAAATGAACCAAAGTGTTTGTTCCAATGGGTTATCAATTGCAGCTGCATTGAAACAGGGCACGGTGGCGCAGTGGTTAGCACTACTGCCTCACAGCGCCAGGGACCCGGGTTCGATTCCCCACTCGGGTGACTGCACAGAGCCTACACACTTTCCCAGTGACTGCGTGGGTTTCCTCCGGGTGCTCCGGTTTCCTCCCACAGTCCGAAAGACGTGCTGGTTAGGTGTATTGGCCATGCTAGATTCACCCTCGGTGTACCCGAACAGGCGCCGGAGTGTGGTGACAGGGGGATTTTCACAGTAACTTGCAGCAGTGTACATCTTTGGCAGCCGTGCCTTTAGCTGCCTGTGTCCTAAGCTCTGGAAGGATTTGCTCACGGAACTGTCTTATTGAATAAAAAAAAGCTCAGTTAAAACTCCAAAGATTGAAGGTAATACAACCCATACACTGGTACAAAAGAGAAAATGCTGGAAAATCTCAGCAGGTCTGACAGCATCTGTAAGGAGAGAAAAGAGCTGCCATTTCGAGTCCAGATGACCCTTTGTCAAAAGTCTGATGGCAGCAGGAAAGAAGCTATTCTTGAGCCGATTGGTACATGATGTCAGACCTTTGTATCTTTTTCCTGATGGAATAAGGTGGAAGAGAGTATGCCAGGGGTGCTTGATTATGCTGGCTCCTTTTCCAAGGCAGTGGGAAGTGAAGACAGAGTCAATGGATGGGAGGCTGGTTTGCGTGATGGACTGGGCTACGTTCATGACGCTTTGTAGTTCCTTGCGGTCTTTTTCAGAGCAAGAGGCTTACCAAGTTGTGATATATCCAGCTGGCTGCTATTTTAACACAGGGGCACCGACAATTACTCATAGCTGAAGTGGTGGTGAATGTTTGCTATTGTTACACCAGTAACATGTACCTGTTGTTGCTCTCCACAGACGTCGATGAGTGTTTAGTCAATAATGGCACACTGTGCGATCATAAGTGCATTAACACGCTCGGAAGCTACGTGTGTAAGTGTCAAGAAGGATTTCACTTGAGTGTGGATGGCAAGTCCTGCCTCAGAACTTTCAATGGTAAGGGAGAAGGTTTCTTTTCAGTAATAAAACAAAAGTTCATTCTAAGGATTCTGCTCAGTTTTAAATAAAATCATTATTACTGATGATTAAATACTTTACCCTCTAGTTCTTGAAGCTTAATACATTCAGTATACAGCATGGCACGGTGGCACAGTGGTTAGCACTGCTGCTTCACAGCGCCGGGGACCCGGGTTCAATTCCAGCCTCTTCCACCTTCTTACATCGAGAAAAAGATACAAAAGTCTGAGGTCACGTACCGACCGACTTAAGATCAGCTTCTTCCCTGCTGCCATCAGACTTTTGAATGGACCTACCTTGTATTAAGTTGATCTTTCTCTTCACCCCACATCTGACTGCAACACTATATTCTACAGCCTATCCTTTCCTTCTCCCCTATGTACTCTATGAACAGCATGGAGGTGATGGCTTAGTGGTATTATCGCTAGACTATTTGTCACTGTCTGTGCAGTTTGCACGTTCTCCTCGTGTCTGCGTGGGTTTCCTCCGGGTGCTCCGGTTTCCTCCCGCAGTCCAAAGATGTGCAGGTTAGGTGGATTGGCCATGCTAAATTGACCCTAGTATCGGGGATTAGCAGGGTAAATATGTGGGGTTACGGGAATAGGGCCCGGGTGGGATTATGATCGGCGCAGACTCGTTGGGTCGAACGGCCTCCTTCTGCACTGTAGCGATTCTGCGAAAAGCTTCAACACAAAAGTTAACAAATCTCAAGAAAGATTTTATATTGAGCAATTGTTGCCATTAAGCCTCGGCAAATGTTTGCAACTGTAGTTGAGTTGCAGAATGAAGGTTACATCATCACATAGTCCTGATTACAGAGTCATGTCAGTATCCGAAGGTTCAGAGGCCTAAATCTCATGACCATTACGAAAGCTAGTTTTGCTAAATTCTCACTGCTTTAATAAAGCATTGCAAGTTGAGAGGATATTCTTTCTACTTTATTTATTAGTGTCACAAGTAAGGCTTACATTAACACTGCAGTGAAGTTACTGCGAAAATCCCCCTAGTCGCCACACTCCGGCGCCTGTTCGGGTACACTGAGGGAGAATTTAACACCGGAGGAAACCCACGCAGACATGGGGAGAATGTGCAGACTCCGCACAGACAGTGACCCGAGGCCGGGATTGAACCCGGGTCCCTGGTGCTGTGAGGCAGCAGTGCTAACCACTGTGCCACGCCTACGCATAATTATATTGAAATCTTTCAGTTATCAATTTAATCTTGCACCAAGACCACAGAAATCAATGCATAACACTGCAATAAATGTTGAAATCATACCACACAAAAAGAGTCAATTCAATCCATGGTGTCAGTGCTGGCTCTGTGAAAAAGTTGTCCTATTAGAACCAATCCCCAGAGTCCTGCAAATATTTCCGTTTCAAGTACTTACCCTTGTGAACGTTCGTAGACTCATAGAATCCCTACAGTGCAGAAGGAGGCCATTCGGCCTATCGAGTCTGCACCGACAACAATCCCACCCAGGCCCCATCCCCATAACCCCACACATTTACCCTGCTAATCCCCCTGACACTAAGGCGCAATTTAGCATGGCCAAACCACCTAACCCGCACATCTTTGAAGTTATTATTGAAACTCTTTTCGCTGTCCTTTCAGACAGTGTATTCCAGATCATAACAAGCAGCGTAAAAAATGTTCTGGTCATTTTCCACTACATAAGAAATAGGAGCAGGAATAGGCCATTTGGCCCTTTGATCCTGCTCTGCCAGTCAATAAGATCATGGATCATTTGATGTGGCCTTAACTCCACTTTTTTGTCTATTCCACCCATACCTTTGGTCAGTCAAAAATATGTCTAACTCAGCCTTGAATATATTCAATGATTCAGCCTCCACGGCTCACTTCTCCCCCTCTCCATCTTCCACAGGAGACCTCCTTATCTTGAAACCATGTCCCCTAGTTCTAGATTCCCCCCATGAGGGAAAACAACCTCTCTGCATTTACCCTGTCAAACCCCCTCAGAACTTTATGTTTCAATAAGATCACTTCTCAATCCTTCGAAACTCAAATGTGTATAGACCCAACTGGAGTCATAGAGTCACAGAGGTTATCCAGCACGGAAACAGGCCCTTCGGCCCAACTTGTCCATGCCGACCTGAACTGAACTAGTCCTATTTGCCTGTGTTTGGCCCATATCTCTCTAAACCTTTCCCATCCACATACTTGTTCAAATGTATTTTAAATGATATAATTGTACCCGCCTCGACCACCTCCTCTGGTAGCTCATTCCATATACACACCACTCTCTGTGTGAAAATGTTGCCCCCTCCAGGTCCCTTTTAAATCTTTCCCCTCTCACCTTAAACCTGTAGCTTTGGACTCCCCTATGCCCCTCATGATTTTATGAACCTCTATAAGGTCACCCCTCATCCTCCTGTGCTCCTGGATCTCCACTAGGCAAACACCTCCCCATAAGGGCTCCCACTTCTGTTAGCCTAGCTGCGAATGGTGGGTCAGTGTGAGGGGGCGGCTTACACGTGGGAAGTCTTAGGATGGAGAAACCGAGAGTCCGGAGCCTCCAATTCCCCGTTCCATGCTGCTGAACTAGTAGGTTACTGAGATATGGGGAGGCGATGGCCTAGTAGTATTATCACTAGATCATTAATCCAAGAACTCAGCTAATGTTCTGGGGACCCGGGTTCGAATCCCGCCACGGCAGATGGTGGAATTTGAATTCAATAAAAAAAAATCTGGAATCAAGAATCTACCATGAAACTGTTGTCAATTGTCAGAAAAAACCCATCTGGTTCCTTTAGGGAAGGAAATCTGCCGTCCTTACCTGGCCTGGCCTACATGTGACTCCAGAGCCACAGCAATGTGATTGACAGTTATGTGGGTAAGATGGGTATAGAGGGATATGGGCCAAACACAGGCAATTGGGACTGGCTTAATGGTATACAAAAGGGTATACATGGACAAGTTGAGCCGAAGGGCCTGTTTCCATGTTGTAAACCTCTATGACTTTTAACTGCCCTCTGGCAACTAGGGATGGACAATAAATGCTCGCCAGCCAGCAACACCCATGTCCCATGAATTAATAAAGAAAAGTAGATTGCCAACTCGTTGGGTAATTAAAAGACCTCAATGCCTCAATAGTGGAGTTGTGACTGAAGATACTGACTATTCCTCTTTCTTTCAGACAGCAGTGCGATTAAATCGGAACACCTGATGAGTGCTGGCACTTGTTCGGTCACTTGTGAAGAATTCATGCAGATGAAGCAGATATTGGCACAGCTCAAACAGAAGGTAATGCGATTGTATTCTCCCCCCGAGATCCATGTAAGTTCGACCAGGTGGTGAAGTGCTATTTTTGGCAGCTATTTCTGTCACATGCGCTATCATTATTAAGTTGACTATAATGGTCTGGCCAATATTCATCCCTCAACCAACATCACTCAGACCAGCCTCCCGTCCATTGACTCTGTCTACACTTCCTGCTGCCATGGAAAAGCAGCCAGCATAATTAAGGACCCCACGCACCCCGGACATTCTCTCTTCTACCTTCTTCCGTCGGGAAAAAGATACAAAAGTCTGAGGTCACATACCAACCAACTCAAGAACATCTTCTTCCCTGCTGCCATTAGACTTTTGAATGGACCTACCTTGCATTAAGTTGATCTTTCTCTACACCCTAGCTATGACTGTGACACTACATTCTGCACTCTCTCCTTTCCTTCTCTATGAACGGTATGCTTTGTCTGTATCGCGCACAAGAAACAATACTTTTCGCTGTATACTAATACATGTGACAATAAAAAATCCAATCAAAGATTAGCTGGTCATTAGCACATTGTTGTCTTTTGATTTGATTTGATTTAATTTATTATTGTCACATGTATTAGTATACAGTGATAAGTATTGTTTCATGCGCGTGAAAAAGGCAAAGCATAATGTTCATAGAGAAAGAAACGAGAGAGTGCAGAATGCAGTGTTACAGTCATAGTTAGGGTGTAGAGAAAGATCAACTTAATGCGAGGTAGGCCCATTCAAAAGTCTGATGGCAACAGGGAAGAAGCTGTTCTTGAGTCTTTGGAGCTCTCTGTGCATTAATTGGCTGCCACTTCAATTTCGCCTATTTATTAGTGTCACAAGTAGGCTTACATTAACACTGCAATGAAGTTACTGTGAAATCACCTAGTCGCCACACTCCAGCGCCTGTTCGGGTACACTGAGGGAGAATTTAGCATGGCCAATGCACCTAACCAGCACGTCTTTCAGACTGTGGGAGGGAAATGGAGCACCCAAAGGAAACCCACGCAGACACGGGGAGAACATGCAGACTCGGCACAGACAGTGACCCAGGCCGGGAATTGAACCCGGGTCCCTGGAGCTGTGAGGCAGCAGTGCTAACCACTGTGCCACCGTGCCGGTTGAGGGATAAGTTTAGGTTGGAGCACAATGAATAACCTCTCTGAATTTCTTCAGAATAGTGCCACGGTGTCCTTTGATGTCCACCTTAGTAGCTGGCGCCTCAGTTTAATGTCTCAGACAGAGGACAAACACCTCCAACAGTATAGTGCTCCACCACGCTGGGGGGGATGTGAACTCATGACCTTGTGATTCTGACCTCTGACCCAGAGCAGGGTTCAGAGTAGAAGAAGGGAACAACGGCCACGGATATCAGTGCTGAGCACCATCACAGGACCTGTTGGTTGTGACTGGGTATGGAACAGTTGCGAAGCCGTAGACATTTCTGAACAATAACTGATTTATTGTAAGAACATTCACAGATGTACAGGACTTGAATCATGGAATCCTAAAATCCCTACAGTGCAGAAGGAAGCCATTCGGCCCATTAAGTTTGCACCAACCACAATCCCATCCAGGCCCTATCCCAGCAACCCCAGATATTTACCCTGCTAATCTCCCTGACACTAAGGGGCAATTTAGCATGGCCAATCCACCTAACCTGCCCCATCTTTGGACTGTGTGAGGAAACCAGGAGCTCCGGTTTCCTCCCGCACTCTAAAGATGTATGGGTTAAGTGGATTGGCCATGCTAAATTGCCCCTTAATGCCTAAAGATGTGCGTGTTAGGTGGATTGGCCATGCTAAATTGCCCCTTAGTGTCCAAAGATGTGCGTGGTAGGTGGATTGGCCATGCTAAATTGCCCTTAGTGTCCAAAGATGTGCATGTTAGGTGGATTGGCCATGCTAAATTGCCCCTTAGTGTCTAAAGATGTGCGTGTTAGGTGGATTGGCCATGCTAAATTGCCCCTTAGTGCCTAGGTGGATTGGCCATGCTAAATTGCTCCTTAGTGCCTAAAGATGTGCAGGTTAGGTGGATTGGCCATGCTAAATTACCCCTTGGTGTCTAAAGGTGCATGGGTTAGGTGGATTGGCCATGCTAAATTATCCTTTAGGGTCTAAAGATGTGCAGTTGGGTGGATTGGCCATGCTAAATTGCCCCTTAGTGTCCAAAGATTAGGGGCATTAGCAGGGTAAATACATGGGGTAAACCTGGGTAAGAGTCGGTGCAGATGCGATGGGCCAAATGGCCTCCTTCTGCACTGTAGGGATTTTATGACTTCTACTTCTTAGCACTCGACAGACCGAAAGGTGCCAAGTTCAATTGCAATGAACCCTAATTCCCATCCCTGCTTGGGGATTTACAGATTAACACTTCACAGAATTTTGAATCAATTTTGAAACAACAGGAGACAATTTGGCCAAATTCTCAGGCAAACTCACAAACTATTTATAAAAATAGCTCAGTGCGGCTTTTGTTGTGTTACATAAAGATGCTTTCATGGTTAGATTCGTCAGCAGGCTATTATTAGCCAGAGAATCAGCTCAGTGGGTGGTTGTGTAAAAAGGCGCACGCCTTAATTATGAATGGCTGTTTGTTACTACACTTTATTTTTATTTATTAATTTATGATATCGTTGAAACAATTGCGGGGAAGTTCATCCAGATTGACAACAGTTAAGAAATAGATAGCATTTAAGTTTATTGATTAGTGTCACAAGTAAGCTTACATTAACACTGCAATGAAGTAACTGTGAAAATTCCCTGATCGCCACACTCTGGCGCCTGTTTGGGTACACTGAGGGAGAATTTAGCATGGTCAATGCACCCTAACCAGCACGTCTTTCGGACTGTGGGAGGTAACCGGAGCACCCAGAGGAAACCCACGCAGACACGGGGAGAACGTACAGACACCGCACAGACAGTGACCCAAGCCAGGAATTGAACCCGGGTCCCTGGCACTGCGAGGCAGCAGTGCTAACCACTGTGCCAATTTGATGAACCTTTAGAAATCACAGAAATCATAGAAACCCTACAGTGCAGAAAGAGGCCATTCGGCCCATCGAGTCTGCACCGACCACAATCCCACCCAGGCCCTACCCCCACATATTTTACCCGCTAATCCCTCTAACCTACGCATCTCAGGACTCTAAGGGGCAATTTTTAACCTGGCCAATCAACCTAACCCGCACATCTTTGGACTGTGGGAGGAAACCGGAGCACCCGGAGGAAACCCACGCAGACACGAGGAGAATATGCAAACTCCACACAGACAGTGACCCGAGCCGGGAATCGAACCCGGGACCCTGGAGCTGTGAAGCAGCAGTGCTAACCACTGTGCTACCGTGCCCCTTAGTCTTAGCTCTAGTAATGAATATCAAATTATATTGACCATCGGGTAAGCGCATATGGCTGTGTAACTAGTTCGTCCTATCAAAGACTCTCGCCGGATTCTCTGGCCTCCCAGTGGAGTTTTTCTTGGTGGCACACCATTGGCCAGTTGCAGGATCTTCTGGTCCCAGGGCTATCAATGGAATTTTCCATTGACACCACCCCATGCTGCCAGGAAACATGCAACGGGGGTGCACTCCATCAGCTCAAACATCCTGCCGGCAAGAAGACTGCGCTCTGTATTTATAAATTACTGCTCTGTCGTGTAGTACTTGGGGCTGGTCAGCACATGGTTCACAAGAACTTGATTCCAATCCCTGTTATTAAGACCCAGGACAGAAACTCCAAGTTATTTTGTGAAGGTAGCCTGGATCCCAAGTTTTACATGTGATTTTGGCGTTGGCGAACATATCGTGTTTCACTCCAGGGAGCATTCAAGTGACGCACTAAGAAGCTTTTATCAAAGTTCATTTTAGAACACAGTTAAAATATAACAAAAAAGAATTAGCATAACTTTTACCAATTACAAGACTCAAACATGACACAGCATAATCCTTAACAGCTAGCTATCTCTGTTGTTCCAAGTCAAACACCATCCCACAGACATACACCCTTCTCCAGACATAGCACATAAAGCAAGTATGCTTACGTGATGCGGTCTTGGTCGGAGCAGGAGCCATACCAAGTTGTGATACATCCGTGATGGGCATAGCGGGATATGGGCCAAATGCAGGCAATTGGGATTAGTTTAGGGGTTTTTAAAAAAAGGGCGGCATGGACAAGTTGGGCCGAAGGGCCTGTTTCCATGTTGTATGACTCTATGATGCCTCTATTTTCTCAGGAAGCTAAGGAAATTTGGGATGCCTGCAACAACTCTCACCAATTTTTACGGATGCACCATAAAAAGAGATTCAATAATACTTTAAAGATGTGCGGGTTAGGCGGATTGGCCGTGCTAAATTGCCCCTTAGTGTCCAGGGGATTAGCAGAGTAAATGTGTGGGGTTATGGGGATAGGGCCTGGGTGCAGACCCGATGGGCCGAATGGCCTCCTTCTTCAGCTTTGCAACACCTATGGAGGGAAATCCATGCTGGCGTTTTGCAGAGAAGGACATTTTCAAAACAGCCAAACCTCAAAGAGGTAAATTTAATCTCAGGCAGCTTCTCAAAACAGCCACACACAGAGAGCAGAAACTCCAACACCAGAGAGAGAGTAAAAGCACTGTTCTTCCCTCCACTTCAAGCAAAGGTTGAAAAGCAAAACTAAAAGCTGGACGTTTCTGTGAAGTGTAGCCGTTCCGAACCACCTGACATGACCTGTCAATCACCCCCCCAATCAAGTTCCACTCTGCAATCCTCAGGGACACATTAAAACCACAGAACACTGCATTAGTTCAGATTAACATCAACATGATATCAATCATACTGCCTCAGTAACAATACAAGACACCAGCTACAGACAACACGGTGCCAACAAATTGCCAAGGACTGCAAAAACATCCTGCAGAGAAACATGATTGAAATACATTTCTTAAAGGCACAGTAGCATCGCACTGTTCTGTCAAGGTGGACTTGGGACCTGCCTCTTCGCCCCGCCCCTGAGAGTGGAAGGTAATGACGAACCACCAATGACATAAACAGCCAAGGAGAAACAGATGAATAATGTGAGAACATGAGAAATAGGCGCAGGAGTAAGTCATTCAGCCCTTCGAGCTCACTCCATCATTCATGGAATCATAGAATCCCCACATTGCAGAAGAAGGCCATTCGGCCCATCGTGCCTGCACCGACAACAATCGCACCCAGGCCCTATCCCCATAATCCCATGTATTTACCTTGCTAATCCCCCCTGACACTGAGGGTCAACTTCACATGGCCAATCCACCTAACCCGCACATCTTTGGAGTGTGGGAGGAAACTGGAGCACGCGGAGGAAACCCACGCAGACACGGGGAGAATGTGCAAACTCGGTGACCCGAGGACGGAATCGAACCCAGGTCCCTGGCGCTGTGAGGCAGCAGTGCTAACCACTGTGCCACCATGCCACCCAATTCAATGAGATCATAACTGATCTTTGGCTTCAACGCCGTTTTGTTGCAGTATCCCCGTATCCCTGAATGTTTTTCATATGTAGAAACCTGTCGATCTCAGTCCTGAACGTACCCAATGTACCCACAGCCCTCTGGAGCAGAGAATTCCAGAGATTCACCACCCTCCGAGTGAAGAAACTCCCCTCATGAGTTTCAGGAGACGATGAGTCAAGGAGCTGCCTTCAGGCAACGAGTCCGTCACGCACTGTTGTAGCACTTACTGTTTACAATGTGCCAAAGCAATCTCATTTACTGTTAAAGTTGCAAGTCTTGCAAGAAAAACATTTGCTCTTCCAGTTTTGATTACAAAGTCATTCAATGAATCCATTTCAGGCATTTGGGTGTCTCCCATTCTTTTCAGCCTTACAAAATCCTGGTTCTCAACACCTCAATGAAAGTTCTCAACTGAAAACAACCTCCAAACACGAAACAAGCGCGGATCAGAAAAACATGCCAACTATTTTGGCTGTTCTGCCTGCAGCTTCTTCCTTCTCACTTACATCTCAGTTAGAGTCATAGTCCTCGAGGTTTACAGCATGGAAACAGGCCCTTCGGCCCAACTTGTCCATGCCGCCCAGTTTTTAACCACTAAGCCAGTCCCAATTGCCCGCATTTGGCCCATATCCCTCTATACCCATCTTACCCATGTAGCTAAAAGCAAATTACTGCGGATGCTGGAATCTGAAACCAAAAGAGGAAAATCTCAGCAGGTTTGGCAGCATCTGTAAGGAGAGAAAAGAGCTGACGTTTTGAGTCCAGATGACCCTTTGTCAAAGCTAAAAGGCATTGAAAATGGGAGATACGGAATGTACAATTCTCAAGAATAGGATGGCTGAAAGACAGAGTAAAATTGTCACCTTACCTTCATCTCTCTAGCCTCAGAGTCACAAGTCCCACTCCTGAGACTTGAGCACTGCCCAGTGCTTCATTGACAGAGATTCTGTCATAAATTCATAATGTTTCACAGCACAAAAAGAGGCCCTTCGACCCATCATGTCTGTGCCAGCCATCAAGCATCGATCTATTCTAATCCCAGTTTCCAGCACTTGGTCTGTAACCTTGTATTTTTTTTAATTCATTCATGGGCGCATGGGACATGGGCGTCACTGGCTGGCCAGCATTTATTGCCCATCCCTAAGGTGCCCTTGAGAAGGTGGTGGTGAGCTGCCTTCTTGAATCGCTGCAGCCCACATGCTGTGGGTTGACCCACAATGCCGTTAGGGAGGGAATTCCAGGATTTTGACCCAGCGACTGCAAAGGAACTGCGATATATTTCCGAGTTGTATGCTATGGGGTTTCAAGTGCTCATCTAAATGCTTCTTAAATCGTCCCATCCATTGACTCCATCTACACTTCCCGCTGCCTCGGCAAAGCAGCCAGCATAATCAAGGACCCCACGCACCCCGGACATTCTCTCTTCCACCTTCTTCCATCGGGAAAATGATACAAAGGTCTGAGGACACGTACCGACCGACTCAAGAACAGCTTCTTCCCTGCTGCCACCTGACTTTTGAATGGACCTACCTCGCGTTAAATTGATCTGTCTCTACACCCTAGATATGACTGTAACACTACATTCTGCACCCTCTCCTTTCCTTCTCTATGAACAGTATGCTTTGTCTGAATAGCGTGCAAGAAACAATACTTTTCACTGTATACTAATACATGTGACAATAATAAATCAAATCAAAACTTAACTTCTGCTGCAGCTCTGGCTCAGAGGATAGCACACTTGTCTCCGAGTCAAAGTCTTGTGGGTTGAAGTTCCATTCCAGAGACCTGAGCACAAATGTCAGTGCTGATGTTTACAGTGCGGTACTGAGGGAGTGCTGCACTGTCAGAGGGTGCCGTCTTTTGAATGAGATGTTAAACCTGGCTCTACCTGTTCTCTCGGGGTGGGGGGGAGCATAAAGGTAATACGAGAGAGTTACCCCTGGTGTCTTGGCCATAGTAGGCAATGGCCTAGTAGTATTATTTCTAGACTATTAATCCAGAAATTCAGCTAGTGTTCTGGGGACCCGGGTTCGAATCCCACCACGGCAGATGGTGGAATTTGAATTCAATCAATAAAATCTGGAATTAAGAATCTGCCGATGACCATGAAACCATTGTCGATTGTCAGAAAAACCCATCTGGTTCACTAATGTCCTTTGGGGAAGGAAATCTGCCGTCCTTACCCGGTCTGGCCTACATGTGACTCCAGAGCCACAGCAATGTGGTTGACTCTCAATAGCCCTCAAGCATCTAGGGATGGGCAATAAATGCTGGCCCAGCCAGTGACACCCATGTCCCACGAATGAATAAAAAAAACAAAATTCTTCTGACACTGACTGCTGCAGCTAAACAGTTACAGTTTTCATGAAAACCCGTTCTCCCCGTGTCTGCGTTCCCTCCAGATGCTCTGGTTTCCTCCCACATTCCAAAGATGTGCGAGTTAGGTTGATTGGCCATGCTAAGTTGCTCCTTAGTGTCAAGGGATTAGCAGGGTAAATAGATGGGGTTATGGGGATAGGGCATGGGTGGGATTGCGGTCAGTGCAGACTTGCTGGGCCAACTGTGTACAGTTTTGGTCACCCTGTTATAGAAAGGATATTATTAAACTAGAAAGAGTGCAGAAGAGATTTACTAGGATGCTACCGGGACTTGATGGTTTGAGCTATAAGGAGAGGCTGGATAGACTGGGATTTTTTTCTCTGGAGCATAGAAGACTGAGGGGTGATCTTATAGAGGTCTGTAAAATAATGAGGGGCATAGATCAGCTAGATAGTCAATATATTTTCCCAAAGATAGGGGAGTCTAAAACTAGAGGGCATAGGTTTAAGGTGAGAGGGGAGTGTCCAGAGGAGCAATTTTTTCACACGGAAGGTGGTGAGTGTCTGGAACGAGCTGCCAGAGGCAGTAGTAGAGGCGGGTACAATTTTGTCTTTTAAAAAGCATTTAGACAGTTACATGGGTACGATGGATATAGAGGGATATGGACCAATTGGGACTAGCTTAGGGGTTTAAAAAAAAAGGTCGGCATGGACAAGTTGGGCCGAAGGGCTTGTTTCCATGCTGTAAGCCTCTATGACCCTATGACTCTAAATGGCCTTCTTCTGCACTGTAGGAATTCGATGAAGCATCTTTTGTTTTGAATCCAGGGGTTTATTAAATGACGGAATTTCGTTTACAACAAACTGATTCTTTCCTTTCCCCAGCTTCTGTTTGCCAATCTGGACAACTCCAGTGAGAAGACAGGGCTGGCCAGGAAATGCGCAGAAACATTGCGGTGCCCTCCACACGTGCCTGGTGCCCCCGGACCACCTGGTAAGACCACCCGCCTATTCCCATCTGCTTTAAGAAAGAAACAGCCAAACTCTGGGGAAAGCCTCAAGGGTCGACGCAGTTCCTCCGACAGCAGAATACCTTCAACAACTGCCCCCACTTCCCCCCCTCCCTTCCCATCCCCTCCACACCCCACCCTTCAAACCACCTCCGCTTTCCTGTTTGGGGAACAGCACCTTTAATACAATTAACACGAACAAGCTGGAATATCACATACCACACTATGCCTAAGGAAGTATATATTTGCCTTAGGGGGGAGTGCAACAAAGGTTCACCAGACTGATTCCTTCATTGAGAGGGTTGTTCTCTGAGATTCTTTGCAATTTCAAAGAATGAGAAGTGATAGAATCAAATACACCATAGAAAACATCCTTTCCGGATGTATCACAGCTTGGTGTGGCTCCTGCTCTGCCCAAGACCACAAGAAACTACAAAAGGTCGTGAATGCAGCCCAATCCATCACGCAAAACAGCCTCCCATCCACTGACTCTGTCTACACTTCCCGCTGCCTCAGAAAAGCAGCCAGCATAATTAAGGACCCCACGCACCCTGGACATTCTCTCTTCCACCTTCTTCCGCTAGGAAAAAGATACAAAAGTCTGAGGTCACGTACCAACTGACTCAAGAACAGCTTCTTCCCTGCTGCTGTCAGACTTTTGAATGGACCTACCTCGCACTAAGTTGATCTTTCTCCACACCCTAGCTATGACTGTAACACTACATTCTGCACTCCCTCCTTTCCTTCTCTATGAATGGTATACTTTGTCTGTATAGCGCGCAAAAAACAATACTTCTCACTGTATACGTGTGACAATAATAAATCAAATCAAATCATAGAATCCCTACAGTACAGAAGGAGGCAGTTCGGCCCATCGAGTCTGCACCAACAACAATCCTGCAAGGCCCTATCCCCGTAACCCCACGTATTTACTCTGGACTTCCCAACCAGGGGAGACATCTTCTCACCATCTATGCTGTCAAACCCTGAGCTGGAATTCACCTCATTGCGACAAAGCGGGGAGAAAGGATTTCTTAATTGAGTTACTGGGATTGTGAGTGTATTCTTCAAGTTTTTTTTCAATGACTTTTTAATTTTATTTATTAGTCACAAGTAAGGCTTACATTAACACTGCAATGAAGTTACTGCAAAATTCCCCTAGTCGCCTGCTCGGGTCAATGCACCCTAACCAGCACGTCTTTCAGACTGTGGGAGGAAACCGGAGCAAACCCACGCAGACACGGGGAGAATGTGCAGACTCTGCACAGACAGTGACCCAAGCCGGGAATCGAACCCGGGTCCCTGGCACTGTGAGGCAGCAGTGCTAACCCACTGTGCCGCCCTGCCGCCCCTTGTGGGAGTACTGTGGTTACACTTTCTGTGTTGTAATCAGACTGGTTTTCAATTGCAATGCATAAAGCACAACATTATGTAGGAATGTATCACAAGGGTGTAACACCTTATCATAAGCCACAAGGACAAAGCGTGAGTGCTCTATGGAAAAGGTACCTGCACAGCAGGGTTGTATGTGAATCATTAATTGTTTTCTTCTTATTGTGAGGGCATTATTTGCAACACTTGACAGAGTACTTAAGAAATGGTGTCACTGACAGCATTGTGTTTGATGAGATTGCAGAGTGAGTTATTGAGCCATAATAGATAGGGAGGCCTCGGATTAGACCTCTGTTGGTGCTGGGTGGATCTTGCCCTTGTTTGAAACCCACAGCCAGGCCTTTGTTACCCATAAACATGACTATTCCCATGCCATCCTGGCTGGGTCCCTAGTTTTCTGCTCTTCGTAAATGAGCCTATCATAGAATAGAATCATAGAATCCCTACAGAGCAGAAGGAGGCCACTCGGCCCATCGAGTCTGCAGCGACCACAATCCCACCCAGGCCCCATTCCCGTAACCCCACATATTTACCCTGCTAAGCTAGGGTCAATTTAGCATGGCCAATCAACCTAACCCGCACATCTTTGGACTGTGGGAGGAGCACCCGGAGGTAACCCACGCAGACATGGGGAGAATGTGCACAGACAGTGACCCGAGGCCGGAATTGAACCCAGGTCCCTGGCGCTGTGAGGCAGCAGTGCTTGCCACTGTGACGCCCCAAAACTACATTTTACCTACATGTGATTTCCAGAGCCACAGCAATGTGGTTGACTCTTAACTGCCCTGAGGCAACGAGGGAAGGGCAATAAATGCCAGCGACGCCCATGTCCCACAAATGAATTTTTTAAAAAGGCCCCGTCGGTTCTTCCGGATGGACCTAAGAGATCAAATGGTGGACAAGACCAAGGAGAGATAGCCAATATTTATCACTCGACCCCTGAAAAACAGATTACCTGGTCATTTATCACAATGCTGATTGTGGGATCTTGCTGTGCGTGAATTGACTGCTGTGCTACACCTGTGTGGCCACGCTTCAAATGTGGACTGCATTGGCTGTAAAGTATTTTGGAATGACATTTGGATGTGGAAGATGCCATACAAATGCACAGTCTATTTTTCTCTTTTCCCCAGACAAACCTACTTGCCTACCCCACTTCCAACTTCACAAATTTTAATTTATTTTCCAGGGCGGTATGGTAGCACAGTGGTTCGTACTGCTGCCTCACAGTGCCTAGGGGAGCAAATGGCCTTGTGGTATTATCACTAGACTATTAATCTAGAAATTCAGCTAATGTTCTGGGGACCCCGGGTTCGAATCCCGCCACAGCTGATGGTGGAATTTGAATTCAATAAAAAATATCTGGAATTAAGAATCTACTGATGACCATGGAACCATTGTCGATTGTCGGAAAATGCCATCTGGTTCACTAATGTCCCTTTAGGGAAGGAAATCTGCCGTCCTTACCTGGTCTGGCCTACATGTGACTCCTGACCCAAGGCAATGTTGTTGACTCTCAACTGCCGAGGAATGGGCAAGAAATGTTGGCCAACCCAGCGACGCCCATGTCCCACGAATAAAAACAAAATCAGCACCTAGCACTGTTGCTTCATAGCGCTAGGGACCCAGGTTTGATTCTGGCCTTGGGTGACTGTGTAGAGTTTATATGTTCTTCCCATGTCTGCGTGGGTTTCCTCCAGGTGTTCCAGTTTCCTCCCACAGTCCAAAGATATGCAGGTTAGGCGGATTCGCCTTGCAAAATTGTCCCTTAGTGTCCAAAGGTGTATAGGTTATGTTTGGTGGATTAGCCATGGTAAATTGCCCTTAGTGTCCAAAGATGTGCAGGTTAGATGGATTGGCCATGGTAAATTGCCCCTTAATGTCCAAAGATGTGCAGGTTAGATAGATTGGCCATGCTAAATTGCCCCTTAGTTCCAAAGGCGTGTAGGTTAGATTGATTGGCCATGCTAAATTGTCCCTTAGTGTCCAAGATGTGTAGGTTAGGTTAGGTGGATTGGCCATGCTAAATTGCCTCTTAGTGTCCCAAGATGTGTAAGTTGCGTGGAATGGCCAAGCTAAATTGTCCCTTAGTGTCCCAATATGTTGACAATCGACAATGATTTCATGGTCATCATAGATTCTTAATTCCAGATTCATTTTTTTCATTGAATTCAAATTCCACCGTCTGCCGCAGCAGGATTCGAACCCAGGTCCCCAGAACATTAGCCGAATTTCTGGATTAGTGTCCCTTAGTGTCCAAAGATGTGTAGATTAGGTGGATTGGCCATGGTAGGGGTTATGGGGATAGGTCAGGAGGGAGGGCCAGCTCTTTCGGAGAGTTGGTGCTGGCTGATGAACTGAATGGCCTCCTTCTGCACTGTAGGGATTCTATGGACAGGGAAACATGTGGTTGACTCTCAACTGCCCTCCAAGAGCAACTAGAGATAGACAATAAATGCTGGCTAGCCAGCGACGCCAATGCCCCATGAATGATTTTTTTAAAAAGTTGCAACAAATAGGTTAATGAGTTGAATGCAGATAAGCAGCCACATTGGAATTTTAAAAAGAGTCGGAGATTGAGAATATTGAGTCAAGGTGGGATTGTTTGAACGTTTGCATGGGTTCTTCAAATTCTAGGAACATGTCTTAAGTATAGTAAACCAAGTCCCTGATTAGGTTTTCATCTTGGCTGTTTACACTCGACAAGATATACCATCAAAGTATTCTGTTTAGAATTGGGCCTTAAACATGGCATCAAAGAATGCTTCGTGACTAAGTAAACTGTTCTACAATTGGTGTGGCCGAAATCCAATGTAAACTCAAGCAGTTGGGAGTTTTCTTTTGGTTAATTGTACCACATTCTTGCTGCCATGCATCTGACAACTATGCTGGGATCAGTTGAGTGTTAATCCCGAAAACACATAGAGGCAAAACAATGGCAAAAATATAATTAAGGAGGAGGTGCGATCATCAACTTCTCTATTTAAAAGTCCAACAGAGCAATGGGGAGAATGTCAAGAACTTGGACTTGTTTTCTTCTCACTCCCAGGTTCCCATTGTTCAGAACAGGTGTCTGCCTAAGTCATTTGGTAGCAATGTCAGCAACGGCTTATCATAGCATCTTCACTATAACACAATGGCCTACATGCTTCACAAGCGCATCATCAAACCAAGCCACAAAATGAGATATTCTAACAGGACTAGACAGGGTAGATGCAGGAAGGATGTTCCTGATGGTGGGGGGAGTCCAGAACCAGGGGTCACAGTCTGAGGATTCGGAGTAGACATTCTCCTCGTGTCTGCGTGGGTTTCCTCCGGGTGCTCCGGTTTCCTCCCACAGTCCAAAAATGTGCGGGTTAGGTTGATTGGCCATGCTAAAATTGCCCCTTAGTGTCCTGAGATATGTAGGTTAGAGGGATTAGTGGGTAAATATGTAGGGATATGGGGGTAGGGCCTGGGTGGGATTGTGGTCGGTGCAGACTCGATGGGCCGAATGGCCTCCTTCTGCACTGTAGGGTTTCTATGGTTTCTATTTAGGACGAAGATGAGGAGACATTTCTTCACCCAAAGAGTGGTGAGCCTTTGGAATTCATTACTACAGGAAGTGGTTGATGCCGAAACATTGAATGTATTCAAGAGGCGGCTGGATATAGCACTTGGGGCGAACAGGATCAAAAGGTTATGGGGAGAAAGCAGGATTAGGCTACTGAGTTGGATGGTCCGCCATGATTGTGATGAATGGCAGAGCAGGCTCGAAGGGCCGAATGGCCTCCTCCTGCTCCTATCTTCTATGCTTCTATGTAGATCAGATGACCAAATGCTTGCTGAAGGAAGTAGATATTATAGACTGTCCTACTTACAAACTCAACACAGTCACCCAAGGCCAGAATCAAACCCAGGTCCCTAGTGCTGTGAGGCAGCAGTGCTAGGCACTGTAATTCTTTTTTTATTCGTGGGACATGGGCGTCGCTGGCTGGACCAGCATTTATTGCCCATCCCTAGTTGCCCGAGGGTAGTTGAGAGCCAATCACATTTGAGAGCCAACCACAGTAGCACAGTGGTTAGCACTGCTGCCTCACAGAGCCAGGGTCGTGGGTTCGATTCCCGGCTTGGGTCACTGTCTGTGTGGAATCTGCACGTTGTCTGCGTGGGTTTCCTCCGGGTGCTCCAGTTTCCTCCCACAGTCCAAAGATGTGCTGGTTAGATGCCTTGGCCATGCTAAATTCTCCCTCAGTGTACCTGAACAGATGCCGGAGTGTGGTGACTAAGGGATTTTCACAGTAACTTCATTGCAGTGTTAATGTAAGCCTACTTGTGCCTCGAATAAAAAAACTTTACGTTTTAGACAATGCTGTGGCTCTGGAGTCACATGTAGGCCAGACCAGGTAAGGACGGCAGATTTCCTTCCCTAAAGGACATTAGTGAACCAGATGGGTTTTTCCAACAATCGACAATGGCTTCATGGTCCCAATGGGTGCAAGATGTAAAGCCTTCATCACCACCTCTCTTTTTAGCAAAATACAAATACAAACTGCTGTCTATAAACTGAGATTAATTGGCCTAACTTGCTATAAGTGCGGTGCCATTTTTCTTTCTCATTTAAGGTCCACCGGGAAGTCAGGGCCCGAGAGGCAGCGTTGGGCCTGTGGGGCCTCCAGGAGCCCCAGGCACTCATGGACCTAGAGGTGATATGGGCCCCATGGGTCTCATCCCTGATCAAGCCTATGTCAAGAGGGGAAGACGCGGTCCAGTGGTAAGTGGGTTTCATTTTGTGCAAGGCATCAAAACTGTTTTTAAGGACATCAAAAAAATGAGGGAATGTGAGTCACTCTAACAACAGCTCAAAAGCACTCCTATGCTGCGCAGGTTCGGTGAATTGTGTAATAAGTCTTCAGAGATTGAAGTCCCTTCACTAAAATCCCTTTATTTACAATTCTAACAGTAGTATCATCATAGAACCCTACAGTGCAGAAAGAGGCCATTCGGCCCATCGAGTCTGCACCGACCACAATCCCACCCAGGCCCTACCCCCATATCCCTACATATTTTATCCACTAATCCCTCTAACCTACGCATCTCAGGAAACTAAGGGGCAATTTTATCATGGCCAATCAACCTAACCCGCACATCTTTGGACTGCGGGAGGAAACCGGAGCACCCGGAGGAAACCCATGCAGACACGGGGAGAATGTGCAAACTCCACACAGACAGTGACCCGAGCCGGGAATCGAACCCAGGTCCCTGGAGCTGTGAAGCAGCAGTGCTAACCACTGTGCTGCCATGCCGCCCCTTACACAGAGTGCTATCAGTCAGCAGTCTACCTTCGGTAGTGCTGGAGGAACTGGCACACCCAGTTAAATACAAGGAAAAGGCTCCCTGATTGGTCCATCAATTGGAGTTCACACTCCAATTGGCCAACCTCAATGGCGTTGATTGTAGTCATTACGGATTGGCCATGCTAAATTGCCCCTTTAGGGCGGGATTTTCCAGCCGCGCTCACCCCAAGACCGGAAAATCCCACCCGAGGTCAACGGAACTTTGCATGGTCCTGTCCCGCACGCTATGATTCCTGTGGCAGGCGTGACTGAAAAGTTCCGCCCTCAGTGTCAGGGGGATTAGCAGGGTAAATACGTGGAGATACGGGGATAGGGCCTGGGCGGGATTGTTGTCAGTGCAGGCTCAATGGGCCAAATGGTCTCCTTGTGCACTGCAGGGATTCTATGATTCTATAGCTACATGCCCTGACGATGTTCTCATGGCAGCATCTAGTTTAGAACAAAGAACAAAGAACAATACAGCACAGGAACAGGCCCTTCGGCCCTCCAAGCCCGCGCCGCTCCCCGGTCCAGGATTGAATCCTGAATCCAGGATCCCCGCCCAATTTTCCAGCCTATCTACATACTAATATCCTATCCACCGAGCTGTCCCTCACAGCTACGATGCTTTGTTCATCACAACCTATTAACACACCCCCACCCCCCCATTCCAGACCATGTGATCTCCAGGGAGAGGCGAAAACCCAGAGTGAAAACCCCAGGGCCAATATGGGGAAAAAAAATCTGGGAAATTCCTCTCCGACCCCCTGAGGCGATCGAAACGAGTCCAGGAGATCACACTGGCCCTGATCGGAAAATGCTTCCCAACCCTAGTCATTTCCACTTCCACGAACACCATATGAATTCCCTGCCCCCGAGACAGGTTCCCAACTATCCGCAGTCTCGCTCTGTACTGGCACCAGCAAGATGATCATAGAATGAAGCCTTGAAACGAGAAACAAGGAACAATTAGCCCGCGCCGCTCCCTGGTCCAAACTAGACCACTCTTTTGTATCCCTCCATTCCCACTCCGTTCATATAGCTGTCTAGATAGTTTAATGTTGACATATATGTGGCAACTGTAGGTTCAGGAAGTGTTTGACACGGGAATTATAGAACAAAATATGGTGCTGAGCCATATCAGATATAAGGATGACTGACCAAAGACCTCATCAAGGAGGTAGATTTAAGGAGTGGCCTGAAGAAGGAAAGAGAGAGGATTAGGGAGGAAATTCCAGAGCTTAGGAACTAGGCAGCTGAAGCCATGGTCACCAATGGTGAAGCGATTAAAATCGGGGATACACAAGAGGCCAGAATTAGAGGAGTGCGGGTATTTCAAAGGGCTATGGGCTTGGGGGAAATGGCTGCAATAGGGATGGGAGAGACCATAAGAGAAAGGAGCAGAATTAGGCCATTCGGCCCATCAAGTCTGCTGCTCCGCCATTCTATCAAAGCTGATAATTCCTCAACCCCATTCCCCTGCCTTTTCCCCGTATCCCTCGATCCCCTTACCAATCAAGAACCTATCTATCTCTGTCTTAAAGACACTCAATGACCTGGCTCCTCTGTGGCAATGAATTCCACAGATTCACCACCCTCTGGCTGAAGAAATTCCTCCTCATCTCGGTTCTAAAGGGTCGTCCCTTTACTCTGAGGCTGTGCCCTCGGATCCGAGTCTCCCCGACTAATGGAAACATCCTCCCTATGTCCACTCTATCCAGGCCTTTCAGTATTCTGTAAGTTTCAATGAGATCCCCCTTCATCCTTCTAAACTCCACCCAATGGCAGGATCATGAGACAAGCAGTCATTTGTTCAAGGGATGTGGGCGTCACTGGCTAGGTCAGCATTTATTGCCTATGGGCCCTCATGTCCGATCACACAGCACCTATTATTATTGACACTCAGATGATATAATATCTTGCAAATTAAAACTATCTATTATATTTCTAGGGTGCACCTGGAACACCAGGAAAGAACGGACACAAGGTACAGTTTCCTCCAACTCTTTTTTGATGAATGATATATATTTTCGTTGTGCAGCCAAATTTCTCATTTGAAACCTGCTTCAGTTGAAGTTACGAGTGGGGTGTTCTCGGCTTAAGTTTATTTATTAGTGTCACAAGTCGGCTTACAAGGGGCATAGATCAGCTAGGTAGTCAACATCTTTTCCCAAAGGTAGGGGAGTCTAAAACTAGAGGGCATAGGTTTAAGGTGAGAGGGGAGAGATACAAAAGTGTCCAGAGGGGCAATTTTTTCACACAGAGGGTGGTGAGTGTCTGGAACAAGCTGCCAGAGGTAGTAGTAGAGGCGGGTACAATTTTTTCTTTTAAAAAGCATTTAGACAGTTACATGGGTAAGATGGGTACAGAGGGATATGGGCCAAACGTGGGCAATTGGGACTAGCTTCGAGGTTTCAAAAAAAAGGACGGCATGGACAAATTGAGCTGGAGGGCCTGTTTCCATGCTGTAAATCTCTATGACTCTATGACTCTACGTTAACGCTGCAATGAAGTTACTGTGAAAATCCCCTAGTCGCCACACTCCGGCCCCTGTTCGGGTGCACGGAGGGAGAATTTAGCATGGCCAATGCACCTAAGCAGCACGTCTTTTGGTCTGTGGGAGGAAAACGGAGAACCCAGAGAAGACACGGGGAGAACATGCGCCAGGGACCTGGGTTCGATTCCCGGCTCCTGGGATTACGGGTCACTGTCTGTGCGGAGTCTGCATGTTCTCCTCCGTGTAGGTATGGGTTTCCTCCGGGTGCTCCGGATTCCTCCCACAGTCCACGAAAGACGTGCTGATTAGGTGCATTGGCCGTGCTAAATTCTCCCTCAGTGTCCCCGAACAGGCGCCGGGGTGTGGCGACTAGGGGATTTTCACAGTAACTTCATTGCAGCGTTAATGTAAGCCTACTTGTGACACTAACCAATCAACTTCAGGATGTTCATCTGCACATGTTCAATCCTGATATTACCCAGCACGGTATATTTCAGATCTTGGTGACCAGAGTTGGTCATCGTTGCTGGCTTCTAGTTTAAAAGTCAACCGTTAATTTGTGAATCTTTACTGTTTTCCAGGGAGAGAGGGGCCCTCCAGGACCACGTGGACTACCAGTAAGATATGCACCGAGAAAGATTGTATTAATTTTCAACTCTCTTTAGATGTCATATCTGAGTTGAAAGCTTTGATCATACCTTAGATGTCGAAGTGTCAAAAGTGCAAACAGAGGGAGGCATTCATTTCTTCTGGAGGTCAATTTCAGGTTAATTGCTACAGGTGAAGGAAATTGCAGGTTAAACTGGAGCCAAAAAAATGTATCAAGGACTCAGCAATCTGATAACTCCTCTCAACTCACAGGAAGTAACCCGGAACTTATTTTTTAGGATATATTAAGACAATTTCAGCTTGGTGTTCTTCAGGTAACAGACCAGGTTAGCAAGGAAACACCACCATCATCACTGGATTCTAAAGTAAAGTTTGTTTATTAGTTACAAGAAGGCTTACATTAACGCTGCAATGAAGTTACTGTGAAATTCCCCTAGTCGCCTGTGATGACTTCAGCCAGGCTAATGAGGTTGTCTTGCTGGAGTATGAACTGCCTGATGAGTCTTAGGGCCTGATTTTACCAAAACTTGGCGCCCGTTTTTGGGCGCGTAATCGCAGTAAAGTTGGGCGTCGGGCCCACACCGCGATCTGCACCCGATTCCGAGCAGATCGCGGCTTTACCGACACCCGATTCGGGTGTGGGTCCGGCGCGTGCCCGCAGCGGGCGGCCCGACGATTTAAATGCATTTGCATGCATTTAAATCGACTTAATGAACCGCGCGCCCCACCCTACCGCCAAATCCCACTTTACCGTCTTCTGGCCCGATCCGCGTCCGCGCTGTTACCGATCTGCAAAATAAAAGTCTGAAGTCGCCGCTGCAGCTTCCGAAGAGCGGGGACAGAGACTGCAACGGCTCTCTGACCCAGGTCATCCTCTGGTCGGGGCGGGAGGGGGGTGGGAAGGGTGGGGTGGAGAGGGGGTGTGACGTCTCATCCTCTGGTCGGGGGGTTCCGCTGCCTGCGGCCGATCCCTCCTGGCACCATGACTGGTACGCTACCAGCCACAGATTACTCTTCCCTGCAGGTGCGAGAGAGCGGGAGAGTTGGCTGTGGCTGGTAGTGTACCAGTGATGGTGCCAGGAGGGATCGGCCGCAGACAGGCACCGGAACCCCCCCGACCAGAGGATGATACGTCACACCCTCTCTCCTGCCCCCCCTCCCAGGGGATAATACGTCACACCCCCTCCCCTCCCCCCCCCCCCCCCCCGCCCCCCGACCAGAGGATGAATATCAGAGAGCCGCTCTCTGTTTTCTTTCGGGCCCGGGCACACTCTGTCAGATTTTTTTCAAACTGCGCATGCGCAGTTCAGAGCTCCGATCGGTCCACCAGCGCTAAGCGCCGCCCATAGCGTGGAGCGGGCCGGAGCCGGCAAAACGCGTATGGGCGCGCTGGGAAGAGGATTCCAGGCGCGGATCTATTCGACGCCCAATTCCGGCACTTAGACTCAAAATGGTAAAATTCCCCCCTTAGTTAATGGTTAAATCAGGGAGCCTCATGCTCCCTATTTAAAGCAGGTGTGTCAGACTCCCAGCCTGCATTCAGCAGGGAGCAACTGGAGAGCTGGCTGTGTACAGATGTATAGATAGATAGATAGATAGATAGAACATTACAGCGCAGTACAGGCCCTTCAGCCCTCGATGTTGCACCGACCTGTGAAACCAATCTAAAGCCAACCTAATTGGTTTAGGTTGGAGGGTCACAGTTTTTTTTTGTTTTTTTTAACTGGTCGGTGCAACATCGTGGGCCGAAGGGCCTGTTCTGCGCTGTAATGTTCTATGTTCTATGTTCTATGTTCTAAAGCCCATCTAACCTACACTATTCCAATATCATCCATATGTTTATCCCTTACTACTCTCTGAGTAAAGAACCTACCTCTGACATCTGTCCTATATCTATGGTGTAAATAAAGTAACTTGGTGACGGGACCTTTGCCTCCATGGAGTTATTACATCACCACACATCTGGCGCCTGTTTGGTCAATGCACCTAACCAGCACATCTTTCTGACTGTGGGAGGAAACCGGAGGAAACCCATGCAGACACGGGGAGAACGTGCAAGCTCCACACAGACAGTGACCTAATCCGGGAATCGAACCCGGGTCCCTGGCGCTGTGAGGTAGCAGTGCTAACCACTGTGCCAGCCTGCCACCCCCCACCCCCCGAGCAGTACAAGGGGCTAGCCATAGAGACAAAAAACAAATCTTTAAAGAAAACCTTTTGCGAACCTGTCGGAGTTATTGGAAAACTGAATCGTGCAACTCTTCAGTTTAGGCATGTTCATGACAGATGATTGTTGTTCCATGAACATCGACGTCATCAGCCGGAAGGGAAAAAAAACAATGCACCTCTGTATTTTTGTCCAGTCACACAGGTGACACAATCGTCAGATGACTCAGATTTTATTTATGATAAGGTTGTGAGGAACATTCTCATTTCACAATGTAAGAGGATGGAATGGTTGCACAGTGGTTAGCACTGCTGCCTCTCAACGCCACGGACCCGGGTTCAATTCTAGCCTTGGGTGACTGTCTGTGTGGAGTCTGCACATTCTTCCCGTGTCTGCGTGGGTTTCCTCCGGGTGCTCCGGTTTCCTCCCACAGTCCAAAAGTGTGCAAATTAGGTGGATTGGCCATGCTAAATTGCCCCTTAATGTCCAAAGATGTGCAGGTTAGGTGGATTGGCCATGCTAAATTGCCCCTTAATGTCCAAAAATGTGCAGGTTCGGTGGATTGGCCATGCTAAATTGCCCCTTAATGTCCAAAGATGTGCAGGTTAGGTGGATTGGCCATGCTAAATTGCCCCTTAATGTCCAAAGATGTGCAGGTTAGGTGGATTGGCCATGCTAAATTGCCCCTTAATGTCCAAAAATGTGCAGGTTCGGTGGATTGGCCATGCTAAATTGCCCCTTAATGTCCAAAGATGTGCAGGTTAGGTGGATTGGCCATGCTAAATTGCCCCTTAATGTCCAAAAATGTGCAGGTTAGGTGGATTGGCCATGCTAAATTGCTCCTTGGTGTCCCAAGATATGCAGGTTAGATGGATTGGCCATGCTAAATTATCCCTTAGTGTCACAAGATGTGTGGGTTAAGTGGTTCGGCCATGCTAAATTGCCCCTTAGTGTCCATAGATGTGTAGGTTAGATGGATTAACCAGGTATGGTAAATGCATGGGGTTACTGCGATAGGGCAGGTATGTGGGTAGCACGGTGGCACAGTGGTTAGCACTGCTGCCTCATAGCATCAGGGACCCGGGTTCAATTCCAAGACTGAAGTTGGAGTCAGTGGGAAGCTGTTCCCGAGATCCTGTCTACCTTATCAGGTGGATGTCAAAGATCCCATGGCACTATTTTAAAGAAAAGCAGGGGAGTTCTCCCATGTGTCCTGATCCAAATTGAATCTTGATCGCATGATACAGGCAAAGCATACTGTTCATAGAGTACATAGAGGAGAAGGAAAGGAGAGAGTGCAGAATGTAGGGTTACAGTCACAGCTAGGGTGTAGAGAAAGATCAGCTTAATATAAGGTGTGTCCATTCAGCTTAATATAAGGTGTGACAGCAGCAGGGAAGCTGTTCTTGAGTCGGTTGATACGTGACCTCAGACTTTTGTATCTTTTTCGTAATGGAAGAAGGTGGAAGAGAGTGTGTCTGGGGTGCATGGGGGTCCTCGATTATGCTGGCTGTTTTTCCGAGGCAGCGGGAAGTGTAGACAGAGTCAATGGATGGGAGGCTGGTTTGTGTGATGGACTGGGCTATGTTCACAACCCTTTGTAGTTCCTTGTGGTCTTGGTCAGAGCAGGAGCCATACCAAGCTGTGCTACATCCGGAAAGGATGCTTTCTATGGTGCATCTGTAAAAGTTGGTGAGAGTCATGAGACCCTTGTCTAATCTCAAGGGGCCTCCAGTCTAAGCCGAGGCTGACCTCCGACAGTTGGTCAGTAATGCCCATGGAAAGGCACAATTGGCTCCCTGCCTCACGTGCTCCGGTTTCCACCCAGAGTCCAAAAGATGTGCTGGTTAGGGTGCATTGGCCGTGCTAAATTCTCCCTCAGTGTACCCGAACAGGCACCGGAGTGTGGCAACTCGGAGATTTTCACAGTAACTTCATTGCAGTGTTAATGTAAGCCTACTTGCGATTAACAAATAAACTTGTAAATAAATTTTAAATCCTAAAAATCTTATCATCCATATTGTGGAGAGTGGATACATAAGCTGTATGTTGATTTGTTTGAGTGGGTTAGATCCCAGGGTTAACGATAAATTGAATCAAGTTGGGGTTAAAAAGAGCAAAATATCTTAAACTTACTTTCGGTGATGATGTGGAGATGCTGGTGTTGGACTGGGGTGGGCACAGTAAGTAGTCTCACAACACCAGGTTAAAGTCCAACAGATTTATTTGGTAGCACGAGCTTTCGGAGCACTGCCCCTTCATCAGGTGAGTGAAGAATTGGGTTCACAAACAGGGGACATATAGGCACAGACTCAATTTACAAGATAATGGTTGGAATGCAAGTCTTAACAGGTAATCAGGTCTTTACAAGTACAGACAGTGCGAGTGGAGAGAGGGTTAAGCACAGGTTAAAGAGGTGTGAATTGTCTCAAGCCGGGACAGTTAGTCAGATTTTGCAAGCCCAGGCAAGTCATGGGGGTTACAGATAGTGCGACATGAACCCAAGATCCCAGTTGAGGCCGTCCTCATGTGTGCGGAACTTGGCTATCAGTTTCTGCTCGGTGATTCTGCGTTGTCGTGTGTCGTGAAGGCCGCCTTGGAGAACGCTTACCCGAAGATCAGAGACTGAATGCCCGTGACTGCTGAAGTGTTTCAGTGATGTTTGAGTTGGAAGACTCAGTGCCCAGACTAAGTGTTGGCGACAATGATACTATTTTAGCCAGATGCCTTGGTTTTAGTGGAAAACCTCTTGAGGTTTAAGGGGATATGGGCCACCCTGCCTCGGGGAAAGTGGGCTGGGGGATCCACCCAATGAAATTGCACACCCAGCCATTTCTGTTCCTGCCCCTAGTGGGCAGTGGTGGGAATACAAGTCCAGTCCTGGATTTCCTTTTTATGTTGCAAGGTTACCCCTGCATTGCGTGATTCCACGCTGGAGGCCGGCAGTCCTTCTGCTGCCCCAACAACAGCTGTACAAAAGGCACAGCTGCTGCACCTGGAGTTATTTTGTTTTCTCTCCAGTTTAATGCAAGTTTGATGTTACACATCAGAGATTACTGACATGCACAAGTGCCTCTCACTTCAACACAGGAAAGTCTACAAAAGCCCGCAAGATAACTGATAAGAAAAAATGGAATTTGGAACAAGTCGGGGGGAAAGACTGACAATCTCAATCTTACCTGTGCAGAATCGTAACTATTGCATTCCTGTTGCATCATAAAAGGTGGTTTCAAAGATCACACCTTGTTTGTGCCTTTACCTGAAGCAACAGTGGGGCTCTAAGATCAAGGGGAGGTGATGGCCTAGTGGTATTATCGCTAGGCTATTAATCCAGAAACTCAGCTAATGTTCTGGGGGACCCGGGTTCAAATCCCACCACGGCAGATGGTGGAATTTGAATTCAGTAAAAACAAATCTGGAATTAAGAATCTACTGATGACCATTGTCAGAAAAACCCATCTGGTTCCCTTTCGGGAAGGAAATCTGCCATCCTTACCCAGTCTGGCCTATATGTGACACAGCAATGTGGTTGACTCTCAAGTGCCTTGGGGCAACAAGATATGAGGAATAAATGCTGGCAAAGCCAGCGACGCCCATGTCCCACGGATGAATAAAAAAAATTGATGGTTGCATTGTGCAGGGAAATTGGATTCTATGGACTGATATAGAAGGAGCAAACTGGAAGCTTATTAAGGCCATCCACAAATATTAAATTTATAGATGGTCAATTGCGGCCTTGAGTGACTGTCTGTGTGGAGTTTGTATGTTTTCCCCGTGTCTGCGTGGGTTTCCTCCGGGTGCTCCGGTTTCCTCCCACAGTCCAAAGACGTGCTGGTTAGGTGGGTTGACCATGCTAAATTGCCCCTTAGTGTCCAAAGATGGGGCCATGCCAAAATTGCCCCTTAGTGTCCCAAGATGGTGCCATGCTAAATTGCCCCTTCGTGTTCAAAGATGTGCACGTTAGGTGGATTGGCCATGTTAAATTATCCCTTAGTGTCCAAAGATGTGCAGGTTAGGTGGATTGGCCATGCTAAATTATCCCTTAGTGTGCAAAGATGTGCAGGTTAGGTGGATTGGCCATGTTAAATTGCCCCTTAGTGTCCAAAGATGTGTGGGTTAGGTGGATTGGCCATGCTAAATTGCCCCTTACTGTCCAAAGATGTTCAGGTTAGGTGTATTGGCCATTCTAAATTACCCTTTAGTGTCCAAAGATGTGCAGGTTAAGTGGATTGGCCATGATAAATTGCCCCTTAATGTCCAAAGATGTGTAGGTTAGATGTATTGGCCATGCTAAATTGCCCCTTAATGTCCAAAGATGTGCAGGTTAGGTGGACTGGCCATGCTAAGTTGCCCCTTAGTGTCCAAAGATGTATAGGTTAGATGTATTGGCCATGCTAAATTGCCCCTTAATGTCCAAAGATGTGCAGGTTAGTTGGAGAGAGAACAATATAACTCCAGGTGCAACAGCTGTGCCTTTTGTGCAGCTGTTGTCAAGGCAACGGAAGGACTGCCGGCCTCCAGTGTGGAGTCGTGCAATGCAGAGTGCGGGGGTAACCTCGCAACACGAAGAGGAATCAGGGATTGGGTGCGGGAAGTCCTCAGTAAGATGCTCTGTTAGTGGGTTGGTGTGGACAAAATGGGCCGAATGGCCTTCTTCTGCACTGTAGAGATTGTATGACTCTATGGTTCTATTCTAAGATATGAAGAAAGTTAAATATTCTCATTGAAGAGCATTGTATGGAGGCGGCACGGTAGCACAGTGGTTAGCACTGCTGCTTCACAGCTCCAGGGTCCTGGGTTCGATTCCCGGCTCGGGTCACTGTCTGTGTGGAGTTTGCACATTCTCCTCGTGTCTGCGTGGGTTTCCTCCGGGTGCTCCGGTTTCCTCCCACAGTCCAAAGATGTGCGGGTTAGGTTGATTGGCCAGGTTAAAAAAAAAATTGCCCCTTAGAGTCCTGAGATGCGTAGGTTAGAGGGATTAGTGGGTTAAAATATGTGGGGGTAGGGCCTGGGTGGGATTGTGGTCGGTACAGACTCGATGGGCCGAATGGCCTCCTTCTGCACTGTAGGGTTTCTATGATTCTATGAGTTAGCTAGGAGAGAGGGAGGAAGTTACTGATGGACCATTTTATTCTTGTACTGCATTTTATTTTATTAAAGGGCCCTCCTGGATCCTTTGACTTTCTCCTACTGATGATGGCTGACATCAGGCATGATATAATTGAACTTCAGGAGCAAGTGTTTGGCGAACAGCGAGGCTTTACCATCGACAGTCTGCCCCTTGACACACAAGACGCAGGATCTGGGCAAGAGAAGGTGTTCCCTACACACCCTGGTAGCCACAACAGGTGACCAGACCTTCCAAGATGTTGAAAAAACACCTCATCTTCTGTCCGCTATCTCATTGTATTTTTATGTGAATTAATCAGACCACATCAATATTCTCCTACTGTGCCACAAACTACTTACATAATGAAATGAATGTACAATACTTAGTTGATATTTATCTGTGCCAAAGTGGGGCGCTTAATCGATGCTGCCCACGTCCTATCCCACACACACCCTTGTCCCTTTCTTCTCCTTCGGTAACCAAAACGTATTGAGTTCAAAGTCCTTTTTCCTACTAATTCGCGGGTATGGCAAGACCTGTGTTTGATCCCCATCTCTAGTTACCCTTGAGAAGGTGACGGTGAGATGCTTTCTTGAACCACTTCAGTCCATGTGGTGTCGGTAAACCCACAATGCTGCTAATAAGAGAGTTCCAGCATTTGACCCTTCGACGGTCAAGGGTCGGTGAGATATTTCCAAGCCAGGATGGTGTGTGGCTTGGTGGGGAACTTGCAGGTCGTGGTGTTCCCATGTGCAAGTGCCCGCGTCTTTTCAGGTGGCAGAGGTCACAGCTTTCGAAGGAGCCTTAAAGACCAAGGAACAAAGAACAAAGAAAATTACAGCACAGGAACAGGCCCTTTGGCCCTCCAAGCCTGCACTGACCATGCTGCCCGACTGAAGGGGGACCATCCTATTCCCATCCTATTCGTGTATTTGTCCAGATGCCCCTTAAAAGTCACTATCGTATCTACTTCCCCTGGCAGCAAGTTCCAGGCACCCACCACCCTCTGTGTAAAAAACTTGCCTCGTACATCTCCTTTAAACCTTGCCCCTCGCACCTTAAACCTATGCCCCCCCCTAGTAATTGACTCTTCCACTGGGAAGAAGCTTCTGACTATCCAGTCTGCCCAAGCCCTTCTGCAAGGCATATTGTAGATGGTCCACACTGCTGTCACTGTACACCAGAGAGGGAATGTTTAATTTGGTGGTTGAGAGGCTAAGCAAATGGGCTGCTTTGTTCCGAATGGTGTCCAACTTTTTGATTGGTGCTGGAGCCACAGCGTGGCCGAGCGGTCTAAGGCGCTGGATTGCGATTCCAGTCTCTGCGGGGGCGTGGGTTCGAATCCTAGAGCTGCCAGATTTGATTTGAGTTTTTGGGCGGCACGGTGGCCCAGTGGTTAGCACTGCTGCCTCACAGCTCCAGGGACCCGGGTTCGATTCCCGGCTTGGGTCACTGACTGTGTGGAGTTTGCACGTTCTCCCCGTGTCTGTGTGGGTTTCCTCCGGGTGCTCCGGTTTCCTCCCACAGTCCAAAAGACGTGCTGGTTAGGTGCATTGGCCATGCTAAATTCTCCGTCAGTGTAACGAAACAGGCACTGAAGTGTGGCAACTAGGGGATGTCTCATAGTAACTTCATTGCCGTGTTAATGCAAGTCTTATCTGTGACTAATAAATAAACTTTTCAAATGGCAAGTTTTCTGCCACACTTGTGCCTCTTCACAATTCCCTCCAGGGCCTTGTCTTCACTGTTTACTTCTTGAATAGTAAGAAGTCTCACAACACCAGGTTAAAGTCCAACAGGTTTATTTGGTAGCAAATACCATAAGCTTTCGGAGCGCTGCTCCTTCGTCAGATGGAGTGGATATCTGTTCTCGAATACTTCTTGAATACCAGCCTCCACACCTAACTCTTCCAACTCTGGCCACATTCACATCAGTTCCATAACTGAGGGCGGCACGGTGGCACAGTGGTCAGCACTGCTACCTCACAGCGCCAGGGAACCCGAGTTCGATTCCCGGCTTGGATCACCGTCTGCGCGGAGTCTGCACGTTCTCCTCGTGTCTGCATGGGTTTCCTCCCGGTGCTCCGGTTTCCTCCCTCATTCTCATATGTTCCAAAGAATAAAGTCCCAGCCTGGCCAACCTCTCCCTCTAACTCAGGCCCACTAGTCCTGGCAACATCCTTGCAAATCTTCTCCGCGCTCTTTCCAGTTTATCGATCACCTACGCAAAAGGGGCAAACAGAGGGATCTCCTACATGTTCGTTCAGACATAATGTGGTGATGCCGGCATTGGTTTGGGGTAAACACAGTAAGAGGTCTCACAACGACCAGGTTAAAGTCCAACAGGTTTATTTGGCAGCACAAGCTTTCGGAGTCTCGCTCCTTCTTCAGGTGAGTGTTTACACCTGTTGTGAAACTTCTTACCATTCAGACATACACAGCTGGGTTCCATACTTTCTTCAAGGTTGGGCTAGATACGTAGAACGTGGTGACACATAGGGCAGAATTCTCTGGCCGTGATGGTGTAAAAGCCGGAAATTCCCGCCTGACCGTCAATGGCCTTTCACATTCTCCGCAACCCGCCCGCTAAAATTCCAGGATTGGGCAGGATGGGAGAATTCCAGCCATAGACTGGCTGCTCCCAGAAATTACGGGCTGGCCTACCTCCAAATGGAAGCTTGCTCTGGTGGTGCAGCTCACTTATATGCTGGAACCCACAGCCAGTTTCCTAACTCATTTTTAGATCATTACCTATGCATCTGATATTAAAGATCGCGCGCAGAATCCTGTCCACAAAACCTTGCTTCCTGTCACCATTTCTGGTCACACTTCATAGAAACCCTACAGCGCAGAAAGAGGCCATTTGGCCCATCGAGTCTGCACCGACCACAATCCCACCCAGGCCCTACCCCCATATCCCCCCGCTAATCCCTCTAACCTACGCATCTCAGGGCACTAAGGGGCAATTTTAGCATGGCCAATCAACCTAACCCGCACATCTTTCAGATTGTGGAAGGAAACCGGAGCACCCGGAGGGAAACCCACGCAGACACGAGGAGAACGTGCAAACTCCACACAGACAGTGACCCGAGCCGGGAATCGAACGCGGGTCCCTGGAGCTGTGAAGCAGCAGTGCTAACCACTGCTCTACCGTGCCGCCCTGTGGTGTCAGTGTTGTGAATTGGTATGTCAACATTTCCCGCAAAAAACTTCTTTTGTCACAATACAATCCCAGGTTCTGGCAATTATACGGCCCTCTGGAGACGTTCCCCAATCATCTCCAACACTGTTTGTGAGCAAAAGGTTCATATTTAATAATCAACAGTGGAAAACGTTACTGGCAATTCATTCCACTTTATAAAGAGGGAAAGACAGCCTCACCAAAGAATGTTAAAGTTTATGAAGCTAATTTGAAACTACTTCCTTGTAAAATATCCAAATAATGGTGTTTGCTGATGTTCCAATGATTTGTATCTCAGGTTTACAGTATTCTTAAAGTCTTCATGTTTGATTATGCATTTGTCTGATTATAGTATGAAATGTATACTCAGGTATCTATTGAGAAATTATATTTCAATTTGTTCTATTTTGTACACCTGTCAACTTTATCTATCCCTTCACGGATTGCTAATACTTCACTTCGATTGCCAGCCGGAAGAGTAAAGAAATGGAGCAGGAAAGCAGCAGTGAAGAAACTTCACGGGCTCTCGATCTTCCCTGTTATTTTGTGTGTTTGACAGTCATTTCACGTAGAATCATAGAATCCCTACAGTGCGGAAGGAGGCCATTCGGCCCATCGAGGCTGCACTGGCCACAATCCCACCCAGGCCCTATTCCCATAACTCCACATATTTACCCTGCTAATCCCCTGACATTAGGGTCAATTCCGCACGGCCCATCAACCCAACCCGCACATCTTTGGACTGTGGGAGGAAACCGGAGCACCCGGAGGAAACCCACACAGACACGGGGAGAATGCGCAAACTCCACACAGACAGTGACCCAAGCTGGGAATCGCACCCAGGTCCCTGGCACTGTGAGGCAGCAGTTGCTAACCACTGTGCTACCATGCCAACGTGGAACGTTTGTTCCATTTACTTATTCAGCACAGTGGAGCACTCTCTGATGACTTGTTGACAACTAACAAGTAAGAGTTACATTAACACTGCAATGAAGTTACTGTGAAAATCCCCGGCGCCTGTGCAGGTACACTGAGGGAGAATTTAGCATGGCCAATGCACCTAACCAGCACGTCTTTCAGACTGTGGGAGGAAACCAGAGCACCCGGAGGAAACCCATGCAGACACAGGGGGAACGTGCAAACTCCACACAGACAGTGACCCAAGGTTGGAATCGAACCCGGGTCCCTGGCCCTGTGAGGTAGCAGTACTAACCACTGTGCCACCGTACTGCCCCGCTATCGCATCTGATAGTGACAGTCCCAAACTGGGCAGGAGTGGGCTGTCACAAACTGGACTTGAGTGTGCCAGTTCCGGGAGGGGGTGAGGGAATTATGCAGGTTCTGCTCAAGGTATCTCCCTTGAGCTATGAGGCAGCAGTGCGAACCACTGGGCCACCATGCTGTCCCGTGTCCGCGTGGGTTTCCTCACAGCACAGTAAGAAGTCTCACAACACCAGGTTAAAGTCCAACAGGTTTATTTGGTAGCAAATACCATAAGCTTTCGGAGCACAGCTCCTTCGTCAGATGGAGTGGATATCTGTTCTCAAACAGTGCAAACAGACACAGAAATCAAATTACAGAATACTGATTAGAATGCAAATCTCTACAGCCAGCCAGGTCTTAAAGGTACAGACAATGTGGGTGGAGGGAGCATTCAACACAGGTTAAAGAGATGTGTATTGTCTCCAGACAGAACAGCTAGTGAAATTCTGCAAGTCCAGGAGGCAAGCTGTGGGGGTTACTGATAATGTGACATAAATCCAACATCCCAGTTTAGGCCGTCCTCATGTGTGCGGAACTTGGCTATCAGTTTCTGCTCAGCGACTCTGCGCTGTCGTGTAGGCCGCCTTGGAGAACGCTTACCTGAAGATCCAAGGCTGAATGCCCGTGACTGCTGAAGTGCTCCCCCACAGGAAGAGAACACCTGGTGATTGTCGAGCGGTGTTCATTCATCCATTGTCGTAGCGTCTGCATGGTTTCCCCAATGTACCATGCCTCGGGACATCCTTTCTTGCAGCGTATCAGGTAGACAACGTTGGCCGAGTTGCAAGAGTAGGTACCGTGTACCTGGTAGATGGTGTTCTCACGTGAGATGATGGCATCCGTGTCGATGATCCGGCACGTCTTACAGAGGTTGCTGTGGCAGGGTTGTGTGGTGTCGTGGTCACTGTTCTCCTGAAGGCTGGGTAGTTTGCTCACAGCGCCAGGGACCCGGGTTCGATTCCCGGCTTGGGTGACTGTCTGTGCAGAGTCTGCATGTTTTCCCCCATGCCTGCGTGGGTTTCCTCCGGGTGCTCTGGTTTCCTCCCACACTCCAATAGATGTGATGATTGGATGCATTGGCCATGCTAAATTCTCCCATAGTGTCCCAAACAGGCGCCGGAGTGTGGCGACTCAGGGATTTTCACAGTAACTTCATTGCAGTGTTAATATAAACTTACTTGTGACACTAATAAATAACCCTATCTTTGGAGGGAACACACAGACACAGGGAGAATGGACAAATTCCACACAGACAGTGGCCCGAGGCTAGAATTGAACTTGGTTCTCCGGCGCTGTGAAGCAGCAGTTCTAACCATTGTGCCACCGTGCTGTCTGCACATCCTAGTGTAATTTTCCAGTGGTCTCCAACCCTGGCTCACCTAAGACTACGATTGGTGTTCACGTCTTTCATATAATGCCATGAGAGGTCTATTTAAGGGTATGCCGATGTATGTGACTATGGTACATAAGAACTAGGGCTAGAACATAAGAACTAGGAGCAGGAGGAGGCCATCTGGCCCCTCAAGCCTGCTCCGCCATTCAGTAAGATCATAGCTGATCTTTTTGTGGACTCAGCTCTACTTACCTGCCCGCTCACCATAACCCTTAATTCCTTTACTGTTCAAAAATGTATCTATCCTTGCCTTAAAAACACTCAATGAGGTAGCCTCAACTGCTTCACTGGGCAGGGAATTCCACACATTCACATCCCTTTGGGTGAAGAAGTTCCTCTTCAACTCAGTCCTAAATCTGCTCCCCCTTATTTTGAGGCCATGTCCCCTAGTTCTAGTTTCACTTGCCAGTGGAACCAACCTCCCTGCTTCTATCTTATCCATTCTCTTCATAATCTTAAATGTTTAGTCTTATATGTGCGTTTGTGAATATACACACGAACATAACTCACGTTGATGCGAGGTGCACACTTGTGAGAGAGAAAAACAGCAAGAGACCTGAAGGTAACAACCCCAGATTTCTTTAATGGTCTATTTATGAGAAGCTAGGGCAATCTTAGACCAACAATCCATTCCTCCCAACAGACTGTATGCACGTTATGCAGCGAGATTAACAATTCCTAATTCATCTAACCTCCTGAGGGAGTTGTTTAAGCACAGGTAAAACTGGTGGGAAAATAACACTGAACTTTGTCACAATTCAATCAAACAAAAATGCCAGTGAATTTAATCTCCAAAACAATCTGCGTTATTCATCCCTGCCCGATTACATTCCACAGATGATATTTTTATTAAAATTAGAACAGGATGTCTCAGAGGCATTTCATCTGTATCTGCTTCATGCCTTCAATCCTATGCTCACCAGATAATGGGCGGCAAGGTGGCATAGTGGTTAGCACTGCTGCCTCAGGGACCCGGGTTCAATTCCAGCCTTCAGTCACTGTCTGCATGGAGAGTCCGCGCTTTCTCCCTGTGTCTATGTGGGTTTCCTCCGGGTCCTCTTTTTAAAAATTCATACATGGGACATGGGCGTCGCTGGCTGGGCCGGCATTTATTGCCCATCCCTAGTTGCCCTTGATTAGGCCATTTCAGAGGGCAGTTGAGAGTCAACCACATTCCTGTGGCTCTGGAGTCACATGTAGGCCAGACCGGGTAAGGACAGCAGACTTCCTTCCCTAAAGGACATTAGTGAACCAGATGGGTTTTTCCGACAATGGTTTCGTGGGCGTCAGTAGATTCTTAATTCCAGATTTTTTTTTATTGAATTCAAATTCCACCATCTGCCGTGGCGGGATTGGAACCCGGGTCCCAGAACGTTAGCTGAGTTTCTGGATTAAAGGCCTAGCGGTAATACCACTAGTCCATCGCCTCCCTGAGGTTAGGTTGATTAACTATGCTAAAATGCCCCTTAAAGGAGCAGATTAAATACGTGGGCTTGTGGAAAATGGGGGGGATAGGGCCTGGGTGGGATTGTGGTCGGTGCAGGCTCGATGGGCCGAATGGCCTCCTTCTGCACTGTAGGGATTTTCTGATCCTCGTCACCCAGCTCTTTTTCTAAAGTTATTTGTTGCCATAAAAACAAAATGCTGGAGAACTCAGCAGGTCTGGCAGCATCTGTGGAAAGAGGGACAGAGTTAATGCTTCGCGTCCTTGGAACCGGAGAGACATAAGATCCGTCAGATCCCCGGCATCCATAGTAATTTGATTTTGTGGGTGCCTAACTGTTGTTCTAAGTATACCATTTTAGGTACCTGCTACTTTTGGAGAATGGGAGTTGTTTTTTTTCCCCCTCAGTCTGCAGTGTTGTTTCAATCTTGACTATTTTCCTGGCGCGGTGGTTAACACTGCTGCCTCACAGCACCAGGGTCCCGGGTTCGATTCCCGGCTTGGGTCACTGTCTGTGTGGAGTCTGCACGTTCTCCCCGTGTCTGCGTGGGTTTCCTCCGGGTGCTCCGGTTTCCTCCCACAATCTGAAAGACATGCTGGTTAGGGTGGATTGGCCGTGCTAAATTCTCCCTCAGTGTCCCCGAACAGGCGCCGGAGTGTGGCGAATGGGGAAATTTCACAGTAACTTCATTGAGGTGTTAATATAAGCCATACTTGTGACTAATAAATTAACTTTCCTTTACTTTAACTTCACAAACTCCCTGCTCATTCTTTTTTCAAATCTCCAATTTTGTTCCTTGGTGTCCCTGAGTTTACTGGTAATTGTATCCAGTGCATCCATAACAGGTCCCCCCAGCCAGCAAAGGTTCATAGAAATCATAGAAACCCTACAGTGCAGAAGGAGGCCATTCGGCCCATCGAGTCTGCACCGACCACAATCCCACCCAGGCCCCACCCCCACATATTTACCCACTAATCCCTCTAACCTACGCATTTTAGGATTCTAAGGGGCAATTTTTAACCTGGCCAATCAACCTAACCCGCACATCTTTGGACTGTGGGAGGAAACCGGAGCACCCGGAGGAAACCCACGCAGACACGAGGAGAAAGTGCAAACTCCACACAGACAGTTGCCGACCGACAAACATGCTTTCCTGGTACAAAATCACTGGGCACACAAAGCAACTACGACATCGTTCCATCTTACTACGGCTCACAAAGTCCTGCAGTTTGTTCATTTGAACTGTGCTCTCAAACTTGTCCTTGTCACCCTCTGTGCTTGCATACTCCATGAAGATGATGTGGTGGGGGTAATGTCCACAAAGCTCTCCATTTGAGTTCTGAATCACACTGAATATATAGGGATGCTTGATTAATTCACTCGGGAGGCTGGATCGCACCCGGGAAATAAAGGCTTTTATTAGTAACAAGAATGGAGCATACTGCTTAACAATACAATCCCAGACTAAAGGGTCACCAGGCAGTGCAGTGACCTTTATACTCCTATAGGAAGGCGGAGCCAACCAGAGTGTACCACAGAACAATACCAACAGGTGGAACACCCCAACCCTAACCCCAACAGTAACAAGAGTAACATATGTACAAGTACCCATAGTGATAACCATCTATGGTTCAGTACCCATAGTGGTAACCATCTATGGTTCACCACACATAGTCACTCCTGAACAATTCCTGGCAGCGATTCTCAAGTTTACCAAAATAAACCTAAGTTTATTTATTAGTGTCACAAGTAGGCTTACATTAACACTGCAATGAAGTTACTGTGAAAATCCCCTAGTCGCCACACTCTGGCCCCTGTTCGGGTACACTGAGGGAGAATTTAGTACGGCCAATGCATCTAACCAGCACGTCTTTCAGACTGTGGGAGGAAACCCACGCAGACACGGGGAGAACGTGCAGACTCCGCACAGACAGTGACCCAAGTCGGGAATCAAACCTGGGTCCCTGGCGCTGAGAGGCAGCAGTGCTAACCACTGTGCCACCGTGCCACCCTAACTAGATTGGTTCCATGTTTCCCATCACCTCACTGACATTCATGTCAAGAACTTACGAACTCATGGAATCAGGGAGAATTAGCATCAATACTTCAAGTACGTTTTGTTGCCTTATCACTGAGCACCATGGTGGCACAGTGGTTAGCACTGCTGCCTCACAGCTCCTGGGACCTGGGTTCGATTCCCGGCTTAGGTCACTGTCTGTGTGGAGCCCGCACATTCTCCCCATGTCTGTGTGGGTTTCCTCCAGGTGCTTTGGTTTCCTCCCACAGTACGAAGATGTGTGGGTTAGGTGGATTGGCTATGTTAAATTTAAAGTTTTAAAACAGTAAAGTTTATTTATTAGTCACAGGTAAGGCTTACATTAACACTGCAATGAAGTTACTGTGAAATTCCCCTAGTCGCCACACTCCGGTGCCTGTTCGGGTCAATGCACCTAACCAGCACGCTTTCAGACTGGGGGAGGAAACCGGGGCACCCGGAGGAAACCCACGCAGACACGGGGAGAACGTGCAGACTCCACACAGACAGTGACCCAAGCCAGGAATCGAACCTGGGACTCAGGCGCTGTGAAGCAGCAGTGCTAACCACTGTGCCACCCTGAAATTGACCCTTAGTGTCCCGGGATGTGTATGATTTTAGAGAGATTAGCGGGGTGGGGTTATGGGGATAGGGCCTGGGTGGGATTGTTGTCGGTGCAGACTCGATGGGCCGAATGAATCATAGAATCATAGAAACATAGAATCATAGAAACCCTACAGTGCAGAAGGAGGCCATTCGGCCCATCGAGTCTGCACCGACCACAATCCCACCCAGGCCCCACCCCCACATATTTACCCACTAATCCCTCTAACCTACGCATCTCAGGGCTCTAAGGGGCAATTTTTAACCTGGCCAATCAACCTAACCCGCACATCTTTGGACTGTGGGAGGAAACCGGAGCACCCGGAGGAAACCCACGCAGACACGAGGAGAATGTGCAAACTCCACACAGACAGTGACCCGAGCCGGGAATCGAACCCAGGACCCTGGAGCTGTGAAGCAGCAGTGCTAACCACTGTGCTACCGTGGCCTCCTTCTGCACTGTAGGGATTCTATGAGATCACTCATAGGATGTATGATTTTGCCTTTGTGGCTGGTATTGATGTATACTGTGGTACCTCAAGGAACACACCCTTATCTATGACCTCCTGCCTCTCATTTCCATCTCCAGCTATGTATACTTTTGAGGGCTGGACTGCCTCAGGGGAGGTGCAACCCTGCCATAGAGTCCCACTGAATTAGTGTTGCATTTTCAATGGGGCATTCGTGACTCAGGTAAACGGAGAATGGCTGGGATCCCAGAATCAACTGCCGTGTCGGCTATGTTGTTATCCTTCATCAGTTGTCACAGGAATTTTAACTGATAAGAACTACAAGTACACGCAAAGCCTGAGACATCATTGAAACTTCCTTTAAATGCACGGGGATAGAAAGGTATTTTAAATTGTAATCAATGCAAAGAAAATGTAATGAAACACAGCAATGATTTATATTTATATATATACACTTATATGTGTGTGGTCACCCATTTATCAGCTGGTAGCACTTTACATCTGACTGAAGACTGAGGGTTCGTGCACTGTGGCACAACCAGTGCCACTGGTTGTATCACAGCTTGGTATGGCTCCTGCTCTGCCCAAGACCACAAGGAACTACAAAAGGTCATGAATGTAGCCCAATCCATCACGCAAACCAGCCTCCCATCATTGACTCTGTCTACACTTCCCGCTGCCTCGGCAAAGCAGCCAGCATAATTAAGGACCCCACGCACCCCGGACATTCTCTCTTCCACCTTCTTCTGTCGGGATAAAGATACAAAAGTCTGAGGTCACGTACCGACCGACTCAAGAACAGCTTCTTCCCTGCTGCCGTCAGACCTTTGAATGGACCTACCTTGCATTAAGCTGATCTTTCTCCACACCCTAGCTATGACTGTAACACTACGTTCTGCACCCTCTCCTTTCCTTCTTTATGAACGGTATGCTTTGTCTGTGAAGCGCACAAGAAACAATACTTTTCACTGTATGCTAATACATGTGATAATAATAAATCAAATCAAATCAGTCACAGCAGGGAATGCGAATTGAGAGATTAATGGTGGGACACTAGGCCAAGGCACTCCCTGCACGTTCAGGCAGAGGAAGATCCCACAGTACAACGCCAAGAGGAGAAAGGAGCTGTCGCAGTGTCAAGCCTGTTAAAGGATCCAAGACATGTGGTGAAGTATGAAAGCAGACTAGATGCAGATCATGTTCTCGATAGGAGGTACGTTCACGGAACGCAGCATTAGCCATCTCTCTGCCTCCTGCCAAAATTAGGATTTCTGACAGGCAAGGGATATGGAGGCAAAATGAATTGAGATAAGATGGCACGGTGGCACAGTGGTTGGCACTGCTGTCTCACAGCGCTAGGGACCCAGGTTCAATTTCTGGCTTGGGTCTCCGTCTGTACGGAGTCTGCATCTTGTCCTCCGGGTGATCCGTTTTTCCTCTCACACTGGTTAGGCAGATTGGCCATGCTAAATTCTCCCTCAGTGTACCCAAACAGGCACTGGAGTGTGGCGACCATGGGATTTTTTACTGACAGACACCGCATTCTCCCTCTCCCAGGCACAAGCAAGGGGGACTGAAATAAGGGCCCAAATGACCTCCTCAAACATGGCCACCTTGGCCAGGTCCAGGAGCATTCAAACACATGAGTTAGGAACAGGAGTAGGCCATTCAGCCCCTCGAGCCTGCTACGCCATTCAGTAAGAACATGGCTAATCTGAGTGTGGCCTCAACTCCACATTCCGCTTGCCCCCAATAACCTTTGACTCGCTTGTTAGCCAATCGACAGAAAATGCTGGAAAATCTCAGCAGGTCTGACAGCAGAAAGTAGGGCCAACATTTTGAGTCTAGATGACCCTTTGTCACGAAGGGTCTTCCAGACTCGAAATGTTGGCTCTATTCTCTCTCCACAGATGCTGTCAGACCCGCTGAGATTTTCCAGCATTCTTCTGTTTTTGTCTCAGATTCCAGCATCCGCAGTATTTTGCGTTTATGTTAGTCAATCGAACCCGGGTTCCTGGCGCTGTGACGCAGCAGTGCCAACCACTGTGCCACCGGACAGCATAATGACCTGGGTTCAATCCCAGCTTTGGGAAACTGTCTGTTATCCAAAGTGGAGTTTGCATGTTCTCCTCATGTCTGCGTGGGTTTCCTCCAGGTGCTCTGGTTTCCTCCCACAGTCCAAAGATGTGCAGGTTAGATGGATTGGCCACGCTAAATTGTCCCTTAGTGTCCAAAGATGTGTAGGTTAGGTGGATTGGCCATGCTAAATTGTCCCTTAGTGTCCAAAGATGTGTAGGTTAGGTGGATTGGCCATGCTAAATTGTCCCTTAGTGTCCAAAGATCTGCAGGTTAGGTGGATTGGTCTTGCTAAATTGTCCCTTAGTGTCCAAAGATCTGCAGGTTAGGTGGATTGGCCATGCTAAATTGTCCTTTAGTGTCCAAAGATCTGCAGGTTAGGTGGATTGGCCATGCTAGATTGCCCCTTAGTGTCAGGGGGATTAGCAGGGTTCGGGGATAGGGCCTGGGTGGGATTGTTGTCAGTGCAGGTTTGATGGACCGAATGGCCTCCTCCTGCACTGTAGGGATTCTATGATTCCCCAACAGTGACAATGAGCCTACATCAGAAGCCGGTCAGAAAAGCATAGCCACAAAGCTTGCGAGTGATGGTAAGAATTTCGGTGTGAACTCCCCTCAATTTGCGCCCACACATGCAAGCACATACCAGCAGGGGTCATTGCAAAGGAACCTGGCTGATTTTTCACTTGGCTTTGGAATGTTTCAGGCCAATCACAGAACTCCCACTTCAGCCCAGGCTCAGAGCGATTGGAATAGGAATCAAATCTGGGAGTTTCTGCTTCAAACCCGCCTTTACAAACAACCAAAGGGTCAGAGTTTGTCTGTTAATTAAATCTGGCACCGAGCCAAAATGCAAACTTGGAGCGAAGGAAGAAGTGAATTGTTACTAAAGACCATATTACACTCTTAGGCCATAAGACATAGGAACAGAATTAGGCCACTCGGCCCATCGAGTCTGCTCCGCCATTCAATCATGGCTGATATTTTTCTCATCCCCATTCTCCTGCCTTTACCTCATAACCCCTGATCCCCTTATTAATCAAGAACCTATCTATCTCTGTCTTAAAGACACTCAATGACCCGGCCTCCACAGCCTTCTGCGGCAAAGAGTTCCACAGATTCACCACTCTCTGGCTGAATAAATTCCTCCTCATCTCTGTTTTAAAGGATCGTCTCTTTAGCCTGAGGTTGTGCCCTCTGGTTCTAGTTTTTCCTACTAGTGGAAACATCCTCTCCAGGTCCACTCTATCCAGGCCTCGCAGTATCCTGTAAGTTTCAATAAGATCCCTGCTCATCCTTCTAAACTCCAACGAGTACAGACCCAGAGTCCTCAACCATTCCCCATATTCCTCATGCCTCTTGCTGCAACAGTTATGGAAGAGATCTCTAATTTTACTGGTCAGTACATATTTGTTTACAGATAGTGACCAGTAACTAAGACCAATATTTTTCAACATAGTTAGTGATTGTAAATGGTCAGAATTGCTTTTTACTTTATACTCCATCCTTAAAGTTACAAAACCAATGCTCAGAATGGAGTGGCCAAACCCAAATCCATTCCTTGCTTGCTCCAAAAAACAAACCCAAATTCTAATTGAATCCAATTCAAGGTCCCATAGGAGACTCAGACAAGATCCAAGCTGACAAAATAAGCTATTGCATCGCATCTTGGATTTGATCTGACACTTGATCTTAGCCAAAAGGCCGAGAAGTTGGAATTAACCTTATTGATTGGCACAATTTCTATTCATTCATGGGACATGGGCATCGCTGGCTGGGTTGGCATTTATTGCCCATCCCTCGTTGCCCTTGTTCAGAGGGAGGTTGAGAGTCAACCACATGGCTGTGGCCCTGGAGTCACATCAAGTCCAGACCAGGTAAGGACGGCAGATTTCATAGAATCCCACAGTGCAGAAGCAGGCCATTCGACCCGTCGAGCCTGCACCGACCACAATCCCACTCAGCCCCCATCGCCCCATGCATTTACCCTAGCCGCCCGACACTAAGGGACAATTTAGCACGGCCAATCCACCTAACTTGTTTGGGCTGTGGGAGGAAACCGGAGGAAACCCACGCAGACACAGGGAGAACGTGCAAAGTCCAGACAGGCAGTGACCCAAGTTGGGAATCGAACCCAGGTCCCTGGCACTGTGAGGCAGCAGTGCTAACCACTGCAATTTCCTTCCCTTAAGGATATTAGTGAACCAGATGGGTTTTTCCAATTGACAATGGTTTCATGGTCATCAGTAGATTCTTAACTCCAGATTTTTTTTGTTGAATTCAAATTCCATCATCTGCCGTGGCGGAATTCAAACCCGGGTCCCCAGAACATTAGCTGAGTTTCTGAATTAACAGTCTAGCGATAATACCATTAGAACTTCCACAGGCTCATGGATCAACATAATCTTCGACAGCCATATGTTCCATCCCTTTTTGATCATGTTGTCAACCACCTCACCTTTACCTGTCCATGGTCCTGTCCACCCTTGCGTGCACCCATGACGTTTTATTAACATAAAAACTGCCCTTAAAGTGCAAGTACAGGCAAAAAGGATTAGATAAAATAAATTGGGGTGCGGCAAGGGAGGATCTTCTAAGAATGGAAGGAATGAAACAGTTACAGTGGGGAAGGTGGCCAGTCAGTGCACATTTTTCACATTTCACCCCGCCAGCCTCCGCATGCAAAGCATAATCCTCCGCCATTTTCGCCAACTCCAGCGTGATGCCACCACCAAACACATCTTCCCTTCACTCCCTCTGTCAGCATTCCGCAGAGACCGTTCCCTCTGGGATAACCTAGTCCACTCCTCCACTATACCCAACACCTCTCCTGTCACTCACGGCACCTTCTCATGCAATGGCAGAAGGTGTAACACCTGCCCCTTTACCTCTTCCATGCTCACCATCCAAGGTCCAAAACACTCATTCCAGGTTAAGCAGCGTGTCACTTGCCCCTCTTCCAATTTGGTCTAATGCATTCGCTGCTCCCAATGTGGTCTCCTCTATATCGGAGAGACCAAGCGTAGACTGGGTGATCGCTTCGCTGAGCACCTTCAGTCTGTGCGCAATCAGGACCCTGACCTTCCGGTTGCTGCCATTTTAACACACGATCCTGCTCCCGTGCCCACATGTCTGTCCTTGGCTTGCTGCAATGTGAAGCTCAGTGCAAACTGGAGGAACAGCATCTCATCTTCCAGCTCGGCACTTTACAGCCTTCCGGTCTCAACATCGAATTCAACAACTTCAGATGATTTGCTCTACCCCACCTCCACCCCCTTTGTTTTCATTCTATTTTATTTAATTTTTTACTGTTCTCTACCTTTTATTTCTTTATGGTCTTTCTTCATTTTTCTTTCCTCCCCCCACTCTTTCCTTCCCCCTATTTCATCCCCCTTTCCTTACCTTTTCTCCCCCGCTTCCCCTTTTCTACATTCTCCCTCTGCCCCATTCAACCCCCCTCCCCCAACATCTCCATCTGTCACAGCTTCCAGCTTCTCTGCAGTTTGGCCGTTCACATCCTTTATTCTCTCTGTGTGGACTGCCATTAGCAGTCTTTTCCCCTGGTTTCTGTGGCTATGACTCATCTTTCATTCCCTCCCCCTGCAGTATAAATATCTCTCACTTTCTATGCCTTTTAGCTTTGACATAGGGTCATTTGGACTCGAAACGTCAGCTCTTTTCTCTCCTTACAGATGCTGCCAGACCTGCTGAGATTTTCCAGCATTTGCCCTTTTGGATTCAGTGCATCATGTCCATGCTAACTCTGCACAAGAGGAACTCAGTTAGTGTCACTCTCCCACCCCCTGCTTTTCCCTCAAAGATCTGCAGAACTTCCCTCTTCAGGCACTTATCCAATTCCCTTTCAAAAGCCATGATTGAGATTGCCTCTACCACACTCTCTCAGGCAGATTCTACCTGTTCACTGCATAAATGTCCTTTTCCTCATATTGCCATTCACCATTTGACTTGATTTGATTTATTATTGTCACATGTATTGGGATACAGTGAAAAGTATTGTTTCTTGCGCGTTATTCAGAGAAAACATACTGTTCATAGAGGAGAGAAGGAAACGAGAGAGTGCATAATGTCGTGTTACAGTCATAGCTAGGGTGGAGAGAAAGATCAACTTAATATAAGGTAGGTCCATTCAAAAGTCTGCCAGCAGCAGGGAAGAAGCTTGAGTCGGTTGGTACGTGATCGCAGACTATTGTGTCCTTTTCTCCAACGGAAGAAGATGGAAGAGAGAATGTTCGGTGTGCGTGGGGTCCTTGATTATGCTGGCTGCTTTGCCGAGGCAGTGGGAAGTGTAGACGGAGTCTTAATGATGTTCTCGGGTTTCTCGATCCTTCCACCAATGAGGATCAGATTCTATTCTGTCTTAACCTCTGATGACTTTGAACTAGGGTTTCCAACTGTGGTTCAATGTTTTCCTGGAGGTTTGATCAGATGATTTGCCTCCACTCTCCAGCCATTAGTCAGCCAACATATCCATCCTGTGACGGGCTGCCTTCCGACACCAATTGGAAAGCAACAAGACTCATGACCCAATTGGATAATGCCTGACTATCAGAAAAACAGCCTTTTTCCCTCATTTTCAATATTATCGGTAAAGAAAAAAGTTCAAAGAAAATGACGTACATAGAGAAAGAATCTTATATTAACCTCCTGGTGATATTTCTCCATGGTTTCACAGGGCAGTGTCCTGGATGTTGATCTTCAATTCCAGGAGACCCCAGGCCAATCCTGGATGGTTGGCAACCCTACTTTGAATGCCTCAGGGTGGCACAGTGGTTAGCACTGCTGCCCCACAGCTCCAGGGACCTGGGTTCCATTCCCGGCTTGGGTCACTGTCTGTATGGAGTCTGCACCTTCTCCGCATGTCTGCGTGGGATTTCTCCGAGTGTTCTGGTTCCCTCCGAGAGACGTGCGGATTAGGTGCATTGGCCGTGCTAAATTCTCCCTCAGTGTTACCCGAACAGGCGCCGGAGTGTGGCGACTAGGGGATTTTCACAGTAACTTCATTGTAGTGTTAATGTAAGCTTACTTGTAACACTAATAAATAAACCTTAAAAAACACAATCTCCTACCAGCACTTTGGCCGATTTCTATCCTTACTGCTATCTGTAGGGGATAAGGAGGCAATAGTGGAAGATGCACTCAGAATTAATTGAATTGAATATATTTTGCATTGAATACATGATGAATATTATAGTCAGGACACTACAGGAAAGGGAAAGAGTTTAATCCTCCGCTGTGCGTTGTACCCAACTCTGAATCATTGGTTCTTCACAGTGCAAGGCCAAAGTGGAACTAAAGGGGGCAGCAGGGAACATCATCTGATGTTAATCCAGTTAAATAGGATCAAATGGTTACAACGCCTCTACTTTCTCAGGAAGCTAAGGACATTTGGCACGTCCGTTACAACTCTAACCAATTATTACATTTGCACTATAGAAAGCATTCTTTCTGGTTACATCACAGCTTGGTATGGGCTCCTGCTCTGCCCAAGACCGCAAGGAACTACAGAGGGTCGTGAACGTAGCCCAGTCCATCATGCAAACCAGCCTCCCATCCTATTGGAGGAAACTGGAGCATCCAGAGGAAACTCACGCTAACACGGGGAGAGCATGCAGACAGTGACCCAAGCCAGGAATTGAACCCAGGTCCCTGGCACTGTGAGGCAGCAGTGCTAACCCAAAGGCAGCACCTCTGACTGTGCGACACTTCTCCAATGCTGCACTGGAGTGTCAGTCGGGATTGTGTGCTCAGGATTCTGACGCGGGATTTGAACCCACACAAATTTCTGACTCGGACAATGCTGTTCACAACTGAACCATAGCTCGCTTACAACTGCACCCTCTCATCCTACGCAAACCTCTCACGCCCACCGCCCCACTTCCATTTCAAGCCTTGATGACAAGTTTCTTGTCTTATACGTTATAGAATCCTAATGTGCAGAAGGAGGCCATTCGGCCCATCGAGTCTGCACCAACCACAATCCCACCCTGGCCCTATCCCTATAATCACATGCATTTACCCTAGCTAGTCCCCCTGACTCTAAGGGGCAATTTAGCATGGCCAATCCACCTAATCCGCACATCCTTGGACTGTGGGAGGAAACCGGAGCACCCGGAGGAAACCCATGCAGACACGGGGTGAATGTGCAAACTCCACACAGGCAGTGACCCACGCCGGGAATCGAACCCAGATTTTCTCATCTGAGACGTTAGTCTAGACAGTGCACCCAACTGTTATCCCACCTCTTCCACCAAAAGCTGCTAACAATCCTCTTTTGTACCTCTTGCACTTATTGCTAAGAAGCTCAATGAGAGAAAATCCTCCATGGTGCCAATCATGGGTGCAACTGTAAACTTCTTTGAAAAAGGTGCAATGGAATAATTTTTTTTTAACCAAAATTGACGAATAATGATACCTTGCAATAAAAGTGCACAACTTAAATGGACCCAACATGTTTTCACAACAACGATCCTACGCTTCAACCAACTGGATCCCAAATGAATCCACCCTCCCACTAAATTACCAGTAATCAGGCTTCCACCAGACGCTCCGTCGGCAGTTAATTTTGTTTTTAAGATTCGACAAATTAAAAGGTGTCATCCGAGGCTCGGCTGGTGGCAACATTGCCTCGGAGTCAGGCGGTTATGGGTTCAAGTCCCACTCCTGAACAGAATGCAGGCTGACGTAACAGCGGGGTAACACAGGGAAATGCTGCCAATGCTGGAAGTACGCAATTATACAGCACTGCCAGGGGTGCTGTCTTTCGAATCTGCCATCCAAGCGAGGCTTCTTAGTTTCACAGAATCATAGAAGACCTACAATGCAGAAAGAGGCAATTCGACCCATCGAATCTCCACTGACAACAATCTGACTGGACCCTATCCCTTTAACCCCACGTATTTACCCTGCTAATCTCCCTGACACTAAGGGGCAATTTGGCATGGCCAATCCACCTAACCTCCACATCATTGGACACGGAAGGGCAATTTAGCATGGCCAATCCGCCTAACCTGTGCATCTTTGAACACCAAGGGGCAATTTGGCATGGCCAATCAACCTAACCCGCACATCTTTCGAGTGTGGGAGGAAACTGGAGCACCCGGAGGAAACCCACGCAGACAAACTCTTGTACAAACTCCGCACAGACGGTGACCGAGGCTGGAATCGAATACAGGTCCCTGGCGCCGTGTGGCAGCAGTGCTAACCACTGTGCCACACATTGGTGTAAACGATCCCATGGCTCTGTTTCAGGGAATCCCCATGCCCCCCATGGTCGGCTTATGATGAAACTGCGGAGGTGTGGGATAGAGGGAAAGTTGGCCGATTGGATAGGTAACTGGCTGTCTGATCGAAGACAGAGGGTGGTGGTCGATGGAAAATTTTCGGATTGGAGGCAGGTTGCTAGTGGAGTGTCGCAGGGATCAGTGCTTGGTCCTCTGCTCTTTGTGATTTTTATTAATGACTTAGAGGAGGGGGCTGAAGGGTGGATCAGTAAATTTGCTGATGACACCAAGATTGGTGGAGTAGTGGATGAGGTGGAGGGCTGTTGTAGGCTGCAAAGAGACATAGATAGGATGCAAAGCTGGGCTGAAAAATGGCAAATGGAGTTTAACCCTGATAAATGTCAGGTGATTCATTTTGGTAGGACTAATTTAAATGTGGATTACAGGGTCAAAGGTAGGGTTCTGAAGACTGTGGAGGAACAGAGAGATCTTGGGGTTCATCTCCACAGATCTCTAAAGGTTGCCACTCAAGTGGATAGAGCTGTGAAGAAGGCCTATAGTGTGTTAGCTTTTATTAACAGGGGGTTGGAGTTTAAGAGCCGTGGGGTTATGCTGCAACTGTACAGGACCTTGGTGAGACCACATTTGGAATATTGTGTGCAGTTCTGGTCACCTCACTATAAGAAGGATGTGGAAGCGCTGGAAAGAGTGCAGAGGAGATTTACCAGGATGCTGCCTGGTTTGGAGGGTAGGTCTTATGAGGAAAGGTTGAGGGAGCTAGGGCTGTTCTCTCTGGAGCGGAGGAGGCTGAGGGGAGACTTAATAGAGGTTTATAAAATGATGAAGGGGATAGATAGAGTGAACGTTCAAAGACTATTTCCTCGGGTGGATGGAGCTATTACAAGGGGGCATAACTATAGGGTTCGTGGTGGGAGATACAGGAAGGATATCAGAGGTAGGTTCTTTATGCAGAGAGTAGTTGGGATGTGGAATGGACTGCCTGCAGTGATAGTGGAGTCAGACACTTTAGGAACATTTAAGCAGTTATTGGATAGGCACATGGAGCACACCAGGATGATAGGGAGTGGGATAGCTTGATCTTGGTTTCAGATAAAGCTCGGCACAACATCGTGGGCCGAAGGGCCTGTTCTGTGCTGTACTGTTCTATGTTCTATGTTCTATGAATGACCTGGTCAATGATTACACCAACACTAACATCACTGACCATCTGGTCATCACCCCACTGCTGTTTGTGGGATCTTGCTGTGCACAAATTGGATGCCCAATTACAACAGTGACAGCACTTCAAATGAACTTTATTGCTTAAAAAGGATGTTGGTTCATCTAGAGGTTGAGAAAGAACAAAGAACAAAGAAATTTACAGCACAGGAACAGGCTCTTCGGCCCTCCAAGCCTGCACCGACCATGCTGCCCAACTTAACTAAAACCCCCTACCCTTCTGGGGACCATATCCCTCTATTCCCATCTCATTCACGTACTTGTCAAGACGCCCCTTAAAAGTCACTACCGTATCCGCTTCCACTACCTACCCCGACAACGGGTTCCAGGCACCCACCACTCTGTGTAAAAAATCTGCCTCATACATCTCTTTTAAACCTTACCCCTCGCACCTTAAACCTGTGCCCCCTAGTAATTGACTCTTCCACCCTGGGAAAAAGCTTCTGACTATCCACTCTGCCCATGCCTCTCATAATCTTGTAGACTTCTATCAGGTCTCCCCTCAACCTCCGTCGCTCCAGTGAGAACAAACCAAGTTTCTCCAACCTCTCCTCATAGCTAATGCCCTCCATACCAGGCAACATCCTGGTAAATCTTTTCTGTACCCTCTCCAAAGCTTCCACATCCTTCTGGTAGTGTGGCGACCAGCATTGAATACTATATTCGAAGTGCGGGCTAACTAAGGTTCTATAAAGCTGCAACATGACTTGCCAATTTTTTTAACTCAATACCCCGGCCGATGAAGGCAAGCATGCCGCGTGCCTTCTTGACTACCTTCTCCACCTGCATTGACACTTTTAGTGAACTGTGTACCTGTACACCCAGATCCCTTTGCCTATCAATACTCCTAAGGGTTCTGCCATTTACTGTATATTTCCTATCTGTATTAGACCTTCCAAAATGCATTACCTCGCTATTTAAATACAATTTATCTTTTTCTTCTTTAAGCCAATGTCTGCTGCTGTAAGGATGGTGTTAGGCAAGGGTAGCTTAGGATAATGCACATAGGTGGGTAAATGGAATTGAGATACACAACAGCCATGATCTACTTGAATGCCAAGGCAGCTTGAGGGGTTGAATGTCCTACTCTTGTTACTATGTGCAAGAAACAATACTTTTCACTGTATCCCAATACATGTGACAATAATACATTGCAACACTACATTCTGCACCCTCTCCTTTTCCTCCTCCCCTATGTATTCTATGAACGGTATGCTTAGTATGTATAGCGCGCTAGAAACAATACTTTTCTCTGTATCCCAATACATGTGACAATAATAAATCAAATTAAAAAGAATAATTAAATATCCAGAATAGATGCCAAGGGCTGAATGGCCTAATCCTGTTCTTATCTTCCACAGCAGACTCACACGGCTGAACAGCCTACCTTTGTAACTGTGTTTCTTAGCAGATTCGAGGGGCTGAATGGCCTCCTCCTGTTACTGTGTTCCACAGCAGATTCGAGGGGCTGAATGGCCTCCTCCTGTTACTGTGTTCCACAGTGGGCTTGCAGATTGGGCCGAGCATTGGAGCTCCAACAAGAATGAAGGGAAAATTATGAAGAACTCATTGCTGGTGGCGCTCTCTCTCAACACTCCTGGAACTTTGGGAAATTATTTATGAAACAAATTCAAATCCGTGAAGCCAAGCGATAACATTCTTCCTTGCGGAGTTTAAGGCGATTAGTCCATCACTTAGTCTGTGGTAGAATCACTCCTCGGTAATGTGCAGCATTGCTTTTGTCTTTCCACAGTTCATACGGGGTCTGTACTGAGATCCCAGCGATGGAGGGTGGCCGCACAGAGACCCTGCTCTGTCCTGAACCACATTAACAAGGAGCACTCTCACTGCAGCTATTTAACTCCCACCATTCGACAGATGAGCTCGTCACAGGGAACTTGTTAGTGACTTTCTGTGGTTCCCCATTCCCTATTCCAAAGCATATCCACTGGTCGATCTTGCTCGGGAAGAGTGCTAAAGAATCTATTCCAGATTCCAGATGTATCACAGCTTGGTATGACATGTCCCTGTTTACATCAACTGTGATGAAGTGGAAATGGTCGAGAGCTTCAAGTTTTTAGGTGTCCAGATTACCAACAATCTGTCCTGGACCCTCCACACTGACACTATAGTTCAGAAAGCCACCAACGCCTCTACTTTCTCAGGAGGTGAAGGAAATTTGGTATGTCAGCTACGACTCTCACCAATTGTCAGATGCACCAAAGAAACACCCTTTCCGGATGTATCGCAGCTTGGAATTGCTCCTGCTCTGACCAAGACCACAAGAAACTATAAACAGTCGTGAATGTAGCCCAATCCATCATGCAAACCAGCCTCCCATCCATTGACTCTGTCTACACTTCCTGTTGCCTTGGGAAAGCAGCCAGCATAATCAAGGAACACACGCACCCCGGACATTCTCTCTTCCACCTTCTTCCGTCAGGAAAAAGATACAAAAGTCTGAGGTCACGTACCAACCGACTCAAGAGCAGCTTCTTCCCTGCTGCCATCAGATTTTTGAATGGATCCACCTCGCATTAAGTTGATTTTTCTCTACACCTTAGCTATGACTGTAACACTACATTCTGTACCCTCTGCTTTCCTTCTCTATGAATGGTATGCTTTGTCTGTGTGGCATGCAAGAAACAAAAGTTTTCACTCTGTCCCAATACATGCGACAATAATAATAAATCAAATCTTCCATTTGGGAAAAAGATACTAAAGTCTGAGGTCACGTACCAACTGACTCAAGAACAGCTTCTTCCCTGCTGCCATCAGACTTTTGAATGGACCTACCTTGCATTAAGCTGACCTTTCTCTACACCCTAGCTATGACTGTAACACTACATTCTGCTCCTTTCTTTCTCCCTATGGTTAGCACAGTGGTTAGCACTGCTGCTTCACAGCTCCAGGGTCCCGGGTTCGATTCCCGGCTCGGGAAACTGTCTGTGTGGAGTTTGCACATTCTCCTCGTGTCTGCGTGGGTTTCCTCCGGGTGCTCCGGTTTCCTCCCACAGTCCAAAGATGTGTGGATTAGGTTGATTGGCCAGGTTAAAAAAAAAAAATTGCCCCTTAGAGTCCTGGGATGCGTAGGTTAGAGGGATTAGCGGGTAAATTAGCGGGTAAAAAAAAAGGGATTAGCGGGCAGGGCCTGGGTGGGATTGTGGTCGGTGCAGACTCGATGGGCCGAATGGCCTCCTTCTGCACTATAGGGTTTCTATGATTCTATGTACTCTATGAATGGTATGCTTTGTCAGTATAGCGCGCAAGAAACAATACTTTTCACTGTATCCCGATACAGGTGACAATAATAAATCAAATCAGAGAGAAAGGGATTTTGAGAATGGAATGAGTGGTTGGAGAGATCAAGCATGTGATGGATGGACTGGGGACATTTCAAAAAAGGGCAAGATAACTAGAACGGAAATGCTGGAAATATACATAGACAATGGGCGGAATTTTCCTGTCCCGTCTGCCATGGGAATCTTAACAGGCGGGATATGGACCATGCAAAGGTCTGTTGACCTTGGATGGGATTTTCCGGCCTTGGGGTGAGTGTGGCTGGAAAATCCCGCCCATGACATCTAAATTCAGGCCTAGATCCCATCTCCCATCTGATACAAAGATTGGAAGTGTAGTGGACAGTGAGGAAGGTTTTCAAAGTTTGCAGAGGGATTTGGACCAACTAGAAAAATGGGCTGAAAAATGGCAAATGGAATTTAACGCAGACAAGTGTGAGATACTGCACTTTGGAAGGACAAACCAAAGAAGAACGTACAGGGTAAATGGTAGGACTCTGAAGAATGCAGTTGAACAGAGGGATCTGGGAATACAGGTACAGAATTCCCTAAAAGTGACGTCACAGGTGGATAGGGTGGTAAAGAGTGCCTTTGGTACATTGGCCTTTATAAATCGGAGTATCGAGTATAAAAGTTGGAGTGTTATGGTAAGGTTATATAAAGCATTGGTGAGGCCAAGTTTGGAGTATTGTGTACAGTTTTGGTCACCTAGTTACAGGAAGGATGTAAATAAGGTTGAAAGAGTGCAGAGAAGGTTCACAAGGATGTTGCCGGTACTTGAGAAGCTGAGTTACAGAGAGAGATTGAATAGGTTGGGACTTTATTCCCTGGAGCGTAGAAGATTGAGGGGAGATTTGATAGAGGTGTATAAGATTTTGATGGGTATCGATAGAGTGAATGCAAGCAGGCTTTTTCCGCTGAGGCTAGGGGAGAAAAAAACCAGAGGGCATGGGTTAAGGGTGAAAGGAGAAAAGTTTAAAGGGAATATTAGGGGGGGCTTCTTCACGCAGAGAGTGGTGGGAGTGTGGAATGAGCTGCCAGATAAAGTGGTAAATGCGGGGTCACTTTTAACATTTAAGAAAAACTTGGACGGGTTCATGGATGAGAGGGGTGTGGAGGGATATGGTCCAAGTGCAGGTCAGTGGGACTAGGCATAAAATGGTTCGGCACAGACAAGAAGGGCCAAAAGGCCTGTTTCTGAGCTGTAATTTTCTATGGTTCTATCTATGGTACCCTGAGATAATCACATAACCACTTTTCTTCTTCTCTTTGTTCACCAGATTGATTCCAGAGATGAGGGGTTTGTTGTACGCAGAGATTGAACAGTTTAGGCCGATACTCTCTGGAATTTAGAGGGGAGCTCAAATTGAGGTATACAAGATGATAAAAGGTATGGATAAAGTAGGTGTGGAGCGGATGCTTCCTCTTGTGGGACATTCTAGGACGAGAGGCCTTAGGATAAGGGATAGCAAATTTAAAACAGATGTTGAGGGGAAACTACTTCTCCCAAAGGGTTGTGAATCTGTGGAATTCGCTGCCCCAAAGCATGGTGGATGCTGGGACAGTGAGTAAATTTAAGGAGGAGTTAGACAGATTTTTAATTGGTAATGGGGTTGAAGGGTCATGGGGAGAAGGCAGGAAAATGGGGATGAGGAGGATATCAGCCATGATCGAATGGCAGAGCGGACTCGATGGGCCGAATGGCCTAATTCTGCTCCTATATCTTATGAACTTTGTAAATGCTGACTGGACCTGCTACGTATTTTTACATTTCAAAACAGCACACATGGTACCAGCAGCCACGTTGCTACTGGGCCCACGAGTCTGGAATCAGGAGTGCAGTATAACTGCAGTCAGAATACATTACATTGAAAGTGTGCAGTCAATTAATGGTAATCTGTTACCCAAAGCCCACAGACAAGATTAAGTAATTCAAGAATCTACATTCGCACCTATCACTCTTTTACTTATATTACACCCATCTGTATAACACTGTTATGATGGTGAGAATACTCAAGAATTTAATTATAATTTCGTTCAAAATCTCTTTGGTTCCTAACTCACTAACAATCATCTATTATCATATAAATTCTTCAACCCTGGAGGCAGTATCTCAGACTATTAACCAAACAGAGATAAATAGCAGCTCCTATTGAAGGTTTCCATGCTTAAGTATTACCTGTAGAGCATGCCAATGATTATGTTACAATACCTCATAGCGGAGATATTAGCCCACATTTAACCAACTTCTCCAGTGTTAGGTCTGCTAATGAATCATATGAAGGGGTGGGGGCGTGGGTGGTGGGGGTGGGGGGTGAGGGGGGCACACGCTGTGAAGGGTAGCAGGTCAGTGCTGTGATACATAGAACAAAGAACAGTACAGCACAGGAACAGGCCCTCCATAGAATCCCTACAGTGCAGAAGGAGGCCATTCGGCCCATCGAGTCTGCACCGACCACAATCCCACACAGGCCCTATTCCCGTCACCCCTCATATTTACCCTGCTAATCCCCCGACACTAAGGGCCAATTTAGCATGGTCAATCCATCTGACCCGCACATCTTTGGACTGCGGGAGGAAAACAGAGCACCCGGAGAGAACGTACAAACTCCACACAGACAGTGACCCGAGGCCGGAATTGAACCCAGGTCCCTGGCGCTGTGAGGCAGCAGCGCTAACCTCACTGTGCCACCGTGCCGCCCACAATGTTGTGCCAAACATGACGCCAAATTAAACTAGTCCCTTCTACCTGCCCTTGGTCCATTTCCCTCTATTCCTTGCATATTCATGCGTTTATCTAAAAGCCCCTTAAACGCCCCTATTGTATCTGCCTCCACCACCACCCCTGGCAGCGCTTTCCAGACACCCTCTGTGTAAAAAAACTCACCCCTCACATCTCCTTTGAACTTTCCCCTCTCATCTTTAAGTACGTGCCCCCTAGTATTAGACATTTCAACTGTGGGGAAAAAGATTGTGACCGTCAACCCTATCTCTGCCTCTCATAATTTTATAGACTTCTATCTCCCCTCAGCCTCTGCCACTCCAGAGAAAACAACCCTAGTTTGTCCAGCCTCTCCTTATAGCTCATTCCCTCTAATCCAGGCAGCATCCTGGTAAACCTCTTCTACACCCTCTCCAAAGCCTCCACATCCTTCCCCTAAGGTGAAAATCCCCTAGTCGCCACACTCCAGCGCCTGTTTGGGGACACTGAGGGAGAATTTAACATGGTCGATGCACCTACTAGCACATCATTCGGACTGTGGGGGGAAACTGGAGCATCCGGAGGAAACCCACCCGGACACGGGGAGAGCGTGCAGACTCCACACAGACAGTGACCCAAGCCAGGAATCGAACCCGGGTCCCTGGTGCTGTGAGGCAGCAGTGCTAACCACTGTGCCACTGTGCCGTCCAGACAATATTAGCAACAGTGGCAGAAGACTAGTGGACCAGAGAGATCATGGAAGAAAAAAGGAGTTTATTCTGCAAGTAATGAATTAAGCTAACTCCCAACGGAAACTGGAGAACTATATTCCTCCCATAGCAGAAGAATTTTCATCCATCATCATTCTGGTCAAATCTTAGCCTTGTTCTTTTAAAACACCTTTATATTTTGCACACGATATTAAATGTCTTTCTGCTCCACTTTTGGAGTCAGCCAGACGAAGGAAATTCTTGCCAATTGCCCCAAGCCAATCGCTTAACTCAAACCTTGTCTTTCGTCAGCAGAAAGCCATGAATGTATTAGCTTGACATTGAACATGCCGAGGTTGGCTCTGCAATCCAGGGGGTAATACTTCACCGAGTGGTAGCATGGCCACAAGAGACAGAAAGGTCCGGTTGAGTTACATAATGTCAGTGGCTCATTGGCCATAGTAAGATTGGTCTAGATATCTTTGAAGACGGTGAGCCAGGGTACACATTCCGAAACATTAATTACCAGCGTGCGGTATGATGGCACAGTGGTTAGCACTGCTGCCTCACAGCGCCAGGGACCCGGGTTCGATCACGGTCTGTGTGGAGGTTGCACATTCTCCCTGTATGTCTGCGTGGGTTTCCTCCGGGTGCTCCAGTTTCCTCCCACAGTCCGAAAGACGTGCTGGTTAGGTGCATTGGCCGTGCTAAATTCTCCCTCAGTGTACCCGGACAGACGCCAGACAGTGCCGGATTTAGGCATAAGCTAAACAAGCTACAGCTTAGGGCCTCACAATCCGCAGGGGCCTCACAAAATTTCAGAAGGTTTACAATGAAGAGAACATTTAAGAGCGGATACCAGAAAAGAAAAATAAAGCGCCAGCTTGAAGAGCAACTCAAAAAATTACCAAAATCTATGAGAGAGATCAAGCCACCCAAATGATAAATATGTATTCGTTGGAATTTAGAAGGCTGAGGGGGGATCTTATAGAGACCTATAAGATAATGAAGGGGCTGGATAGGGTAGAGATGGAGAGATTCTTTCCACTTAGAAAGGAAGCTAGAACTAGAGGGCACAGCCTCAAAATAAAGGGGGGTCGGTTTAGGACAGAGTTGAGGAGGAGCTTCTTCTCTCAGAGGGTGGTGAATCTCTGGAATTCTCTGCCCACTGAAGTGGTGGAGGCTACCTCGTTGAATATGTTTAAATCACGGGTAGATGGATTCCTGATCGGTAAGGGAATTAGGGGTTATAGGGATCAGGCGGGTAAGTGGAACTGATCCACTTCAGATCAGCCATGATCTTATTGAATGGCGGGGCAGACTCGAGGGGCTAGATGGCCTACTCCTGCTCCTATTTCTTATGTTCTTATGTTCTTAATCAGTAAATGCATTTGAAAATAATTTGTATTTTTCACTTTAAATACCTTGCTATTAAATAATTAAAAGGCATAATTATGTTTTCAATTTTTTTGTGGCGACCCAAGGTCCTGTTTTGGTTCGCACCTTTGTGAGACCTTTTGGTGTAACTTTTTAACAAGGGGCCTCCAAACTTTATATAGCTTAGGGCCTCAGCAAGTCTAAATCCGACACTGGCGCCAGAGTGTGGCGACTAGGGGGTTTTCACAGTAACCTCATTGCAGTGTTAACGTAAGCCTACTTGTGACACTAATAAATATTTTATAAAAGTTGTCATATCACCAAAGCCCGGTGTAATTGAAGCATGACTTCTTTTATTCCTGTACTCCAATCCCCTTGCAATAAAAGCCAATATGCCAATTGCCTTCCTAATTGCTTGCTGTACCTGCACGTCAACTTTTGAGTTCCTTGTACAAGCACACCCAAGGTTCATTGAATATTATCAACATTGCCTTCAGGAAGGAATGAGAGAAAAGGCAGTACAGTGTTAATAGGATCGCATTCAATTTATCATAACAACCACAATGTCAGTTATTTAGGATAAGAACATCTTTGGTTAGCTTTGATAGAAACAAAGGCTCATATGAACACAATCATATATAAAATACTTGCAATATTTTCTATCCTCGTGCCTGCCCATTAAATACCAATTAAACACCAACTGGTGCGGCAACAATAATCTCTCCCTCAATGTCAACAAAACAAAGGAGATTGTCATCGACTTCAGGAAGCCTAGTGGAGAACATGCCCCTGTCTACATCAATGGGAAGTTTAACAACACCAGGTAAAAGTCCAACAGATTTATTTGGTAGCAAAAGCCACACAAGCTTTCGGAGCTCCAAGCCCCTTCTTCAGGTGAGTGGTGCGTTTACCCCAGTCCAACGCCGGCATCTCCACATCATGTACATCAATGGGGACAAAGTAGAAATGGTCGAGAGCGTCAAATTTTTACGTGTCCAGATCACCAACAACCTGCCCTGGTCCCCCCCATGCCGACACTATAGTGAAGAACACCCACCAACGCCTCTCAGAGGACTAAGGAAATTTGGTGTGTCCACTACGACTCTCACTTTTACAGGTGCACCATAGAAAGTATTCTTTCTGGTTGTATCACAGCTTGGAATGGCCCCTACTCCATCCAAGAACATAGGGTCGTGAATCAAGCCCAGTCCATCATGCAAACCAGCCTCCCATCCATTGACTCTGTCTACACTTCCCACTGCCTCGGAAAAGCAGCCAGCATAATTAAGGACCCCACGCACCCCGGACATTCTCTCTTCCACCATCCTCCGTCAGGAAAAAGATACAAAAGTCTGAGGACACATATCAACTGACTCAAGAACAGCTTCTCCCTTGCTGCCATCAGACTTTTGAATGGACCTATCTTACATTAAGTTGATCTTTCTCTACACCCTAGCAGTGACTGTAACACTAGATCCTATCATAGAATTCCTACAGTGCAGAAGGAGGACATTCGGCCCACCGAGTCTGCACCGACCACAATGCCACCCTGACCCTATTTCCGTAATCCCACACATTTAGCCTGCAAAATTCCTGACACAAGGGCCAATCAACCTAATCTGCACATCTTTGGAATGTGGGAGGAAACCAGAGCACCCGGAGGAAACCCACGCAGACACGGGGGAAAATGTGCAAATTCCAAACAGGCAATCACCCAAGCCGGGAATCGAACCCGGGTACCTGGCGCTGTCAGGCAGCAGTGCTAACCACTGTGCCACCGCACACTCTCTTCTTTCCTTCTCTATGAATGGTATGCTTTGTCTGTATAGCGCACAAGAAACAATACTTTTCACTGTATACCAGTACAGGTGACAATAATAAATCAAATCAAATCAAAATTTACGTCATCCACCTGCTGGAATTTTTTTAGAATCAGTCTTCCCCTTAGATCTTTCATTATTTATATCAGTTCTTCCTATTCACTTTGGGGTAATTATGGCTTATGATTAGAGATCAGACAAGAGATTTGGAAAACTCCACTGGAGTTTCCCTTTTGATATAAAATTAATTTCCATCTGTCAATCAACACCACATTCAAATGCAGGAAGATCTAATGGAATCATAGAATGGTGTTTACAGTACAGAAGGAGACTATTTGCCCCATTAATCCAGCGTTGCTCCCCACATGATCAACCCATCCAGTCCTAATCCCCTCCCCCCCTCTCTCCCCCCCGTGGCCATTTCCCGTATCACTGAATTTTTTCCCCCTTCAAGTACTCATTTAATTACTTTTTGAATGTGAGGTAATGCATTTTGGAAGGCCTAACACAGATGGGAAATATACAGTAAATGGCAGAACCCTTAAGAGTATTGATAGGCAGAGGGATCTGGGTGTACAGGTACATAGGTCACTGAAAGTGGCAACGCAGGTGGAGAAGGTAGTCAAGAAGGCATACGGCATGCTTGCCTTCTTCAGCCGGGGCATTAAGTTTAAAAATTGGCAAGTCACGAATCAGCTTTATAGAACCTTAGTTAGGCTGCACTTGGAATATAGTGTTCAATTCTGGTCGCCACACTACCAGAAGGATGTGGAGGCTTTGGAGAGGGTACAGAAAAGATTTACCAGGATGTTGCCTGGTATGGAGGACATTAGCTATGAGGAGAGGTTGGAGAAACTTGGTTTGTTCTCACTGGAGCGACGGAGATTGAGGGGAGACCTGATAGAAGTCTACAAGATTATGAGCGGCACGGACAGAGAGGATAGTCAGAAGCTTTTTCCCCAGGGTGGAAGAGACAATTACTAGGGGGCATAGGTTTAAGGTGCGAGGGGCAAGGTTTAAAGGAGATGTACGAGGCAGGTTTTTTACACAGAGGGTGGTGGGTGCCAGGGAGGTAATGGAAGCAGATACGATAGTGAATTTTAAGGGGCGTCTTGACAAATACATGAATAGTATGGGAATAGAGGGATACGGTCCCCGGAAGGGTAGGGTAGTTCAGTCGGGTAGCATGGTCGGTGCAGGCTTGGAGGGCCGAAGGGCCTGTTCCTGTGCTGTAATTTGCATTGTTCTTTGTTCTTTGAAAACCATGCTTGAATCTGTCTCCAGTGGCCCTTCAGGGCAGACCATTCCAGTTTATAACCACTCATTATGTAGCAAAGCTTTTTCTCCTGTCGCCTTTAGCCTTTTGGCCAATCAACAAAGTTCAGGTCCAGGAGGATGTTTGGTACATGAATAGTACATCACTGTCACTGCTGAAAGTAAATCAGAACATGGGTAAGTCCACAGCCTGGGCATGTTCGTGAAGAGCCCTGTGAGTCAAAGGCCGCCATCAATACCTCATCACTCCAATCCAAAAGAAAATTTCATTTATATAGCCGCCGGGATTTTCCAGCCACGCTCGCCCCAAAACCGGAAAATCCTGCCCGAGGTCAAAGAACCTTTGCTTGGTTTTCCCCCCATCCTCCCCTGTCCGCTACGATTCCCATGGCAGGCAGGACAGGAAAACCCCCCCCAACATCGTTTTTCACAACCACCAGACATCTCAAAACATTTGACAGCATCTGGGGGGAGAGAACAGAGCCAACGTTTCGAAACATTGGCTCTATTCTCTCTCCACGGATGCTGTCAGACTGGTTGAGATTTTCCAGCATTTTCTGCGGAAGGATATCTTATAGAATCGTAGAATTCTACAGTGCAGAAGGAGGCCATTCGACCCATCGAGTCTGCACTGACAACAATCCCACCCAGGCCCTATCCCTGTAACCCCATGCATTTAACCTAGCTAGTTCCCCTGACACTAAGGGGCAATTTAGCATGGCCAATCCACCGAAACCCACACATCTTTGGACTGTAGGAGGAAACCAGAGGAAACCCACGCAGAGACGGGGAGAACGTGCAGACTCCATACAGTGGCCCAAGGCTGGAATCGAACGCGGGTCCCTGGCGCTGTGAGGCAGCAGTGCTAAGCACTGTGCCACCGTGGTCTGGATTTTGCAATCAGTGGCGAGGAACATCGCTCACCACTAACCTTGAAGAGAGCTGCCCACAGAGATCTCACACCTATTAGATCTATAAGTTTAAAGCTGGCACCCGGTCAAGGGGATGGGATGGCATGAAGCAGCAGTGATGTCATCGAGCAAGGAGCCAATCGCATTGACACTTGTTGACACCCAGCAAACCAGGAAGTTAACAGCACCTCAGGCAAATATCCCCTACAAGTTCATTCCTGCTGTGTACAGCCTATTCACTTAACTTTTCATCCTAGCTATGACTGCGACACTATATTCTGCATCCTCTCCTTTTCTTCATAGATCATAGAATCCTGCAGTGCAGAAGGAGGCCGTTCGGTCCATCGAGTCTGCACCGATCACAATCCCACTCAAGCTCTATCCCCATAACCAGCCTCCCATCCATTGACTCTGTCTACACTTCCCGCTGCCTCGGCAAAGCAGCCAGTATAATTAAGGACCCCACGCACCCCGGACATTCTCTCTTCCACCTTCTTCTTTCAGGAAAAAGATACAAAAGTCTGAGGTCACGTACCAACCGACTCAAGAACAGCTTCTTCCCTGCTGCTGTCAGACTTTTGAATGGACCTACCTCGCATTAAGTTGATCTTTCTCTACACCCTAGCTATGACTGTAACACTACATTCTGCACTCTCTCCTTTCCTTCTCTATGAACGGTATGTTTTGTCTGTATAGCGCGCAAGAAACAACACTGTATGTTAATACATGTGACAATAATAAATCAAATCAAATCAAATCAAATCATAACCCCATGCATTTACCCTAGCTAGTCCCCCTGACACTAAGGGGAAATTTAGCATGGCCAATCCGCACATCTTTGGACTGTGGGAGGAAACTGGAGCACCCGGAGGAAACCCACACAGACACAGAGAGAACATGCAAACTCGACATGGACAGTAACCCAAGCCGGGAATCGAACCCATCTCCCTGGCGCTGTGAGGCAGCAGCGCTAACCACTGCGCCACCGTGCCGCCCCTTCTCCTCTATGTACTCTATGAACAGTACGCTTTGTCTGTATAGTGCGCAAGAAACAATACTTTTCACTGTATCCCAATATATGTGACAATAATTAATCAAATCATCATAGAATCCCTACAGCGCAGAAAGAGGGCATTCGGCCCATCGGGTCTGCAGCAACAACAATCCCACACAGCCCCTATTCCCGTAACCCCACATATTTACCCCGCTAACCCTTGTAACCTATGTATCCCGGGACACTAAGGGGCAATTTAGCATGGCCAATGCAGCTAACCCGCACATCTATGGACTGTAGGAGGAAACTGGAGCACCCGGAGGAAACCCACGCAGATACGGGGAGAACGTGCAAACTCCACACAGATAGTGACCCAAACCGGGAATTGAACCCAGGACCTGGAGCTGTGAAGCAGCAGTGCTAACCACTGTGCCACCATGCCGTCCCAATCTTTAAATGTTCTAGCACATTTTATTAAACTAGAAAGAGTGCAGAAAAGATTTACTAGGATGCTCCCGGGACTTGATGGTTTGAGTTATAGGAGATATTGGATAGACTGGGACTTTTTTCCCTGGAATGTCAGAGGCTTAGGGATGATCTTATAGAGGTCCATAAAATAATGAGGGACATAGATCAGCTAGATAGTCAATATCTTTTCCCAAAGGTGGGGAGTCTGAAACTAGAGGGCATAGGTTTAAGGTGAGAGGGGAGAGATACAAAAGGGTCCAGAGGGGCAATTTTTCCACACAGAGGGTGGTGAGTGGCTGGAACGAGCTGCCAGAGGTACAATTTTGTCTTTTAAAAAACATTTAGACAGTTACATGGATAAAGTAAAAAATGAAGTTTATTTATTAGTCACAAGTAGGTTTATACTATCACTGCAATGAAGTTATTGTGAAAATCCCCTAGTCGCCACACTCCGGCGCCTGTTCGGGTACACTGAGGGAGAATTTAGCATGGCCAATGCACCTAACCAGCGCACCTTTCGGACTGTGGGAGGAAACTGGAGCACCTGGAGGAAACCCACACAGACACGGGTAGAACATGCAGATTTTCTGCACAGATAGTGGCCCAAGCCAGGAATTGAATCCAGGTTCCTGGCGCTGTGAGGAAGCAGTGCTAACCGCTGTGCCACTTAGCCACTGTAAGACTGGTAAGATTGGTATAGAGGAATATGGGCCAAATGCAGGCAATTGGGAGTAGCTTAATGGTAAAAACTGGGCGGCATGGGCAAGTTGGGCCGAAGGGCCTGTACCCGTGCTGTAAACCTCTATGACATTGAGTGAAGGGACACTCGTGCTGTATTTTGGCAACTTCTGGAACTGCTGTGCGCCCGTGAGCAGAACAATGCTTGGTATCCTTCACTAATAATTTAAATTTGCAAATCGCAAAATATGATTGGATTCAGAGAGAAGCTAAAATTTAAAAACGTTAAAAGAAAATACTTTCCCAAAAAATAATGAAATTTTATCGTTGTGGAGAAACTTGGAATTCCACAAATGGAAAGTGAGCGTCAGTGATTATGAGATTTTTACAGCAAGAGCAAACTGGTCAGTTTGTGAGATTTCACACTGAAATGGGAAAATCAGTTGACGGGAGTGCGGTTCCCAACAGCACACTCTCTGGAGAATTGTAGAATTACAAGACAGCAAAATCTATATTTCCACATTATTCTGCTCATAAAGTTTAAAGTTAATTTATTTATTAGTGCCACAAGTAGGCTTACATTAACACTGCAATGAGGTTGCTGTTAAAATCCCCCCAGTCACCACACTCCGGCGCCTGTTCGGGGACACTGAGGGAGAATTTAGCATGGCCAATGCACCCTAACCAGCACGTCTTTCAGACTGTGGGAGGAAACCGGAGCACCCGGAGGAAACCCACACAGACACCGTGCCGCCCTGCGTAAGATGGGGCATGGTAGCACAGTGGTTTAGCGCTGCTGCCTCACAGCACCAGGGGTCTGGGTTCGATTCCCGGCTCGGGTCACTGTCTGTGCGGAGCCTGCATGTTCTCCCCGTGGCTGCGCGGGTTTCCTCCGGGTGCTCCAGTTTCCTCCCACAGTCTGAAAGACGTGCTGGTTAGATGCATTGGCTGTGCTAAATTCTCCCTCAGTGTACCTGAACAGGCGCTGGAGTGTGGCGACTAGGGAATTTTCACAGTAACTTCATTACAGTGTTCATGTAAGCCTACTTGTGACACTAATAAACTTTAAACTCTCTCTCAATGTATCCAAACAGGTGCCAGAGTATGTCGACTAGGAAATTTTCACAGTAACTTCATTGCAGTGTTAACGTAAGTCTACTTGTGACACTAATAAATAAACTTTAAACTTTTCACAGTAACTTCATTGCAGTGTTAATGTGACACTACTTGTGCCACTAATAAATAAACTTAAATTTTTTCACAGTAACTTCATTGCAGTGTTAATGTGACACTAATAAATAAACTTTAAACTTTTCACAGTAACTTCGTTGCAGTGGTAATGTGACACTCCTTGTGACACTAATAAACTTTAAAAACCAAATTGACAAATTGCCTCTTAATCCACATCCGCTGTGAGATCGAAGTGTGCTTGTTTCAGCAGTGGGGAGGAAAGGCAGTGTGATTGTCCTGGGAGATTGATGTCTTTGGCGAGGGAAGGGTGTTAAGGAGCAGGCGTGTTCCGGTGCAGCTTGCTTGCTTGGGACGGTTGCGTGACTGAGTGCACATAGTTCAAGTTGCAGTACCTGCCATACGATTCTTGGCATCTCACGTACCCTCAAGTCACGTTCGCACGCAAAGCCTCTTTTTGTCTGAATTGCACGATAGCCAATTGTCCGGGCAATTACTCCTGGATCTGGTTACACACGAACTCAATTCCTTTTCCACCGTTTTTTTTTCAAGTGTCGCGTTGTGAAACTGTTCATAGTAAGGCCATCCATTGAAATATTACACACACACACACACATTTGCAACATTCGTCTGCGTGTGTGTGCTGAACACATGCAAACATTACAAGGAGCATTAACTCTTCTGGGACTTCATTTTTTTAAGAAAATGAAAAGCATTCACCCAAAGTAGGGAAGCCCCATTTACAACCCCACGGATTCAGCACGGAATACGTTACATAGCCTTGATGCGAAGGTGAGGGGGGTGGGTGGGGAAGCTTTATAACTTGCAATGACTTTTGTTTTGTAAAAGTTATTTAGAAAATTCCTATTTTTATTTTAGAAAATTGGTATTTAGAGAGTGCACTCAAAAAAAGGGGAGGATTGTTCTGTGCAGGAAGAGAAATAAGAATTGTTACAAGCACAGATTTAGCCAGAAAAGGTATAGACGTGAAATAGAAACAGAATTGGGCTATTCGGCCCCTCGATCCTGTTCTACCATTCAGTGAGCCCAAAATTGATCTGACTATGGTCATAACTCCACTTTCCTGCAACCTCCCCCCGCCCCCCAAATTAATTTTATTTTAATTTTGTCTCTTAATTATGTAATTTAGTTTTACTCTTTTTTTCTATTCATTCGTGGGACATGGGCGTCGCTAGCTGGTCAGCATTTATTGCCCATCCCTAGTTGCCCTTGGACTGAGTGGCTACTTCAAAGGGACAGTTGAGAGTCAACCACATTTCTGTGGCTCTGGAGTCACAGTAAGACTTTTTACTGTGCTTACCCCAGTCCAATGCCGGCACCTCCACATCGTGGTCACATGTAGGCCAGACCAGGTAAGGACGGCAGATTTCCTTCCCTAAAGGACATTAGTGAACCAGATGGGTTTTTCCGACAATCGACAATGGTTTCATGGTCATCAACAGATTCTTAATTCCAGATATTTTTTATTGAATTCAAATTCCACCATCAGCAATGGTGGGATTCGAACCCATTTATTGCCCATCCCTAGTTGCCGTTGAACTGAGTGGCTATTTCAAAGGGACAGTTGAGAGTCAACCACATTGCTGTGGCTCTGGAGTCACAAGTAGGGCAGACCAGGTAAGGACGGCAGATTTCCTTCCCTAAAGGGCATTAGTGAACCAGATGGGTTTTTCCGACAATTGACAATGGTTTCACGGTCATCAGTAGATTCTTAGTTCCAGATATTTTTATTGGATTCAAATTCCACCATCTGCCGTGGTGGGATTCGCACTCGGGTCCCCAGAACATTAGCTGTGTTTCTGGATTAATAGTCAAGCGATAATACCATTAATACATCCCCTCATTCACCACAAATTGGATAACCCTTTGGCCTCCTTGTCAATCAAAAATCTGTCCAACTCAGTCTTGAAGGGACAATTAACACTTTCCTTTACGCCGCTATTAGCTCTCCTCCAGTCCTTAATGCTACCATTAACACTCCCTTTGTCTTGTGTCCTTGACATCTTTGTCAATCTCTCCTTAGCTCCGGCCTATCCATGGCCTTCTATTCTGCCCCATCTCCTCCCCTGCCCCTCCCCCCAACTATATAGTTCATTACCTTTCTATCGCTCATCAGTTGTAGAGTCATGGAGATATACAGTATGGAAACAGGCCATTCGGCCCAACTCATCCATGCCGACCAGATTTCCTAAACGGAACTAGTCCAATTTGCCTGCGTTTGGCCCATATCCCTCCCACAGTACAAAGATGTGCAGGTTAGATGGATTGGCCATGCTAGATTGCTCCTTAGTGTCCCAAGATGTGTAGATTAGGGGGGTTAGTGGGGTAAATACTTGGGGTTAAGGGGAACAGGTCTGGATGGAATTGCCCCTTACTGTCAGGGGATTATGTGGAGTTACAAAGATAGGGCCTGCCAAAGAGGGATTGTTGTCGGTGTCCTTCTGCACTGTAAGGATTCTATGATTCTAAACCTTTCCCATCCATATACCTGTTCAAATGTCTTTTCAATGTTGTAATTGTACCCGCCTCTACCACCTCCTCTGGCAGCTCATTCCATACACACACCACCCTCTGTGTGAAAAAGTTACCCCTCGGGTCCCTTTTAAATCTTTCCCTTCTCGCCTTATACCTCTGCCCTCTAGTTTTGGACTCCCTACCCTGGGAAAAACACCTTGGTTATTCACCTTACCTATGCCCCTCATGATTTTATAGACCTCTATAAGGTCACCCCTTCATCCTCCTATGCTCCAGGAAAAAAAGTCCCAGCCTATCCCACCTCTCCTTATAATTCAAATCTTCCAATTCCAGGAACATCCTAGTAGTCCTGTAGAAGAGTTGTCTGGACTTGAAACGTTAACTCTGTTTCTCTCTCCACAGATCATAGAATCCCTACAGTGCAGAAGGAGGCCATTCGGGTCTGCACCGACCACAATCCCACCCAGGCCCTATCCCTCTAACTCCACATATTTACACTGCTAATCCCCCTGACACCAGGGTCAATTTAGCACGGCCAATCAACCTACCCCACACATCTTTGGACTGTGGGAGGAAACCGGAGCACCCGGAGGAAACCCACGCAGACACGGGGAGAACACGCTAACTCCACACAGACAGTGACCCGAGGCCGGGATTGAACCTGGTGCTGTGAGACAGCAGTGCTAACCACTGTGCCACAGATATTGCCAGACCTGTTGCGTTTATCCAACATTTTCACATCACAAACCAGCTGTCCAGCCAATTGAGCTAATCAACTCCTCGACTACCATGGGTAACATTAAGGAGTAGCAAAGTTTGCAACAGCCCATGTTGGGGCCATCTGCAAGCTTCCTGATAGTAGCGAAGTGACAAGGAATGATTATACAAATACTAAGATTGAGGAAACATGCAGAAAAAATATCATGATCAGAGCCAGTGACTTTAATTTTCACTGGATGGAAAGTAGGAGAACAGATTCATTTGTCAATGTCTTCCCAATAGTTTTCTGAAACAACGTGGGCGAGATTGATCATTGAACGATTGTGAATTAGTCGCTAATGTGATACATCATCCGATTTCATTTTCACTGATTTACAGGGATGTGTTGGCCCAGTGGTATTATCGCGAGGTTATTAGTCCAGAAACTCAGCTAATGTTCTGAGGACCCAGGTTCGAATCCCACCACGGCGGATGGTGGAATTTGAATTCAATAAAAAGTATCTGGAATTAAGAATCAGCTGATGACCATGAAACAATTGTCGGAAAAAAACCATCTGGTTCACTGGTTCAGCTTGGTATGGTTCCTGCTCTGCCCAAGACCGCAAGAAACTACAAAGTGTGATGAATGAAACCCAGTCCGTCACTTCAAGCCAGCCTCCCATCCATCGACTCTGTCTACACTTCCCGCTGCCTCGGCAAAGCAGCCAGCATAATTAAGGACCCTACACACCCCAGACATTCTTTCTTCCATTGGGAAAAAAATACAGAAGTCTGAGGTCACGTACCAACTGACTCAAGAACAACTTCTTCCCTGCTGCCATCAGACTTTTAAATGGACCTACCTTGCACTAAGGTAGATCTTTCTCTATACCCTAGCTATGACTGTAACACTACATTCTGTACTCTCTCCTTTCCTTCTCTATGAACAGTATGCTTTGTTTGTATAGCGCGCAAGAAACAATACTTTTCACTGTATGTTAATACATGTGACAATAATAAATCAAATCAGCCTAAATCAAAATAATGTCCTTTAGGGAAGGAAATCTGCCATCCTTACCTGGTCTGGCCTAAATGTGACTCCAGAGCCACAGCAATGTGGTTGACTCTCAACTGCCCTCGGGCAATAAGAGAATGGGCAATAAGTGCTGGCCAGCCAGCGACGCCCATGTCCCATGAATAAATGAAAAAAAGGTGATTAAAGTTATTATTTTAAAAAGAAAACATCAGAACTTTGAAATAAAAACAACAAACTCAAAGCTTATTTATTAGTGTCACAAGTCGGCTTACATTAACATTGCAATGAAGTTACTGCGTAAATCCCCGAGTCGCCACACTCCGGGGCCTGTTCGGGTACACTGGGGGAGAATTTAGCATGGCCAATGCACCTAACCAGCACATCTTTGGTCTGTGGGAGGAAACTGGAGCACCCGGAGGAAACCCATGCAGACACGGGGGAGAATGTGCAGACTTCTGAACAGACAGTGACCCGAGGCCGGAATCGAACCCGTGTCCCTGGCGCTGTGAGGCAGCAGTGCTAACCACTGTGCCACTGTGCTGTCCCTAGGGTAGGTTTGGCATCATCTGTGGAGAGGGAAACAGAATTTTGACTCTTCCCTAGAACTGAAGGGAGGTAGAAATTTAATATTAGATTAGAGAAAGAGAAGGGGGAATCACGGTCAATGAGACATGAATTAACTGCAGTATATTGGGTTCAACTGTTATTGGATAGAACTACAAAGAGTGGGAAGTGATCAAAGGAGTATTTGATTACAATACAGAACCAGTGCGTAGCCCTAAGAGGCAAAGGCTCCACTTGTGTAAGCTTGGCAAACGAGTCAATAGCCAGCTAAAAGATTTACAAAACTGCATGGAAGAGTGTTAACCCAATAGGACTGTGAGAGCTATAAAGAGGGTCACAAAGAGTTACAAAGAATGTATTAAGATGTATAAAAAGGAATCAAGATAAAAACTTGCCAGGAATAATAAAGCTAATAAAAAAGCTTTGATAAATACATTAAGAGAGCGTAGAAAAGAATATGGCTCCTGTGATAACATCCAGGATCTACATGGGGAATCCTTGTGGGCCTCTGGGAATACGAGTTCCCCTGGTAACAGGCTATTGCCTAACCAGGTGGAACTCATATGCCGAGCCCTTGATAAGGCAGACCCCTAAGCGGGTTTGGTGTGCTATTGTTCCGGGCGGGACTCATGTACAGGTACCACAAAACTTTTGCTTTGACAAAAAACATTTTTCCTTTCCATTTGGCTCCATCAAAGACAATTGCGAGCAGGACTGTAACGGCGACTAGAACGGACAAGAAGGAAATAGCCAGGTTAAGCAAGAAGGGCTGTGAAGAAGAATCATGTGGATGTGAAACATTGGGTGGGATTTTCCGGCCATGCTTGCCCATAAACCAGAAAATCCCGCCCGAGGTCAACGGACGTTTTCACGGTCCACCCCCTCGCCCGCTCCGATTCCGCGTTGTCGTGTGTCTTGAAGGCCGCCTTGGAGAACGCTTACCCGAAGATCTGAGACTTCCTGTCGGGGAACACTTCAGCAGTCAAGGGCATTCAACCTCCGATCTTTGGGTAAGGGTTCTCCAAGGCGGCCTTCAAGACAACGGCAACACAGAATCGCTGAGCAGAAATTGATAGCCAAGTTCCGCGCGCAAGAGGACGGCCTCAACTGGGATCTTGGGTTCATGTCACACTATCTGCAACCACCGCCATTTGGCCTGGACTTGCAAAATCTCACTAACTGTCCTGGCTGGAGACAATTCACACCTCTTTAACCCGTGCTTAACCCTCTCTCCACTCACATTGTCTGCACCTGTAAAGACTTGATTACCTGTAAGGACTCACATTCCAACTATTATCTTGCAATTGAGTTTTTGTCTATGTATGCCCTGTTTGTAAACCCAACTCCCACTCACCTGATGAAGGAGCAGTGCTCTGAAAGCTCGTGATACTAAATAAATCTGCTGGACTTTAACCTGGTGTTGTGAGACTTCTTACAATGGTGTGTGTGTGTCTGTGTGTTGTTAGGTAGATTGCTTGGAATCCTGCAACAAATCTTTGCCCGCCATATTCATCCACAATGTCTGGTCAGGACAAGCACCGTTGCATGCTGGGCTCTCCTCGGAGTTCCATTTGCGGAGGAGCTGTGCCAATCCTGTTGATCATAGACTACTGCTTTCAAGGGAGGTCAAACTATTGAGACTCTACTGTTGGATCACTCAACAGATCTTTGTTGGTGCATCTTTGGTGACTATGGGGTCAGACCAGAGATTGTGTCATTTGCCCTTTTCAGAGAATCCCTACAGAGTCGAAAGAGGCCATTCAGTCCATTGAGTCTGCACTGGCTCTCTGGCAGAGCATCTTACCCAGGCCCTCTCCCCTGCCCTATTCCCGTAACCCTGCACATTTACCATGGCTAATCCATCTAACCTACACACCTTTAGACACTAAGGGACAATTTAGCATGGTCAATCCACCTAACCTACACATCATTGGACACGAGGGGGCAATTTTGCATGGCCAATTCACCCAATCTGCACATCTTTGGACGCTAAGGGGCAATTTCGCATGGCCAATCCACCTAACCTGTACATCTTTGGACGCTAAGGGGCAATTTAGCATGGCCAATCCACCTAACCTGTACATCTTTGGATACTAAGGGGCAATTTAGCATGGCCAATCCACCTAACCTGTGCATCTTTGGACATTTGTGTCAAAAAAGCATTCATTCACGGAGTTCGAAAAACGTTGTGTAATTTGAGGCACATATTTGTAGGATTCAAAAGGTCTTCGTGGATTGGATTGGTAGCTCTGGTCGGCTTCGATGCGGTCAAACCTTTACAGAAATTTTGCCTTTGGGAACAAGGTGAGACAGAATTTTGATCCAATGTACACAGGAGCTGGTTTTCAGCATATCACTGACTGTCAGAGAATTAGGATCCCACTTGTCATCTTAGGTTTGGGTTGGTCAGAGCCTGTGCACTGCAGACTTCACAGTACCAGAAAAGGGTTCCATTCTTGAATTCCTACTGTAGGCTGCAGAGGAGCAAGAGTGAATCGATTCACTAATTCCGCCTCGCAAAGAAAGCTAAATATCCTCATGCACAATTCTTCTTCCTGGCAAACGGCTTTCGCTCCATTGTTAAGACTTCATTATTCAAAGGTTTATTCATCTCATCAAAGTAACCCTTGGAAAAATTCCATTATAACTAAGGCCAAAGATTATTAATTATAAACCTTATTAATTACATGGGGAGGAGTTGGCAAAGGGAAGGAAATCTGCCATCCTTAACCGGTCTGGCTTACATGTGACTCCAGGGTCACAGTGATGTAGTGGACCCTTAACTGCCCTCAGGCAACTAAGAATGGGCAATAAATACTGGCCAGCCAGTGACGCCCATGTCCCATGAATGAATAAAAAAAAACCCTACAGATATCTTTTCGAGTTTCCAATTGCCTTCCAACAGCTACTATTGTATCTGCTTCTGTTACCTTTCGAGAGAGTGCCTACCAGATCATGGCAATGTGAAATATTCTCTCATTATCTGCATGGGGTCCTTAATTATGCTGGCTGCTTTCCCGAGGCAGCGGGAAGTGTACACGGAGTCAATGGATGGGAGGCTGGTTTGCGTGATGGACTGGGCTACACTCACGACATTTTGTAGTTCCTTGCTGTCTTGGGCAGAGCAGGAGCCATACCAAGCTGTGATACAACCAGAAAGAATGCTTTCTATGGTGCATCTGTAAAAATTGGTGAGAGTTGTAGTGGACATTCCAAATTTCCTTAGTCTTCTGAGAAAGTAGAGGCGTTGGTTGGCTTTCTTAACTATAGTGTTAGCATGGGGGGACCAGGACAGGTTGTTGGTGATCTGGACACCAAAAAACTTGAACCTCTATAGCTTCTGGCCTTCCCTGCCAGTGGAAGCAGTTTCTCCTTGGCTAATCCATGAAAACTCCAGATGATTCTGAACAATGGCTGCTTTAAGAATGGGACTGTTACACTGGAAGCCCAAATATTACAGAATGGTCCTTCGAGGCAACTAATTTCAATTTTGATTCTGCCCCCCCCCCCCCCCCCCCCACCCCAATAAAAACACACAATGCACACAGAAAACAAAGTAAAGTTTTTTTTATTAGTCACAAGTAGGCTTACATTAACACTGCAATGAAGTTACTTTGAAAATCCCCTAGTCGCCACACTCCAGCGCCTGTTTGGGTACACTGAGGGAGAATTTAGCCTGGCCAATGCAGCTAACCAGCACGTCTTTCGGACTGTGGGAGGAAACCGGAGCACCCGGAGGAAACCCACGCAGACACAGGGATAACGTGCAAACTCCACAGAGACAACGATCCAAGCCGGGAATTGAACTGGGTCCCTGGCGCTGTGAGGCAGCAGTGCTAACCACAGTGCCACCGTGCCGCCCCAAATCAGAAGACCAGCAATTAAGCTTGGAGAAAGTAGAAAGATCTATCCAATTCATTTCCTTACTATTTGATAAGCTGATCACCTCATCCAAAATCTCATTTAGAATATTGTGTACAATTCTGGTCACCACGCTACCAGAAGGATATGGAGGGTTTGGAGAGGGTACAGAAGAGGTTTACCAGGATGTTGCCTGGTCTGGAGGGTATTAGCTATGGGGAGAGTTTGGATAAACTCAGTTTGTTCTCACTGGAGTGACGGAGATTGAGTGGTGACCTGATAGAGCTTTACAAGATTACGAGTGGCATAGACAGAGTGCATAGTTAGGTGCTCTTTCCTAGGCTAGAAACGTCAAGTGCGAGGGGACATGGATTTAAGGTGCGTGGGCAAAAGTTTAGAGGAGATGTGCGAGGCAAGTTATTTGCACAGAGGGTAGTGAATATCTGGAACGTGCTGCTGGGGGGAGTGGGGTGGGAACAGGTATGATAGCAGCATAGAATCCCTACAGTGCAGAAGGAGGCCATTCGGTCCATTGAGTCTTCATCGACCACAATCCCACCCAGGCCCTATTCCTGTAACCCTGCACATTTACCCTGCTAATCCCTTGGCACTCGGGTCAATTTATCATGGCCAATCAACCTAACCCGCAAATCTTTAGACTGTGGGAGGAAACCGGAGCACCCGGAGGAAACCCACGCAGACATGGAGAGAACGTGCAAACTCCACGCAGACAGTGACCCAAGCTGGGAATTGAACCCGGGTCCTTGGCGCTGTGAGGCAGCAGTGCTAACCACTGTGCCACCGTGCCGCCCAAATTTAAGGGTTTCTAGAAGAATACATTAAACTGCATTTAAGGATATCTAGAATAATACATGAATAGGATGGGAATGGAAGGATACGGACTCTGTAAGTGCATATGGTTTTAGTTTAGGCAGGCATCATGAACGGCGCAGGCTAGGAGGGCCGAAGGGCCTATTCCTGTGCTGTACTGTTCTTTGTAAAAGTGTTACATGGGATGCCAAGCAAATGTGATCCTTAGTTACCCATTAGCTTCCGTAAACCTCTTCAAACAAAGTGCTTTTAAACCCTCAACTTGCCAAATCATGCATAAACTATCTAAAGTTTACAAGAGTCGCAAAGTTATTTGAAAAGAATCTCCTTAAGTAGCAGTCTTTGTTACACTTGTTTATTCTGTAGGGTTACAATACCGATCTCTCACACATACCGAGACTTCCTCACCGCGGTTCAACTTGGGCTGTGTTTGTGCTGCTTAGATGTGACTCAATGTTAAAGCATTTCCATCACCACTCTGTTTAACCTTGATGGACTCAACATGTTCAGGAAGTGTTTAAATTACAGTATCATTACAGCACTTGCCTGGTTGGGCAATGTTCCTAAGGTCACATCTGCTGCCACTTTACGTTGGTGACGTGATTTGAAATAACTGATTATGCAGCGGGGTCGGCCCGTGGTCGTTTCATCCCCATGATGCAAAGTACCTTCAAATTGGCACTGATGTCATGAGGGTTAAGCTTCTCTCCCTGCGCCTTGATGCAAGCTGACTTGGCGCAGTTTCAGTACAGTTGCCCACGGACTGAGGTCCACCACAAAGCACAAGTCTGCTGATAAATAGGCGTGCATGTGAATGATGTGCAGTTTAGGAAATGTAAGCTGATTTACTGGCGCAATTTTACTCTCTCTCTATGGCTCAATTGCCAACTTTGCCAAGAACAGATTCCTTGCAGTCTAACCCGGGTGAATCATGCAAGCGCAGAAATTGTACTTGGCATGTCACCGCTTCCTGATTGCCCAATGCATGTTTCAACAAGTGGTGGCAAACTAACCATCTGATTTGTAGCATCCCCAGGAAGGATGAGGAGTGCCCAGAAATTCGTATTAAAACGAGATTTATTACGATGGCAAGAAACAAGCTGAGAATTAACCGAGCTATTTTTAAAAACTCCCAGCCTAAGTCAACAGACATGATTCACAATTATTGTTTTCTGTCCAGTTTAGCAGCCGATATTATCTCGTCTGGTACAGTACAGATATATATTTCCTTTTGGGAGGCACGGTGGCACAGTGGTTAGCACTGCTGCTTCACAGCACCAGGGACCCAGGTTCGATTCCCGGCTTGGGTCACTGTCTGTGTGGAGTTTGTACATTCTCCCTGTGTCTGCGTGGGTTTCCTCCGGGTGCTCCAATTTCCTCCCACAGTCTGAAAGATGTGCTGGTTAGGTAGATTGACCCTAACAGGTGCTGGACTGTGGCGGCTAGGGGATTTTCACAGTAACTTCATTGCAGTGTTAATGTAAGCCTTGTGACTAATAAATAAACTTTTTTTACTTTTTATAGAGATATATTGAATTGAATTGAATTATTATTGTCACATATATGGGGATATATCTGGTTCACTGCTGTCCCTTTAGAGAAGGAAATCTGCCGTCCTTACCTGTCTGGCCTATATGTGACTCCAGAGCCACAGCAATGTGGTTGACTCTCAACTGCCTTCCAAGGACAACTAGGGATGGGCAATAAATGCTGGCCAGCCCATGCCCCACGAATGAATCAAAAAAACACAGTATTATTGTTTTCTGTCCAGTTTAGCAGCCGATATTATCTCGTCTGGTACAGTACAGATATATATTTCCTTTTGGGAGGCACGGTGGCACAGTGGTTAGCACTGCTGGCTCACAGCACCAGGGACCCAGGTTTGATTCCCGGCTTGGGTCACAGACAAAGCATACTGTACATAGAGTACATAGGGGCGAAGGAAAGGAGAGGGTGCAGAATGTAATGTTATAGTTATAGCTAGAGTGTAGAGAAAGGTCAGCTTAATATAAGGTAGGTCCATTCAAAGGTCTGATGGCAGCAGGGAAGAAGCTGTCCTTGAGTCGGTTGGTACGTGACCTCAGACTTTTGTATCTTTTTCCCTGATGGAAGAGAGTGGAAGAGATTGGGTGGGATTTTACGGCCTAGTTCATCTTGAAACAGTAAAACCCGCCCGAGGTCAGTGGACCTTCCCCTTCTCCGCCCCTCGCCCGCTCCGATTCCCGTGGCGGGTGGGGCAGTACAATTCTGGCTAATATGTGCAAGGTAGGTGGATTGGTCATGCTAAATTGCCCCTTCGTGTCAGGGGGGTCTGGCAGGGTAAATACATGGGGTAATGGGGTAGAGCCTGGGTGTGATTCTTGTCGGTGAAGACTCGATGGGCCGAATATTTGATTTTGATTTGATTTAATTTATTATTGTCACATGTATTGGGATACAGTGAAAAGTATTGCTTCTTGCGCGCTATACAGACAAAGCATACCGTTCAGAGAGAAGGAAACGAGACAATGCAGAATGTAGTGTTACAGTCATAGCTAGGGTGTAGAGAAAGATAAACTCAATGCGAGGTAGGTCCATTCAAAAGTCTGACGGCAGCAGGGAAGAAGCTGTCCTTGAGTCGGTTGGTATGTGACGTCAGACTTTTGTATCTTTTTCCCGATGGAAGAAGGTGGAAGAGAGAATAGCCTCCTTCTGCACTGTAGGGATTCTATGTCTGCCGTGCGTGGGGTTCGTGATTATGCCAGCTGCTTTTCCGAGTCAGCAGGAAGTGTAGACGGAGTCAATGGACGGGAGGGTATGTATAAAGCTGGAAAATGAATGAAATAAGAATGGAACAGAAAGTAACTCTCATCAGAGGAATGCATCAGATTCCTTAGCAAATAAACATCTTGAACAGTGTACTTGGGGAAATTGCTATCACAGCAGCAGTTAAGTCTGCACTGAATTTTGTTTGCAAAACAAAGAAACAGAATTCTCGGGAACGAGACAGTTAGCACTAAATGACCTTCCACAGTTCTGAATTCCAGACGCAATAAGGACTGCCCTAGTCTAACTGTGTAATCGACAGTGTCTACACTATTCCTCCATTGATTGTAGCACCTATGCTACAGACTATACCCGCATAAAGAAAAGCGGAATGCTGCCAGCAGGTGGATCATGTGACTTGTAGGCCAGCGACTCAAGTTGCAATGAAATGCCAGAAGGTTTTAAAATAGTTGCCTGTATGAGTGACTGTATCTCAGAACAAGGCTCTTAGCCCTACTGTAACAAGACAACCCTGTCAGACCATGGCAATGCCACCCAATGCCATTGCACAGCCACAGGGCGGCTCCCCTGCAGATCTTACGCTATCCCTTCATGTTGGCCGCTGGTTGTGATTCAAATTGTGTGCAAGTCCCATTCCCTTTCGATCAACACAGAAGCATTAAGGCCTAGAATCCCCTCCAAGCCTTTCCCACAAGTCTGACGTATGAGACCATAAGACATAGGAGCAGAATTAGGCCATTCGGCCCATCGAGTCTGCTCCGCCATTCGACCGTGGCTGATAAGCTTCTCAACCCCATTCTCCCACCTTTTGGAGTTTAGAAGAGTGAGAGGGGATTGCAGAGAAACTTATAAAATTCTAACAGGATTAGACAAGGCGGATTCAGAAAGAATGTTCCCACTGGTCGTGGAGTCCAGAACTCGGGGTCATAGTTTGAGGATAAGGGGTAAACCTTTTAGGACTGAGGTGAGGAGAAATTTCTTCACCCAGAGGGTGGTGAATGTATGGAATTCGCTACCACAGAAAGTAGTTGAGGCCAAAACGTTGTGTGATTTCAAGACGAAATTAGATATAGCTCTTGGGACTAAAGGGATCAAGGGATAAGGAGGGAAGGGGGATCAGAATATTGAATTCGATGATCAGTCATGATCAAAATGAATGGTGGAGCAGGCTTGAAGGTCAAAATGGCCTACTCCTGCTTCTAGTTTCTATGTTTCTATGTTTTCCCCTTAACCTTTGATCCCCTTACCAATCAAGAACCTATCTATCTCTGTCTTAAATGCACTCAATGATCTCTCCTCCACAGCCTTCTGCGGCAATGAATTCCACAGATTCACCAGCCACTGGCTGAAGAAATTCCTCCTCATCTTGGTTCTTAAGGGTCGTGACTTTATTTTGAGGCTGTGCCCTCACGGGAGGCATGGATAAGAGAAAGACCTGCAGAATTTGCAATGCGACTTGGATAAAAGTTACAAGTGAAAATCAAGGCAGTCGGCTCAATACAATACACTCTCCCCTGTTTCCTCTTGGTTCACTAATGGACACACCACAACTTATAGTGGTTTCCGATGAAATAGATCATGAGTGATGGTGAGGATGTTACTGAAGAGGCAAGTGCTGTGTTAGTGACTCATACAGAGATTATTCTTCCAGCAAACCACAGCGTCCTTTGTTTATACCACACACTGACTGAAGTTTTTTGAGCAGTTTATTTAATTTGATTCTGAGTGAGTGAGAATTATTACAGTGGAATGGTCAGCGTTATAGCAGACGGTGCATCGCATCAGGTGTCAGATAGAATCATAGAATCCCTACAGTGCAGAAGGAGACCATTCGGCCCATCGATCTCACACCGGCAACAATCCCATCCAAGCCCTATTCCTGTAACCCCACGTATTTAACCTGCTAATCCCCCTGACACTAAGGGGCAATTTAGCATGGTCAATCCACCAAACCTACACATCTTTGGACACTAAGGGGCAATTTAGCATGGCCAATCCACCTAAACTGCACATCTTTGGACACTAAGGGGCAATTTAGCATGGCCAATCCACCTAACCCTCACATCTTTGGACACTAAGAAGAAAGTTAGCATGGCCAATCCACCAAACCTACATATCTTTGGACACTAAGGGGCAATTTAGCATGGCCAATCCACCTAACCTACACTTGGCTTGGGTCACTGTCTGTATGGAGTTTGCATGTTCGCCCCGTGTCTGCATAGGTTTCCTCGGAGTGCTCCGGTTTCCTCCCACAGTTCAAAAATCATAGAATCCTACAGTTCAGAAGGAGGCCATTTGGCCCATCGAGTCTGCACTGACCACAATCCCAGCCAGACCCTATCCCCATAACCCCATGCATTTACCCTAGCTAGTCCCCCCTGACATAAGGGGCAATTTAGCACGGCCAATCCACCTAACGCACACATCTTTGGACTGTAGAAGGAAACCGGAGCACCCGGACGAAACCCACGCAGCTGGCTGGGGGGGAGGGGGGGGGGTGGCGGGGGTGGGGGGTGGGGGAGGGGGAGCGGGGGGGGCAGAGAACATACAGACTCTGCACAGACAGTGACCCAAGCCGGGAATTCAACCCGGGTCCCTGGCGCTGTGAGGCAGCAGTGCTAACAATTGTGCAACTGTGTTATCCTGAACAGGTGAGGTGGATTGGCCATGCTAAATTGCCCCTTAGTGTCAGGGAGACTAGCTCAGGTAAATGCATGGGGTTATGGGGATAGGGCCTGGGTGGGATTGTGATCAATGCAGACTCGATGGGCCAAATGGCCTCTTTCTGCACTGTAGGATTCTTTGATTTTCATGCAGAGAACTACAAAGTAATGCATTTCAAAAGGACCTATATAGTAAAAGATATCACTAAAAGGAGTCGGAAAGCAGAGAGATTTTGACACAAAATCTTTTACAAATGGGATCTGAAAATATTGGATATGCAATAGTGGGTTTTATAAATGTCTGCAAAGGCAGAGCCTGAACAATAAACCTCAAGAAATCATTGGTTATGTTGCAGTGAGAATATTGTGCTCCACTTTTAGGTGCCTGACTTTAGTTAAAATGTTGTGGAGAGCACGCAGAACAGATTAACAAGGGTTATTCCAGACATGAGAGACTTTAGTTATGAAGAAAGAACACAGGGAGTTTTCCCACTTGAACTAAAGTGAACTGGAGATCTGTTTGAAAGTTTATTTATTAGTGTTACAAGAAGGCTTACATTCACACTGCAATAAAGTCACTGTGAAACTCCCCTAATGGCCACACTCTGTTCGGGTACACTGAGGGAGAATTTAGCATGGCCGTCTCTCGGACTGTGGGAGGAAACCGGAGCACCCGGAGGAAACCCACGCAGCCACATGGGTTTCTTTTGCACTGATGTGCTGGACTCCTGCATCATTGGGGAGGGGGATATCTGTGGAGTCACTTCCGCCAGTTAGTTGTCTAATTGTCCACCACCAATCATGACTTATGACAGGGGAGGCAGTGGCAATGGTGGTATTGTCACTGGACTAGTAATCCAGAAACTGAGAACAAGATCAGGGGACCCCGTTTCAAATCCCACCACGATGGATGGTGAAATTTGAATTCAATAAAAAATTTGGAATTAAAGTTTAATGCTGATCATGAAACCATTGCTGTAAAAAAAGTCATCTGGTTCACTAATGTCGTTGAAAGTTTATTTATTAGTCACAAGTAGGCTTACATTCACACTGCAATGAAGTTACTGTGAAGTCGCCACACTCCAGAGCCTGTTCGGGTACACTGAGGGAGAATTTAGCATGGCCAATGAACCTAACCAGCATGTCTTTCAGACTGTGGGAGGAAACCAGAACCAGGGGGTCATAGTTTGAGGATAAGGGGTAAATCTTTTAGAACTGAGGTGAGGAGAAATTTCTTCACTCAGAGGGTGGTGAATGTGTGGAATTCACTACCATAGAATGTAGTTGAGGCCAAAACATTGTCTGATTTCAAGAAGAAATTAGATATAGCTCTTGGGGCTGAAGGGATCAAGGGATATGGGAGGAAGGGGGGAATCAGCTTATTGAATTCGATGATCAGCCATGATCAAAATGAATGGCAGAGTAGGCTCGAAGGGCAGAATGGCCTCCTCCTGCTTCTAGTTTCGGTGTTTCTATTTTTCACCCGGAGGAAACCCACGCAGACACAGGGAGAACGTGCAGACTCCGCATAGACAGTGACCCAAGCCAGGAATCAAACCCAGGTCCCTGGCACTGTGAGGCAGCAGTGCTAACCGCTGTGCCACTGTGCGGAACCCTCCTGACAGAGAGTGATGATCAAAATTTTGATTAAATAAATTTGGGGTAAAAATTACCGCCACTTGTCAGTGAGTCAATAATTGGAAACAAATTTCAAATGAGAAAAAAGAGGGAGAAAGGCAAGGTCCAGGGAATTATTTATGTATTTTTATGCAGGGACTTGTTAGGACATGGAATGGAAAGCATTATCTGTAATAGCATTCCAAAAGAGAGTGACAAATCTATAAAATAGAAAACAAAAAGCAACAACTTATATTTCTATCGCACCCGAATATGAATAAAATATTGCAAGAGGCTTCACAAGAGCAAGGTTTGATGCCATGGCTATATTGAGATCAAAAATGTGGCCATCTTAAGCAGCATCTTAAAGGAGGCAAGAGAGGTGGAGAGGTTGAGGGAGGGAATCCCAATGATTAAGGTCTTGGTAGTTAAGGCATGACTTTGAAGTTTAAGTTTATTTATTACCATGGCAAGTAGTCTTACATTAACACTGCAATGAAGTTACTGTGAAAATCACCCAGTCGCCACACTCCGGCGCCTGTTCGGGTTACACTGAGGGAGAATTTAGCACGGCCAATGCAACGAACCCACACGTCTTTCAGACTGTCGGAGGAAACCCACGCAGACACGGGGAGAACGTGCAGACTCCGCACAGACAGTGGGAATCGAACCTGGGTCCCTGCCGCTGTGAGGCAGCAGTGCTAACCACTGTGCCATCCATATACCAATGTTGTCGCAATTAAAATTGGGGGTGCCCAGGAGGACAGAATTAGAGGAGCTCGGAGATCTCGGAGAAGGTGGGTGGGGCTGGAGGAGATTGCAGAGATAGAGGGGAGTGAGGTCATTTAATGGTTTGAAAGTAAGGATGAGAATTGAAACATAGAAACGTAGAAGATAGGAGCAGGAGGAGGCCATTCGGCCCTTCGAGCCTGCTCTGCCACTCATCACAATCATGGCTGATCGTCCAACTCAATAGCCTAATCCTGCTTTCTCCCCATAACCTTTGATCCCATTCGTCCCAAGTGCTATATCCAGCCGCCTCTTGATTACATTCAATGTTTTGGCATCAACTACTTCCTGTGGTAATGAATTCCACAGGCTCACCACTCTTTGGGTGAAGAAATGTCTCCTCACCTCCGTCCTAAATGGTCTAACCTGAATCCTCAGGCTGTGACCCCTGGGTTCTGGGCTCCCCCACCATCGGGAACATCCTCCCTGCATTGACCCTGTCTAGTCCTGTTAGAATTTTGTAAGTCTCTATGAGATCCCTCTTCATTCGTCTGAACTCCAGCGAAAGCAATCCTAACCTAGTCAATCTCTCCTCATACATCAGTCCCGCCGGAATCAGCCTGGTAAACCTTTAAATAT